>NW_027191417.1:1320766-1981150 GCF_041146345.1 Neodothiora populina
CTACTGGATACCCACTGGATTCGAATAGCTCCCAATACGAAGCTGTTCACTCCTTGAGGCGCCAGGCAGGTGAAGCTCTGCACCGTGTTCACGAGTTCTTGGTGCGCAATCAAGAAGACGACGTCCTTTCCTTCAACGCTCTATATATGGCATATCGTTCGTGGTTCATCGACATAGGAATCGAACGATCTGCCCACGTGCTCGATAGATTGACGCGCCTATTGGCTGCAGATATCCACCCCTTTAAGTTTAGTGGAACTCGAAAAGTTTACCCCCGTCCTTTGCTTGTCAAGCGAGCAAATGTCTATCACTTCCAGCGACTACGCTACAACGAATCCCCTCGAGCCGCGTCCGATCTGGACAAGACTTTACTACTAGATCTAGCACAATCTAGTGTGTCTGTTTACACAGATATCCGACGTACAGCTCAAACCGCCGCCGAGGCCGCCGTCAAGTGCATTATCGGATCGAAGCCGCTGGTCATACCTTCGCTTCTGGATGCGCTAGAGAGTGCAGTAGAGGCGGGTGATTTCTCGCGCATCAAAGGCGCCGTCTTTTCGTTGCTCTTTGGCAGTCTCGCAAAGCCGATTGGACGAAACTGGAGATTCACACCAAGATTGATCAGGCTTTTCATCAGAGTGTCAGAAGCAGACAAGCCAAGTATACAGAAGCTAATTGGAAACGCTAGCTTCCAGGTTTCTGATATGTGCAAAGCATTGGATCGCATGGTCGTCTTGGATGAACAAATAGTCGACAATATCTGGCCCGCCGAGCATAAGCAGGCAGGGAGTAATACACCTACCATCGCTTCTTCCATCGAAGATGCCAAGGCTATGTTGCCTCCCAAGCAGGAGCGCATCAAGAGGCGTAGAGCCGTGATCGAGAGAAGGAAAGCAGAATTAGCTGGAGAACTCGTAACGATGATCAAAGACTCGCATTGGAAGAAAGCCAGTCGAATCGCTCTCCTCGTTGTCAGCCTAGACTATCGGTACGAGACCATCGCATCAGATGGCATGTTAGGTCTCATCGTCAACGGTGCAATCGACCCGCATCCTTCACTCCGACAGCTGTACTTCAATTCCCTTCTGGCCATCTTCAACCTTATCCAGACAAGGGCCTTGACGGGACACAAATACGAAAACTATCTGATGGACAGGCAGTTCCCCTCTGATCGCTTGACTGTGCCTACCGGAAAGGATGATCCTAGCTGGACTTCGCGACATCTCGAATCTTTCGCGAAGCCTCAGGCAGACTACTATGTCGATAATGACTTTCCTGGATGGCTTGTGTGGAATGACACTATGAAGGTTTACAAGACACATATGGGCGAACTCAGCTATGACGACGTGGAGAAGAATATGCGCACAAAGATCGGGAAAGTGCTTGATCGTCGCTGGTTCTCGACGCTTTTCTCATACTTCAAGCAAGAGCCCAAAGATACCCATTGGGATAGGTTCAGGATGACAAATGCCATGACAATTGCGTTTGCTTTTGACCTTGTATTTGATGGGCTCACTCCAACGACGTTTGAAGACATCCAGGACCTCACCAAGGCAACCTTTGGTGATGGTAGTGACAGGCATCAGCATCGCGCCACGGCAGAGATCCTCGGAGCCTTGATGACGACTGCGGAAGACTTCCGGCCTTCCATCAGAGAGCAAGTGTGGGAGTTTGCCTTTCCCATTGTGCGCCGCATCTTCCAAGAAGGTCTCACACCAGAGAATCTGTCCTACTGGTCTGCTTTCCTGAATCTGGTCATCAGTGGCAAAGATCCACGAAGGACGTGGCCACTCATCGACTGGCTGGCTGGCTTCAGGCTCGACATGGAAACAAATGCAGCTTTCAAGGAGAGTTCAAGAATCCAATTACTCAATAGCGTGATTAACAATCAGGGTTGGCATTTCCAGATGGAGAAGCCAATTGTTGAGGACTTCCTGAAACACATTGATCATCCTTACAAGGGTGTGCGAGAGCAGATGGGATTAACGCTGGCAACCATCTTCAGGACAAGATATCATGAGTCCTATAAGGACACCAGAACGCTACTCGATGCGCAGAAGCAGGCTTCCTCCATCGGCACGAAACCTTATCAGCCTACTCCGGAGTTCACAGACATGATCACAGACGTCTTCGAGCGCCTTGAAAAGTGGCGTATTGAGCGCCCCGCTGGCATCCAAACACCAACTTCTTACACCCAGGCCAGCAAGACTGTGTTGCTCTGGTTAGAAACTGCACTGAACAGCTTCGAGTGTACCTCACTCGTCAGCTTTTTCCCTGATGTTTTCATGAAACAGCTTCTTCACATGATGGACATCAAGGAGGACCCGGAGCTCCAGGCACTGGCGTATCTTGTCTTCCGTCATCTGCCAAACATCCCCCATCGATCTGAGGAGGACAAGGCTTTCATCGAGAGCCTCATTCACATTGGCAAGACCAGTACGTCATGGCATCAGCGTCTACGAGTCTTGATTAATATCCAGGTGATCTTTTTCCGCCACATCTTCCTCATGAAGCAGCACCAGGCCCAAGAACTCCTTGATTGTGTTACTGGAATGTTGCACGATGTCCAGATAGAGGTGCGTGCAGGTGCAGCGCAAACCATCTCGGGCATGATCAGATGCTCCCCGACAGCGTTCCGGGAGCGTACTGTCTCGGCACTTATTAAGCACTTCACCAAGCTGCTGGTGGACAATCCTTTACCCAAGCGCAACAGACTTGCCGGACCTCCTGGCACTTCCACACCCGAGCAGAACAAGGTCGCTTTGAACCGACACGCTGCTGCTCTGGGCCTGGGAGCGCTTGTGCAAGCCTTTCCGTACGCAAGTCCCCCACCAGGCTGGCTTCCAGAGGTGCTTGCTACGCTGGCCATGAAGGCGGCAAACGACCCGGGTATGGTTGGCAAGAGTGTCAAGGCCATCCTCAGCGAATTCAAGAAGACCAGGCAGGATACCTGGCATGTCGATGTGAAGGTATATAAAGTATAATCATGAGACGAAGCAAAACACAACTAACACAAAATCACAGGCTTTCAGTCCCGAACAACTGGAGGATCTCGAGGGCGTGCTTTGGAAGAGTTATTTTGCTTAGTGCAATGAAATTTCAAATACTTGGCCTGGTTCGGCATGGCGAGGATGGACGGAATACTACACCCATAGTCGCAGACGTTTTGTTGCTGCTCAAGTGCGCAAGTCGCTTCGGATTTCTTGTATCACCACCGCTACAACTTGGGATAGAAAAGCAATCGCTCGAAATGCATGTCTTCCCCAACTCGCAACACCGGCGGTCGCTCTGTTGTCGCCATTGCCCGGAAGATATGTAGAACAGTGATAAAGTAGCAGAAGCTCTCTGCGGCGCAACGAGCAAATATTAGAGAGAACAAGACAAAAATATATACAAGTCACAGCGCGACTACACCGAGATTGACAGGCGGTCTAAGTGTATTGACCGGTTGGTTGCCTTAGGTACTCAAAAGGTGTGGCCACCTGGTGGAGTACAAGTACCTGAGGTACACACTTACCTACCTTACCATACCGCAATTCAAGAAGATGCAAAAGTAATGGTAAGAAGCCAACATGACGTATCGTGTTGTGTACCTAAGATGCCCGCCTTAAGGTACCTCAGCTCTGGCCAGCCACGCTAAGCCCTGCCTCAGATGTGTCGCTCTACAACCTAAAGATCCCTAGTAATAGAATGACCTCGACCATGGCGCAATCGCCGTCGACTATCTAAGGTCTTGTCTTAGTTATATCTCGGCAATCAGGTATATATTCATTTAACATGCCAGAGAAAAGTCACTTCCCCAGACCAGGATGAGCGACGAAGTGACCGCTAGTGGTAAATTAATGGCGAGCAGGACGGTGATTTGCCCGATTGTCTCGAATCAACAAAGGGTCCGTGTTGCTTTGCCAACTTTGTTTGATGACTTTGGGCGAACGGCTCGATAAATAATAATAGTCATCATCTTCAAGGCATGTGCGGAGATAGGAACAATCATCAGGGTTGATCCTCTTCTCTATACCTTACTCTGACATTAGCTGTTCTGTCGCCAGCCTCTCGCAGCCCGATCTCTTTTCCCATGGCCGCCCAACTGCAACAGCAGTAGCCACACCTTGATCCATCCTTGACCTCGGGTGTATTTTTATTGTTTCTTCTATCCACTCTGGTCCTCTGCTTTCTGTATTCTCTTACTCTTCCTCGTATTGCTGTTGGGTCAACCGCGGTTGTTGATCTCCTGCTGACTCGTCAAACTTCCTTTGTTTTCTTTACTATCCACAGCGCTTGCGCGTCCGGCGCAGAAGCAGTCATGGAGGCGCTACTTTCACTCGCGTTTGACAACCTCTCGTCCAAGGATGGTCTCAAGATCCGCAAAGGCATCCGTCAGATCGAGGGACTCTTGGCACAAATATGTCTTCCGAATCCGGCGCCCAGAGCGAAGGAGAAGAGACGACCTTCCACTCAAGTGTTGAGCGATAGCACGGTGCCTATGAGTCTGCAGCAGGTCGCAGAGGATCCCGCGTTCAGAGAATTCTTTAGATTGCAGGAAAGCTTCGAGTGGAATGGTATTGCTGCTCTTCGGCTATAGCCTCAATTGACGTTCATCCGCTTATCTGGACTCTTTAGTTTCATCGCAACTCATCACATGTCTCGAGACACTACTAGGGATGCCGAATGGTAAGTGGCATGAAGCAAAGGACGTTCATAAGCATTACGATTGACTAATTATACTTGCGCAGGCACCCAATCCAACCAGCTTATTCTTTCCGCACTCGATCTTCTCCAAGGCATACTTCTTCTACATCCTCCTTCACGCGCGCTGTTCCGACGCGAGATATTCATGATGCTTCTCCTTGACCTCCTTGACGCTACCAACCCTCCGGCTATACAAGCACAGACACTTCTGGTCCTCGTGACGGCACTCCTGGCAACGCCTGAAAGTACCCGCACTTTCGAACAGATGGACGGTTTACTCACCGTCGCAAGCCTGTTCAAGTCGAGAGGGACATCCAAGGAAGTCAAGATGAAAGTCGTCGAGTTCCTATATTTCTATCTGATGCCCGAAACGTCGTCAAATCCTGAAAGACCGGGACATCAGAGACGCCCGAGCAAGCATGTCCCAATAAAGGCCGGCCCGCCTGGTCAAGTGGACGTGCGCTCTATAAGAACGACAGAAGAGAAACAACAAATGCTCGGTCAATACCTGAGTAACGTTGCTGATCTGGTCGAAGATCTGAGGGAAAACACTCTTTTCGCCATTGCAGTCTGAACTGTGGAAAATTGTTCTTTTGTGGATTCGGAGTTGGATTTGGGTTTGGCGTTTTGACATGGGCGCCTCCGGCATGGTTTCGAGAGGGCGACGTTAGGAATTTAACGGATCGAGCGCAGAACGAGAGATGTCGACGTACATGATCACGACTGTTTTCGGGTCTTGGGAGTAGATTAGGGTACAAGATGTTCACTTTGTTTGTTGACAGCAGGATACCCCATTATTTGAGCGGCGAGGCACTTTTGTGCTTTGTTCTTTCTCTTCATCATTTTCCTTCCACCTCTTTCTCTATCGTGAGATTCAGATTTCATACCTCTATCATCTACGCCCACGTACATGATTGCGACAGTCACATGTGGGCTCAAGCGAGTGTTACTCCTGTTGGCTTCGAGCAGCGACTCGCAGGGCCCGTGCTGTGCATGAGGTTTCTCCAAGCGCCCGGCCTCGAGCGAAGAGTAACTCCCATCATGTCGATGGGATGGCGAAATATAGCATCTAGGCGCTTTGCTGCGCTCATCTGCCTTGCATCGGTACAATGACGACAGTCGGGCGGTTGCGTACAATATTTCCTTCGCGCCTTAAGAGTAGGTCGATGTATACTCACATCAACTTCCTCCTTGGTTGTTTCATCTCTTCACTTCCTTCCCTATTGTCTGCTCTCTGTCAATACATTTCCTTGCTCCTTTTTTTCTTACTTAATTCCTATTACCCTTCTACCGCTGGTCGGTTATTGTCTTATTGTTACAATTGACAGAGTATTACATTTTAATGCATTCAACACCGAGAACAGGCCGGTCCTCTTAATACGGTAGGATATATCATCTCACTCAGCATGTCTTGATGGTGTCTTATCCGGTCAAAGACATACATTTCCTGATGACCTTCCAGATTCACGCATCATGCTATTACCTACGTTTTTCCACACTCGAGCACAAGACCAAATGGTCAAGCGAAACACATCACCTAGCGATTCATTGAAAGGCATACCGTCATGTGCACAGCAGTGTGTCGCCACTGCGATCCAACAAAACTTCAACTCCACCGTCTGCTCAAGTCCTTCCGATCTGGGGTGCTTATGCTCGCATTACAGTGTGCAAGGATTGACGCTGGGGGAGACCGCTCTCATCTGCCTCAATAATGGATGCAAGCAGGAAGCCGCCGACAAGCCCGCGAGCATGGGTGCATATAGCGCGAGTGCGTATAGCGTGTGCTCTGGGCAGACGAAAGCCGTTTCTCCTACGCATAGTGGGGTCCTCACTGTGTCTACGACTATTGCCTCTGAGACTGTGAGCCAGACACTGCTGAGCTCTTCGGTCACGGCTACTACGATTGGTTCTTCGACTCTTTCATCACGAAGCACCTCGACGGCCACGTCTTTGTCGAGTTCGGCATCTACTCACGCATCTATTTTGGTCACTAGTACTGTCACGACTTCTCCGCTTTCGTCGAGTCAATCTACTTCAGATAATTCCCCGTTGGTTACAGCTTCGGCGACATCATCTGATTATACCACAAGCACTTCCCCCGAGTCACATTCGTCTGGCACGCTGACCGGGGGACAAGCAGTCGAAGTGTCTCTCGGCACCATCGCTGGTGTGGGCTTTTTGATAGCACTCATTTTCTGCTGTGTCTGCATCAGACGAAAGAAGGAAAGAAAAGAGAAAAAGGAGAAGAGGAATCACGGCTCATTTGACTTTGTTGACAAGTCACCCTCGCCAGACGCGGCGTTTCCGCCCTCTGCATATGTGATCCGCGGGCAACGCCACGATCCCGTTCGGGTTCCCGAAGAAACCATACAGCATAATCGTGTCTACCGAACCCCGCCACCACCCCCACCTGCTCCCAACACGTCGAAGCAACGAGTCTCTCTCGTCGATAAGCCAGTCCCGCCGATCCCGGTCTATCGTCCAGTCACACAGTGGCCAGCGCAGAAGGAACCATCCTTGGGACAGACGATGAGCCCAGTAGGAGCCAAGTGGAAGCCCCCGAGACCTCCTAGACCTGACAGCAATGCCACGACGTTTACCATGTTCGAAGAGGATGGCAAGATGCGTCAATCTAAACACATTCCTAGCTTGCCCTCTTCACCCTTGATGGTTATACGACCTAACACCAGGCCGACGATGAAGCCACGGTTCGCAGAGCAGTACACGCTTTCTCCAGAAGAGATGTACCACCCCAGTCTTTCTTTAGAGATACCCCCGATGCCGGAAGGAGGCGCGATCAATTCTCATCCCTTGCCCTCACCAACTCAGTTGACTCCGGATTCACCGTCGATGATGCGCAGGAGGTCCAACCGCATATCGATGCCGCCCAATAGCGCAATCAGTTATCTTCCAGCTTACTATACCAGCAACGACAGCCGCACGCCGGTCATCGCTTTCCGTAGCCCCTATAGGCTCAGTGCGGCGGATCCGATGCCAAGACTACCACCACCGAAGCCATCACACATGTCTTACGCCTCCGACACGACCGACTTCGAGTCCGTCGATCCCGAAGAAGTGACGCCTCCAGAAGAAACGAACAAGCGGCTCTCCGACGTGGCGGAAAGTCCCATCTCGACGCTACGCTACCCCAAAATACCCCGGCCGTCGAACCAGGCGGTTCCGCGATCGCCTCCAGTATCTAGATGGACCGCATCGTCGACGGCGTTCTCGCCCTCGTCTGCGCACGAGAGACAGGCTTCGCCGGGGTTCAAATTCACTTCGTTCTCGCCTGACGTCGCGCACGCAGACGAGAAACAACAGACTCTGCTCACGAAGCGGCGAGGCGAGGATGTGCAGCTGGATCTGGAGCAGCGACTTTACGTGGCGGGACACGAGCACGCCGCCATGCGAGGCAGTAGTGTCTACTCACAGAACTCTGCGCTCCGTGGTCTGCGCGTCGGGGAGCTGGGCTCGCCGTCGAGAGCCGGTCACAAGCACAAGAACAGCGTCTTGCCGTCGTCGCAGCTGAGTCCGGACTTGGTGATCAAGAGTCCGTTGTGGGAGCCGGAGTTGACGCCGAGCAAGAGAGGGGACGATTTGTTCATTTCTGTCCATTGAACTTTTGGTTTTACTGGTTTGCAGGTCTGACGTCTTTTGACGGGACCAATGTTTCCTTCGTTTGCCCGACTATCCTTCTCTTTTCTTTTCTGTCCTCCTTGTCCCATCGTTTCTAAAGCAACCCTTCAGTCCTTTTCTTTTGCGGTCGTTCCAAGCATTTTCAGGCGTATTAGAGCGATCGGGTCGAACGCAACAATGAACAATGATACCCAGATATACATTCGAGGGGGAGGAGAATGTTTCAACCAGTGTACATTAAATCAAGGAGAATTAGATTGAGAAATCGAAGCAAATACATGGATAAAGAACACGATCCGGCTCCTCACCTTACCTTACTGTACCTTACCTTACCATAGTATACCCAGAAAGAATGATGGCTATCTGCTTTTGCAATGGCGACTCTGAGATATAATGAGATACAAGAGATAAAAAGAGATCGGACAACACTGCATTACACCGCTACTGTACTGCATCTCGACACCCCCAAAACATATGAGTAGCATATATGATAATGCATTGGGCAGAGGGTAGCAGTAGTATTGTACAGGTACGATGCGATAGGAAAGATAAACAAATGCCAACAAGGTAAAGCGGAAGAAACAGAGATAAAAAGGAACAGACTGCCAGACACATACACACGGACCGACAGACCGAAGCAACCGACCATTGCGGAGAGCATACCTTACCGTACCTGTAAATTCAATAATCACGACATATGGAAAGAAAAAAAAAGGTAGTCGTAGAGCGGAGGGCTACAGAGACCCTCCTTTCCGGAAAAAGCAGACCATTTCTCAAGACCCGTCCGGACGATCAAGCACTGTCCCACGATTCTTCAGTGTTCCAGAAATCGGCGCGCCGGGCTTGGGATGGGCGGACCACTGCACTCCGAGACGAGCGACAGAGGAAGTCAAGGAGGGGTGGGGAGGAGGGGCAAAGCTCCATGCACTGGGCTGGCTGGCTCTCTTCACACGCTCACCGAGCTCGGCGTTTGAATCAGAATTGGACCGGCGTTGCTCCCCTGCCTGGCGGGCTTACTGCAGTACTGTACCATACCCTAGGTATTCAGCCGACAGAAGACTGGCTACGCGGGGAGGGGTGGATGAAACGCCGAAACGAAGAGAGAGGTACTTCTCTCAGCTTACCGCCTCCCGGGGACACTGGCATGTGTTTTATTTTCAAAAGAGATTGTGTAGAATATTATGTTCAGGGACCCGGGTAAATCTGTGTAGTCTGACATGTTTCGTCCCCCATGTGTGAGCAGGGCGATGGATAGAGGATGATATGGGTTTGTTTTTCGACCAAGTGCTGCAGAAGTGTTTTGAATATACTGTACTTGGATTTTTTTGTCAAAAGACTAGATGTTGGAGCGGTCAACATGGCGAGACATTGGAGAACAAAAACACAGACTGCAGTATTGTACTGGCGGCAGCGGAGGACTAGTGGTCTGGAAAGCGGCAATGGGAAAACGACTCTGACTGTTACAGAGTTACAATGCAGTAGCAATGACGATTTGCCTCCGGCCTATGAGCGGCCCTACTCAGACGGGGCACGAAAAAGTGTGGGCATCAGTCGTCCGTGAGTGGCAGATACTGGCAGATACTGGCAGATAGTGGTGGAAGCAGAAAGCTACAGCGGCGTGGTCCTGGCCCTTGGTCTTGGTTGCCCCTCCATTTTAGCCCACCACAGACCTCTTGGAGTTGAGCAAAGCGCCAAGTGACAATCAACCCATTACGTCGGTCAACCTCAACGACATCAGCAGAAGCTTTTCCAGATTCATCCGTGGTCCTTGTGTTCTTCTACCTTTCTTATCCCTTCCCAAAACCCTCTCTATCCTTTTCCTCATACCATTTAATTTTCGCTATACATCCAGCAATCATGGGTAACAGCGATATCGACCAGTTGTGCATCAACACCATCAGGACGCTCGCCGTGAGTATCTCCCCGTTGTTTCTGTCAGGCATTAAGCTGCTTCGAAGCTGTTTCTGCTGCTGCTGCTGCTGTTGCTCCCGCCGCCCCTCACCGACCCCCCTCCTTCCTGCCAGGGAGCTTCGGACCTTCCACTTTCACTCGTTCTTGCCACAACCATCCATTCGAGATGCTTAGTATGACCATACTGACACTCTATCCAAGGTCGATGCGACCGCCAAGGCCAACTCCGGCCACCCCGGTGCGCCAATGGGCATGGCTCCCATTGCTCACGTTCTTTTCAACAAGTTCATGAAGTTCAACCCCAAGAACCCTAGCTGGCTCAACCGTGACAGATTCGTTCTCTCGTAAGACTCACCGCTTTCCCGTTTGTTGCAATGCTTTCATCGAGTCCAGAGATGCAGTTTGGAGCTTCACTCGGCCTGTCCCCCGGGATATCGAGTCATAGCTACAGCTGTAATCTTAAGGGCACAATCACCGAGTTCAAATATGAGATCGAGTTGCTGATGTCAATCGCCCTACAGGAACGGTCACGCTTGCATGCTCCAGTATGCTCTTCTCCACCTTTTCGGCTACGCCGTCAGCATGGACGACCTGAAGAACTTCAGAGTAAGCAAAAGACGAAGCACCAGCACTTTGGTGCAGTAGATTAACCAATGCACACAGGCTCTTGACTCGATCACCCCCGGTCACCCTGAGGCTCACGACACTCCCGGAATCGAGGTCACCACTGGTCCTCTCGGTCAGGGTTTCGGTAACGCCGTTGGTCTTGCTGTTGCTCAGGCACACACCGCTGCCACCTTCAACAAGCCCGGCTACGACCTTGTCGACAACTACACCTACTGCTTCTTCGGTGACGGTTGTGCCCAGGAGGGTATTGCCTCCGAGGCTGCCTCCACTGCCGGTCATTTGCAGCTCGGTAACCTCATCATGATCTACGACGACAACCACATTTCCATCGGTAAGCCCCACAAAGTCTCTTTGTCTTCGATTGCCGCACGCTAACAACCCATTCAGATGGTGACACCAAGTGCTCGTTCACCGAGGATGTCATGAAGCGTTTCGAGGCCTACGGCTGGCACACTCAGTGGGTCAAGGACGGTGACAACGACCTCAACGCCATGGCCGAGGCCATCAAGAAGGCCCAGGAGGTCAAGGACAAGCCTTCCGTCATCAAGCTCACCACCACCATTGGTTTCGGTTCCCAGCTCCAGGGTACCGGCGGTGTCCACGGCAACCCCCTCAAGCCTGACGACATCAAGCACGTCAAGTCTCTCTTCGGCTTCGACCCCGAGAAGACTTTCGTCGTTCCCCAGGAGGTCTACGACACCTACCACAAGCACGCCGCCGAGGGTGCCGCTGCCGAGGAGGAGTGGAACAAGCTCTTCGAGAAGTACGGCAAGGAGTACCCCGAACAGTACAAGGACCTCAAGCGTCGTTTGAGCGGTGCCCTCCCCGAGGGCTGGCAAGACAAGCTCCCTACATACAAGCCTTCGGACCCTGCCATCGCATCCCGCAAGCTTTCCGAGTCGGTCCTCGAGGCCATCTACGAGCACGTTCCCGAGCTCATGTCCGGCTCTGCCGATCTGACTGGCTCCAACAACACCCGCTGGAAGAAGGCCGTCGACTTCCAGCCCCCCAACACCGGAATCGGTGAGTGGTCCGGTCGCTACATGCGTTACGGTGTGCGCGAGCACGCCATGGCTGCCCTCATGAACGGTATGGCCGCCTACGGTACCATCATCCCCGCCGGTGGTACTTTCCTCAACTTTGTCTCATACGCTGCCGGTGCCGTGCGTCTCTCGTCGCTCTCCCACCAGCGTGTGCTCTACATTGCCACGCACGACTCCATCGGTCTCGGAGAGGACGGCCCTACTCACCAGCCTATCGAGACGCTCGCACACTTCCGTGCTCTGCCCAACATGATGGTCTGGCGTCCCGCTGACGGTAACGAGTGCTCGGCCGCATACTACGTTGCCCTTACCAGCAAGAACACCCCCTCCATCCTCGCCCTCACTCGCCAGAACCTTCCTCAACTCGAGGGTTCCACGCTCGAGAAGGCCATCAAGGGTGGTTACGTCGCCCTCGAGGACAAGGACGCCAAGGTCACCCTTGTGTCCACCGGTTCCGAGGTCGGCATCTGTCTCGAGGCCGTCAAGTACCTCAAGGAGAAGCACAACACCGCTGCCCGTGTCGTGTCGATGCCTTGCGTCGAGGTCTTTGACGCCCAGGACAAGGACTACAGACTGTCCGTCATCCCCGACGGTATCCCTGCCCTTTCCGTCGAGGTCATGTCGACGCTTGGCTGGGAGAAGTACTCTCACGAGCAATTCGGTCTCAACAGATTCGGTGCTTCCGGACCTTACAAGGAGGTGTACGCCAAGTTCGAGTTCACCCCTGAGGGCATCTCCAAGCGTGCCCTTGCCACCATTGACTTCTACAAGGACGTCAAGCCCCTGCGCTCTCCTCTCCAGCGCGCCTTCCTCCAGCTCATCTAGATTTGTAGATGATGCGGTGAGTGTGGGATGTTGATGAATGCAGCAGGCAGTAAAAAGGCATTGAGACTTCCTCCTTAAGGGAGGAGTGATGCCCTGCTATGAAATTTTTACATAGAATGAAATGGAGACACGATACCAAATTCTCTTTTGCTGTTGCCTTTCTTTTGCTATTGTCTACTCGTGTGCATCTTGTAGTGTGCAACGTAGCGTATAGTCGTCATACGAGACCGCCGAGGTAAGATGCAGTCGAAACACGTGATGATCAAAAATGGGGGGAGCCACGGCCGACGTGGGGGCGGAACACAATGGTGCGAGCAGTATCGGTTCGGCTAACCTTGACATACTGTAAAGTAGTCGCGGGCTGTTCATTATTAGTGCAGCAGAGTTTCGGGCGTGGGACGATTACGGAGTCCGCAGACGGCACGCTTAGAGTAGGTACTCGTAGGTAGCAAATGTGGGGGCGCGGCAAGTGGTGGGTGTCTTTGGGGGAGTGCATACAACCTAAGGTGTCGTAGTCATAGTTTCGTACAATTGCCGTTCCTTGGGTCTTTTGGATTTAGCCGGACATAAGTATGACGGAGACGGCGAGGCAAGCTCGCAGGGATGCAGTTGGTGAAGAGTGTATGGCTTCAGCCTTGTCTATTCCCATAGGTATTTGTTCCATCGCGACCACTGCCAGTCCAGTCAGTCACGGTCGCTCGACGGAAGATCTTTAGTGAGTGCAAATCTCATTTGCTATCTACAGCAGATCAGGGGCGACGCTGCTTACGGGATCCTGCATTATTGCTACGATAAAAAAAACCAGTGCAGCACAGTTCCGTACTGTACATGTTGCATAGAGGCAGCCAAAACCAAGGGCGGATAGTTGCTTATCTCCATCATTGATGATATTCTAAGCCGGTCCGAGACATACTTGTACAGTACACACCTTTAATAGCCCACTGTATTATATCCTATATCCCACTGCTGTCCCCCGGCTCTGTTTTGCTATCACGACAATATTCCTATCTCTCGGTCTTTTTTACATATTCTTTTGCGCTCACAACATACAAACCCACATGATCAAAACAAAGACAACGGCCTGGAACTAGTATACTCTTGCCGCCCTGCTGCATCATAAACCGATACATATAACCCAAGGATGGAGAGGCAGTATCACCTCAACCAGCATCCGCAGCCTCATCCACAAGTACTTCACCAGACACAACAATCACAGCAGCCGCGCAGTGCCGCTCGAGAGTTACACGTACACAGCCAAATCAGCAGTCCCAAGGAGCAAACAATAGAACACCATGGAGTCACGACAGGCCCGAATACAGTGCTCATGCCACCTCCGGGCAGGAAAGACTCGTACAGAAGACGCAATAGTCTCCCAGGCGCAGCGAGTCCCTCGAGTAGCGGACTCGGCATCCTGACTCCCGACCAAATGCACCGCTTCGCGCCCTCATCACACGACATTTCGGCCGCTATAACCGAATTATCCAAGCAGCCAACCTCGTCGCCCTCTTCGCTCTCTCAGATCCAGGCCGCTCTCAACAGCCCTTGTTATTTCCACAAGCGCTTCGGAGATGCTGTCAATTTCGAAAAGGTGATTGAGGAGATCCAGGAGGACGATCACATCTCTCACAGCCGCCTCATGCAGACGGCCGCCAGTGTCCGCGAGGTCTCGAGGCAGTTGCAGAGGAGATCGACGAAACAAGCCGTCAGAAATGTCATGATTGTCACAAAGGCGAGGGACAACAGTCTTGTCGGCTTGACGAGGGAACTGGCCGAGTGGTTGCTCACCGAGCCCCGATACGGCAGGAACGTCGGCATAAATGTATATGTCGATTCCAAACTTCGCCGGTCCAAGAGATTCGATGCTCAGAGTCTCGTCGACAAAGACGTACGCTTCCAGACCATGTTACGCTACTGGACCCCGAATCTATGTTTTGCATCTCCCGAACTGTTTGATCTGGTAGTCACTCTCGGCGGAGATGGCACTGTCTTGTTCACCTCCTGGCTATTCCAGCGTATCGTCCCGCCGGTCATGTCTTTTTCCCTCGGGTCTTTAGGATTCCTCACCAACTTCCAGTTCAAGCAATTCAAGGAACAGCTAAACGTCATCATGGGAGACGGAGGCATGCGGGTGACGATGCGCATGCGTTTCACATGCACCGTCTACCGCGCCGCTCACTCACGCACCTCTTCGGCATCATTAAGCACAGTCGCATCTTCGGACGCACCACTAGGCAAATCCACATCACATCCGCCACAGTCACAAACCTCGAAGATCGAGGGTGAGACTCACGAGGTCTTGAACGAACTCGTCATCGATCGAGGCCCATCGTCATATATCTCGTCTCTCGACCTTTACGGCAACGACAGCCTGCTCACACGCATATCCGCCGACGGAATAATCCTAAGTACACCGACGGGAAGCACAGCATATTCTCTATCGGCAGGAGGCTCGCTAATCTACCCGGACATCCCCGCCATCCTCCTGACTCCCATCTGTCCACACACATTGTCCTTCCGGCCCATGATCCTGAACGACAGTATGGAGTTGAAAGTCAGCGTGCCCTCCAAAGGCCGCGGAAGCGCCTTTGTCAGTTTCGACGGCAAGGGCCGAGTCGAGCTGGGAAGGGGAGACGAAGTCGTCGTCAGAGCCTCCCGATACCCCTTCCCCACCGTCTTGTCCCAGCCCATGGAGTGGTTCGACGCCATCAGTCGCACTCTGCGATGGAACACCCGCGCCGCGGACCAAATGGGCTGGGACGGCAAGAGCAACCGAAAGTCCGCCGGGACGATCCGCGTCGGTGCTGGCGAAACAGATGAAATCACAGAAGAAGAAGACGAGGTCGACGACGAGGACGAGGACACGTACGGTGGCAAAGCGGGACAGCGACGAGCGGGCGAACCGGTGTTTGATATCGACTTTGACGACGATGAATTCGTCGATGAAAGCAGTAGCAGTGTGAAAGACTCCGGGTATTCGGGGTCTAGTAGCATGGCATGACTAGATGGCAGTGCTGCTTCGCTCAGTCATACTGCTGGTGGTGGTACTGCTACGACTCGTGCCGGAGATCCTCAGCCGTCTTCATCTCATCGTGTGGTCATGAGAGGACTGTAGAACTCGACATTTCTATTCCTGTCTACACACACTAATTCTTTCAGAAGAAAAAGCGCAAAAGAGATTACTTGGATAACATAGAGAAAAGAAAATAGCAATCGCTGTTCTCAGTACAGCTTCACGCAGCATAGCATAGCATAGCATAGCGAATGCGCCAGTTCTCTGGACCTTTTTTCCTCTCTCTTCCTCGCCTCTGCGTTCCAGATCTCCCTAGAATAGCTAACAGCAAATCCATTATTGTGAGTGTCTTGTATATATTGCTCCTGCTGCCACCTGAGTAAAAGCGTACTCGCCAGCTGTACAAGTGGTATAGACAATGTGAAATGAGCCCACCTATTTCACTTGTAATCCAATCGTATTCACTCCTGAGGGCTTTTGTCATCTCTACTATTGCTTCCAGTAGTGCTTCTTCTTCTCACTGTGCTTATAATGCCAACAGTGCGTGTGGTGCGTGTATTGCTTGCCCTGACGCTGCTCACACACAGCGGCGGCGAGTAAGCGCCACTGCCTCTGCAACGCATAGTACCTGTCTATGCATGCACTCTCTCTCGCACTCTCTCTTTCTCTTATAATTAGTGCGCAGGGCCCACGAAAGCGTCAAAGTAATCAGGCGCGCAACACTCGACTTTGTTGCATTTGCTATCAGTATCGCTAGGATCCAGCGACTGCTTTTGATTGAGGACAGGGTCTCCCCTAAAATCAACATCCTATCTGCCGGGAAGCTAGTGGTAGATGATAGTAAAGCCACCATAAGAACTCCGTCTCTACCTCTACTCTGCCATTTACTTGACGCAGTCTATTCCCCATGGTTACTCTGTGACGGCGTCTTGTCTGATTCGTCGATGGTTAGCAGGTGGGCTGGGCTGTATATATATTTTAGAGATGCAAGAGGCGTTGCATGCGTAGGTTTGATATATTCATCACAACCATGAAATCACGCAAGGAGCATGGATTCAGAGGGGGAAAAAGGGTTGCTCTGATTGGTGTTGCTCAATGCATTGATCCTATATAGCAGAAAGCAGAACGCTACTGTAAGAGAACTGTCCCCATGACCAGCCCAGCGAGCCAGCCAGCCGAACAAGCAAGCAAGCCAGGTCGACTTAATGCAAACCAACCCTGCATACAGTGGGGTGCATACAACAACGACGATGAAAGGCAAACTGATATAAGTGGGAAAGAAATCCATTCATCCTCCGTTGCATTCGTATCTGCGTTTTCGTTATAGCGTTGAGATTACTATGTAGCCAGAAAACAAGAAAAGAGAGAAAAGGGAGGGGGGGGGGTATTGCGAAATAAGTCATCCGTTTCATAAAGCGTGAATGATTACAAGTTTCCCGTTTCCGTTCACTAGGCGGCAGGGAGAGGGCATATCGGACAAGGTGTCGGGTGAAGAAAGAAACGAAAAATTGAACAAGGTGAGTGGATTCGAGACTGCGGCCAGGGGGGAAAATAAGCAACCGGAGAGTCATTTTCACTCAATGGCGCTTCCGTCACTGATTCCCGTCCCCTGCAAATGTTCGAATCCACGCAGCGGCGCATTACCGCCAGCAACACCGCCAACGCCACCACCACTGATGCCAATCTCCCTGTTCTTGAGCGCCTTGATCTGGCTCTCCTTGAACTGCTCCCAGCCAACAGGATCTTTCATCTGCAACTGTCTGATTTCTTCCAGATTGGCGCCCAATCGCTCCATGACCTCTTCCCATCCGCCTCGTTCCAGAATTTCGCGCAGCTCGGGTCCAGACGTCTCGGTCATTGTATTGATCATCTCGGACATGCGAGAGCCTTCGGCCCACGCAGAGGCGTCGAGAGGCTTGGCTGGTGTCGATAATGATGACGACTTTGTCACGAGATCCTGGCGGACTTTTTGGCCGATGCGGTGGATTCGACCTTCTTCTAGACTCAGTGCGCGAGAAGCGAGACTGACGTCGCTGTTTTTACGGCTTGATGGGAGATTTGCTGCTGCTGCGCCGCCGAGGCGGGAAGTGGGCCGGTTCATTTCGTCGTCTGAGTCGTAGAATGGGTGGGTTGTCATTAATGATTCGTTTACTGCCGAGAGAGGCGTCGTTGTAGATACAGAGTCTGAACTACTCTCATTGTCGGGCGTGATGGACAAAGGAGCAAAATTTGCCGTCGACGACTCGACGGAGGAAGAAAGAGAGGGGGCTTCGAGCAGCAAATCATTTTGTCGAAGCAGCAACGATCCAGGAGGTGTGATTCTGGTTTCTGGGTATTCGTCTTCAAAGCGCTGGATGATACCCTTGAGCGTGTCGTCGAGGAACATAAGGCGTCGATATTGAATCTCATCTCCGTTCGTGAGTTCCTTGACTAGTGCAGGCTGCAGGCGATTGCGTATCTTGCGTGCACTCTCCAGTAGTTCTTTGCTGACCTCCTTTGCTTTGCCTTTTCGTCGGATGTCGTGACCTGCTTGCTCCTGGTTAAGTCGAGGTGTTGTCGTGCCTGAAGCCGTGACACTGCCTCTCCGTAGGTCGATTGTCTCTTCGGACAGAAAGTATTGCAGTGCTTTGACGAGGCCGTTGCCACCGACGATGTAGTCTTGCTCCGGGCCGACTTCGCCGTCGTCTTCGACGTTTGGATCGTTTTCCAGGTTACCCACAAGATGGATCAACACATCCGGCACTGCAACAAGTCTCGCATCGTCCACACCGTGAGGCTTAGACAGAGAAGCAGCCAACGGACCCGTGAGTGTTTGCGACATGGTGCGATCCATATTACGAAGACAATAAGCGACGACTTGTTTGGCAAGAGCCTTGACGACATCGCCATTCTCAGGAGACGGTACCTAAGTATCACGTTAGTTGCGAGCATGTATTGTTGGTCAGATAAGACACAGACTCACCTCGATATCTATACACACAATCGATTTTGAGATACGAGCGGCGGCGGTCAAGGATGCATATAGTGCACAAGCCTCTTCCTGACTCCTCTCATCTGTCGCCGCTGCAAGAGCTGTGATCTGAGGATTCTCCAGCAGAGTAAGATGTGCAAGGTTCTCGACCTCGGGTACGACTTCTGCCAATGATATAGTTTGCTTGACATCAAGCCCAACGTCCCTAAGATGTATCCTCTTGATGTTGGTCAATTTCGGCAAATTCCTTCGTAATAGTTTCAGAGCGCGAGCGCTGCCGTCAAACAACCCAGCATTATGGCTAAGGTCGAGGAAGCGAAAATCGCGAAGTGCAATCAGAGAAGGGAAAAGCTCTTCCAAGGATGCTGTGCTCAGATTACAACCTGCCAGGGACAGACCCCAGACAGGACAGTCAGGCCTGGAGGTAAGAGCTGCAGCAAGAAGACCGAGTCTGTGTCGCAGGTCGTTGCTACCTAGATCGAGTGCGTGACAGACGCCTGAACGGACATAATGCAAGACATGGTCAAAGCCTTCATCATCTAGGTTGTTCCCGGCAAAGCCCAGTCGAGATATCCCACTAACGACAGCACCGTCGACGACCTTGCGAATTTGCGCGGCGGTGAGACCGCACTCTGCCATGGTCAATTCTTCCAACTGAGAACCGCCCTTTCGCTCAGACAATGCCTTGCATAGAGTTTGTGAGGCATCGATGTCGTCTTGAGTCGTCTTCGTACGGCCGTTGAAGACCTTGACAGGTGTTTCGTTACTGATCGATGGCGAATTTGCAGGGAACTGGATCATCGAGACATCCACCGCCTTGATCGAGCGGCACATGTAGAGAAACAAAGAAATGTACTTCCAGCCAGCCTTTGTGATTCTCGGATTGTTTTTCAACGTCAGCTTCTCGATGATACCACTGGACGCCTGCCCGTGTCGAGCGCCATTGCGACGTTTGAAGTAGTCGGGCTTCTTGGCAGCCAGCAAGCCAGCGAGGATGACTCGCACCCCTTCGTCGCTAAGGTCAGCGTCTTCCAACAACAGGCGCTTGACAGGAACGATGGCGAGCCAGTCGCCCAGACTGAAAACATCAGCGAGCTGCATCCGTGAGCCGCTCAAGCGGAGCTCGGCCACGACTCCTGGATCGTCCGGCATGATGCAGCTCGGCGACATGAGCTGCTCGGTAATGCGCTTCAAGATGGGCGATTCGCGCAATTGGCAGCATCGTCTGTATATGCGGACAGGGTCTGTAGTCGGTCTGTCCTGAGTCCTGGGTGTAGCTGTGCCAGAAGCCGGAGTAGTGGGTCGTACGTCAACCGGAGGCGAAGACGGACTTTCTCTGGCGAGTTCGACAGGCACAACACCGTTCTCCTCTGCTTTCCTCCTCTTTCTCTCTTCCTTTTCCCTGCGTTCCTCCTCGGTCTTGGGCTTCTTCCCAGGCTTTTCGTCCGGACTTTCAGCCTTGCCGTCCACTGCAGGAGGCGATTCAAGGGGAGACGGTTGGTCCGAACCGGCGACAACATCGTCGGGAGCGCCATCAGTAGCATCAGCCTTTTCCTTGACAATCTCAGGATGCTTCAGTGCTTCGCCTTCGGCTCTTTCTTTTACTTTGCGGTCTCGATTCTTTTGTTGCTTGGACGCAGTGGGGCCTTCGTCCTTGTAGCGCGGTCCACCAGCGATCTCCACGTCCACAGAGAAGGCGACTCGCCGTAACTTGGCCAAGTCCAACTCTGGCACCAGGCATCTTTCTCGGTTCTTGTCGACATTGAGGACTCTTCGAGGACAGACCCCTCCATTCTCATACATCTTGCCCGAAGCATTCGCTTGCCCCGAGGATAGACGCCGAGTCAGATTTGAAAAGAAGGAGCTGTTGGTCTCCTTCGGTTTCTGTGGTACGTAGGGTTGCAGCTCTTCCGTTTCGCGATCTGACGTGTCTTTGGGTCTTGCAGCAAGAGGCAGAACGTCCTTTGCGCTCTGCGCTGATGGTCCAGCGTTGACTCCATTGACGCTGGACCTCGATGTCTGGGGAGTGCTGGGTGAAGGCGGGGGCTGGGAGGAGAATTTCGAGCTCAGATTGGATATCCAGGAGCCGCGTCGTGAAGATCTGTCGCCATTTGGATTTTGATTCGAGCTATTTCGGTTCAAAAGACCAGGTCGTCGCGTAGGTGTCTTTTGCGCCGGAGACTGCTCATTAGATGGGGTGGGTGTCGCAGGAGTTATACTCGCGCTCACCGCAGCCGCTTGCGACGACGACGGTGTTGACGCTTGAGCTGCAAGAGACTTTACGTCTTGCTGGTTAGCTGATTTCGCTTCTTTTGTTGCTGGTGGCGGTCTTGCGCCGTGGCCGTGGGTAGATATGGGTGGTCGAACATCAGTCGCAAGACCAGGCGACGTGTGAGGCTGGAGTTGCTCTGTCTTCTGATGAGTACTTTTTTCACTATACATTAAACGTCACAGTGCTTGCGACAAAAGTCACCTTTGGGAGGGGTGGGCCGATGCGTCCAGGAAACATCAACCCCGTGGACCTGGTGGAGATGGTCCATTACACAAGGGTTCTGCTTCTATGCAGCTGCTATAGCTGAGCAGAGCTACCACGAGCAAGCAATATATGATACAAGAAGAAGGGACGAGATATGTGGATTTTGAGAATCGCAACGGTTATCGCTGCGCCATTCGTCCTGTGGTTCTTGGCAAGATACCGCGCCGTGAGTCTTGGTATGGAGGGAGGAAGAGTTATCGTGTCACAGGGCAAGGGAGGATATTTCATGATGATAAAAAGGAAACTTTAGCAAGCAGCAACTCGAGACAAGGTACCCGCGTGTGTGAGGGTGAACCTAGGGCCTTGTTTCGCCGCTTTGAGATCAGCTTCTAGGCCACTGATGAGCGGGGTTGGTCAAATGGTGGGAGGCGGGCATAGAGTGATGGTCTC
This sequence comes from Neodothiora populina, assembly GCF_041146345.1. Classification (NCBI taxonomy): domain Eukaryota; kingdom Fungi; phylum Ascomycota; class Dothideomycetes; order Dothideales; family Dothioraceae; genus Neodothiora; species Neodothiora populina. The sequence goes on from NW_027191417.1 coordinate 1,342,405, forward strand.
AAGTAAAGTCTGATTCTGTGAGGTGACGCCTGCAGCGGCCATAACGTGCTATCATCTCCTCGACCTACTGGTGCTCTTATAGTCGCTTGAAGGCTCGATCGGTGGCTTTTCTGCCAATGCCTAAACGCTTCCAATACTCAACCTGTGAGAGTCTTGTGCAACCCCGTTCGTTCCCCGTGCTTCTGGTGCTGGGATGGGATTATTAAATCAGCCTGCTGTTGTACGTCCTACAGTACTTTGCTGTACCACAGATTATACTTTTTCCCCGGCAAAAGCTCAAGCATTTGGTCCGTGGGCTCGACTAGCCTATACTTGTAGTCGCTTCGTCACCTTGGCAGCACTACCGACCGTGGCAGCTAAATCACCACGCCGACTCCGATGGGTGAGCGCGATGAGCTTGATTGCGATACTAGTGTGCGCACTTGCTGCTTCACTAGACATTCTTCCTGACCTCTGCATGATGATCGTCATCTACACATGTGTCGCAAAAGCTTGTGGGCAGAAGAGGCGGTATGACCACAAAAGGCCGGAAGCTATCACGCTGTTGACCTCACAGTTCTTGCTAACGAACGCCGCCGGAGACCTGACCTGTTCCAGATCGAGCGTTGTCGGACTCGGGGTTTGCGTGGGTAAGAAACATTATTGGCACACAAGGAGCGAAGCACACTGCCTATTATAGGGCACTGGATTTCGTTGCATTGTTGCGTACATATACGACACGGCCAGGCTAAGTCGGACATATCACATGCGTCTCGTCGACACTGGTAACATGCAAAGGGAAGACGAAGCGCGGTCTCACGGAGCCCACAACAGACACGCTAGCAGAAGCAATAGGAAATGATGGTAATGACCTTGCTTTGTCGAAGTTTTCAATTAACATGTAGTAAAAAGACCAGCAAATGCCGTAGCACTTGACCCAATGTTTCCCTCCCAAAGCAAGGCCGTTAACGCCGCATGTCACCATCAACCCCATCGTCCGTCTGAAGCAACTTTTGTGATTGTCATGAAAGGTGTTGGTAAACGACAAAGCGCTTAAGCAGCAAGGGCCTGGATCTTCTTCTGGACCTTCTCCTCGCGCTCGGCCTTGGTGAGCTTGACCTGTCTGAACTTCTTGCTCTCGGCCTTCCACTCCTCCTTGGTCTTCTTGGGGGAGTCAGACTCCTCCTTCTTGAAGGGGTCCTCGCGGATGGCCTTGTGGGCCTCCTGGTAGAGCTCCTCAAGACCGTCGGCCTCGATCTCCTCATCGATGTAGCCCTGGAACTGGGACTTGTAACGCTCCTCATCGTCATCGGCGAGGGTCTCCATGTACTCGGCGACGTGGCCACCGAAGATGTACTTGCGGAGGGTCTCGGCATCGAGCTCCTTGGACTCAATGTCGTAACCGGGGAAACGCTTCTCGGAGTGGGGGATGTAGAGACCACCGTCAGAAGCACCCTTCATGGCACCGAAGACACGGGCACCAGTCGAGGTACGGGTAAGACCGACATCGAGGAAGCACTTGAAGGGGCGGCGGGTCTCGCCGTCGACCTCAGCCTCCTCGGTGAGCTGGAACTCACCGTCAGCCTCCTCGACACCAGTGAAGGCCTCGTCGAGGTTGAGCTTCTTGAGAGCACGGCGGGCAAGGAGAAGACCGGTGGAGTAAGCGGCAGCCCAGTTGGTAAGACCGTGGGTGATGCCGTAAGCCTTGAGCTCGTGGGCGTAGGCAGCGGCGAAAACCTTGTCGCCGGTGATCTCAGAGGTGACGATCTGGCAGACAATGTCGCGGTTGGTGAAGCGGACGACCAGTCTGTACTTTGGTGCGTTGTACTTGTTCTTGGCCTGGGTGATGAGGCGCTTACGAGCGTAGTAGTCGGTCTTTCCGGATCTTCTGCGCTTGTACTTGACTTGGTAGCGCCTGAAGGATAAGTCAGTTTTCTGTTCCTCATTTTCTCGATCAAAATTGCAACAGTGTCACTTACGAGAAGTACGCGGAGTTCTTGACCAGCTTGGTCTATAATTTCATCCACGAGTCAGCAATTGTCGCTTCAGAAAACATTTCCGAAGCATCTTGCAGAGACTCTCATCAAGCGCAGAGCGCGATTGTCTGTGTCTACAACTCTCATGCTGGAAAGAAGGGGACGATGATGATGATACTCACGAAAGGCATCTTGACGGTTGGCCTGTCGATAGGTGTCGCGGGGCTGAAGGAAAGAAAAAGAGGATTGGATTTGTCTCCACGCAATTTTGACCAGTGTGCGGCAGATTGTGTTCCAAAGCCAGCCTTGGCGCGGTTGGTACAGCCTCTGGCGACGTGGGGGGCAGGACTGCTCCTGCTGCTTTTGCTGCTTTTGCTGCTGCAGCGCTTGTGCGGGAAAACGGCGGCATTACCATTACCATTCACTGTACTTCGATAGTGTATCACAAGTGCTCTTCAAGTGGATGGTACAAATTATATCTTATTCATAATTGATACGTAAAGGCATACATATATATTCAATTCAAGCTAACCGAGCCGCTGTGGGTATCTATCCTGCCAAAGCGCTTTGCTCTTCGAACGTCTTGCGGTATTGCGCCGTCGCGGTGGCCAGAGCCTTCAGCGTCGGCGCCGTCATCTCTTCAACAACCCTCCTGCCTCCACCAATGCTCGACAGGTCAAGTTCGAGTCTGCGCCTCTTGTTCGACCTCTCGTTCAGTGTCTGCATCTGTTTCTTGAGATGCTCAGTCCTACGTATCTTCTCGTCTTCTGCGGCTTTGCCTGCTGCGTGAAGTCGGTCTACTGAGTTTTCCAATGTCTCGACAAGCTTGGCGAGCTCGTTACTTCGTGATCCATCTCCTGAGATGAAAAGCGTCCAGAAATAGTGTAAGAACTCGATCGTTGTGTTGTGCGTCATCGTCACCGTGTCAAAGGTAGTATGAGAAAGGTCAAGCGTAGAGGATGGATCGCTAGCTGCTGCAGCGCGTCGAGCCACGATAGACGAAAGAATATCTTGCGAAGCCTCTGCAAGCGCGATTGTGCTACCGATCTTATAGGATTGCCCTTCTCTACCTGCACCATTGGCTTTGTCGTCTGCTTCATCATCAGAGTCGTCATCATCCTCCTGCACTCCGATCGCTCTGTCAAGACTGAGGTTTCCAATACCAAAACTTGCGGGACTATGGGGCTGCAAGTCTTTTTGCAATAATGTGAGCACGTCGTCAGGAGATTGTCTCTCATATAAAGCGGCTTCAGTGGACAATTTGTCCACTCGCTCGCCTGCCAACAAGCGCTGCTGGTCCTTGATGTTCAGCGTCACGCGGTTGTCGTCGGCTTGTCCTTGCAAGTCTCGCAACTGCAATTCGTTATGCGTTTCTTCATCCATTCCGATAGGACCGTGGGCTTCGCCGTCAGCGGGGGCGACTTGCGCCATAATCTTCTCGGAGAGATTGTTCAGGACTCGTAGGATAGGGACTTTGTCGAAAGAACCCGGTCGCATCGTCTCATCAGGCCTGTTGCCTCTCCGTTGACTGTGATCTTGCTCGTTGCCTTCCAGGTCTATGAAATTAGGGACGTGACCCATGTTGGCCGGGCCCTTTTCTCGGTAGGACAGATACCTGTCAAAGACTGGATCCGCGGCATCGGCATCGGTGATTTTCTCTCCTTTCAGCTTTTTCAGTAATCTGCTCATGAAGAAGCGCGACCAGAATGCATTCTGATCGATTTGCGGCACATTCGCGTTGTACGCCTCTCGCACGATAGGATACTGTCTGAAGATGAGCTTGACCTGCTCTTTCGCAAGGTTGAGCATCAACTTGTCCGGCTCGCCCTCCTTTTCTGCAGCAACTCTCTTGAACTTGATTTCTGGCAGGACATTGTAGTCGCCTTGGCTCTGCGCCTTTTCGATAGCATGAGCACGAAGCAGATGTAGTCGAGTCGCCCAGAACTGTGTGGAGAACTGAGTGATGCTAATGGATTCTGGTTTGTCCCGGAGACTCTCGTTGAAGCGCTGCCGTAAGACAGGATTTGCGTCCAGTAGGGACCTCTGTAATTCTATGTCTGATTTCAATCGCGCATCGTCGTACCAGCCATCGGCAGATTTTGTGACAGCGGCAGAGACGGCATGCGCGATTGCCAGAGCCGCAGGTTGGCCGTCAGCATTTGCTTTCTCTGTCCGGGGGGGCACAGGAGTCGGACGAGAAGGTGTGGGGTTCTTCAGAGCGGCTATCGCATTGCGTAGGTTGTCTGTTATGGCTTCTTGGTCCGGCCGGGCGGCTGTGGTAGATGTGAAGAAGAAGACATGGTCTTTGGGAGCCGGTGCGCCTGGAGGCTGGACGAGGACTTTGAGGGCGACTCTTGGAATAGTGGCAGGAGTTTGCTGCAGATTGGTGATGTCCTTGACAGCTATAGTGACAGTAGGCGAGGCATTGGGCGGCTCAGATGGCGTCCACGTTAGATCAGTCGAGTTGCTGTCTACTGCTAGGCTGCCGGTCTTCTTCTTGTAGGTGGTCACCGCAGCAGTTGACATTTTGATACGAGGCAGGTGTTTAGGGCAGGCGCGCCCATGAATCAAATGAGAATAATTATGTAAGTTCGACCCAGATTCACTACAATCTCAAATTATGTTAATGCCGATTTTCTTCTTGTATATTTTTTGTTTGGACCAAGTTGACCATGCTGGACGCAGCAGTCAATCAACAACGAACAATAATACATTTGATTTCATGCACGTTTAGGCGTCGGAGGTGTGAGTCTGCTATGCCGTCATCGCCTTACCTTACCTCACAGCAAATGCCTTACTTCAACAGCTCTTACAGCACTTGCCTTATTCAGTTTGTGGAGAGTCCATAGTGAAGCCGCGAAGCAACAGAAAGAGAAGCTACAGATAAAGTGGTCTTGTCCCAAATTAGACAGACGAAGCAAAAGGGGTCGGGGGACACGAGAATAGTCAATCAATCAATCAGTCACCAGCACAGAAGACATGTTCGGCTCAAGGATATAATGTAGGTAGTCAAAGCCGCACGGGTATCCGAAGTGCAAGATGCGGCAAGTGCTGTGCTTACCTTACCTTACTGCTGCGTGTCACTGCTGTCTGTTCGCAGTCGTCTCCCTAACGGTACGGCAGACACAAAACCCGAGGTGAGGCGGATCGGGCTGCGGCCAATCATATGGGATGCAAACAGCAAACACACTCCGCAACTTCCCGTCCTGACGTTGGCAGCAGGTCAAGTCTTGTGGCACTTACCCTTTCTCGCGTCCTAATTCTAATTTGCGAAACCTTTCTACCTTGTTCTTGTATTCTTCTGTTCGAGCTTCTTCCTTGATCCATGAAGCCTGTCTTCGCCTTTAATTAGTATTTTTCTAGTTGGCGAGCATACACAATGCTGAGTGCGTCGTTAAAACAATGCGGTAGGCGGTTGGCTGGCAATGCCGCCGCCTCGCAGAGAGCAGCTTTCTCCACAGCCATTGGAGAGAGCCGCACCTCTGCTCTCTCCTCAAGGAGGAGACACCTTGCCCTCGTGAGCCAGAAGGCTGTCCGCCGCAGCTATGCTGTTGCTGCCGAGGACACCAATAAGGGTGTGGTGAGTGGTATTCCATTTCTGTCACTTGCGAGATGATGCATGTAACAGTGTTTTTTGCTGCATGTTCTCAGACTATCTGCTCCGTTTCTCCTCTGACGCCGCTCCTTCCCTTCTAGGATCCCAGCGATTCTTTCCTCTCCGGCAACACTGCAAACTACATCGATGAAATGTACTCGGAATGGAAGCGCGATCCCGAGTCCGTCCACGTATCATGGCGCGTGTACTTCAAGAACATGGAATCTGGATCCATGCCCATGTCTCAAGCTTTCCAGCCTCCTCCCACCATCGTTCCCGCACCTCAAGGCGGTGCTGCTGGTTTCTCTCCCGGAGCTGCCATGGCCATTGGTGAGGGTTCAGATGTCACCAACCACTTGAAGGTACAGCTGCTCGTCCGTGCCTATCAGTCCCGCGGTCACCACAAGGCCAAGATCGACCCCCTCGGTATCCGCCAAGAGGCCGACACTTTCGGCTACAGCCACCCTCCTGAGCTCAACCTTGAGACCTACAACTTCTCTGAGGCCGATATGGAGCAGGAGTTCTCTCTCGGCCCTGGTATTCTCCCCCGCTTCAAGACCGAAGGCAAGGACAAGATGAAGCTCAAGGACATCATTGCCGCATGCGAGAGGCTCTACTGCGGCAGCTACGGTGTCGAATACATCCACATTCCCGACAGGACCCAATGCGACTGGCTCCGTCAGCGCATCGAGATCCCCACCCCTTACAAGTACTCGGTCGACGAGAAGCGCAGGATCCTCGACCGTCTCATCTGGAGTTCCAGCTTCGAGAGCTTCCTCGCCACCAAGTACCCCAACGACAAGCGTTTCGGTCTCGAGGGTGGTGAGACTCTGATCCCCGGTATGAAGGCCCTCATCGACCGCAGCGTCGACTACGGTGTCAAGGACATCGTCATCGGTATGCCTCACCGTGGTCGTCTCAACGTTCTTTCCAACGTCGTCCGCAAGCCCAACGAGTCCATCTTCAGCGAGTTCGGTGGCTCTGCCGAGCCCTCTGACGAGGGATCCGGTGATGTCAAGTACCATCTCGGTATGAACTTCGAGCGCCCCACTCCATCTGGCAAGCGTGTCCAGCTTTCTCTCGTCGCCAACCCCTCTCACTTGGAGGCCGAGGACCCCGTCGTTCTCGGAAAGACCAGGGCCATCCTGCACTACAACGGAGACGAGAAGGAGGCCAAGAGCGCCATGGGTGTTCTCCTCCACGGTGACGCTGCTTTCGCGGCCCAGGGTATCGTTTACGAGACCATGGGTTTCTACGCTCTCCCCGCCTACCAGACCGGCGGCACCATCCACATTGTTGTGAACAACCAGATCGGTTTCACTACCGACCCTCGTTTCGCTCGTTCCACCCCTTACTGTTCCGATATCGCCAAGGCCATCGACGCTCCCGTCTTCCACGTCAACGGTGATGATGTCGAGGCCGTCAACTTCGTCTGCCAGCTTGCTGCCGACTGGCGTGCCGAGTTCAAGAAGGATGTCGTCATCGACATTGTCTGCTACCGCAAGCAGGGACACAACGAGACCGATCAGCCTTCTTTCACCCAGCCTCTGATGTACAAGCGCATTGCCGAGCAGAAGCCCGTCATCGACAAGTACGCCAACCAGCTGATCGAGGACAAGACCTTCACCAAGGACGACATCGATGAGCACAAGAAGTGGGTCTGGGGTATGCTCGAGGAGTCCTTCGCTCGCAGCAAGGACTACCAGCCTACCGCCAAGGAGTGGCTCACCAGCGCCTGGAACGGATTTAAGAGTCCCAAGGAGCTTGCGACCGAGGTTCTTCCCCATCTTCCTACCGCCGTCGAGCTCGATGTCCTCCGCAAGATCGGTGACAAGATCGGAACTCCCCCAGATGGCTTCAACGTGCACCGCAACCTCAAGCGTATCTTGAACAACCGCACCAAGACTGTTCAGGAGGGCAAGAACATTGACATGAGCACTGGTGAGGCACTTGCCTTCGGAAGTTTGTGTCTCGAGGGTCACCACGTCAGAGTTGCTGGACAAGATGTTGAGCGTGGTACCTTCTCTCAGCGTCACGCCGTCTTGCACGACCAGGAGAGTGAGGATACCTACACTCCCCTCAAGGACCTGAGCAAGGACCAGGGTAGCTTCGTCATTGCTAACTCCAGTTTGAGCGAGTACGGTGCCCTCGGCTTCGAGTACGGTTACTCCCTCTCCTCCCCATCCGCTCTTGTCATGTGGGAGGCCCAATTCGGTGACTTTGCCAACAACGCTCAATGCATTATCGATCAGTTCATCGCCTCCGGTGAAGTCAAGTGGCTCCAGAGATCTGGTCTCGTCATGAGCTTGCCCCACGGTTATGATGGACAAGGACCGGAGCACTCCTCGGGCAGAATGGAGAGATTCTTGTTGCTTTCCAACGAGGTATGCTGTCATCGCATGGGATATAGTGATCACAAGTTGACATTGAAATTTAGGATCCCCGTGTCTTCCCTGCTGCCGACAAGCTTGATCGCCAGCACCAAGACTGCAACATGCAGATCGCATACTGCACAACTCCCGCAAACACCTTCCATCTTCTCCGCAGACAAATGAACAGACAGTTCAGAAAGCGTAAGTCTATTGTGCCACGTTATCCGTAAGACTATTGCTAAAGCCGTCGATCTAGCTCTCATCCTCTTCTTCTCGAAGTCCCTTCTCCGTCACCCCCTCGCTCGCTCCAGCATCGAGGACTTCACCGGTGACTCTCACTTCCAGTGGATCATCCCCGACACTGCACACACCGACGCAGAGTTCCAGATCAAGCCCAAGGAGGAGATTGAGCGTGTCATCCTCTGTACCGGCCAGGTCTACACTGCTCTGCACAAGTACCGCCAACAGAACAACATTACAAACACCGCCATTACTCGTGTCGAGCAGCTGAACCCCTTCCCATGGGCACAGCTCAAGGAGAACCTCGACTCGTACTCTAACGCCAAGCACATTGTCTGGGCCCAGGAGGAGCCCCTGAACGCCGGTGCCTGGAGCTTCACACAGCCCCGTATCGAGACTCTATTGAACGAGACGGAGCATCACAACAGAAGACACGTCCTGTACGCCGGAAGAAACCCCAGCGCAAGTGTTGCAACCGGTCTCAAGGCCAGTCACTTGAAGGAAGAACAGGACCTGCTCGCCGAGGCTTTCAGCGTCGAGCAGAAGCAGCTCAAGGGCGAGTAAATCTGCATTTTTTTCAGCGTCACTCCAGAGAATAATACCTCAAATGATGCACGGGGTGCTCTAGGGAGATTTTTGTAACTGTACATGTTTATAGCTTTTTTTTCCCTTATTGTACACTGGGCATGGAGTTTTGCCGTGTTGTGATATATTTTATCTTGCTGTGAAATGTACTGAGGTATGCAGCCAAAGCAAGATGTGAGGTCAGGAGACGTTGTACCTCGGCATTAAAGCATCCGGGTGGATGACGGAGCAGTGGCCGATTTGGGGCGTTCCCATGCCTTGTGGAACCATGCCTCCGGTACTTGTTACCTTATGCTGCGCAAAGTACAGGTACAGTACAAATACAATACTAAGGTATAGTACCTCGATGCACGCGGCTGCAGGGGACTGTCATTGACACGAAGTATAAAACGGGGTCCTAGAAAATAAAATATTATCATGATGCTTTGATGTCTGTTATTTCCAAAGGAGAATGGCCTTGTATCCAATGCCCACCCCCATATTTGTCAGTAAGGTTATCAGTGAGATAAGAAGTCAATATGGAGAAAAGACTGTTTGTTTCTGAATGCCGAAATGCCGAGGTATCTCAGACGTTCACATGTGGGTTATAACCATAGGCGACATCATCGTTCGTCTCGTGGCGATCCTGTGGTTTTATTCGTGTCTTGCATTCCTCTAGATTTGATCGGGATTTGCTTTTCTGTTCTTCATCTTCCATCATTACGACGATTATCTGATAACAAGTCTTTCTCAACACACATCGGCTAGAAGCCCGGCAACATATAGAGCCACATCCACTCCACGTGCCCTCCCCCTTCCTCCCCCTTCCTCCTCCATCTCCTCCGCCTCCTCCGCCTTGCCCCACAAACATGTCCAAACCAGGGGACTTCGAAGCGGTAGCCGCAGACATCAAAACCCTTCTGCACCAACCTGAGTACGACGACGGCAGCGCAGGACCCGTGCTATTGCGCCTGGCATGGCACAGTGCCGGCACGTATTGTGCCGAGACGGACACGGGTGGCTCGAACGGCGCGGGCATGAGATACGAGGCCGAGGGCGGCGATCCTGCGAATGCTGGGTTGCAGCATGCCAGGGTGTTTTTGGAGACTGTTAAGGCGAAGCATTCATGGTGAGTATTTTTCTGATCTTTTATGGTTCTTGGGGTTGCTAGAGAACGTTTCTCGACTGATGGCCCGTCAGGATCACATACGCGGACTTGTGGACGTTAGCCGGCGTGGTAGCAGTCAAAGAGATGGGTGGCCCTGAGATCCCATGGAAGCCAGGCAGGACGGACTACGTCGACGACAGCAAGTTGCCTCCTCGCGGTCGACTGCCCGATGCCGCTCAGGGCGCAGACCACATCCGCTGGATCTTCTACCGTATGGGATTCACAGACCAGGAGATCGTGGCGCTGAGTGGTGCACATAACCTCGGAAGAGGCCACATGGACCGCTCCGGTTTTCATGGTCCATGGGTGCCTAACCCGACTAGATTCTCGTAAGTCTTTCTCACCAATCTCCTCCCCTTTTGCAAAAAAAGGCCTCTCTTCACTTCACCTTCATCACAAGCGCAAACCCCATCTAATGGGAGACGAAACCAGGAACCAATACTTCCGCATAATGCTAGAATGGGAATGGAAAGAGAAAACCCTCTCCAACGGCGTCAAGCAATTCGTGCACTACGACGAAGATCTCGACGAGGAAATAATGATGCTGCCGACCGATCTCGCCCTGATCCACGACGAGGCCTTTGCGCCCTGGGTCAAGAAATACGCAAAGGACAAGGACCTCTTCTACAAGGACTTCGCCGCCGCTTTCGCAAAGTTGCTCGAGTTGGGTATCTCGAGGGATGCCGATGGCCGTATCACGAATTCGGATAACGTCAAGGGTGGATATCATGCTGCGCCCAAGAAGAGTGGTAAGCCTGGCAAGCCGAAAGATGCGGGCGATGGGGTCGCGGCTCCGTTGAGCGATGAGAATGCCGCGTTCAAGGCGAAGCTATGATTGAGAGGTTTGAGAGAAGAAGAGAGAGTGTGTGATCATGGATAAAGTACACTATGAGATATACTAGAACTTAGATTGGTGTTCCGGAAGACTACAACGGTAGATCTAGAGCTAGCGATAGAAACACGGACATGTCGAACTCCAGATCGAAGAGCGAACATCACTTGGAATATGCAAGACTCGGCGTCTCAGTAACCTAGTACCTCACTGTAGGTGATGCATGTACGGTAGGCATGCACGAGTACCTCAGATAGTGCAGGACGTGGTACTACATTACTGCACAACCTTACGGTACTTCATATTACAACATGTACCAAACGGGGATAACACTCCTATATCCGAGGAATACTCCGTCATACAGTGGGACATCCACAACACCTTAACTTTTGTATCTCGGATCAACGCCACCATTGACATATCTCATCTTTCCACCTCACAACGCACAATCCACCTCTGAATCTGTATGCAGCCACCGACGATCGCAATCCCCTTCACATGTCTTCGCTGTATAGCCAGACGCGACTTGATCGCCGCTCGGCGCTCCATCCGCGGCAGGTCAAGTCGAGCAGCAGCAGAGCGACAATTCACCACTTCTGTCCCCACCAGGAATGAAGCGTCCCAGTCGCATAAAGTCAGAGATGGCGAGACTTATGAATCGAGCGGTGCGCAATCCTCGCAGGCAGAAGACAACGGCGGAGCCATGTCTCGACGCCTTGCGCAGCTGAGTGAAGAGGGACTTGAGAACAGCGGACGACGAGCGGCAAAGATGGTGGAAGAGTCTGGCTTCGATGAGGATTTGAAGCGCCAATTAGAGGAACGCATAAAGAACGCCAGCTTTAAAAGTGAGTATGCCAGTGCGTTTGCTCAGGTGAATATGCCCTCTAGTGCTGGAAAGGGCACAAGAGATATCGCGGGCGCTAGAGCATGGGATGGAGAGGAGAGCCTCGAGGATGCTGCGTTACGTATGCTTGATGACTCTATAAAGCCCATGAAAGGTAGTGGTGGTTCGTCAAGAGCCATCAGGGCGCCTCCGATTAGGATACCGACCAAGATTGACACTGGACGCTCGAGGGCCGGGCCGAAGACTGGGACCAGGCTGGCCAATGCCCGGGACCAAACATCAGTGTATGCAAGTCTGAAAGACCTGCCGGAGGATGAGAGAGAACAATTCCGCAAGGAGATGAAGGAGAGGTTCTCGCCGGCTGCTAGATCCGCCCCAGTGTCCGTCAGAGGCCTCGAGTCACTCGCGAATGAAAGGATTGAGGATGCGATCGCTCGAGGAAAATTTAAGAACTTGCCTCGTGGAAAGAAGATCGAAAGGGATCACAATGCGAGTAGTCCTTTCATCAATACCACAGAGTACCTACTCAATGGCATCATACAACGCCAGGACATCGTGCCGCCATGGATCGACAAGCAGCAAGAACTTGTATCGACTGCAGCGCGATTCAGGGGCCGCTTGCGAGCTGATTGGCGAAGACATGTTGCGAGGTCCATCGCTTCCAAAGGAGGAGGCCTTGCTTCACAAATGGCTCTCGCGGAAGAATATGCCTTTGCCGAAGCGGTTCATAATCCTCAATCTAACAAGAAAGAGAAGATCAATACTGTAGATGAGAGTGGCCATCTCTCTCAAATCACGCTCGCGGGCGAGCTGACAGCTGACAAAGCCACACCAGGGGCACAAACCCCGGTGGAGCTCAAGATCACCGAACAAGCAATTGACGAGTCCGGCAAGGTCATCGGGACTGAACGCGAAGAGGATACCACTGTGACACCGATAGTTGACCAAGCTCAAGCCTCCGTTGTCGAAACTCAACCGCGGACCTCAACCGTCCCTCCCTTCAGAGACGCGGATTGGCTGCAAACTGAACTATCATATCAGAAGCTGGCAATCGACGAACTCAATGCCCTTACTCGGTCTTATAATCTCATGTGTCCGCAGCTAGCACAGAGACCATACTTTGATCTTCAGCGCGAGCTTAATTCCTGCTATGCTGATGTGGCACCACTGATTGCCAAAGAGATTGAAGGTACGATCACTCATCTATGCCTTTCAATGTAACGTACTCAGAGCGTAGACTAACCTGTCACAGATCGAGCCAATGCACCAAAGAACAATCCCATAAACATAACGACTAGACCAGTCAGCCGATTGGAGAATTTCGTTGGATCACAAGCCAGAGTATATGATGAAGTGAAGCCACAGTATGGATTCAAAGACCTTATTAAGGATTGGTTTGGGCGGAAGAAGGATCCAAATTAAAAGGTGCAATGTAAAGATACAACAATTTATGTGGAAATATACAACCGACCTGAGCTTTTTCGGATCATTTCATTTTCGCCAAACTTCTATGACGGATCGAATGATATACGTGCGGACGTCCCGCTGCTCAGAGGCATTGCCGTTATTGCGCTGACCAGATGTGTGGGTGCTTGGTAGGCGAGGTCAGTGCAGCAAGACTTAGGGCGATTGTTATAATGAGGTAAGTGTATAATTTTCACTATACCTTGAGGCAGACAGTCAGTGCGAGGAAAGACTGATACCCGAGCAGTTAGTTCTGTGACGTCCATCGTACTTTCCGTGTATTGCCACTTTCGAGAAATACACATATACACAACCCCATACTGCTTCTATCATCGCGGCAGAAATATCGTTCATCGTTCAACTCTGGTAGCATCCTATACACTGCTGTAGCCACCTTGTCATCATGATTCGTTTGGGGGCTACACAGCAATCATCCTTGTTTAGCAGCATTAAGCAACATGTCTCAAGGTCGCAGGAGCGCGAGCGCGATCCTACGCAGCATAACCTACAAAGTGCTCCTTCTCGATGGAATCTGAAGTCCGATATAACCTGTAGCGGTGCAAGTTCTGTATATGAAGCATCACTCGCCTTATCATCAAACGACAATGCACTTCCCAATGCGGGAAAGGAAAATGGTGGGCAAAGGGAAGGCTCTTGCCCTGCCATGACTACCCTCATACCTCCAGTACAGGAGCAAGATGCCGTGATCAAGATTGTCCCTGCACCGCACATAGCTCGTTTCGTGAACAGACCTAATGGGACGCCCCTGTTCACCATCATCGAACAGCGGTCGCTCGCAACACTGAAATCGAAGGCGTCAAGTCTCGCTTTCACAATACGCGCTACGCAGGTCACTCCCTCTGCGAAAGGGGGCATCGGGACCGATGTCATAGTGAGGGGCCCTAAAGCTGCCAGTGCAGACGACATCACTCCCCTTCCTCCACTTGTAAAATGTGGCATTCAATCAAGTGATTCCGGCCTCACGAGCATGCCTGGCACACCAGCGCATCAACATAGGCCATTGCAGCCACCGTATGATCCTCCGTATCGATGCAAAACACCTGACGGTATTCGTCGGTGGCCGGACGAGCCCATTTCGCCTCAACAAGCCACAACCGGGTCAACATCTAGATTGAGGCAAGTTTCAAGAAGGCTTTTCAACGGCAAGACAGTGCAACTACGGCGGGCACTAGTAGGTTTTGTTCGTCGAGGACTGGGCCATAGATCCCAGCCAGTGCTACGACCATGGCGCCCTCCCGGAAGTGGTCATTTCACAAGTGGACACGATGACTTGTTACAACATCCATTCCAGAACGTACCCCTAGCCACAATTGGTCCAGCCAGTGATATCAGCCGACAGCCTGCACCTTCCCCTCCAGCAACATCAGACCCAGTACATGTCGATACTCCTCGACCTCGAGAACGAGCTCACGTTCGCTCGTACAGTGCGAGCTCCGCGCAGCGAGCTCTGAGCTCCTTGAGCGGCAATGCGATACCGGTCAGTCTACTCCAAGATCTTTTGCTCATGCAGCCCAGGACGGTCACCATACCTGAAAGGGCGATCAAACGAAAGCCAGTACCGTCCGTCATATCTCAAGAGAGAGCCTCTCAGCTTCTAAGTCATGCATCTTCATCCGACACTGTGAATACGCTTGACGTGATTCAGAAGTTTCCGCCTCCACCAGTATGGGACGGAGCCAAACCTTTTCGCAACATCCGAGGACCGCTGCCTGTTTTTGCACCGAAGCCGCGATCCTCATCCGTTGTTGGATTTATGGAGAGCCCTGAAGCAATCTCTTACTCATCACTCAACCTCAATGCTGGTGACATACAGCGCGGCAGTACATCACACCTCTGCAGATCTGACGTGCCGACCACTTGTCTTCAGAACGCACGCGAAGTCGACCTTCGTCAAGGAAGCTCAGACTCGGAATAGCAGACCGAAGACGATGCAGCCGCCGGCATGTGTACACCACCGATCCGTGGAGAGGCGAATTCGAGATATTCTTTATATGGAACACCTATTTATCGGCCTGATTCGGCATCCGTGACCAGTCACGATCGCGAGCGACTCGACACTATCGTCAACCACGAGCGTGGCGAGCCTCTGACCTCTGTCAAGCCAGGCCAAGCACTCACCTTGAACATACCTTTATACAGACGTCCCAGCAGAGCAGCCGCGGATCGCGCAGTCTTTCGTCACAGCGGCAGTCGAGACAGTAGTGGACAGGCTACAATCGTGCCGGCTACTGTGACATACCTAGGTCGTTTGTGTCCGCACTTGCAAGCTGCAGCTCTCACTGATGAAGATGTCGTGAGCCATTCGAACGGCGTCAGGAACTTGAGCGGTGGCATCAGGCGAGCCAAGCGTACTCGTACTCGGAACAGCTCGACAAAAGCAGCAGAGAGCAGCATAGCTAAAGGAAAGACGCAGTGCTGGAAGTGCAGAGTCAAGGCGAAGCTCAAGACAGGTCTGAGAGGCTGGAGGAATCAAGAATGTTTTTGCGCAGGAAAAGTCGATGATTGTGACGAGAACACCGAGGAGCAGGCGCCGAGACGTGTGTCGTGGAGGTCGTTGGAGCATACGCCCCTATGAACCGAGAGTCTTGTGTTCATCAGAAGTCTTCTTCCCCCTCTTTCATATCATCAAGAAGAATAATTGTACTTTGAACAGCATATTCATGCATCCATTCTCAGTAGCAAGGATGTAGGCAAGTAAATCAAAGCGTGGCAAAGGTGCGAAAGGCGACTATGGTAAGTTAAGCAGAGCACAACGAAATAAACATGAGCTTCTGCCAACACAATAATCACAGAGATGATGGAGATTGTCGGATATTCAATATCGACATGACATCAAATGTCTGGAGACGGTGTTTTCGTTCCCCATCCATTGACACCGCGAAGTGACCGCCCTAGCCCTGCAAGGAACGAAAAGGCCAACGAGAAGAGGTACAGCCAGAAAAAGATGGATAAGGGACAAGAATCGCATAGATACACGACGGCGAAGAATAAACTCCTAAAATCCAAATATTGGTATAAAGCATTCCCCATCCATTCATCTTCGCAGTAAGCAGCGCAGCGCAGCGCAGCCCAGCCCAGCTCATCGCAACGCAACGCAACGCGAAGAATGAAAAAAAAATAACAACAAACGATTCCACGTCGAGGCTTCGCATTTCGCCTCGGTTCCCATATGTACCGTGTCCTTGCTTGCTTGTTCGCTTCTATACAACACCACGTAAAGTGCACATCCCGTTCTCCAATAGCAGCCTATTTCTTTCCCACAGAGACAAGTGCAGTAAAAAGGAAAAAGAAGCAATTCGATAATCACATGAACCCTCCTTTTCTACAAAACCCTCGGCCTGACGCGCCTCTTAGCAGGCGACGCAAGCCCCGGCGGCATGCTCAGCGCTATCGTCTTGCTGTCTCTCTCGTCGGCGTCGTCTGCTGATCCGGCAGTGCTGGACTTGGTGTTGTTCGAGTGGTGCCCCGCGGCGGAGGCGGTTCGGGGTAATAGACTTGTTCCGACGATGGTTTTTGGCCTTTTCTTTGCTGGGGATGCTAGGCCTGGTGTCACCGTTGTGGTTGTTGTTGTTGCTGCTGAGACGGAGATTGTTGATAAGGAAGGTGCGGCAGAACTTGGTTTTTTGGTGAGCTTGTTCTCCGTGTTACTGGATGGGTTGGCGGCGGGCAATTTGGGTGCGGGGTGGAGACCTAGTCTGGATGTTGGTGGTGTTGTTGTCGCTATACTGCCTGCAGCCGGCTTCGCAGAGGTGCTCTTTGCTGTTGTCTTTGTGGTCTTTGTTGATGATGAAGACGAAGAACTTGAGGGTCCCAGAGCTTCAAAGTTCAACTTCTTGGGCGTTGGAAGACTTCTCGTTGAATGCTTTCTTGTCCTGCTTCCGGTGGCTGTTGTGGAAGCTGTAGATGCCGCAGGAGCAGTAGAGGCTGGAGCAGCATCAGATGTGGTCGTTCCGGTGCGCGAGGCTGCCACTTCCGCTGGAAGAAGTGATGCAGCAGACGATAGAAGACCTTTGGCTGGTGTGGCGATGCGCGATTTCCGTTTCTTCGGCAGCGATGCTGGTGCAGCTGCTGCTTTGGACGTCGTTTCTTCCGTTGCCGTCGTTGCGCTTTGAGGCTCAATTTCATCTGCCTCGACCTCACTCCCGACACTCAGTGCTGCAGCATTCTGACTCGCTTTGCTGGGCGTTCGTGGTCGACGCACTTTAGATTTGACTGGTGTGGGAGCCTGAGCTGCTGCTGCCGCCGCCGCCGCCTTTTCTGCCTCCCTCTCTGCTTCTTCCTCCATGGTTGCCTGACACGGAACGGATCTTCTTGCTTCCTGAGAATCTGCGTCGTCTTCGAACTCTTGGTAGTATGCGAGATTGACATCCCAGCGTACGCCCTTGACATTATCCGCGGCGCCATCTCCAACCTTCTCCGCTGGAGCACCACTGCTCTCTTCGGATGGTTCGCGAGAAGCTGGCTCGGTGGCTAGTTCACATAGGCGAACGACCGGCATGATACTACCGCCCTTGTTCTTGCGAGTGTTTGCTCGAGTCAGCAGAGACAGCTCTTGCGCGTCTGTTCGCTTGATGGCGACTGGAGTGCCGGTACTGCGTATGGTGATCTTATTAGGACCTTTGGCATATTTAGAAGGAGAGGCAGCCAATGGACCAAGCTGAACGACACGATTGCGGCTTCTTATGCTTCGTCGTGTCGGTTTCGCATCGGTTGCCGCTGCTTCGTTCTCAACGGCAGGTTCAGGGAGTGTTTCCGGTGTTTCTTCACTTGGCTCAAGAGAGCTTTCGGACTCGTTCTCGCACGCCACGTCCTCGACAACAGCAACGGACTTCCTAGGCATTGGGCTGTTAGGATCCAGATCTCCCAGAATGTCGACTTTTGCGGGCGATGCGAGGGCTTGGCGGACTACGTCAGAGTCTCTCCGGTTGGTCAAGGACTCCCGTCTACCGATAGAAATGGAGGGCTTTTTGCTGGCTGCTGCGCGGTTCAAGAAGGCGTGGAGAATGGCGGTGTCATCTGATATCCTAGGTTTCTGACGAGCTTCTGCAGATTCGGCTCCGGCGGGTGGGGCAGAAACAGAGCGGTGGATCGGTGAGTGGATTGAAACATCCAGCAAAGTAGGACTCGAAGGCAGGTTCTGCAGATCTACCACTGGTGACACAACACTTTCACAGGTCTCGCTGACTTCGGGAATGTCGATGATGAGTTGGTCGTCCTGTGGTGAGGGCGAATCTTCCTGTGTCTCGGGCATTGCATCGTCTGAGACGTTCACATCTACGCTTTGTTGTGGCGTAACACCACCGTTTGATTGCGTCTCTGGCTCCTCCTCAACCTGGTCTTCTTCTGACGCGACATCTGACCAGTCTCCCTTGTCGGACTTCTCGCTGTCGTCGGCTTGGACCTCGACCAGAGGCTCATCCGGTGCTGATGCATGTATCTCGGGCACCATGGCCGATTTCTTCGAATATCTTAGTGGTGACTGCGCATGAACAACATGTTTATGGGCTCTCTTGCCTAGAGTGGCAAGAGATTAGTGACACGGTCGCTTCACTGGGTATCATGAACCACATACGTAGGGGAGTCGCCGCCACCATGTCCCAATGGTTTGCCGTCGCGCTCTGGCCAAATCCGGTATTGACGCAGCGCTTCTTGACGACTTTCTTCGGGGATGGAGAGGCAGCGATCAGGTTCTTTATCCGGGTCATGCGAGCATTGTTGAGGAACTTTGGTCTGTCCGTGACGGAGGTCGACGAGGAGGCGGTGACGACATGAGATTGCGGAAAGTCGTGGCGATGCCATACCTTACGGGCGATACGATGCTTGATAGCAGGCGACTGCGCTTTACGCTCCCAGGCGCGTGGTATATGTTTGAGTCGGAGAGCGGGAAGTAGATGTGCAGAGTCGGTGGGGTCCCATGTCGCTCCGAATTCTTGTGACTGTCGGTGTATTTGAGGTGGATTGTCGTCGGACTGACTACTGTTGGTGTCCAGTGGTACTGTTGCCTTCTCCATTGCGCGCACAAAGATAAGAGAATGTGTGAATATCTGTGTATGTACTGGGGGTGGAGACACAGAGTGGAACACGCGCAGGTGGACTGCCCGCAGTAAACAACCAAACAATCAAACAAATCCCTCCACCGTCACTTCCTCTTGCAGTTGTGTCGCGTGTTTGGCGACGCTTGGACCAGCTCTTGTGACCACACTTGGCCGCCACAGCTGTGGTCACGTGAGCGGAAGCAGCCCGCGACTCGAAGATTGGAAGACGACGGCTAGAGACACACCAGATCCACGGCGACATCTGACGATAGTCTCATGTTCATATACCGTCACCGCAACAATGGTCGTCAAGAACTCTCAGGCCGTCACGCGGGCCACTGCCCCTCGCCTTCCACCTCTTCCCAAGCTCCGAGTCCGCAGACCCGACCAGGCCAACGCAAACCCTTGCATCGGCGTCATGTCTTCGGTTCTTGGTATGGAGCGTGATCAGCACATCTTGTTTCTGTATATCGCTGACTCTTCCTGTCAGGATGCTGGGCATCGTCCGGATACAGCGCCCAGGGATGCGCGGCATTGGAGCAACAGCTAAGGGCATGCATGGACGCTCCCGTACGCCATCGGTCGCACTCTCCTCGACTTGGTCACCCATCACTGACACTTGCGCACAGAAAGCCCAATCGAACAAGAAGAGCACCATCAACTACCATCTTTCCAGACTATACCCCCAGATCGTCGGCCCTCACAAGCGAAGGTAGACCGGTCGCGCCGGGTTTACATGTACTATGCATTTTTGGTCTACTCTGCCCACACCATCCACATGGCAGTGTAGCAGAGCCTTGTAGCAGAGCCTTGGACGGTCAAGATGGACACGAAGCATCGCACGGAGTATATCGGGTTGGGATGCGCGCTCGACAAGACCGCATACAGGCGTCTTTGGTGTACGAATGGGAATACAAGATTTTATTTCACGTCAAAAATATTCATATCCCTGCCAGTCCTATGGTTCCGATGCTGGCTGGCAAAGAGCCGGAAGTGCCGAGTCCGATCTGCTCCGTCTACAGCATCTGACTCTCACACGGTCTCTTCTGATGAAGAGCATCGATTGTCCACGATATATTTTTGTCTACAGAGCCAAGTCTTGGCATCTCCATTGCGGAGTTCGGGAGTGATGCGGCTCTGCTGTAAAGACATATCCATCCCACTTTCTAGATGATTCCTTGGGTTCTCTTTGGTCAATTACTGCCACACCATAAGGTATCATACATAGCCCGCTCCTTGTTCACACTGTTGTAGCCGTCCAAGCCTGTCCCTGCGAAATAGTCATCTCCTGTAGCCAAGGTCAGTTCTTCTCGTTCACCGTTCACCTTCAACACACACAAAGAAGAAGAGAGGGGTCACAACTTCTACAAAGAACAATGAATACCTTATACATGACACATGTGTTTCACATTTCATGACTTGAGCCCGTTTTCGACTGACCACAAAAAGACATTGATCTTCCCAATCATCCACAACAATCATTACCCACAATGGTTCTCCACAACCCAAACAACTGGCACTGGGTCAACAAGGACGTCACATCATGGACGAAAGAATATCTCGAAAAGGACCTCGTCGGCATCAAGGCGGAGAGGGACGGCGCCTCGGCCGAGATTTCCAAATTGCTCTCGCAGGAAGGCGATGCCGAGGTTGCCCAGCGCAAGGGCAAGGTCATCACCATCTTTGACCTGAAGCTGCAACTTGAATACACAGGTGAGCAATCGTGCAAGAAGAAGCAAACAATCCTATCTTGCTGAACCCGCGCCCCCCGACAGGCAAGACCAAGGACGGCGAGGACGTCAGCGGCACCATCAACATCCCCGAAGTCGCCCACGACACAGACGAAGACGACTACGTCTTCGACATTGAAATCTACTCCGAGTCAGCGACCAAGACGCCCGTCAAGGACCTCGTCAAGGCAGAAATCACCCCTCAGCTGCGCACGCACTTGCAGAAGATCGCTCCGGCACTCATGGACACCCACGCCAAAGACCTGCAACACGGCGCAGACCACCAAACAGCCTTCAAGCCCGCGACCGTCTACTCGAGCTCGTCGATCAACAGCGCCGCCAACGCAAAGGACGACGGCTCCGCCTCCTCATCCGCAGCGACCTCGACCACAGGCGCGAAAGCCATCAACGTGACCAGCCTAAGCGACCAGCAAGAATTCCGCTGCGACGCCGCAACGCTCTACTCAATCTTCACCGACGCGGGCCGAATCGCGGCCTTCACGCGCTCGCCGCCACGCGTCTTCGACGGCGCCCACCCAGGCGGCAAGTTCGAGCTGTTCGGCGGAAACGTCAGCGGCGAGTACACGGCGCTGTCGCCGCCGACGTCCATCGAGCAGAAGTGGAGACTCGCCCAGTGGCCTCGGGGCCATTACAGTACGCTGCGCTTGAAGTTCGAGCAGAATAATGTCGATGCTGTCACGATTATGCGTGCGGATTGGCAGGGGATCCCCGTTGGGCAGGAGGAGGCTAGTCAGAGGAATTGGGACGAGTACTATGTCAGAAGTATCAAGTTGACGTTTGGTGTAGGCATCGTGCTCTAGTTGGGTTCTTTTCCATCTGGGGCTTATATATAGAGAAGGAGAGTCGCGAGAATTCGATGCGGAAGAAAGAAAAGCAGAAGAGATAAATCCTACTACATTTACGGTTAGATACGATGAAGAAAAAAACACAAAACATCAGTAATCGAGGCACGTCAATCGTGTGACACGTGCGCATGATAGAGAGCCATGAAATGAGAGCTCATCTAAAATTCTACAAAAGACATGACGGAACACAACACTAGATGGTCCTTCCAGATGCAAGAAGTAAGGAACCCCATCTCTCACTCTGGCCCCTCGAACTTATAATCCTCGAAACGAACCCACCTCCCCCTCTCATACCGAAACAGACTCAATCCCTCAACGACCCCCTCACACCCCTCCCAACCACCCTTGATCTCCTCGAACCCCTTCTGCACAACACTCTCATCGTCCACTTTATTCATGACGGTATAATGCGCTCTGAACCCTCCCTTCGCCGCATCCTGAGGCGACAACATCTCCATCCACTCGGCTTGCAGCGTCTCGTGGATCTGCGCCGCTGGCTCCCCGCCTTTGGTCTTCGGCACTGCGATGGCTATGCCGTGCTTTCCTAGCATGAAAGGGCGGGACGCATTCAGAGGGAAAGGAGAGGTGGATCTCGCCACGGATTGCAGAGTCGGGATTATGTCTGATGACAGTGCGTCGCCTGGTAGCGCGTGGAACAGAGTCAGGTGGGCGTCGAGTTTGTTCAGGTGTGGTGGGAAGTACTTTTTTCGTAAGGACGTCATCGTGTCGTGGTGCGATTTTGAGGTAAGAAATGTGAGGACGTAGACAGTGGAGTCCTTTCTCGATGAGCCGTGGGTGTTGGTGCGTTGGGTCTCGGGGATGTAGTGATTGTTTGGCTCTTGTTGTTGTTGCTTGGGCCTGGTATACTTTGCTTGTCTTGAAATGGAGGGGCCGTTTGAGGCCTTGGTCGGGCCATCCTGGTTGTTACTCGGTTGCGGTTTTGAAGTAGTGGACTGTTTTGTGGTTGGTGGAATTGACTTGGAACTGTCGTTGTTGCTGGATGGGTTCGACTGCGAGCCCGCGCCAGCAAACATGGATGCATAGGTACGCTTCGGTTCAGCCATGATGAAGAATTGAATTTGCCGGCAGGGTATCCTTCGAATATAGTTGCTATACAACATTGCGATAAGACAAACCCATCCTGTGCTCGTCGACGGTGGAGCACAAAATGTAAATTGTTAGTCAATGACGTAGCCATCATCTTGACTGCGTTAGTTGAAACATTTCCCGGGGAGCATTAACTCTGAACATGTCAAGCTACTGTAAAACAACCGCAGCCATTGCGACTCAAGAGGCCCATTTGGCAGCGTTACTTGGTATCAATCGCTTCAGCGTTTCGATGTGCAAGTGGTGACTTTTGATCTTCAGATCCCTAATGTCTGCGCGAGACTTGGAAGTCGTATCTATACGTCTTGTGTTCTCGCCAAAGACGACTGTGTAGTCCGGGACTTCATCGTATATGTTACAGAGTGCAGATATCTTGCAGTGCTTTGATATGTTTTGTCAGTCTCAACAACAGCTGTAGTTGAACATCGATATCTTGAATTTGTGATTACCTTGCCGACAACTGCTCGTGGACCCAGTCTGGCATTGACCTCCACAACGCTACCAGCCCCTACGCGTGCTGCTTCCACAACAGCTCCGCTCTCGATACTGACATTGTCTTCGATGACAACGACTGAATTCTCAGAGGCGGCACTTTCGGTGCTTAGTCCAGTCGAGGTCCGCTCTGCTATGATGCAATGTTTTCCTATCCGCACAGGTGCAATGGTAGACGTGATCTTGGCAAATGGGTGTATCACACAGCCTTCATCGATGGTCACAGGATGGGATCCCGTTATGATTGCCTTGTCTGAGACTGTGGCAGATGGATGAATAGTGCATGGTGGTTTTGGAAGTGCTGCGGCAGTTGGACGAGACGATGTCCCACTTGTTGGCTGTTGACGACGAGATGTTGTTGCACTCGCCATTTGGTTCGGCAGCGAAGCTGAATGCTACTTTCCCAGCTAATGCGCCGCTCGCTGAATTATTACAGTAATTTATGTACCTTTATATCAGGAAGGTGGAGGTGCGATTTGCAGGCCTAGAAAGTGGGACACGTGCGGAGCGAATCTCGGGCGTTCAGACGCTCGTGCTTGACTTCCACTTCATCTGATCGAGTCTTTCCCTAATGTCATTCGATGGTTTTCGCGATGTTTGTGTACGGACTCGAACAGTAGAGAAAAGCAGCCGAGGGATAAATCAGTGTCAGTCCGGGCAGGCATACCTGGCAGCTAGCTTTGAGTCTGGCTTATCGGAATCATTACCCTTCCCTCCTTCTGAGTTACCTACGGTACAGGTACATTCCAGCGATTGTGGAATCTGTTTGAGAAAGCGACGCAATCTTAGTGAGCCCCATGTCTTGCTTGCCATGTCTTGCCAACACGCAGCTTGCGTTGTGTGCATTGGCGGTGAGGGTAGGTGCATGTCCTTTGTCTGCGAACCTCGTTTTCCTTCGCCCCTGGATCATAAGATAGTAGGGAACGGTAAGGAAGAGCTACAACGATCCGCTTCTCTATGATACGACTGACGGTCTTGTATCCTTTCTATCACCTTCGATGGCGTGTGTTCACGTCGTACAGTCATGTTGTCAATTTCCAGAAGTGGAGGTGAGGTGTTTCGTGGAAGGGGCAGCTTCCTTGTTTGCAAGTCACTTCTTCAACATAAGTCATCCATGCCACTTTCCCTTTCCTTCTCTTCTTTGACTCCGAACAACACCTCCGACCCAACGAGAACCGCATATGTAAAAACTCGCGCATTCCTCGACCTCACATCAGACAAGATGGTCAAGTCCAACAAGTTTGATTATACTGGAGTAAGCCAAGCTCACGCGTATCATCGCTATATTCAATGATCACTAAATTCCCACCAGCGCACGTCGTCTGGACCCAAGTTGGGAAGGAGCATCGCCGCTAACCTCGTCAAAAGAGCCGACAAGAAACAACGCGAAGCCGTCAAAACAGCAGCAAAGACAGCATCAGAACCGACAGTCTATACGGTCAGGACTAACGGGGATCACTCTGCAGAGTCTGATGGGATCAAAGGTGGTCAAGACGCATCTAGACACGACATACACAAACTGGATTTACGTGTGCCCAGTAAATACCTGGGCGACGAAGGCTTTTCGCTGTTATGTGATGGATTAGAGAATGCCTTGAACTCATGTCTGGATCTTGCACTTGTTGACTTCAATGCTGCCGGCAATGAACTTAGCACCCGCTCTCTTGCTCGACTAGCTCCCATCATACGCCAGTCCAAGTTCAACCTCCAAACACTCGATCTTTCTGGGAACAAGATTAAAGTCACAACCGCAACACAAGCGCAGGAGTGGGAATGCTTCTTGTCCTCGTTCCACGATTGCATGACGCTGAGAAGGCTCGATCTTAGTGACAACTCGTCTCTTGGGTCATGGGCTTTTGAAGTCCTGGCTCGCGTATACTGCCGTGAGCCCCTTGTTGATCCACTTCCAGCTACCGGCGCCACTTCTACCATCACTCTGCCGGATGAAGAGACCTTGAATGCAGCTGCAGATGCAGATTCTGGAGCAGATGGCGACACGTATACGGATGAGGACGATGAATACATGCCACGATGCGCAAATGGCAGAACACTTGCTGATACGTGGAATCTGGGCTATCGGCGTGGTCTGAGGTCGCTGCCATACTTGACATTGATGAATGTCGGTCTTGACGACATTGGAGCTCTTTTCCTCTCTTACGTGGTCGAACAACATTACTATCCTACTCAACTTATCAGCGAGATCAACGCGACCGATGCGAGCAATTCCACGCAAACGTATCGACAGGACGCAAATTTGAAAGGTATAAACTACGATCACAATGTCGAAACCCTTGGTAAAGACGGAAATCATTTACTTCAGAGCGCCGAGAAATTCAGGGCTACGTATGTCCTGGGAGATACTGACAGTCTCACGAGCTCTGCATACGAGCTTGTGCGAGCCTCTGATGCCCTAGAGCAGCCAGCTGTCAAGTGAGTTTTTTGAGATATCAATACGTGAGAATTTACTCACTGTGCCTTACAGAAGGTCACTGAATGGGAGTGTACGACACTCCAGCTTGCGGTCTATTCAATCCCTCGAATCTGGCTACCACGATAAGTCTGACCTCAACAGTGCAAGAAAGAAGATTCAGCGCAATACCCTGGTTCAGTCCGGTTGTCGCAGCGTTGAGCTTTGGCATGCAGCGTCGGAAGCGATTGCCTACTCTCGCTTGATCTACTCAATTGCGCCCGAACCCCGTTTCTCCGCAAGCATAATCGAAAGAACGAATGGAGGTGACGGCGACTCATCGGAGATGACTGGATCATTTGCCTCACTTGATAATATCAAGAATGCATTGGAATACTTGTCGCCACGAAAGAATCTGCCAGCGATCGAAGAGTGCGGTTCGAAGCGATCTTATGCTGCAACACTGAGGAAGACCTCGTCGCACGACTCGGCAGAGCCGGAAGCAGCTGTCGTGGACATTGCCAACATGTCTCATGTTCAGGCGAACAAGAGAGATACGAGTCCATCAAGTGCCCACCGTGACGACTGCGTCACTCCAGATGATTCAAAGCTTCAAGGAGATTCGTGGCCATGGTCTCATTCAGCAAGCCCATCCCAGATCTGTGACAGGTCCAGTGGAGGAGATGATTGCAAACATGCCTATGTAAATTGGCAGATCAACCACATGCGCGAGATTAAGCGCGAGCAGGGAGGTCAAAGCGACGGTTATCGCGACGTCAGCCTTCGCTGTCAATGGCCTTTGCCAGTGTGTATGCAGATTCTGAGCCTCGTCATGGAACCCCACCACCTCTACATTCTCGAGCCGCAACAGCAACGAGCTGCATTTGCATGGGGTCAGAAGAGGGAAACGCTGAGGAGCGAATTGGAATGGAGGAGAAAAGACGAGAGTTCGCAGATCCTGATGATGCTTGTGGCTGCTGGATGTGTTGACTATTAAATCTAGTCACTGAAGGCTGCTGCCTCGGCCCTGCAGCTGCACTATCGCGGGCGTCTACTTTTGCATCTTTATATGCTAAGGTACCGACCTTAGCTAGGTTGCCTTGACTCGTCTTCGTGGGGCTAACTACTAATTGCTCAAGCTGAACCTAGAGCAATATCAACCATGATGAGTCCCAGAATGCATTATAAAATAAGTATTTTTTTCGAGGACATTTTGGTGGCTGATGACGTCAATCCGCTATCTGTGATTCATCCTCTCAAAGTTGCCAGTGGTAGCCTATACAAGAGCCTAGTGATATATACTTCTTACCTGTTATTTTCTTCTTGTAGAAATCTGGTTATAGTCCTTGCTCAACATCTTAACTTACCTTTAGATTGCATGATAGAGTGACTTTCGCGTTCTAAAAACTCACAAGGACGACTCCCATCCGACACTCGCTGACCTCGAAGGTCATATTACTCATTGTCTTCCTTGTACAACTCCTGATAGCCACCACAATGGTCAAACGCCACGGCCGAACCTCGAACGTTGACACGGGCGATGCAACAACGACGACAACTCTGCCTGCATCAGAAATCCCTCCCCCTTCGACGTTCAATGACGGACTCCCCTTGCCCAAACTTATCGTCTTTGACTTAGACTACACCCTCTGGCCGTTCTGGGTAGATACACACGTCAATTCACCATTGAAACCGACAAAGGACGGTCTGGTGGTCAGGGATCGGTACAACGAGTCCTATGGGTTCTACACCGATGTTGCGGGGATTTTGGTCTCGGTACGGTGTCTTTCTCGCTGTCCTCTCAACACAGAGAGATATGTATAACAAATGTCCAGATTACTGATAATGGTGCACATACGACAGATCAAAGAAAAAGGCATAGAGCTAGGCGCGGCATCCAGGACTGGTGCTCCAGATCTGGCGAGGGAGATGCTCTCCTATCTCCGTCTCCCGTCTTCACCGCCAGACGTGCCAAAAGCAATCTCGGCCTTCGACTATCTCGAGATCTATCCGGGAAGCAAAACGACACATTTCGCCAAATTGCACAAGAGTTCGGGGTTGCCGTATGAGGAGATGCTTTTTTTCGACGACGAGAGTCGCAACAAGAATGTCGAGCCCCTCGGCGTCACCATGAAGCTAGTCAACGACGGAGTCTCTCGAAATGTCATTGATCAAGGTGTGAAGAAGTGGCGTGAGAGACATGGGAGGACTAAGAAGGAAGACTGAGAGACAGAGGAACTTGAATTGTGTCGCGTCAGAAATTGTTCGTATACGCATTATTATCCAACGACTAAATGATCCTTCGGCCTTGCTTAATCGCCAAAACGCCACTTTTGGTGGACTGCATATGAACGAGTTATACCAGCGCTCTTATTGCCAACACAACTCACGCCATCGCCAGTTCTTCCTCTACCATTCCGCGGGGTATCGTTTAAGTCCAGAGAGGATCAAGTTTCTCCGCAAGCGTCCATCTATACACGCTCCTCCATCTGCACATTCTGGTCGCTGGTCTTTGTCCTCTGCCTGATGATCTGTTCTTGCTGCTTCGCAAACGGGGACTTTTCTCGAAGTTTTTGACCGTTAAAGTAGATCAGGAAAACGGGAACCACAATGGCAATTGCAATACATCCCAGCATTGTTGACGCGTACTCGAGTGGGTGGGTCGGGAACAGCTCATACACTAAAAGTCGTTAGTGATATGCTTAGTGCATGAGAGAAAAAAACATGCTCAAAAAACTTACAGGGCGTCGAGTACATTGCAGCAATACCAGCGAGCAGATCGCGGCAGAAGCCATTGCCTCCGGTCGCGGAAGCAGCGAACTCGCCATACGCCGCTACCATGTAATCAATACTTGCGAAATAGATTGCCCAATTTGCGACTCCGATGAATGTCGCGAAGATCAGTGGAGCGATCCAGTGCACGCCATATGCCGGACCAAGGCTCGTCCAAGCGAAACCAAAGATGCCTATCGGGAGCAGAGTCGCGAGCCACATGAGAACTACCACACCTTAGTATATGTCTTAAGGTATGCAACGAAGTGGAGATTCTTACGATACAAGCGGCGTTCGGGACTGACTGATTCGGGACCATCTCGACGTCGCTTCTTTGAGTCGGCTGCGAAGCAAGGGAGGTATAACAGCCATGCTATGATGTATCCGATGAGCAGTCTGTTAGCACTGTGGTCAGCTTTATCCCTTTGCACAACTTTGCTAATGATGGGTACTTACGGGACAAAACAAAGACCGACTTGCCATTGATTAAATTTCCACTGTCGAAAGACCAGACCGAAGGACTCTAGAAAGGTGAAGATCAGGGCGTCGCTGAAGCCACTGAGCAACGAAAGCGCGAAGACGATCGGCTCTGTCAGAAGCATCTTGAAAGGCCGGAACCAAATGCTGCTTAGCTTTGACCAGGTCATACGCACTGCCAAGGTCCCGTGAATCTCGTTTGGACCATAAATGACAGGGCCATAGTCCTCATCATCACTTGGTAAATTGCGACGACGGCGGGCCTCACGGTCGAGAAGAACATCAGAGCGAGTCTCCGGGATGCAGGTAAGGTGGAGAAGCTGAGTGAAAGCACCAAAAGCTAGCTGGACCCAGAAGAGCCATCTCCAAGCCAGCTATAGAGACGTTAGCCCATGACCGTCTGGATATACCGGTGAAAAGAACTCACATAGTAGCCAACGAAGCCTCCGACGATAGGTCCAAGCAATGCACCACCGACGGAAGCAAAAACAACATGGGCAACGGCATACTGATGTTCGTGTGGTTGAAACATGTCGGCCACCATACCCAGTGTGACAGAACCCCCAGCAGAGGATAGGCCACCCAATGTACGAGCGGCAACCATGGTACCAATATTTGGCGCAAGCGCAGCCGGGATCTGGAAGATATTGACCAGGAAGAGAGACGACTGAAGAGTCGGCTTGCGCCCAATCTCCTCTGACCACGGAGCCCAGAGTTCGCAGCCGAAGGCGTAGGCTATCAAGAAGCCCATCTGCCCTGTCCTGGCCGCGGGCACAGAGACTCCGAATTCCTTGGTAATGGCACCAATAGCGTTGGGATAGACGCTAGCGTTGAAATTCTGGTAGGTGTTAAAATCATGTTCGTTTAAGTCGGCTGCGGTATCATGCGAACCATGCTGCATTGAATGATAGCAGTAATAATCAACACCCTCCACTTCTTCGCGCTCGACCATTCGAAAGCCGTGTATTTCCTGTTGTCGCCATCTATGAGACTGTTAGCTTCTTGCGGACCACATGAAGCAATAGTCGAGACGTACCTTCGAACTTCAACTCTTTCCTATCGTGGAGACCTGGACTTGAATCCCGCCCCTCGGTGGTCGCGGTCTGAGTGCGCTCGATCGCAATCGCCTCAGGAGATTCTACTTTCTTCATCTCGATCCCTTCTGACATTTCGGTGCTGTCTACTCGTCCCCTAGGATGATTCATTTTGCTTTTTCTTTCTTTCAGATATGTCCAGGTAGGTTACACTGATCGTTATCGTTGGTCAATTCAAGCAAAGATGAAAGAAAAAAGAGGGGCAGAGAGATTTTATACTGTCCCTTTTTCCCACAATAATATCTAATCCAGAAGTCATTTACAATGGCAGCAAGCGTAATGTAAGTAGGTAGGTAGATAGAACTTGGCGTATCCACATTTTTCCAGCAGAGGTTGGTAGTAAAGTCCATTCTGTTATGTTTCGGTGCATTTACCTTTTTCCCTCTTACTACTTCGGCCAATTGACAGCGACTGGTCATGGCAATGGACTGGACCCCGGTGCTGGTAAAGTCGGGGTTTCGACGAACCCTCTTGTCTGACGCCGATTTCTTCATCTCTCCACCACATGACGTCCATACTTACAACTCTCTCTCTCTCTTTCCATCCCTCTGATTCCCGATAACAGCCAGACTGAGACCGCCCATCAACGAGACCATGAAGTACTGCAGCAGCCAAGCTGCCCTTCTCCACTCACCTTCCCTTCCTCACCTTCCTCACCTTCCTCACTTCTCTCTAAAGCCAAAAAGCTAAAAGCAACCAACAAGCTTTTCCAGAGCAGAATGACCAGGAGAAATCCCAGCAGGCTGGATAATGCACATATCTTGCGCGCTTTTTCCCACAGCTATAGTGTTTCAGCGGGACTTCTCGACGTGTGATTGGATATGTGTCTATATAGTCTTTTCGCGGGCTGGGGCATTGTCATTTGCGTCTGGAGGTGTGAGACGGGGCGGGGCGGCAGAGGTTTGGTAGCTAAGGTAAGCTCACATTCTAGGAGGATGGATAATGGAGGAGGTGGTACTTTCGCTGGCGGGATCACATGATCTCGGATGAGCATGTCTTGTTCCAGTCGTGGGGTGAACAATTGTCTTGCAATTGTTGGCTTAATTATTTGGTCTCCAGCTCATAAGGAAAGACTCAGTGTGACATTTCACCTCCGACTGACAGAATAGATGATCGAACAAGAAATGATAGAAAAGTGAAGTCATCTTACTGAATGGCGAGATTTGGGTTGGACTATGTTATGTTGGGTGTACAAAAGTATAGAGTCCAGAGTTTGATGTTTAAGAGGTAATAGTGGACAGGGTTCCCCTCGGTTTCTCGCAATGTGAAATACTTATCGGTCCGTCCTGCGAATTGCTCTCTACATACTAACATGAGCCGAAGTGTCGCCCTTCATTCGAAAGTCAAGGCTATCGTTGGATGGGAACACAAGCCTGATAGGCGCATGCAGCAAGCATAGTCTTCCACGATCATCATATGCAATTTGGTGAACACTCGCCATTGAGGCTTACATCAGGGCTTCGCGATCCCAGAGGAACTCGAGAGAAGCCACGATGATCGAATGCGTGGGCTAGTGTTGAACATCCAGGAGACTCCATGAGGGGGGAACAAAGACCCAGGAGGCATCAAAGAACGAGCAAAAGTTGGTAGGCAGGAGAGTGATCCCCTTCCCCCAATCCAGAAATCCCCTCCCCCTGATCCAGACATCGCTTAGCCATCGAGAATCATATATTTGATCAGCGGTGTGTACCATGACTCCTGCCACGGATGCGACACCCGGCTGCAAGGCTGCATGGTTTCACTTGTTGAGACTGTCATGAAACCCCAAATTCTGCGACTTCACACGCCAGCGCTAGAATTGTACAACGGTCCGTAGGGTCCGGTAGGGTCAAAAGCAGGACTTGTGGCGCAGACCAGACGTTAATCCACCACAAGCTGGACGGTATTGGGCAGTAAGGACCAATAAATCAGTCAGAGGAGCTGCCTCCATCCATCGAGCACGTGTGCGCTAGAGTACCTCGTATGCATATTAGTAGGCATAAATTGACAATGCCGGTAGCCGTACATGCATGAATCGTGTGAACCCCGTTCATACTTTGAAGAATTGCATGTACGAATTGGGGATGTTGCGATTCTGGTTATAGTGGCTGGCCTGTACGTCAGCTGGATGCAGCAAGATCTTGGAAATCCTCGAACAATCTACACTTTATCTCGCAAACGGAATGACAACCGGTCCTTTGTTTTGACACATGTCAGCACATTTTGATTGCATGGTCAACCACTAACGCTATTAGCAAAGCGCATTGACTGAATTGAAAGAGGCCGCGTTCGTGAGGACGCTTCAATACCCCTATGCAGCTGGGATTACAGAAACGTCATGAGCGAAAGCCGTCGACGGTGGTAGAGATATTACCGTAGTGTCGATAATATTTACTCGAGTTTGTTGTGGCGTTTGTCCACAGGTGAGACAGGGTCCACAGATGCAAGTAC
Source organism: Neodothiora populina (assembly GCF_041146345.1). NCBI lineage: Eukaryota > Fungi > Ascomycota > Dothideomycetes > Dothideales > Dothioraceae > Neodothiora > Neodothiora populina. The sequence continues at coordinate 1,374,870 of NW_027191417.1, forward strand.
GGCGTTATGAGCCTACGAATCCTGTGGCGTGACTAGACCTGTCATGCTCGGATCGATGCCTGTACTTCATGCCGGCCCCGGGTTTCCCCCACTGAGCCATCACACCGGGCAAGGCATTCATTAGAGCCAAGAAGATGATCATCTACCGATCGATCTGATCATGCCTCTCATGAGATACCTCCAACGCGGGTTTCTATGTCGTAATGCTCAGGAAGGGCCAGAGCAAGTTTGCTATCCTCTTTGATCATCAAAGTCTATAGGCGGTTTGAACAGTAGCGATTTGGGGTCATGTTCGCTAAGTCAAGCAATTAAGAGGAGTTATGCATCAATGGCGAAAGCTGGGCGTGCAAGGCGCAACAATTGTGCAGCTGGGCAGCCAACACACAGTCAGAGAGCCAGCTGTTCTTGCCTGCACATGTGTGTTGCTTTGGACGAGCCAAGTGCTCTTTCTTGAGGCCAGCTAGAGTTTTTCCGCCTGCAACCATCAGATTAGGAGCTGCAGCATAAGACAGAAACAGCCTCAGCTTGTGATGTCAACCGCCGAGGTGGTATCAGGACGTACTTTGTAGGCGACCCAAGCTAAAGAATTGTAGGATGGCTGGAGATAGCGGCAGTCGAAAACCTGTTTATGTGGTGGAGACTCCATGCACTGGCTAGCGGAAGCCATATTTTCACGCAAAGTAGACCTCAGCGCTGATTGCCTTTGTTATGATCTTCATCACTGTCAATCATACAGCACCCAGAACCTAGTTCACGGACCGATGAGCAGTGTACCGTTCAACCGCAAACACTCGTGGCGAGTTGTTCCTCAGCGGTCCTGCGGAAGACTCGCTCTTCCTCCACAATGACCACTGTCGCCTCGAGACGGGGAGTGACAGTCACTTTTCCGTTATAGTGTATCAGAGGTCTACCAGATGTGGTCGAGGCCTCTCATAGTCTGGTGGATACCTTGAGGCAACACGGTATCCAAGAGATCAAGCCAGTACTCAAGATCAAGGGCGATTGCAAGTAAGTTGGTTTTAGGTTCTTTGAGGTCGATCGAATGCTGGAACCAGATGGGCCCTTTCGCCTTGTCTTCGCAAACGCGAATAGCAGGACGTGAATGTCATTCTTAGATAGGCCGGTACCTTTGCCGACATGTTGAGCATTACTGGTCTCCGTTCGGACTCGGTCCTGTTCCCGCATACGCTTCGTACGGGTCAACGTGTACGATGGCCGAGGAAGGTCGAAGCGAGGCTTCGAGATTTGCTTGGCGTTCATTGGCTCATGAGCTCGCAATTGTGGCTCTGTCAAAAATTGATAGTGGCCACAACCCATCGCGTATAACTACAGGCCGCCGAGAACGAAGCATACTGTTCACTCTATACCAACTTAAGGCAGGTGATCAGCTGACGAGTGCCTGACAAACGGCCACTTGAGATACGCAAGCTAAGGTAGTGCCACTCTGCATCTGCATCTAGGCTCCATGCTCGTCACAATTGTGCCTCAATCTGATTTCCTGTTGGTAACAATAGTGTCCCCCAAAGAGAAGCCGGGATTCGGTATTTGAAGCCAAGGTTCGGATGGGTAACCATTGACAGGTCAAGAATGCTGTCTAGGACGCGAGTCCCCGATAGAGCGCCGACACCCCGATAATATATTGTTATCGGCACCGAGTCATGTCTCGTTGTGCAAGCGAACCTGGAACATGTATTGTGTATGATGCTAACGCCAAAGACGAAAGCCGAGTCACCGCCAGAATGTCCTGCTGAACGAAAGGATCCATAGCGCAATTACCTAGCCTTCTTAGCCAGAACAGAGATTCGGTCAAGCGGAGTTTTATCAAAGGAACTCTCGCGTTGGGGAGAACAACAGCAATCAGAGCATGGCTTGTATTGAATGACGCGGATAGGTCGGCAGTAATTACTGATTTTCTACAGTAAGGTGCGAGGTGGCTACGCTTGCCTGGATGATGGTTAGCTGTGCTTCCTGTTGATCGACAAGTCTGCTCAAAGTTTGTATACAACTGTTGACTGCCAAATCATCACTTACAAATAGAGTGTCGTATTTGCAATTCATCACATATCTGGCCTTTGCCAACATGTCTATATTAGCGCTACAGTGTCAGGCATACCGTACATGTCTTTGGCTGGGCTCATCGAGACAGCAGATGGCATACCCAGATCTGCCAGACTAGCAAGCGGCCTGCCAAAATATGGGTAACCGACTTGTCCCATTTCGAAGATCGAAGAACTGGCAGTGATGGGTATTCGTAGGATGTATCCTTCACATCTGCATCCCCGGCCCCATCGTACCAAAGCTACAAAGTGACCTGCCTATGCATCTGTGCATCCAGATACTTGTGCAGGTCAGGAACGAGATGATCAGCGACTAGGCGTCCAGGTCACAAGAATTAGATTGCGGTATTTCCTGAATAGCTCATGTGGATAGCGGGCTTTTGACAAGACGGACTAAATAGTGATTTGTAGTGTCTCCACCTTTCCTAATGGGCCGCAGCTGTGGAGTGGAATCCTGATAGGGCTACATGAATAGAGGCTAAATACAAAAGTCATTCCGCGCAGCCACATCTGGCCTGTGCAATCGGCCCCGTCGATGTGCAGTAACAAAGCCGTTGCACTGGTGTAAGCCATCTCTCAAGCGCGGGTAACATCCAGCGAGGACCGGTTCGACCAACGCATGGTTTCGGAAACGAGAAGGTTGCGCAACGAGTTTTGTAACGACTCAGACGTCTAGCTCACGCTGTAGCTTGAATTGCCCACATGACTGCAAGTATACAAGCAGTACAATACTAGAGACATGGTCTTCACACGGAACCAACCACCATAGCGTGTTCTACTGCCTGGACGCAGCGCTTGCGTGGGTTGCCGCGCTGTACATGTAGAGTACGTATAGCTCAGGTACTTTGCTTAGATCAAGTCGGAGCGCACACCGAATCTAATACCGCATCAAGCTTGCTCGTTGTGGAAATACCGACCGATCGCTAAACTTCAGGGCGCACTTTGTGGTGAATCACGCGATTGTCCTAGTGAATAGATGACCACACCCTCTTCGTGCCTGTATAGCACAAGTATGAGTAGACGACTCTTCGTTTCATATTTTGAGACCACCATAACTCAGATACATAACAGCGTTTTGTGAAATTGTAATAATGCTACGATGGATATTGTCTCAAGGCTTTATTCTGCTACAGCAAACACATGCCGACGGATGGTAATGAACAGTCTGAATCCGAGAGCCCTTTCGATTGTAATGCAGACTGCCTACTCTCAACGTTCTTAGACAATTGGTCTTTCTTGGTCGGCACTGCTAAGCACATGTCGCTTCTTCACATGTCGTCAGAGATGCTAGTGTGCACGATGATACGATGTGAGACTGCTCTGGCCGAAGCGAAGGAAACACGCAATTGACTATTGCACCTGTTGACTGAAGGATAGTCCCTTGTCGATGGTTAGGCGAATAGGCGATCGTGCATGCAGGTTCTCGGGTATATGGCGATCATCTCGGTGGTGGCTACAGCGGGCTGCAGTCGAGACTCATCGTCCAATGATGTGACAGAACACATCGCTTCAGATGTTCAGATACACTTTTGTTTTTGTAGTAGGTCACTGACGGTCCGAGACTTCTCCAGCGGCCGCGGCGAAATGATTTAATTGTGCGAAGATTCGCAGGACAAGAAAGGTCATTGATATACACTTCAAATAGTGATCGGGGAAGAGACGGTTCTGCTTTCGCCGTTTCCAACTACCTGGTTAGCCCTGTGGGGACTAAGGGAGACCAATGCGCTTCTCTTCAAGTCACAGCTGCTCCATTGCTGCACGCCATCCATCAGCCTTTCGTCGTCCCTGGCTTTTCCGCCCTGCCGCTTGACAGACGTTGGCGTCACTAGCCCCTAATGCTGCACGCTGCAACTGTGCACGGTGAACTGTGGCAATGCATGAGATCGCAAAGCTCCTGCTGGAGACTGTTTCGTTGCACGGTCCCAGACCCTATCCCTGCCTTTTTCAGAGTATGCCTAAGATCTCAATGACATATTTGAGATTAACTCTGTCTGTCCGACTTTGGTACTTACTCCACAAGATACGCCGCGTGTCGAGGACTATGGCAAAACCGACAAGGCTCAAACAAGACTGTTGGTTAGTGTGGGCTGCAACTTGCTTCCTGGTCGGCGAACCAAAGCATATATGTGTTTGCAGAGTCATTGATCCGTGGATGCAAGATGAGCAGATTTAATATGGGTGGGGCTGATATGCAGTGCAATGTTTACAGGTGATATATGGCGAGGAGAGGTAGATGATATTTTGATGAGCATGGTACCAAGCGTTATGTACCGCCATAGGCTTCCGTCAGTCAAAGTCTAGTCATGGATATCTTCTTCGCAATGTGGTTTATCCAGGAATCACGTCCACCAAACCTGGCCTACTAATGCAAGTCGACCGAAGAAGCAGATAGAGATGCAACAAGCGTCACATTGTATGGATGCGATAGACACAGATGATCAGCAACCTTGAAGGATGCCGCAGTAATCCTTTAACCATATCGTGAAAGCCAATGCACTGACGCGCCCCCGCGAGGTCACTTGGGAAGACTAAGAGGAATAGCACGTCCTTTTCGGGTGGGATCTCCTGACGGCCGGATGCACGAGGGCTGGTCCGATCCGCCTCTTGCAGTGGCCATCAATGCTCAAGCAAGGTACGCAGTACCCAAGGTACCTCTGGCAGACGATGATTTGTCCACGCGCAGGAAGGAGCATTAGCCATGCTACCATGTGGACGGTACGGCTACTTATCAAATCGCCCAATTGGGTCGCTGGTCGTGCAAAGGTCGCCCTGGAGTCTGCCAAAAGTCTCTTTTAACGATGTCCAAGCCGTACACCAAGCCACGCCAGACGGCATCTGATTGGATGTGCACCGAGCAAAGGTACGGAAGGGGAAAGAGAGCGTGCTGAGGGGCTGGCCCACACAGTCGAGTCCGAGCCATAGACCAATCGCGGCAGGTGGTATCAGATGCGCACTGTACCATCTGCGCACTTGGGAAGCCTATTGGCATTTCGGGCGTACAGTAGTTGCATGCCTATTGCAAGGCGGCCTGGTGATGGTCGACAGGGGGGTACCTTACGCTCAGATCAGTTCGCAGCACAGCATATATGGGGCAGCGACAAGTATGATGATGTTTGAAATGCCATTGCTTTTATCGGTGTTGGATCTCCATAACTACAGATCAGAGAGCCATTCGTTTTTCTAGATTATCACTTCGAGACAAACCCCTCCCCCTACTCTCGAGACACTTTGTACACCGTACTTCTCTCATCATAACACTCCCACACCGTGTGAACGATACCCAAGGGCCATAGCTGTGTCCATTGAATCACATAATCACATAATCACATAATCACAACCTCTGTAGTTGGGCGCCAGGGGAGATTGTCATTTCGCGGAGAGCGGCACTTGACAAAGATCGACTTTACCAACGGCCTTTCTACAACGAGATTGCGGTCATAGGGAAAACAGAACATAGCCCGACTAGCACTGCCACAATCGTCAATAACCATCGCTGCTGCACCCTCAGTGTGTTGTGCATAACGAGGGGTACAGCAACTGGCAGGTCTCGGTATGTGCTCAGGTGTACTCGAAGTAGTGATGGTCACCACGTGAAAGACTGACATCAGCGAATAGAGATTAGTAACAATCCAAGGCACAGCATAATTTCCAGGGCCACTGCAACGACCGAAGTTCGAGAAGGAATTCGGCATCGATATAGTAGGCACTAGGGTCACTGTACCTTACCGCGTCGCATATTACGAGGGAAGGGCTACATCATCGTGTCATCACATCAGCGGCGACGCACAACCCCTCCCGGACGAACGAGATTACGGGACAGGTCCTCCAATCAGCAACAGGAGGTAAACTCGGAATCAAAAGCAGCCGGGGACTGACTCCTGACGAAGCCGAGAGACAGTCGAGCACAAAATACAGTGGCTTTGTGAGGAAAGAGGCTATTCTCCAAAACACAAGAGCGTTGCAACAAAGAAAGATCTCGGGCGGTCACGGACACTTGTCGGTGTGATACGTCGTCGTCGTCGTGGTTGTTGTCACCGATAACTTGCAACAGAAAGTGCACAAGTGCAATAGGAAATCGCGCAGAAGCAGGAGCAAAAGCCACGGAAGACAGGCAGTATCGTGGGGTTCGGACGATCTATACTGTGCAGGACTGTGCAGGCACAGGTAGCAATCCACTACAGATTGACTTGGACCTGCTACAAAAGCAAGGCACAGGAAGCGGTGTGGACAAGGAGAAGAAGCCGGTAATTAACCACTGGCAGCGATCAGCGAGTAGAAGAAAAGGGCATACTCGTCTGATCGGAAGAAGAAGGTTTCCAGAAGGCATCCTGAAACGGTGGACCCGACTTGAATCAACCAGAGAGGTTTGGTGCACAGCAAATTGGAGAGTGCCGACCCAAGAATAGAGTGTTTTGTGCCGAAAGCGCAGTGGTTGAGCCACATCAGCGAACGCGCTAGCCAGAGCGCCAAGGACATCTTGGCAAAAAGCGGTGACCCTCCTGAGGCTCCTGCAATCTCTTCAGCCAGCGCCTTCCGTCCTCTCCAAACAGCAAAAGAGAGAGACAGCATCAAATCACTCTCTCTATTTGATTCCTGTCTTTTTTTCTTTGTGTCATTAACGCGGAGGATTCTATTGTCACGGTCAGAACCACCAAGGTACGTACGAGTCTATGCGTATACCGCTGCTGCAGAGTTGCCACCCGCGACGAGAGTTGCAACAATCCATCTTTCCCCCTCCCCTCCATCATCCACACCCATCCATCACGCGTCCGCACGGCTCTCATTGCAACCTTCGACCCTTTTCCCAAGTCCAACGACGCGCTTCGACCGACCAACTGCGGGCACAGGGCGATGGCGTCGACAGGGAAGGAACCAAGTGTATACCAAATCTGTACATTTGCATCTGCCCACAATCATCATCGCCTACAATAATCATCTTCACATCTTTTCTTATCGTCATCACCATCACCACCGTCATTGCTGCGACATATACAACAGTCACATGTACAATCATTCGCTTTCGCTTTTCTTTTCCCATCATGATACCACCATCTCCGAACACCACCGGACATTTCTCGCCATTCTACCTTACTCGTCTTGAGAGCCATGACTGACGTGACTTTTTCTCTCTACAGCAGAAAACACTCTCAGCATCCTCATCCGCGTCTTCCTCCTTTTACGCGTCACCACACTCAATCTCCACGCTCTCGCCTTCCTTTACGCCTCTTCTCCCATTCATCAGAACCCGTTTTGAACTCCTTGTGCCTGACACCCAAGAAAAACACGCGTTATCTGGGTCAGCAAGAGTCTAGGGACGGTGAATAAATCTGCCTCTTCAGTCAGTAGTATCGTACCAGCCGCGTGCCGGAGCCTTTTCATTGTGCAGTGGTAGGGAGGTTGCGCGTCAAGCACACCAACCCCCACACGTACACGCACCACGGATGTTGCTTCCTCGAATCGATTCGTTGTTGTGGCCCAGCACGAGGAGGGACAGCGCCGGCGCAGTTGGCAAAATGAAGTTGAATAGCATCTTGAATACTAACAATTGGCCTTCAGAAGATTCGCAATACGCAAGAAACATGCAGACCCAATACGAGGTCCCGCATTACCCTACGCCGCATGACATGTCGGCTCCGCAATACCCCCAGAACCTCTATGTGCCGAACAACAATAGAATCAAGTCGGAAAATGGTTCTGAACGCGGCGTTTCCCCCCACCCCTCGGACCCCTCTTCGCGTTACTCTTCACAGGCTCCCTCAACCCTTCATGCCGCTTACCCACAGCCCATGAACAGCATGCCCGCTGCCATGCGATACCCTTCTCCCTCGCAGATGCATCAGCCCATGCCCATGATCCAGCACAGCTATCACCCGAATCCGCCTCAGGACGCTACATTCGTCCAGCAACCCATGAACGCAGCACCCCAGGTTCATGACCCGCAACAGCAACAGCAGCAACAACAGCAGCAGCAGCAAGACGGCGTCCGCACAACCGGAAGCGGCCTACCTAAAGCCTTTGCCTGTTCTACTTGCGGCAAGGGTTTCGCCCGAAGAAGTGACCTGGCCAGACACGGTTCGCAAGCCTTGTCAAACTTTACAGACGCGTCATCGAAGCTAACACTCATTCCTACCAGAGCGCATCCACAGTGGTGTCCGTCCCCACGTCTGCGACTACCCTGGCTGCGGCAAGCAGTTCATCCAACGCTCGGCTCTCACGGTGCACTCGCGTGTCCACACCGGTGAGAAGCCTCACATGTGTGAGCGTTGCGGCAAGGTCAGTCAATCATTTCCCTACGCATTTTGTTGTTTGGACATGGACTGACACGTCCCCTTTATAGCCCTTTAGTGATTCCTCATCGCTTGCGAGACATCGCAGAATTCACTCGGGCAAAAGGCCATACAAATGCCCGTACGCGGACTGCCAGAAGACCTTCACCCGCCGCACCACTCTGACGCGTCATCAAAACCACCACACGGGTACAATCGAAGAATCCGCTGCAGCCACAGCTGCGGCGCTGGCAACGAGAGCTTCTCTGCAGTCGGCCCGTGGTGGTCGTTCGGATGGCGAGGACTACTCGGATCACAAGTCGCCCATGCCCACACCGTCTCCTCATGACCGTCCCGTCTCTGTGTCGCCTGCGGGTACTATGAACGGTGTACCGGGACTCCAGAGACAGACGTCTGACTACTACATGAATGCCATGAATGGTGGTATGCCCATGCCTCCCCATCTGAGAGCCGAGATGCAGGGTCACAGCCCAAGAGCGCCAAGCCCTGCCAACTCGCATTACTCGATGCCTAGCAATGCCAGCCAGCAGCGTCAGCACATGACGTCTCACCCGACTGCATACCCCCTCCCCTCGACTCTTGAGCCTCCCACCACCAACCCGCCCAGCCAGAACGGCAGCGTCAATGGTAGCCCCCACATTGCCGGATCGGGCTGGCAGTCTCCTGCACACCAGTCTCTCCCTGGTGCCCAGCAGACTGACTACTCTTACCCCGACCCGAACACACAGCAATATGTGCAGAATGCTCAGAGCCTGTATTACCAGAATCAGACTCTGCGTCGCCCGCAGAGCACTGATCCTATTGAGACATACCAGACCCAGCGTATGCCTCAGGAACTGTGGACTCAGCATCCGCAGTGACTGACCGCCAAGGCCACGTACTAGGTCGGATCTTGTAACTTAAGAACACGCTGGAGGAGATTCATAAAAAGAAAAGACGTGGCGTTGAGCCTTTGAAAGAGACAAGGATCACGAGATGTTCACAGCCATTGAAGGCGCACGGGTGTTGATTTGTTTCTTTGCTGGACACATTAGCAAGGGGTTTCGCGAACATACGCAGGCGTTTCAGCCGACTGGCTGCTCGGTGTCAAGTAGTAGTATCTCTTCATGGGCAAAAGGAGTTTTCGGTACGGCGAAGCGGCGACAAATGGGGAGGATTGGAAGGGAACGGTGTTTTTGCTCTTTGGCTCTTTTGTTTTGTGATTTTGCGTGCATGGCGGCGGCGAGGCTTTTTCGAGATTTTGTGGAGTGAGAAGGAAACACAGTGATGGCGAAGCTTGCTGGAGGAGTAATAAGGTAATGACTTGATGTCTCCTGTAACTATATCATAGACTGTGCGATTATGCGAGCAGATGGCCGCCATGCTCCTCATGCCTTAGCTATTACCTCAACAAGCAATACCAAATCTTCGGTCAATGAGGCGAATGTTTCGACAAATCACTGGGTAACACATGAATTGCGAAGGGAAGCAATCAAAAGTGAAAGTCTAATGTTATAAGAGCGGAATGGAGCGGATTTCTTGTATGGCACGCAGCGGAGATAGAAGGACTTTTGACATTTTTTTCCTGGGGCGCCGCATACAACAATGACGAAACAGAGACATGTAGTCAGGTACAGGCAGCGTTTAGGTATCCAGTGACCCTTACTGCATGTCAAGAACAATCTACGGTACACGTTCTGCAGGGACAAGAAGCATGTAGGACAAGAAGTACCGCAGTCAGGTCTGAGCGAAGGTTGCCGTGCTGGGCCTCAATCCACAGTCGGCCGTCCCCTTGTCCCAGGTGTGGCTCCGCGCTCTCCTTTTGACAGTGACGGAAAGCCACATGCACGAGGGAACGAACGGACGTGCGCAGGAAGTTGCCAAGCTGTAATGACGATGAGCCGCTGATGCCAGAGACCACCCACAAGATCCACGACCGCATTCCTTGAGGTTACCTGCCTTCTTCTCACTCACCGAACTCTGTCCTCACAAGTCATTCGAAGCGCAATCCCACCGAGTTGTTCGAGAGAACGAAGCCAGTCATATTTCAAATCTAGCAAGCACCTGCCTGGCATTCGCAATTGTGACAAAGACTCCGAGGACCGTCACACAGCGCCAAGAGCACAAGGTATCCGCGCCTGCCTCCCCGAACGCCTGATCGCTACGTACCTGCCCCGTCACCCGTAGTCACACTTTCCACTTCCACGCACTTTCCTGTCCGAAGACTCCGATTTGGACTCAGTGGCAAACCTCGCAGCATCTATCCGAGCATCTTCATCTCATTCCTCGCGTTCCGCAACTAAGCCGATCTCAACAGGCGCACTCCTTTAGAAACACAGAGCCATCATGTCGGGGGTTTTGAGAAGCGTCAAGAATGTCACCAAAGGCTACTCTTCAGTACAGGTGAAAGTCAGAAATGGTATGTATCAGCGTAAACTCACCTGCAGTGGTCAATGGAAGAGACAGACATTAATGCGTGTGTCAAACAGCGACGAGTAACGACCCCTGGGGGCCGACCGGCACGGACATGGCCGAGATTGCCAAAATCACCTTCAATAGGTATCGCATACGAGCAGACATGTGTGGCGGACTTTCAGAAGGGTGCGGCTAATGCAGTCGCAGCTCGAGCGACTTCTACGAGGTCATGGACATGCTCGACAAGCGTCTCAACGACAAGGGCAAGAACTGGCGCCACGTGCTGAAGTCGCTCAAAGTGCTCGACTACTGTCTCCACGAAGGCTCCGAACTCGTGGTCACTTGGGCGAGGAAGAACATCTACATCATCAGGACACTGCGCGAGTTCATCTACTTGGACGAAGAGGGGCGCGATGTTGGTCAGAACAGTACGTAGCCGCGCGCCGATTCCTTGGCTCATCCTGCGCTGGTCGCAACCCTCAAGTCGCACAAGCTGACCAGATCCCAGTTCGTGTTTCGGCGAAAGAATTGACCAGTCTCATCATGGACGAAGAACGCCTGCGCAACGAACGCCAGAACCGCCACTCATGGAAATCTCGAGTGACCGGACTCGAGGACATGCAAGGCATGGACAACTTCAGTGGCGGTAGTCACGCGACGACGCCACGACGTGAGCGACAACGCAGGAACGACGATGACGACCTGGAGTACAGACTGGCATTGGAGGCCAGCAAGAACGAGGCCGAGGAGGATGCGAGAAGACGCGCTCATAAGACGCACGTGACAACGGAAACGGACGACGATTTGGCCAAGGCCTTGAAGCTGAGCAAAGAAGAGGAAGAGCTGCGAAAGAGAGAACTCGAGGAGGCGAACGCCAGCTCGTTGTTTGATGATCTGCCCACCCAGCCGACCGGAATCAACCAAGGCTACCAGCAGCAGCCAGCCGTTGATTGGTTTGGCAACCCTGTTGAGCAACAGCAGCAGCAGCAGCAGCAACAGCAGCCCCAGAGCACTGGCTACCTGAACAATGCTTACAACCAGCAGCCTGTGGTGGCCCAGCCCACCGGTTACCAGAACGGTTATGGCTACGGCGCATTCCAGCAGCCTCAGCAGACCGGTTTTGACCAGATGTTCCAGCAACAGCAGCAGCCTCAGCAGCAGTTCTTACAGCCGCAGCAGACCGCGTACAATCCCTGGGCTTCTCAGATGAATGGCTTCGATCAGAACCAGCAGCAATTGCAGCCCCAGGCTACAGCCGCCGGATCCAACAACCCCTGGGCCAGCGCGTCTCCTCAGCCTGCCCAGAACTCCATTCAGGCACAGCCCACCGGCTCGAACAACCCCTTCGCCTCTTCTTTCAGCCGTCCCCAAACGCAGACCCACCGCGCTCCTACACTATCAACGCTACAAGAGCAGAAGACCGCGACGCAAGTCAACCAGCCCTCATACAACCCCATCACTTCCTTCCAGGCCCCACAACAAGCACCGGCGCAGCGACCCGTACACACTGCCCAGGAGCTCGATCCCCATCGCGCCCAGCTCAGCGCTCTTCTGGCTGCCGGCGAGGGTCAAGACACCTTTGGCAACGTCGGAAACCTGCGCATACCCGCGCAGCACACAGCTCCTGGCACCTTTGTCAACAGTGCAGGTGCCGGAAGTATGGGCCAACTCGAGGCGTCTCGCACGGGCAACAACCCCTTCCTCCACCAACAATACACCGGCATGCCGCAACAGCAGTTCCCCGCTCAGACGGGACCCGCCGGCGCCTTTGGATCGTCCAATCCGTTCGGAGGCCAGAGACAGCAGCCGCAGCAACAACAATACCAACAGGGGGGTCAAAATGGCAGTCTCATCGACCTGTGATGACGACGGTTCCCTCATAGACTCGTTCAACCGTTCTTGCTTTCTTTCTGTCATTTTCACGGTCAAAACCTCTCGGTTTAACTCCGCCCTCTGTGTCTCGCTTCTTTTCCCCCTTCTTGGCTTTTGTTGTTTGCTCGGCTGCATTTGCTTTATATATCCACTTCTACAAACCGAAAGCCTTCTTTTATCTTTTACAGACCGTGCGAGTCTCATAATGCAAGTTTTCTTTTTTAATGGTCTTTATTGTGTCTAGTGCGTCAACCGGTGGTGGTGGTGGTATGGATGGTACATGGGAAGTTCGGCAGAACTTGCTGAAGACAGAGAGATCTATGGAACAAAATGAATTCGGCAAATGGAACTGTTTGCTCTAAAGCAATATCAACTTCGACCAGAAAGGTGTTTTCATTTTCCCTTTTTTTCTCTTTGCTTCTCTTGATTATTGAAAACCAGAACCAGTGACGATCGGAGGATATATCTATTTCAGCTCATTTACAACTCCTACGTAGGGATCAGAGAGACGGACAGACAGACAAATTATTGTATAAATCTTGATTTCTATAATCTGTTCCACTTTCTCTGCTTTTTGTTTCTTGTCGCCATTCACATGGTGTATGCCCTGAATATATGCCGTTGGCTGCGTCAAATCAAGATCCAGAAATAAACGCCTCTGTGGACTAGAAAATGCAGTCGACGCTATGCATCCCCTAACCAGCCATCTGGATAAAAGGAAGTAGGCCCTGCAGGTGTTCAATTAAAAAACACAGAGGCACAGTCACTCAGCATATCATATCGGACAGCGAACAAGTCTCAGCACATGACTTTATCGAGCGGGTCGACCATGTCGAAAGAAGACCATGCCAATACTCACCCGAACTCACAATTGTCAACCAAGGCACCGCTTTGGACTCTTGGATTGTTAGGATGTTGTTCTTGGACGGTCAAGGGCTGGGTAGGGTCGTAGACTGGGCTGTGTCGCCTTCATGCTAGGGGCTAGGTGTATCCTTTGACATTTGAAGTAGATAGCGAGACGGTATATGTTATCGTCTGATAGTAGAGGGCTGAGGATCGAGTTGGACCACTAATGCTCCTGAGGGGCTCTGTACAATGTCTACAGCAGTAAACACTGTAGAGTTGTAGGGACGTTGATGGACGAAGTGCGTAGGTGAGCATGGAGTTATCTTATCTATGAACTGGATTATATCATATCATATCATATCAGATCGCCAGATCAGATCACCAGACTCAACAAGACGAATGGATTCTTTCTGCAGAAAGAGCATAGAACATTCACAGCTCAAGGAGAAAAAGGAAAGGAAACGGAGAGTGGAGGCTGTTGAAGAACTCTCGTGCTTATTCGTGCCATTAAAATTACAACTGTTCCGCTAGATAAACCCTTATTTCATGGATCGTGCATGACACACATACTCTGAACTCGTAAATGCGAAGTGACAAATGACCCCGTGTCTTGCGTAGCTAGTCCTTGAAAGCGCGAGGAGTGAAATAAAAATAGAAATTAGTGCGAACACTGCCATTCCTGGTATATTTGATCATCTTGGCTTTTCGTTCTGTTCGTTCGTTTTTTTTTGTCTTTTTTTGTCTTTTTTTTTGTCTCTTCTGATTTTGTGTTCTAGGACGGAGAAGATAACAGCGAAGAAGGAGAAAGACTATATCAAACCCTTCTCTCTCTGCTTCATCTTCTTGACATCAATGTCCCTCCAGAACATCGTCGACACAAGCGTGATGCTGTACAGGCAAGTGGCGGTGATGAGCATGAGTCTCTGGGTCTGGCCATAAGACAGGTTGATGGCATCTCTGGTGGGGGATCCCATAGGATAGCTGGACTGCACCGTGATGTCCCCGTAGATGGAGTCGAGATCAGCGAGGCTATCGGCAGGCAAGTTCTGGGCGAGCTTGACGGGGAAAATGGAGGTCCACATTGCGCCGGCGATGGCGAGACCGATGGAGGATCCAATGGATGCGACGACGGCCTCGCAGGCCAAGACGGCGGAGACGGCGTTGTGTGCGCACACGGCCATGACGGTGATCTGCTCGCAGATGACGAGGGTGCCGCCGCCGAAAGCGATGAAGATTTGGGTCATGACGATGAAGCCGATGTTGACGTCGGGCTGGCGGAACTTGATCATGAGGCCCACACCAAGGATGGTCACGGGAACACCGAAGAAGAGGGCGTAGTGCTTGACTCTGCCGTAGTAGCGCATCATGACGCCAAGGAGAAGAGTCCAGGCGCACGAGCCGATGGTGTAGATGTTGCCGATATAGGTTGCGTTGGTGACGGACTCATCGAAGAGGACGATCAGGAGCGAATAGAAGTATGAGTTCCAGATGTACCATGCGGTGTAAAGACTGCCTGCCATGACATATGTGAAGATGACGGTGCGGTCCTTGAGAAGGTACCAGGGGACAAAGGTGGTAGGGGCGAAGCGCTCCCAGACGGCGAAAGCCACAGTCAGGAGGATACCGAAGACGATGAAGCAGATGATCATGGGCGATTTCCAGCCCTCAGCCTGGTAGGTGTAGATGGAGAAACTCAGAAGGAAAAGTGAGAGACCGGTGCTGAGGAGCAGTAGACCGATGACATCAAATTCCTTGCCGTAGTAGAGGACAGTCTGGAGGAAGTCGCCTCGGCTGGGGCGCTTGGGGATGAGTCCCATCTTATCGGCTTTCAGGTGGTTGAACCAGAAGATGAGGAAGAGAGGCGCGCAGACGACAGGCATAATGATTGCCCAGATACCGAATCCCCATCTGAAACCGATAGTTGCGAGGATGCGTTCGGCAGCGGGGCCGGATGCCCAAGTCGTTGCGATGTAAGGAGACGAAACAAATGCAAGGGCGAAGGCTCTGTGACGGAGCTTCGAGGTATCGGCGATAAAGATGGTGAAGGAGAAATCAATGCCGTTCCATCCTACATAGTAGAAAACCTGGGCTGCTGCGTATGTCTTGACGTTATTGCAGGCCGCCATCATAATGAGACCAAGGGTCATTGAGGCGACCATGCATGCGAAACCCTGTGGTCTTCCCCAGATATCGAGGATTTTGGCGTAGGGGAGCTTCCAGAGACCAGCAATGAGTGTCGAGATGATGTCGACGACGGGAGTCAGAGAGTGCGATTCGAATGCACTGGTGACGTAGGGAGTAAGAACACCGACGATACCAGAGGAGAAGGCCATGATGAAGTAGATGATCCAAATGCTTTTTATCATCGTTAGCCAGGTTCTTGCTCATTTCTTGTCCATCTCGCACTAGGAGCAGATATCCAAGAGACTTACAGGACGTATACAAGGATCAATTCCTTCTTTCCCCAGACATGGGTCATGGCCTCAACAGCCTGAGTACCATGCTGAGCGGAGGCGTCAATGGAGGCGTCACTGGCCTTCTCGTCGGTCACATCATCAGCATTGACAATGCCAGCTTCCTTTGATGAGCGCTTCTCTGGGTCACCCGACTCGATGTCAGTGCCCGATGATGTTCGAGAGTTGCCTATCGCATCGACAATTTCGCTGTTTGCCTCCCTCTCGTCTGTGCCAGCAATGTGCTTGGCTAGTCCACGGAGTCTGAACCTCATGGTGGAAGAAGACCGAACTCCAAGCGAGTTTTGCTAAGAGAGAAGAAAATGTGAAGAGGAAGAGGAAGAGCTGAGATGCACTTTCTACCTCAGTGAAGTGATATGCAGATGGATAAGATAAGAAAGGAGATCATATTGAACACGGAGGAAGATTACTTATGTACTATGCATGTATGCAGCGGTCTTGGCTGCAAGGGGACAAAGGTTTCGTGCCCAATCGGAGCATATAGGCTCACTAGACCAATAATACATCTGTACCACCTACAGTCAATTATTTTCTGCGGGCCTCGACGCCTCTAGCGGCGCGAAGATCCGCAATCGAGAGTTCCTTCGTTCGAACTCTCAACGTCTATCCCTCGGGTTGACGGGATGCCCCTCATCCAGAGTAGTGGGACCCATTAATCTGATCTTTGTGCTCACACGGTCTTCCTCCAAGCTGGAGTCGGTAAGAGAAGTTTTCGTGGTCACTTGATTGATGTGCTGGAGTTTGTTTGGCCACAGAGAGGTGTATTATCAGGGCACATGTTCAGAATCACTCTGTCGTTAGTAGCTTCATGCCTCTAGCGACTTCGCCTAGACAGCAAAGTGCGCTCCCAAAAGCGAGCTCGGATCTTTCAGGGAGCTGAGTCGCCACAAGCATGGTCGACTTCTCGATACCAAGGCGGGTGCAAACGTGAAAGGGGAGGAAAAGACAGAAATAAAGGCGGTTTCCTGACACAAAGCTCTTGTGACAGGACGCGTTAGGCGTTAGTGGCTGACTGTAGCAGCGTTGAGACGGGCGAGCAAAGAGGTGAAGATCAGATGAAGTGGAGTCGGACCTTGTATTAGAACAGTTGTCGAACAAGTAGATTGGTTTTATCTGATGATCCGATTGCAAATGGTCGCATGTTTAGGCCCACGGAGGATCGTGCTAGTCCATGCAGCCGCGTTTGCAGTTGGACTAGATACTTGGCACGTGCTTGGCTCCACGAATTTACGTGGGTACCTAGGTAGGGAGAATGCTCCGGACGTGACTCTGCAAACGTTAGCTGGGACCAAGATCCCGACAGACAGTAACTCATCACCACTGTAGGATGTATCTGTATGCCTGTATCACTGACTCGGAGTACCGAAGATTGTTTTTATCACGGGTTCAGCAGAATGGCAGAAGTAGTTGAGCAGTTTCCCAACGATGTTTGTTTGTTCTTCTCAGGTGTACCCGAGACCTGATGGTAGGAAAGCACGCGGGCACTCGGCAGGATACCGTAGTTTTCATTCGGATGAGGTACACATAATGAGGTAACAACTCACTTTTCGTCATAGAATTTCTGGATTCCCTCTTGCAGCCATAAACTGAATCGTGATATGAGGTGTGCATGACTAGGGGATGTGGCTAAACTTCTTGGAGATGTACTTGGGTCACCTGTAATCAAATGTTTTTCTCTTTCACGCCCGTGACTTTTACACAGACCCTATCTTTGGGAGGAATAGTGGCAATATAGCAAGCCACATGGCGGTGTTAGACTTCAGCCGCTGCGATTAAAATTTCGGGAAGAACATAGGTGTATCCTTCTTCCACTGCTGGTAGTCCTTTCGATCGCCGTAGCGTTTGTCGTACTTTTCCTCGCTAAGGGGAATGCCCGAGACCTGCGGAGCATAGGGTCAGCAAAGGAAAAGGCCAGTCAGGCCAGTCGAAGGAATCGTTTTCTTCCCAGCTCGCATACTCTTTATTCCGCCCCATTTAAACCTTGACTGGCATCGATGGGAAAAAGTAGTCCGACTTTCAACCGAGGAGTACAGTGTTATAACATACCTTGAAAAGTAGGAATGTGACGAAAGCAGGGCTCACAGCCGCCATAGCGATCGCACCCATTCTACCAACTACACCACCAGAGAAGCCCATACCCATCTGGCCGACATGGCTGGCAAGAACACCAGCGGCAACGGTCGCAATGCCTGTCCACAGCGTTGACTCGCCGAAGTAGTTGGGATGGCGACTTTTGCTCCATAAGCCTCGAGTCAGAAAGTCTTCGCTGTGCTTCTTTTCCTTCTTCTCACGCATCCATTCGCTCTTCTGTCTGTCTGCTGTGGCCTCGAACGTGATGCCACCTATGAAAAGCGAGAAGCCCAATAGGTCGGTCAAAGTGATGAAAGGAAGAGCAGCCAGAGTAGTGGCGGGCACAGCATTGACCGCCAACACAGGAAGCAGGCACAGAGATACCCATGTTGCCTGAGCAAAGAATGCACCAAGGAATTTGGGTGGTGAATTACGAATGTTCTCGAAGCGCGAGTCTTGTCCATCTTCGGCCGTGATGCGCTTGAAGAGGAAGGTGCCGAGACGAGTGGCCCATATGGTCACCGCGGTACTGAGAAGTACCTGACGCCAATTCCAGACGGAAACACCGCCTTTGCTGGTAAGACTAGCAAGGAGACTAGGCCAAGGTGGCAGAGGACCTCCGGCGCTGTATGCTGCAGCTCTGGCGCGGAGAGTGGGTAGTGCTAGACTCAAGGCAGTGCACGAGATCTTTCGAAAATGCCAAATTAGTGGATGGTCACTCTCGCACCCCGGAGACAATGAGGACGGGCTCTAACATGGGCACCATTCATAAGGATCAAGGATTAAAGCTCACATAAGTCAATGATCCCGACAGATCATAAAACCTCTCGGTCTGTGCAAGAATACTGGGGATGGCGACGCCTGCCTGGATGGCATACGCTGTCCCAATACAAGGTATCAAAGTCCTCAGGAATGGGTTCTTGAAGTTACTCAATTGAAGCATGGCATTGAGGACAGTCATGTTGAGTAGTAGACAGTGATAACCTTCCCAGTTTCTGACCGAGACAGAAAACTGCAGGCGGACCAAAGATGTGCAGTGCAGTTGTAGGTCAAAGTGTTGAAAATGTCGTGTGTGCTGAGCGCATTGCTCTTCTTAGGGCGGATATATATGCCATTCTCAACTCCTAACATCAACGGTTCCCGATAAAGAACTCGATTGCTCGATTGCCAGGAAGAGTGGTGAACTCTAGTTCAGAGTCAAGCTCATGCACCTCACAACAAATGGCCCCGGTGACGACATTGCGGGGGAAAACTAATCCGACTCCGACCACAACCGTAGAGGAGGTCCTCTGGCGGCCCCCCAGAAATGCGAAGCAGTAGCACAAAAGCTAGGGGTCTGAACCTGACAGAAGGAGGGTTATTTGTCCGGCGGAGGATGAAACTCCGTATCAAAGGCCGACGCAGAGGAAGTAAGGTGAACAATGAAGGTGAATTGGAATTTTCGAGTTATGTAAACCGTGCCGGGGCTCCCAGCTCGATGCATTCGCTGTTTCATACATCGTGATCGCGTTGCTAATAATCGTCGACACTTCTCATGCTGGCAAAGAAATGCCAGATCTATCATGTAAATGTCCTAATCGACCTTGGCCCCTATGAGTCTGTTGCCTCGTTTGCCGGGGCCACCTGGCGCTTCCAAAACATTACTCATGCGACCGTAGCGCATGCGTCCGTCTCCTGTTCCAGCGATGGGAAGACCATCTTTGTGTAGACGTTGCTTTGAATGCTTCCGCAAACGTTTACGAGCGACCATGACAGGTACGCTAGATTTTGTGACAAGGTAATTACTAAATGAACCGAGTAACACGCCCTTGAGGGCAGAACGTCCTCGCGAACCGAGGATCGTCAGAGTGGGTGACAGGAAGTCGATCTGGTGATGAGAAACTTTAGTATGCTTCCATTGGCAAATTGGTGATCAGTGACATAAGAACTTACCACTTCGGTGATCATGTGCCTTGGACTCTTGCAGTGAAACACCTCCACAACCACACGGACCTGAAGACGGGTCTTCCTGAGTAGCCTCACGCAGCGTTGGCTGATATCCTCAGCAGCGCGGAACCGCTCTCGTTCAGCCTTGCTCATGCCCTCCCGTTCACCGTAGGCCACACGCGCCGTGCTTCCATCTTGTGACACAGCGCCCTGAGTGACATTCTCAGCTGTCAGGGAGCGAACAATGCTAGCCGTCTCAGCGACGACATCGGCACCGTGGCCAATCTCCACACCTTCTGATCCTCCGACATTACCGCCCTCTTCGTCTACAGCATAGACTGCGAGCAGAGTGTCTCCATCTCTCAGCACCGTGCCAATGGTCCACTCGAGCGCGTACTCGGCCTCGGAGGAAAGATCTGTGGCTACGAGGTAGACGCGCTGTCGTCGGCGACCTTCTTCCGCCTCGCGCTGGAAATGGGTGTAATCACCGCGAATGACCTGGCGGATGACGCGATGGGCAGAAGGCGTGCTGTGTATAGGTGAAATGGTCAAGGATAGGCGCTGGGCACGTCGTAGATCAGAAAGGTGCTCCTCATCGTCGGAATGCACGGGAGTGGAAGTGCCAGAAGGAACGGCATCGAAGGCGGTACTGGGATGAACATCGTCGCGCTCGCTCTTGTGAGTGCTATGGGCAGTGGCAGCGAGAGGTGGGGTGACGGTTATCTTGGGATCGGCTGCGGCCGAGTTGTCTGTACTGGTCGAGCCCTGGCGACCTCTGACAGGTAAGTCTTCCTCACTCTCGTCTGCCAGACCGACGGATTTGCCAACTCTTGCGCGACCCCTACCTCTGTCGTTACTTCTGTCGGTGTCTGCGCCAGAGTCGTTGTCATCGTCCTCGTCGTCGTCCTCGTCGCTGCTACCGGACTCGGCATCATAATCCTTCCTTAGTCTCACACCACCATCTGGAGCTTCGGAGGTGCTTTGAGCGAGCTGTCCGACCTTGCCCTCGGCATTAGACATGCGACGACGCTCGGTGACGGACTTGCGCTGAGCTGCGCCTCGAGGACTCAAGCTGCGAGCAGAATTGCGGGACTTGACACTCGCATTGTCTTTCTCCAAAGCAGCTCGTCTCGGATCGGATGGACCGAGATCTCCAGGCAATGCGATTTTCGCTTTCCCAAAGACGCTAGCCATGGCGTTTGGCTTGCGGGTTGTGGTGGGAGAAGCAGAAGCGGAAGGATGGGACAGAGAAATAGAACTCCTTCTAGGGGTGGAAGCTGCCTCGGCGCGCAATTCTCTGGCGTCGTCTTCGAGAGCGTCGAATAGAGAAGTCGGGGGGCCTTTGTGGACAGTGGGGGCCGGAGGTGGAGCAATGGTGGAGGTGGAGAGACGTCTGCCAGAGAAAGACTCCCGGTGTTCGCGGGCATCGGCTTCGAGGGCGGAGAGCAAGGAATCGCCGTGCGCTGCCGTACCGAGTCGTGGGTTGGGAGTTGCCATTATGCTTTGATCGGTGATTTGTGTGCGGGTGGCGTAGTGCTGCTCTGTACCAGACTATGCGACAGAATATGCGACACCTGTTGCAGAGGTCCAGCCAGTCACGAGTCAACAGGGAATCGCAATGTTGTCGTGCCTATCTCCGTTTCCGACACGCTACGTCAAAAAGAGCCGGCGACGTCGACGTTGGACCCACTCTTATGTCTGCCGACTGCCGCTTAAGGGTTGTGTGATGCTGGTCTGACTGTGAGGGGTTGAGGTGCAGCTGTCACCCTGATGCGGTGAGAGGGGGACTGAGAATATTGAGATATATGAAATGAGAAGAAGAGAGATGAAAGTCAAGGTAAGAAGACGAGAGACGAAAGGAAGACTTGACAAGGCTATCACGCGAGTGCATCAACGCTTAGCATCAACGAGCTCTCGGCGCGGGGCACCATGGCAGAAGAGTGAAGAAATGCCCAGCATCGTCGTGGTGGAGAAAGCGCACTAGGAGGTGATGGATGGGATCACCTAGTGTGGACAAGGCGAGTACAAGTGCAGTGCAGCATAAAGCCCAGACACACGCTTTGTACAGTACCTTACCTTAGCATTGACACAGCAGAAGCCATACAGATATTTGAGGAAAGTCGTCTTGTCGGAGCTTTTACGATTCAGTGCGCCCTCTTTTACCATTAACTTACACAGACTTCCCTCGCGCGGCTTGCTTTTATGCAGGCGTCATGAAGGTTGCACCACCCGCTCCTGCCTATTACTACCCCACACACCCTCGTGGCAATTCTCCGCAATCTTCATACCTCGCACAGTAGCCATCAAGGAGGAGCTGCCACAGTGCCTCTCCATGCCCCTACTCCTACCAACACGATCATATACTGCTGGCTTAACAATATGAACCTTCATACAATATCTGTTCTCCTTCGGGTCTTCGAAATCATGGAGATACCAGTGTACCAAACAAAAGTTCCGATGCGGTCATCTAGCTTTCACATAGGTCTTGTCAACGCGCCTTTTCGGCACTCTCCTCACTTCCGATCCCAAAATATGACCACGCAATTAGGGCAGCGAACTTCTCTCTGCTACAGAAGTGTAGTCCAAGCAGTGCAACCCGAGATGCATAGAGTAAGCAAGCAGTAAGTCACATATAACACCGGTTCTCTGCCACCTAGAATATGTAAGATCTCTTTACCCGCATTTCTCAAGTTTACCACATCATCCATCACCCCGTCATGTCTGCACCAACGGCGCACAAATGGAACCTCGGAGACCAGTTCGAGTCTGTCCATCCACACTTAGACTCGATCGAAGCTTTGTGGAACAAGAAGTGGAAGTGAGTGCCTATATCGACTGTTCGTGCCTGCCACTACATTTGTCCTTACGCTCTAAATTCTAGATTTCCCTGTACCAAGTCCTTGTATCCTTTCCACGACGGCAAGTTTGAGGATTTTGAACCAGTATTCGAGGAGCTCATCTCCAAGAAAATCGATTCTGGATATACTGACGAGTATACCCGGGTCTTTATCCCGACTGCTGAGCGCCTTGTCGCTGAGGCGGATAAGCTTGCTCAATCTAGCCCAAAACAAGCCTCGGATTTGTATCTCAGAGCGTGCACTGTATACCGTATTGCACGCTTCCCATATATCAATTCACTTTACAAGAAACAGGTGTATGATGCGCAGAAGGAAGCGTACCTCAAAGCTGCAAGGTATATCTCACCTCCCCGTAGCGACTCGCATCTTGTCTGACGTGATGCACAAATGTGTAGTCTATGGGAATGTCCGATCAAGGACGTAGTCATCCCTCACACCTCCGGGACCTCCGCCGATGAAGGGGACTCCATTCCGCTCTACGTCCGCTTGCCCAAGGATGCATCCAAGACCAAACCTTGCGGCGTCGTACTTCTCATCACCGGCTTGGACGGTCACAGACCCGACAACACAACCAGAAGTGATGAGTTTCTTGCGTAAGCATCCCTTGTGAGACCCGAAGGTGCAAGAACAGGCGTCCTTCCTCTTGTCATGCTGACCACATCGTTCTCAAGCCGCGGATGGGCCTCTGTAATCACAGATATCCCAGGAACTGCCGATTGTCCCGCCGACCGCAAAGATCCCGAGGGCGCTGATCGTCTCTGGACCAGTATTCTAGACTGGATGGCCAAAGAAGGCGTCTTTGACATGAAACGTGTCCTCGCATGGGGTCTCAGTGCCGGTGGTCACAACGCAGTGAGTACATCTTGACACATCACACTAAGATATTTCCCGTTGATGACTATTGTTAACAATTCCGGCACATAGGTCAGAATAGCCCACACGCACCACACACGTCTCGCAGGCAGCATAGCGCAGGGCGCAGGAACCCACCACTTCTTCTCCCGCGAGTGGCTAGAAAAGGCCCAGAACCACGAGTACCCCTGGAACGCCCTGCCAGCGCTGACCGCAAAGTACGGCTACTCCTCTCCCGACGAGTTCATGGATAAGGCACAGGCTACGTGGTCGCTCGTCGAGACTGGTGTTGTGGAGATGAAGAGTTGTAGGCTGTTGCTTATTAATGGCACTCATGACGGGTTGATGTGAGTTTTTCCTTTCGCATTTGCTTTGACAGGTTCCTTTACTGCTTGGGTATAAAACACAATTACTGATTTGGAGTGTTCCTCAACAGGCCCATCGAAGACAGCATGTTGATGAGCGAATACGGCTCGCCCAAGGAATCAAGGTATACACACTCCTCGCACTTCAGACCTGCTGGACGGACAAGACTGCATACTCCCACCTCTCTTGTTACATTGTAAGACTGACGCACAACAGATACATTACGGGGAGATTACACATGGGATACCCCGAAGCAAACGCATATGTACGTCAACATCCCCCCATGGTCTTGTCGTTGAAGATACTATGAGAGACTCGAATGACAAGGGAGAAGTGCACTTACTGACATATTCTCGATATAGGTCTACCCCTGGATGGAGCAGGTCATGGCGTCGGTTCACTGACGGCATTATGACGATGCAAGAACGAAATGAGACGACAATTGGGTGCGAGACAGGATGGTATGAAATTCGCGAATAACATATTTTACGCGAGCCTCGACATTCTTTTCTCAGTTCGACAAACCCTGTTCTTCCCACAAATGAGCACAGGTGAAAGTGACAAAGAAATCGTTTAATTTATGTTACTACTATTTTGAAAGTGCAGCTACTCAGCAACATTCTTTGTGAAGGAAAGACCTGTTAGTGATTCTCTTTCCTTTCTCAGCCGAAAAAGATAATTGGCATATAGCGATTGTTCTGTTCCAACCAAAAGAAAAGCCCCCCAAAAACGCCAATGTCGTAAAGTCATAACCATATCAATTTGGAGTCCTGCATCTCATTTCTTCATCGTCATCTGTGTTCAATTTGTGTTCCATCTCCAATCTGGATTTTGATCACTCATCAGTCCGTTTCATCCTTTAACAGAGATGGGCCTGGACTTTTTACCAGTAAAGTATGGCTTTCCATCGATAGTCAGACTTGCTAGATGTAGAAAGTCTTGTCTCTTACCCTCTCGTGGATGACGTCCCTCCACTCGGCAGTGTTCGCGTTGTAAGCGTTACCGCCAGAGCTGTTCTCGTTGAGCGTACTGTACAAGTACGCCCTGCCACGCTCGCAGAGGAGGTCGGCGTAATATGCAGGCGGGCAGATTGAGACCGCTTTGGTAGCTCTGTTGAACAGGTAGCACATGCTGTGTGTGAAGGCCTCTAGGCGGTCCTGATTAAATTGGTTCTGGTCCATAATGACAACGTAATGGGCTGGACGGGCGGTGCCTTGAAGTCCTTGGTGTGCTTGCAGGAAAAAGTCCCAGAGGTAATGGTCTGTCACGCCTCGATCGACCACGGTCCCTGGCATCGGATTTCCACTTTTTCCATCAGTATCCTCCTGCTTGGTAGGATAGAATCGGGTGTGATGGCGTTTGCCGACAACTACAATCGTGACCTTTGGCCATTTATTCTCTTGCCCGTAGAGACGCTTGAAGGCTTCTTGGATGGCAGGCAATTCTGTTTCAAGTACAAGCCGATACTGGCCTTCAGACACGCCGTCACGGTAAATGATCATCTTGTTAGGCAAAGCTCGGTGTTTCTTACGCCACAAAGTGAGGCGCTCAATCATCATTTCGGTCAGAGTTTCCACCATCTCTGCGCGCCCAGTCTGTCTTCTTATGGAGCCGGGCCATTGATGCAGCATCATGTCAATGTTGGAAACCACAGCAGCGATAGATGGCGAACCATCCGCGCTTCCAGGAGATGGGTGAGTGACATCGATGCCGACTAGCATCAATTTCTCGTCCAATGGAGGCATCGTCTTGGAATCAATTATGTGGGAAACACCCCCTCCCTTGATATTGAATTTGAGCGCGAGGTTGCCAAGGTACATAGGCTGACCTGCTTCCTTCTGGATCTTGTTGCCGACTGCACATACAGTTTGAACGCCGTAATTGACATCTCCATGTAGTTTGATGCGAGCGTAAAGCCATTTATCAGCTTCCTGAAGTATGACAAGTAAAATCTCTATGTTGCGCTGCGCTGCTCTTGAGAACAACTCTTTGAGTTCAGTGTCGATGGTATCTCGGATCTCGGGACGTGGGCGATCTATGGTGGTTTCCTGGGTCGGTAGCCGTTGACCCATGACTAGACCGTAGCCCTGCAACTGTCCGGCAAAGTTTTGCAACAACTGCTCTCTGACATTGGCAGACGGGAAGACGTTTCCTTGATTACCGTGATAGTTGATGACCAAGCAGCTCCAATTAGTGAATCCCCCAGGCCGTATGAAGCGAGCGTTTGCCAAATTCCATGATCCTATTCTTGGACGCTGCTTGGCCTGATCCAGATATTTCAATTCTGGCCACGGCAAGATTCTGCCCGGAACGGTTATCATTGTTGTTCCGACGCGAAGACCAAAGGGGTGTAAGATGGACTCTTGAGCAGGAAGTGTAAGTCCCATCACTGCCAATCCATCACCTGGTTGATTATCTGTACCAGCGATAGATAACGCGTTATCGCTAGGAGAACGGGATGCGAATCTGATCATTGAAGCTGTCTGTGGGCCGGTGAGGAATTTCTTCACAGCTTGTCCTGGCATGACTGAACACAGCTCAATTGGGAGGTATATTGGATCATTCCGGCTTCCAACATTGACCACAGGGTCGTCTGGATACGTCAAATTCTTATTGTGAGTAGTCCGAAAGTAATCCAAAACGGAAGTGCGTCTTTGGGGTGCTTCTGGATTCAAGGGGTCGTGGTGAGAGAAGTGAACCTGCCTCGCACTGCCAAAACGTGGGCTATAACTGAATCCGAGAATAGTCTTTTTCTGACGTACCCTTACAGGCTTGCCACTTTGATCCCGTATCGTCTTTCCTTGGACGTCGCGGCGTTCCAAGTAGCCAGTTTCGACACGCAGATGACGCAAGAAAACTTCCAAGTTGGTCAGATCTCTGTCGAACCATCTCCTGCTAGTATTGTCTAAGAACTGAATGATAAGCTCTCTCAAGGCTACTGGCTTGTAGAATGCTGCACTGGTGACATTGAGATTCAGTAAGATGCGATGCGTCGAAGTCCTTACGCTCGAATAGTAGCCTCTTAAAGCTCTCAGACCACCTGGCAGGTCCAGATCCCTGGTCAGAATATGCCCGTCAGGATAGAAAACATTTTGACCAGGTCTGTATATGTTCAATGCAGTACTCGGACTCTTCGAAATGATAACGTTGAGCAATTGTACAACCTCGGCTTTAGCAATATAGACCGCGCCAGGGGCATTCGAACGAAGAGCAAGTACGAGATCATCGACGGAGTAATCGCCCGAAGCTTGGAGTCTGAAACGCTTGGATCGACGTGCTCTGGCCTGCTGGACATGGACCGGATCTGAAGGAAGCGGCTGTGTTGTGGGCTGATCCGCATCAACTACTTGAATATCTTGCTCAAAAGATCTGGGCCCGAAGCCGAGCTTCTTGGTGGTGACGATTATGTTACGGTAATCAGTTGCCCATACAACGCCATCGAAGAGAGGCAAACGGACAATGGCATTTATCATGACCTTACTCTTGGCCTTGCTTAATTGGGGATCGGTAACCGATACTGTGTAACGATACAGACGAGTACCAAAATTGGTCGCTCCACGGGCAGGCTCTAGTGGGAAGTAGTTGGCTCGCAGAATAATCCGCCTACCCTTGGTCCCATGATCTGGTCTGCCTGGAAAGCCTTCAATGGTCTGGCTACGCGTTTCTTTCGCGCGGTGGTCTTCAGCAGCGCCCACAGCTGGATCTGGCGGTGGTACGTCGTTGGGTCTGCACCTGGAATTAGATCAATTAACCAAATAAGAGCTAGGAGTCTGACCGATAGATCTCCGGTGCGGGTCTACCGCCGCGCATTGCCACTGAATGGGAGCCTCCACGACCGCGGGCCTGACCACTATTACCTCCTCTGGTGTTGGTCCCACCTCGGCTACTTGATCCGCCTCGGGACTCGTCTGGTCCTCGATGTCCTCCTCGCTGGGTATTTCCGCCATCATTGCCTCTGATCTGGAAGCCACCTCTCTGGGAGCTACCACGGCCATCACCTCGACCGCCGCGGGACCGTCCACCACCACGTGCTTCGTTTGACATATCTGCAGAGCTAGTGGCAGAAAGGGCAAGATGCGTGGATTAGGACGGAAACGAGATCACCTCAAGGTCGAGTCTGACTAGCCTCTGGATGTAACGAATAGTGTATGCAGGCTTCGGGTCTGAAGTGAATGTCTGCTACTAAGAATGTGACTCGATCGAGCAGAAGCGAATGCGATATCATGAGATATTCTGGCAGTAATGATGATTCAAGTGGATATTTATGTCTGAAGGGTAATTGTTTGATACTTGCAGCAAACGTGATGGAAAAGAGTAGCAAGCTTCGAAGACAATGGAAAGTACCTACAGTACCTTAGCAAGAGCTCCCCAGTTTGACGTAGCGAGGTACTTGTACGGTCGCACGATACAGAGCGCGTACGTGCATATAGCGCGTACCGCATAGATGGCTTGTAGCCATATTGCTGGAATCAGGTATACGCATCGAAGCGAGCTACAGTACATACTCTGGATATAGCACATGAACATGGCCTTCTTTCTGTTTACTCCTGGATGGGAAGTCGGTGTGCAAGCTACTGTGCTACTATACATTCCATTGTGTCAGCAGCACAGCATGATCTACCTTACTTTAAGGAAGCGAGGTATCCAAAGCAGATCAAAGTACTAGTAGACAGCTTGCGCGTGAAGTCCAGATACCAGGGAGGGGAGACCGCGGGCTGCTTTGTTAACAAGTACTGTACGGTAAAGGCAAGTCAAAATGCTCTGCTGTAGGTAATATGGACAGCCCAAAGAAATTTGGTCCAAATACCTTGGTCTTACTGGGAGTTACTGTGCCTTGTCTTTTTGAAGCGATCCAGAAGCATTGTTGTGTCTACCTTGACCTCATGCAGAAGGATACAGTACAACAATAGGCTACGTGCTAGCAGAAGTCCTCAGCTCCGTAAGTAGGTACCTACTGTATCTCCCACACTGTTTTGAGTACCCCGGATCATCAGTGAAAGGTTCCACCTGAGAGCTCAGCCATAGCCTCACATCCTCTACATCATGACTTGACAAATCATATCGGTGGTCAAGTCTTTCTATGTGAGTTATCAATTCCACTTTACAGCAGCTTGAGGTATGGAACCATGCTTCAATGCCCATATCGGGGCCAATCTATGTCATGAGCACATTGCGGCAAGGTCCGGTGCGCAGCAAACCTCACGCGGTTCTCGATTGACTTGACACACCTCATACAGTCAAATGACCGGAATATTTGAATGTAACGATAGATCTTTTGGACAATGGCATCGCAGTCAACCACTTATGATTGCAAGAACTCTGGAAGTCAGGAGACCGACTCGGTCTTCTTCCATTGACGAGCGCTGTCTAGAGGTCGATCTCGCTCATATACGAATAGACTCTTCCAAGTCTTGATCGCATGTTCCTGGCTAGGAGTTCTCATGTACATTCCTACTGTACGGAAGCCTCTTCAGTACCCAAACGCACGTGGCTGGTGTAACACGAACGCCAAAGGTACACTTAGAATGTCAGGAGGTCATGCCTCAATATCAAAAGCACAGACCTCCTTCGAGACATTTGACCAGGTGAACTGCCCATCAGCACGAAAGAACGACATTCCTCATGTAGCTTTGTCTGCACAATCCGATCGTTCGAGCGTAGAAGACCTCTTACCATCACCGAGGTAACCAATCTTTGCAACCTGGACCATACACATGATGTATTGTGTGGCCCAGTCGCTGGCTTCCCTGTGGGATGTCTTGCACATACTTCGAGGAGGAACATCTATACTTCACTTTTTAGTTGCAGTGAAGTTGATCGTCAGCTCTATGTGCAAGTAGCTCCGTTTTACTACCATCTACGCCTGTTATTGTTGTAGTAACGTCTTACCTCGAAACCGATCTTCTCATTACCTAAGAGCAACAGCTATTCTATGCCACAAGACCTACGCCATTTCATATAGTGGACGGCCTGAACGACATCGGAGCATACATTGGACGGTCATCAACGACCAAAGAGCCACAATATACGCGACAAGACGCAACCGCGGCTGCCCAGTTGCCGCTAATCACTCTTGCTTCTGCACTATATATACACACCATGATTTCCCGATGTGTTCGAGTATTGTACATCTTACTGATCATATCTCAATTCCAGAACTCTTTCGCCGCTCCCATCATTACTGTTACAAGTTACGAATGCGATACTACAACGTCCACTTCATCAATAGGCGAACCTGCTGCGACTGTTCTAGAAGCTAGTGACGGTCAAGTCTACGTAATATATTCGACCTATACAGGGTATACAAGTGCCAGTGGTGAACCTCACGATCCAGAATTTGCACCTTCTCGGACGACAAGCCAAGAAACACCGAGCTCGACAAGTGTACCTCAGAACTCGGAAGCATTTTCCCCATCGGCGTGGCCTTCATACACCTCTTCCTATACAAGTCCTCTAACTAGTGCTTCTACATCATTGACAACTCCCGCAGTATATAGTATCTCTGATAGTAAGACAGTGGAAACCTACGGAGTAAGTTACATCCCTGCATATTTCACTCCTTCTTCGACAGAGAATGCCATGATTGTTTGGTCTACTCGTGTCGTGGACAAGAGTAACACTACACATAATTGGGATCGAGCTGCTTTCGCAAACACAGCAAAACAAACCCTGTCTAGGCTATTGCTAAATATACGATCAGTCCATAATTACCTCACTCGAAACAGCTGGCGAACCAGGATTTTTGCCATTCCCGACTATTCCTGTCAGCAAATATACTCCGTTGTCACTGATCGATACAGCAAGTACTTCAGTGCCAGAGCCAACAATGACTGTCATGGCAAGTGCGTTGTCCGTCAACAACATCTTCACTTCTATCCAGAGTGGAGCACCTCCTTCCCAGGTGACCCAGAGAGCTGATCATCCTGTCGGTCGGCTTGGCATTGCGAACCAGACTACAAAACTTGAGACGAATAAATTCTATGCGAATTTCTTTCTGGGCTCACAAGCCAGCTCGTCATTCACTCATCCATACTCCGTCTCATGGTCCAAAGGGTCTGGTGCGGCAGGAAGCTGGGGACTCTCTGTTTCTCATATCGAGCGCTCCCAGCTGGCATATGGTCCAGGAGACCCAGCGGGATATTTCATCAATCCAATTGGCATACAGTCTTTGATCCTGTCGGCGAATGAGCTGAATCAGACCACCAATCTTACGACTGACTCGCTCGATGCGTTCAGTGTCAACGTTAACCTTCTGCCGGCCAGCGGTAAGTTGCCTGCCATATCCTTTCCATTGGTGCAAGGGATGGCTTTTGTCACTGGCGTCTATTCGAATGCAACTCCAAAGATCGAAAGTAGCGTAGCTTTCCTCAGCGTTGCCTACATTGGAGCTGTGGCTTCCAACTCTACCTACAAATACCAGGCAAGCTTAGGTGATGGTACAACATGGTACATATACGTCACGACGTCTCAAGCGGGCTATCCAGTCAATGCCTTCTCACTGGTAAGCTCATATCGGCTTCAGGGCGCGGTTGGCTTCAATGGGTTTATACAAGTTGCGAAACAACCCACTGGGAATGCGAGTAGTGATGCACAGCGCCTTTACGATGCATCAGCAGGGACGTACCCCACTTCCGCATCCGTTAGTGGATCTGTCTCGGGCACGTCAGGCACGTATGGCTTCACCTGGACCAAAGGTGGAATCACCAGCCGACCTCTGATGATGTTCGCCCTTCCGCATCATGTTGAAGTCTTGTCCAGATCAGGGGTAAATGTGACTGACATACAACTCACGACGACTACCAAAGGTCTAGCGACTGCTGTTGTCGGAAACTCTTGGACTATTACTGAGCCTGACCTCCCGGTAGACATGGGCTTCGCGCCATGGTCGCCCGCGCGAAGAAGCATCAACTCCGTATCGTCAACTGCTGCGACAATGATCAATTCGGCGGGTTCTTCAGAACTGAGCCAGGACATTCATGGTCAGACATACCTGGACAGTATGTATTATAGCGGAAAAGCTCTTGCCAAGTTTGCTGCGATAGTATACTCCCTACATGATATTGTCGGCAATACAAGTCTGTCCGCTACTGGACTGCAGAAGCTCGAGACCGCTTTTGCGGCATTTGTGAACAACACACAAATTAACCCGTTGGTCTACGAGTCGGCATGGGGTGGTGTGGTATCGTCCGGCACGTATCGTACCGGTGATTCGGGCCTGGACTTTGGCAATACATACTACAACGACCATCATTTCCACTATGGTATGTTTTGATGGATTCATACGACTAGAATTGTAGCTGACTAGTACAGGATACTTTGTGTACGCGGCGGCCGTCATAGGATACCTCGATCCAAACTGGCTGAACACGGGAAGTAACAAGGCATGGGTCAATATGCTGGTCCGCGATTATGCCAACCCCATATCCAACGACACGTACTTTCCTTTTTCACGGTCGTTCGATTGGTACCACGGACACTCGTGGGCAAAGGGACTGTTCGAGAGCGGCGACGGCAAAGACGAAGAGTCGAGCAGCGAAGACGCCATGGCAAGCTACGCCATCAAGATGTGGGGACGCAGTATCAACGACGCCGCAATGGAAGCAAGGGGCAATTTGATGTTAGCGATGCAAGCCAGGAGCTTCCAGAAGTATTTCCTGTACACGTCCGACAACCCCGTCGAGCCCGCTCGCTTCATCGGCAATAAAGTCAGCGGAATCCTGTTCGAGAACAAGATCGACCACACGACGTACTTCGGGAGCAACGCCGAGTACATCGAGGGCATCCACATGCTGCCTCTGATGCCGTTCAGCACACTCACACGCACACAAAAGTTCGTGTCGGAAGAGTGGGACAAGTATTTTTCGTCTGGACGTGCTGATTCCGTGGCTGGCGGATGGAGAGGCATGTTGTATGCCAATCTCGCGATCATCGACCCAAGAACGAGCTACCTCTTCTTCTCGAGGCCGAACTTCGACATGAGTCTCTTGGACGGCGGGGCGAGTCTGACGTGGTATTTGACTTGGTCGGCGGCGATGGGAGGGTCGCCTGCCGCTGCCGCTGCCGATGCTACGGAGTGAGATGAGGCTCCAAGTGGCTGGCTAGGGTTTCCAAGGTGCGTGAGGCGATAATTCAAGAGATAGAAGCCGACTCATGAATCATGTGCTTACGATGCTGGATAGAATATGGGAGGGATGAGACACACATGAAAGAGAAAAAAATATATCTCGGCAATGTGGATCTGGTGTCGGGACAGGTAGAGAGACGGGATATATCAAATCAACAAGAGGCAGGTCGGCGAGGTTACTCTTTCCGGATGGATGGATGCTATGGATGGACGCATATAATGATAGATTGATGCACAACACGGGGGCGCGGCATTGCTTTTTTCCTTGGGAATTTAGAACATTTCTCGCGATATCTTGATTTGTTGCAGTAACAATCTCACTCGTTTCTTCTCTCCTTTATACGTTACACAACGAAGGGCGAAAAGCCCGAGCGGCAAGGTTGGCTGGAAATGTGAAATGCAATGTGAAAAGTAATGAATTTTCACGTGTATTTTGTACAGTGGTAGAGCTGTATAAGTCGTACAGCAATGAGGGTATATCGATATAGCGCCGTCGGTGTCTTTTTTCCTTTTTATGTTACATTCTCAAGCAAGGCCCTAAAAGAAAAGGTTGAGTGTTCTTTGCCTTTGCTCTGCTCCAAATCCCCCCAAATTTTCGGAACCTCTAGTCAAAGACCTTCCATCTCGATCTTGAGCAAGGATGGGGTAGGATATCTCTTCGTCGTTGGTGGTTTTGCGTCTCGTCTACAGCGCGTCATTCGAGCATTGCTTGCGTAGTTACACTATGGCTCTCCTGCTGGCTCGGAGCTCGGCGGATGTCGTTTGATCTCTCCTGAGTTGCGCATCATGCCCGGTAGGTGCAATGGTATACACGATTCGAGGCCTTCCTCGACCTCTCGGTTCTAACCCAACTTCCGCCATCTTCCCCTCCCCAGTCTTCGTAAAGAGTTCACAAACCTCCTCAATGTCTCCTTTGCTCTCCGTCGTCGTAGGAGACGAAAAATGGAGTTTCGCGAGAGAGAGAGAGAGAGAGAGAGAGATCAGAAATCGCCGCCCTCAGCCTTCCACTGATTGAGATAGAGCTTTCCAGAGCGCGGGCTCAAGCCCCGGCCGAATGTCCCCTTTGCCTTTTCGATATTCTTCGCCACGAACGGCGTGAGCTGCAGCACACACGCAAAAGCCATCAGCACTGTTTCCTCTCCCTCTTTCGTTTCTTTTCCTTCTCCATTTCATCTGCCCACACTGGGCATGACAATTCACACATACCTGGAAATCCGTCAGGTCGGGCACGACGTACGTGCGCACCTTGGAGTAGTCGATCTTGTAGCCGCCCCATTTGGTGTGCGAGCCCATTGCGCCGCTGCCGGTTCCCTTGTAGAAGCCTTTGCGGGCGGATTTGGTCGTCAGGGCCAGGCGGCGCAGGGCGCGCTGCAGGGGCTGGGTGGGGCTGAAGGGACCCATTGCGTTGTTTTGTTTCTTTCTGGGCTCGTGATGTGTTGTTGTGGGCGACGGGAGTGGTCGAGTCGGGGGTTATTGTGGATAGATGATGGATGATATTGTGGATGTGATCGAGTGGACTTTCTCGAATTCCCCTCCGCTCCGCTCCGCTGCAGTCGGCGGTGGTGGTGGTGGTGGTGGTGGTGGTGGTGGTGGTGTACAGCTGAGCGCACGGACTGCGCGGGAGTGCAAGGTTGGCCGCAGATAATCGACGGGCGCCAAGATTTCTCTCTCTCTGTCTCTTTCCCGCGGGCAAAAGAATAATTTTTGGAGAAAAGATTATTTATCGACTATCATCTTGCCTGGCACAGAGCATTGCGTTTTCATTGCATGACTCTCACATATGCTGTTTTCTCATCTTTCCGGCCAGCTCATAATCTAGGATAATCAAGCGAAACAGGAAAAAAAAAGCAAGTGCAGAACGAAAAAAAAAAGATGCCTCCCGGCAGACAATCACGCGCCTCGACGGCCGCAACCTCCTCGAAACCCAAAAACGCCCGTCAAAAGTCCCAGAAGCGCACCCTCGATGCCTTCTCCATCGCCGCTCACCAGTTCCTCGAAAAGCCAAAGGGCAGGAAAAGCAGACTAGGCGAGGCCGTCAGCGACGGACAGCCGCGCAAGCGGAGACGCGTGCAGGATGACGACGACGACAACGACGACGACAACGACGACGAGGATGAGGACGAAAATGGACGCGGAGGGAAGAGGAGAACTAGATATGGAGCGGATGACGACATCGAAGAGGGAAGTGACAGTGAGGGCAACGAGTGGCGCATCGGAGGCCCTATCGGCGACGACAGCGATAGCAGTCTCAACTCGGACGAGGCTTTTGGAGAGAGCGACGAAGAGAGATTCGAGGGATTCACTTTCAGAGGAAGCGCGGCTTCGAAGAAGGATGTGAAGAAAAAGAAACAGAGCAAGGCTCGTCGTGTCTCTGCTGAAATGGATCTGGACGAGGGAAGCAGTGGCGACGACGGGGAAGATGACGAAGATGATGACTTTGGCGACGAGGGCGTCGATCTGGCTACTATGCTCGACTACAACAGCGAGGAAGAGGACGAGCAGCCCAAGAAGAAATCAAAGAAGACCCGAGACGATGACGATGATGTTTCTTCCGCCGCCGATGATGAAGAGGACGACGACGACGACGACGACGAAGAAGAAGAAGACCAAGACTCCGACGACGAGCCCCCCTCCGAGGCCGAATCAGACGACGACGCAGACCCGAGCAAACTATCAAAACTGCAGGACCTGATCGCATCTCTCGACGCCGACCAGCCAGAGAAGCGTCTGGCGAACCGCGCCCCGGACGTCCACGAGTCACAGCAACCGTCCGCATTCGGTCTCTCTGCCACGCAAAAACTGAAAATCTCCGACCTCCTTCCCACCGTCACCGACCCTTCCCTGCGCAAGTCTCTCAAGCTTCTTTCCTCCGACAAGCCCTCGAAACGCTCTGCCGGCCCCGGCAAACTCGATGCTCCGCTCCCCAAGCGCCAGCAGGACAAGCTGGACAGAGAGGCAGCGACCAAGAAAGCAAAAGAAGAACTCGACAAATGGCGCGACACGGTCATCCACAACCGTCGGGCCGAGTTCCTGCAGTTTCCCCTCAAGGACCCCAATGCTTCAGAGCCGCTGGGCAAGAAGACGATGATCGCCGTGCAGCAGACACAGCCGCAGAACGACCTCGAGAGCGCCATCCAGAACATCCTCGTCGAGAGCGGTCTGGGAGCCAAGGGCAAGCGCGGCGAAGAAGAAGCACAGATGCAGGAATTCGAAGAGCTCAAGATGAACAAGATCCCGATCGAAGAAGTCATGGCTCGCCGTGCCGACCTGCGCAAAGCCAGAGAGCTGCTCTTCCGCGAAGAGGCAAAAGCCAAGCGCATCAAGAAGATCAAGTCCAAGGCCTACCGAAGAGTGCACCGCAGAGAGCGCGAGCGAGACGCCGCCAAGGACCAGGAATTCAAAGACGCCGAGGGCATCGAGACCGACGAGGACGAACAGGAAAAGCGAGACAGGAAGCGTGCAGAAGAGAGAATGAGCACCAAGCACCGCGACAGCAAGTGGGCCAAGGGCATGAAGAAGTCCGGGCGTACCGTGTGGGACGACGATGCTCGCGACAGCATGATGGAACTCGCCCGTCGCAACGAGCATCTACGAAAGAGAATCGAAGGCAAGGACGTGCGCGAGCGTGACAGTGATGACTCGGACGTGAGCGACGAGGACGACGACGAGGACGACGACGACGACATGGACGACGACGAGGCGTCCCGGAAGCGCCTGTCCAAGAACCTCGAGAAGCTCGGCCAAGGCGACAAGGAGCACTCGAGGCTCGGCAACATGCTGTTCATGCAGCGCGCGGACGCGGCCAGACGGGCACAGAACGAGGAAGAGATCCAGCGTCTGAAGCGCGAACTCGCCGACATGGACTCGGCCAGCGACAAGGAAGACGCCGACACGACCGTGGGCCGCCGCACTTTCGGGCCAAAGGCCAAGAACGGTGCGGTCGCTGCAGAGCCCCAGCCCGCCCGCACAGAAATGGAGGAGAATCTTGCTTCCGACGAAGAAGACACCAGAGTTATCGCCGACGACAACGGCGAAGCAGAGATCATCGTCGACCGTCCTGCCACCAACAGTGCATCAGCAGCCAAGGCACGCAAAGCCCGACCTCTGATGGCCACGAAGCCAACAAACGCCGCGCCCAAGGAGCCCGAGACCAACGGCGACGACGACGCCAACGAGTGGCTGTCGACATCGATCAAAAAGTCCAACAAGAAGAACAAGAACAAAACCAACGAGGACGCCGTCATCGTGTCGACGAAAGCCGTACCTGCCGCCGCCGGCGGCAAGAAGCAGTCCAAAGCCGCAGCCGCAGCAGCATCCACAGACGGCTGGACATACATCCCTCACCCCAACGCCTCCGCCACCACTGCTCCGCCCAAAGACTCCGCAGCAGAAGACCCCGAAACCAGCAACCCCATGCTCTCCCACTCCAGCCAACAAGCGGCCTTCCACGCGCGCGCCTTCGCCCACGACGACACGACCGCCAGCACCTTCGCGGACGAAAAGGCCGACATGGCCACCCTCGAAGGGCCACAAGAAACCTCCACCCACCTCCCAGGCTGGGGCAGCTGGGCGGGAACCGGGCTCTCCAAAGCGACGCGCAAGCACAACGCGCGCATAGCGCACAACCCCTTATTCAAAACCATTTCGCCAAGCACCATAACCGCCTCCGGAAAGCCGCTCTCGCGCGCCCAAGACCGCCGCGACGCGACCCTCAAAAACGTCATCATCAGCGAAGCCCAGCAGCGCAAGGGCAAGAAATACCTCGCCACCTCGCTACCGCATGAGTTCGAGAGAGGCGACCAGTACGAGCGCTCGCTGCGGATTCCCATGGGCCCGGAGTGGGTCACGAAGGAGACGCATCAGAGCGCTACGAGGCCGAGGGTCGTCACTAAACGCGGCACGGTCATCGAGGCTATGGAGAAGCCGCTTGTTTAGTCTGTTTCCTTCTGCCTCGTGTAGACCATCGCCGGAATAGATTGTCTTTCCACTGGGAGAAAGGCGGTTGTCCTGCGCGGACGGCGCCACTGCGTGGAGCTTCTCTTACTTCTCCTAAAGCGATACTTAAGCTGGTGTTGTTATCTCACCGTGAGGGAAGGTGATTGTCCTGCGCGGACGGCGCCACTGCGTGGAGCCTCTCTTTCCCCAATAGACGCAAGTCATAGATATCAAAAGTAGAGTTCTCAAAGCAATGACGAAACTTTCTCGCCTATCACCCCTTAACGCGTTAGAACCGAAGAGCTTAGCAAGTGCATTCTGTTTTACTGTGTCAGGGAGATTCTGAGGATATTCTTGTTCCATGTCTAGGTCTGCTGTAACCGTGTTCTACACGCCCCTTTCCTCATCGCGTCTTTTCTTCTTGTTGTCTTGTTCTTGCTCATACAGTCTATACGTACACATTTACAACAGAGCGGAAAAGATAGAAAATCAGGAGACTAGCTACCTATCCTCGACTTCAAGCACCGACATGTGCGCCATGCCCATCATCTACTGCAACGCTATTGGGTCCTTCCTGTTTCGGGTGACGAGGCTTGTCGGCGCGGTTCGAGTGTCTTTCCACAGTCAGCGAATGAACAAAATAGTCCCAATAGCACTAAAAGTCAAAATAGGAGAAGAGAAAGAAGAAACGACTCACTTGTGCACGACCCTCTCAATAGCATCCAGACCCATCTTGAGCACCTCCATCTTCGGCCCGTACGAAAGCCGGACAAAGTGATGACAAGGCGAATCGAACAGATCTCTGCGCTTCGAAGGGTTGAGATCGAAGAAGATGCCCGGCACGACGATGACTTTTTCCAGCAGACATGCGTTGAAGAAATTGAGACCGTCATTGATGCCGTCTGGAAGCGAGGAGAGGTCGAGCCAGAGGTAGAATGTCGAGTTGGGCGTGTATGGCAGTTTGAAGCCCATGCTGGTCAGGCGGTCGAGGACGTAGTCGCGCTTGTCGCGGAAATGTGTCTGCAGGGCACGCATCTCGTTGGCGACTTTGGTGGGCTTTTGTCTCCCGTCAGTTTGCTTGCTCTCGTTTGCTATGAAAAAAGAAACTCGCCTCGAGCATCTTCACTGCTGCTTCTTGGAATGGAACATTGGTGCCTCCGTCGAGATAAGATCCACATGATCCAATTGCTTTGATGAACTCCTTCGGTCCCACGATCCATGCTACACGCCAGCCCGGAAGACGGAAACGCTTCGTCAGGCCATCGATGATCAAGACGTCTGTGTACAAGTCAGCGAGGTCTCACTCAGTAAGAGCAAGAAACACTGCTCACCATCCTCGTCAACATCATCAATGTTGTCCGCGGCAGAAATGACGGTTCCGTCACAGTCGCTGGTGTAGTTGTATCCACAATAGAATTCGTCCATGATCAATGTAGCGCGATCACGGCAAATGTCCTGGATCTGGGCGAGTTCAGGGTTTGTCAGAACTTGACCCGTCGGGTTACGAGGGTTAGAAGTCAAGATAACGCTGGTTCCTGTAGATTTACGCCGTCAAATTGGGCATAAAGGGTTGTGACAGAGACAAAACTCACCTCGAGCAATCTCCTCCGCAATCTTGTCTGCATGCATGTGGTATCCATCCTGTTTCGACAGAGGAATCGGGATTGCCGAAAACTGTTTTGCTCGCCCATTAGTTGACATACCTCTCGACGAAAGGACGCAAAACTCACATTACGGAACAGACTCAACATCTCATTGTAGGCAGTATAATCAGGAATGAAGAACCCCAGATATGCATTGCCAATGACAGCAGCGATACGGATCAACCCCGCTCTACCACCAGGCACAATACACACATTCTCATATGTGTACTTGCTAGCTTTGCCCTGACGATGGTGTTCGTTGTAGAGGTTTGCCACCGCTTCCCTCAGGGGTTTGATACCAGCAGTGGGGCCGTATTCACGCCCAGTCATGCTTACATCGATAGAATGAGGGCGTTCGAAGCATCCTTCGATCTCGTCGTCGACTTCTGGTGCGCCTTGTCCAAGGTTCGCCCATAGTTCCGGGTGGTCCTGTAGTTTGGCAGTTTAGCACCTCCATGTAACAGCAAGCAGTCTGCACACGCCACAAGTATGCAACTAGAAGAACAAACATACAGCGAAACCATGCTCATAAGCACGCTCAGTAGTCCAAACAACACCAGTAGAAGCTCTCGAGGGATCGAGTCCAGCGTGCGGACGGTGCCCCTCATGAGCATTTCTGAACTGGCGATGAATCGTCGAATTCAACTCTGTTGCTCATCGATGATGTCAGTGCTTTGTCCACTGTCTTTCTCGATTCTGGGAAAATATGGAGACTGCAAAAGCTGGGGAAGAGAAGCATGCGGTGAAGACGAGGCAATCCCCAACAAAGAAAGCCATTTCTTGCGGATCATGATGTCGTTCCAGCATCAGTGCCCGACGGCTATCAAAGAGAAGAAAAAAGAAAAGACTCACCACTGTCAGTAGGATCCTTGCTGTGCGAGAATCGCCTCTCCTTGTATCCCTTGCTGTGATTGATCGGGAGATCCGAAGCAGAGAAACTAGCACGACCCATCTTGAGCAGCGATTATCCTGTCGAATGGCGCTTCAATCGAATAGTTCCGGGTCGGTCAGGTTGATATCTCGATTGACTGCTTGGTGCGGAAGATGTGCACCTCCACGTAGTCCTAGGAATAGGTCCGCGAACAAGGCGAAGAAGAGAAGATTAAAGTATAGGAACAACTCCAACAGTCTCCCGAGCCTGCAAATATATGGAGTCCAAACAAAGTTGGCCTTTATTAAAACAAGCTCAATGGCAAAAAGGTAAGCTTGCAACAGCCATCGTCACCAACAAGCAAGCAAGCAAGCAAGCAAGCAGTTGGGTGTAGACTTCCGGGAACGGCCGACCGATGAGGTAAGCGGTGCGATGATCGTTTTGGTCTGATATATGGAAAGTAAGAAACAAAAACAACAATTTGGAAAATGCTAAATTACGAATATTCGCTCGAGGTTTCCCTTCGATGTCTGCAATGACATTATATCCCTTTGTAGTGCTTACCTATGCGGTAAATGCAGCCTCCCGGCCACTCGCTTATGATGAACGGCCGAGATTGGCCAGACGTGAGCCTCCCCCGTCGGGACGTACATGGTCCCGAAGTCACCAGATGGCTTGTGTTGCTTGGCTCACGTGCTCGTTATTGAACAGTACGACAGGATAGTACAAGAACTCTAGTGTATACAAACGAACTATCTACAAGACCTTTTTTCCAGCAAACTTATTTCATATCAGCCATTTCCTCCTCCAACATGGTTTCGAAACTAAAAGGCTCGAATGGAACACCGTCTCCGATGAAATGCTTGCTCATGGCTTCGACCCAGTGCAATCTCAGAGAGTGCAACATGGCCGAAGTACCCTCCATGACAACCAAAACAGCGATGGTGAGGAAAAACCAGACGGTGAAGAAGATGAAGATGACAAAAGCACCAGCGACACCGCTGAAACCGAAGGCGATTTTCAGAGTCATGTTCCAGAGCACGATGGACAGCTGTTGATGGGCAAGCGAAAGAGCCCAGAGACGAAGGTAAGAAGCAGTGTGAGAGACACAATTGAGACAGAACTCTGCGATAAAGTTAGCAATAAAAACATGAAATGGGTGCCAGATGGACATACCGATGGTGTGGATGACTTGGTGGATCATCTCCTCGGAGAACTCGAATTCTTCGTGCTCTTCGTCGCCACCTCCAATGTCCTGAGTGATCATGGCGGCTCCGTCTTCACTGTCGGCGAAGCTGGGTCTGCCGTTGCCGTTCATGCCTTGGTGTTCCTCGTCCTCATCATCATCAAGTGCGCTGACTCTGGTGCTCTCACCGATACCTCTGTAGCCAAGGGCGCGGGCTCTGTTGTGCTCCCAGCGAAGGTAGAACGGCTTGAGGAAAAGCATGATGGGTACACACACCAGGGCGGCGAGCAACAGGATAACCTGCACAGTTCCCTGTCCAGGGTAGAGCTGCTCCTCAATTGTACCAGGTTGCAAGAACATGTAGATCAACATGTTGAGCAGACCCGGAGGTTGCTCGCCGATGGCGTACCAGTCAACACACCACTTGTAGATGATGGTGAAGACCAGATAACCGAAGATGGACTGGAAGAAAACCATGCCAGGGATGAAGTTGCCGAAGATGTCGATAGGAGACTTGAAGTGACGAGCATTGATGTAAGAGAGGCAGAGAGAGTAGGTCATGTGTGCCCAACCCAACAGGATACTCAGTTTCATCTTGTAACTGTTGGAGAACAAGAGGTCGTTGTCCGTGTCGTGCCATCTCCAGTCCATACCAAAAGGATAGGTGTAACCTTCCTTGCGAGTAAAGGTGACCGTCTCGCCTTCCTTGAAGTCGGGCACTTCCCACATGGAGGGGAAAAGAGCCAGCTCCTTGGAGAAAGCATCACAGTAGATGAGACCGGTGTACATGGAGAAGATACCCATCATCAACATGATGTATCGACCGTAGAAAGCCATGGAGAAAAGCTCGTCTTGCTTGGAGCGCAGCAGAGGCTTCTCGAAGTAGATCATAGCCACGGCAGCACAGGTCATGATGAAACCGTGACCAAAGTCACCGAACATGACGGCGAACAGGAAAGGAAAAGTGACGACTGTGGGAAGACCAGGGTTGACTTCGGTGTACTTGGCAGTACCATAGGCGTCAATGATGGTCTGGAAACCAAGGGTGAACTTGTTCGTCTTGACGTAGGTCGGTGGGGTCTTGGAGGTCTTGATGTGGTTGACGATGGTAGGGACGGAGAGACCAGCGCGGTCGTTGACATCTTGAAGGGTGGACTTGACAAGAGCAAGCGAGTTGGAGGGACACCATGCCTCGGCAATCAAAGTCTTGCGCTGCTGATCGTAGGAAAAGCGATTCAAGGTCTGGTAGACGGCCTTCTCCTTCTTGATGATGATCATCCATGCTGCCAGGCTGCGACCGATCTGAGTGAGTTCGGCGTCGAGAGTGCGCTTGGTGTTGTCCAGGACGTTGGCGAGATCGGTGAGACGAGTGTTGACCTCCTGGATCTGATCTCTGCGCAGCTCGCTGTTCTCGTCAACGTTGTAAATGTCGGCGCCGAGAGACTCGGAGATCTTCCTGATCTTGTTGATGATTTCCTTGCCGTGAGCGAAGATGACGAAGACGTTCTTGTTCATCTCCTCGTTGTTTTCGGGGTTGATGATCGGCTCCGGGATCTCGGACTGGTTCATGTAGAGATTGCCACGGAGAGTCCTCCAGAGAATCCGCTCGAATGCGGCGATGCGCTCGCGGGGAATGACACCGGCAACGAAGCCAATGTTCATGACGGAGAATGAACGATCCTGGTGTGCGTCGCCATTCTGCCCAGCCTCTTCGACGTTTCTCAGCAGAGGTGCGTCGTCGTCGTCGAGCGACTGTCGGATCTCGTCTGTCTGGCCGCGAGCCTGTGTGGCATGTCAGCAACCCTGCTTGTTTCTGATCAGGCGAAAGCCTCCCTCACTCTGTCAAAGAAGCCGCCAGCCTCTCTCAAGACCCAACGCCACTCGCTCAACTCCATCTCTCTTTTCCTGAGCGTCTCATAGCTGTCGTTCAGCGACGAAATCCTCTGCTCGAGCTGCTGACTGCGGTCGGCCAGCTCGTCAATCTCGGAAGCCGAAGGAGCGGCGAGTCTGTTGTCGATCTCGTAGATGGACCGCATGGGGATCTCCTCCTTCTCCATCTGAGCCTGGAAGTAGCGAAGCTGTCGCTCGACGTTGTCCAGGCGGCGGATCTCTTGAGTGAAGGTGCGCTGGAAGGCCGAGGTCTCGCTGTTGAGCTGTTTGAAACAGGAAAGTCAGCCACTGTCGTCGCCTCCTCCGTCAAGTCGGTCTCTAATCGCGTCTCTTGCGGTCCAATCCCCACGACCCCAACCCAATATGCCCACAACATAGCTTGGACCACTCACATCTCTAAAGTCCATGATGCCCAATTCGCCCAGAGCGCTGACGACCTCGCGCCCGATCTCATTGGCAATGTACAGCTGCGTCAAGGACATGTCCGCAGAGCGGAAGAGGGTATCCTTTGGTGGCGCCATGATGACGGTGTCGAGGGCTTTTCTCCTGGAGAGGCCTTTCTCTGCCGCCGAAGCAAGGAACCAGATGAAAAGGATAAGAGGGTTGGAGGGAAAGAAACACTCCTGGTGTGTTTTGTTTGTGCAAGAACAGCTTCTCTGGAGCTGCCTACACTACGTTGACGCTGGATGTTCCAATGCTTGAATGACGCTTGCGCCAAGACCACGCCTGCTGTAGCACGTCACGTGATGGAGTGCTTACATTCACACATCTAGATACCTTACCTACCTTAGTAGATGAAACAAATCATTACTCGATAGGACAGAGGTAGGGTGAGTATCCAGGTGAGAATAAACCTGTTGCAAGCATGATACCATCTTCTTCAAGCTGCCTATAACAATGAGCCTGCACCTCAGTATCCTGCCGACGGTTCTCCCATGTCTTTTGCTTGAAAACACAAAAACCACTACATCTTGAATCCAGACCTGATGTCCTCTTTGGTCCAATCAATAACAACACTCTTCTCTTCCTCTTTGTACAATTCCTTACACACCCGCTGTAAACTATCCAAAATGTGTTCGTATCTTCGCTCGCACTCCTTGCAAACCATGACCACCAATTGCCGCGACAACTGTTCTTCGTCTGACTCGCCAAAGTGCTTCTCGATACGCTTGCGCAGTGTCTCGATACTTCGCCTGATCTCTTTGGAGTCGTGGGCAGCCAGAAGCTTTTTGGTCGTGC
This sequence comes from Neodothiora populina, assembly GCF_041146345.1. Classification (NCBI taxonomy): domain Eukaryota; kingdom Fungi; phylum Ascomycota; class Dothideomycetes; order Dothideales; family Dothioraceae; genus Neodothiora; species Neodothiora populina. Next base: position 1,419,760 of record NW_027191417.1, read on the forward strand.
TGCGTGAGTACGAGGGTCGAGCGGCAATGCTCGGGCCGGACATGTTCTGGGACAAAAGTGTCTCCGTTGCTTCCAAAAAGTCCTGCAATAGATCGAATCAGCACATGTTCTATCTTCATATGGCCGCAGCATCACACTTACCATGATCTTGCCCAAAGGTCTGCGGACGACCCGAATGACGTACTCTTCCATATGTTCAGCTCGATCCATGAGTGCCTTGCCTTTCCACTCGGCTAGCACCGACCCTTCCTTGCCACCATCATCGACTTCTTCGATGTAGTGATGCATGTTCTCTATCAACAAGATATGGTAGTTCAGAATCTCCTTGTCCTCAGGGTCGACCCCCTGTGCTGCAGTGATGGCTGTTGCTGTGGGGGACTCCCTGGCGATGACCTTCAAGCTGTCCCACATGGCCTTGTTTATGCGTACGTAGGCCTCATCGATCATGTGACGAGCAGCAGCAACAGCAGGGGTGCCGTCCAAACGACCTGCAGCTCCGTGGTATACATTCTCAACCGCCCCAGCAAAGGGCGGGAATATCTTCATGAATGCAATGACGCCCTTACGCTTCTTGATCTTGACCTTTGTGTCCTCGATTGCCCGTATCTGATCATCGACAAACTTTTGAAACAATGTGGCGAGTCGCTGGGAAAGCGATGTCAAGTTGTGAAGGGCATACTCCTGAGACGTCTCTTGGAATTGAGATGACTGGATAGCAAGCGTGGTGAGAATTCCCACCCCTTGGATAGGGTCTTCAGCCACGGCCCATTCCATCAATGTCTTCATCTCGGTAGACCAGAATCCGAAGAGCTCTTCCATGATATCCGAGACTCGCCTGGCCACATTTCTGTCGGGTTCCATCAGTCTGCGTGCACCCAGATCAGGACTGATACGAGCAGCGGGTGTTGCCGCCATTACTGCATCCGCAAAGTCAACCGTGTCCAGACTGGTGGCGTGGAACAGGCCAACAATAAAGTTCTGCTCCATTCCGACCAGCGGTATCTGTTCTTCCAGGACACCAGCGAAGACCTCACAAGGCATGAGACGACCAGCTTGTGCCTGTCTGACATCGTTGGTGTTAGCGGGCTTATCTCCACTGGCTGCACGGAACTTGGCAAGCGTCTGAGATCGCTTGACGGTGATCCTCCGCGCAGTGCTGCTGAGCCCCTCGGAAGGTTCTTTCTCGACAGAGGATGTGAACAGCAGCTCGGCGGCCTCGCCGGTGTTCTTGCGTACACCCTTCCTCCAAGACTCGGCATTGCCGCGGAAGACCTCGCTGTATAGCGGCCGGGCCTTTGATTGATACATCCTGAACAATCCCTCCCAAGCCTGCTGGTTGATTTCTTTCGTGAAGAGGATCAGTGGACTGTATTGCCACAAATTCTCCCTTGCCTGGTTGTACGCCGGGCCATTGAGCTTCAAGGGAGAAGCACTGGGGGTATTCGAGGAACGCAGGGCGGGCTTGGCTCTCTGCAACGTCGCATCAAATATGGTGTCCAGATGTCTCAACACACGCTGGCAGAAAGCAGTGCTTTCCTGTAGGTATGCTTGCCTTTTCTCCTGCAGGGCCTGCATTGAAGCAATCGCAGTACCTTCGAGACCATTACCTCTGCTGATATAAGATGCCGCCAGACCGTTCTGAGAGCGGATGCTTGGGTCAATGGTGACCATAGCCTTGTAGAGCAACAAGAGAGAGGATTCGATTTCCGAAAGTCCTTGCGAGGTGGACAAGTCGCCATGACGGAGAGGCTGTAGCTCATTACGTGAAAGAGAGATGGTGTCCACGAGCTTGGAGAGCTCGGCGTGTAGGATCTTCTGGTTTGCAGTTTGAACCTGCAGACCCTGTGATTGTGCTTCAATGTATGCGATGTCGTCATTCAAGCTGCCCAACTCAACAGCATACAACGTCAACAGGCCCTCGAGCTCGTCGCACTCGGCTATCGCTCGATCGAGCATCTGGTCCACGACCTCGACTCGGTCATCCTTTTGCTCCAAGTGACCCAGCCAGCTGCCGGCCTCGACGCGACCGAGCTCTCTTTTGAGATCAGCCTCGAGGTCCTCTAATTGTCGACCCTTGAGAATATTCGCACCCCACCCGAAGTCTGTAAGAATAGACTCGAAAGCAACACCTCGGCCGTCGAGTAACCGAGGATCAACGTCCAATGATCGCAAGTAGTTCTCTTGGTTTGCCGATCGTCGTTTCGGTCGTCGCGGCTCGGGTGTGGGAGGCATTTGAACCTCAGACTGGGAAGACTGAGCAGACTCGACTTTCTGCAGCACAGGTCCGACATCCTGAAGTTCGACCCCTTCCTGGCCGTGCTGAGATATCTCGACGCGAGGCGCCTCGGAACCGGTTTGAGATGGTTCCTCTCGGACAGACATGGTCGTGGGACTAGAGACTTCGGCGATGGCAGCCGCATCAGCGGTAGTCGGTGGGGTCGTGACCAGAGTGAGAGGAGCAGGCGGCTCCAGCTTTGGCTCGTCCACAGTCGCCTTCCTAAGTGGAGCCGGTACGACTGCATTGATGCCATCGGGTCCGTCCCCGTTTGTCTCCTTGGCCAGTCGCTCACCTGCACCCCCAGCACGGGGCTTAAAGGCGTTGTAAGCCTTAGCAGCCGAACGGAACTTGCTCGACAGCTCAGGCCTGGCCGTGTCTGCCTTTTTCTTTATCATCGGGCCCAGACCAGGACGATGTGCTTCGTCAGAGTCGGTGTTAGCGGCGCCATCCAAAGAGTCCGCGCCAGAGGTGGAAGGGCGTTCATCAGGTAACACTGGAGGAGGAAGTGGCGGTCCTGAAGCCGTGGGTGGTCTGTCATCCATAGGATCTCTCGCAGATTCCGGCTGTGGCTGTGGGGTGGGTTGGGCAGACACAGGAGGTGTCTCGTGAAAGGCGCCAGGCATCTGCTCAGGCACAGGAGCAGCAGGGCTTGGGGGCTGATTCCGGCCCGCCGAAGAGGGTCTGTTCATGGCTAACGGGGGAGGCCTCAGGTCGGCAGACTCGGAGGTCGGCGTTCTCTGCAGGGGGTTGTAGTCCCGAGTCTGCATGGGTGGTCTTTTCCGCTCCGGAGGCGCTTGCACCTCGTAAGAAAACTCTCGTCCGCTCGGAGTCGGTGGGCCGGGCTCCCGTAGTTGAAGAGGCATGGGTTGGGGTTGGGGTTGTTCTTCCAATGGGCGGGGTCGTTGGCGCTGCGGGGACAGGTCAGTCGGTGAAGGCTGAGGTGAAGTGGAGGGCTTCCATCGATCAACAGTGGCATTGAACAGGGATGCGCCCATGGCTGTGTTGGGAGTGGGGAGCGATTCGGTGCTCGGGTTCGTCATCTGACGCTCGACGGGCTTCAGAGGCAGAGGGTGCGGGGGCGGAGGATGGGGCTGGGTCTGCGGCGTGGTCAGGCGCGAGATGGAGGAGGAAGTGGTGGATGGGGCTGGCGAGTTGCCATGCATTGGAATTGGACGCAGCTCCGAGTGGGAGGACTTTGGTGTCAATCTCGCACCAGAGGGAGGGAGATGCCCAAACGGTCCAGAGGCAGAAGATTGGTTGGAAGAAGGGCGTGCAGCATCTCGACTCGGTGGTGGTCGAAGCTGCTCTCCACTGGGTCGCGCCAGACGTTCACGGCTGGGAGCCTGTCGTAGGCCTTGGTCCTTTGAGTTGAGGCGACGGGGCCGTCGTGCCGGGTCATTCGGCGACTCATATCGTGAGGAAGGGTGTGCAGATGTGTCCTGTGAATGCAGCTGTCGAGACTCTGGTGGGGGTCGTGGTGGGGGCTCTCTGTTCATCGGTCTCTGGCGAGGGTCACGGGAGTCACTAGAGCCGGTGCGATTGGATTCGGCATACGGCAACCGCGGTGGTGGCGGGCCACCGGCAGCAGCAGAAGCAGCAGCAGCAGCTCTGGGATCCGCCGTCGGTCGTGGAGAAGGCTGCTGGCCAGGCATGAGACCCAAGACGGCCTCGATCTCGCGGTCGGTGAAGCCCTTCAGCTCTGGAACCTGCCCCTTTGTGTACTTTCTGTAGATCTTGACCAAGCTCGCGATGAAGAAGTCTTTCTCCTTGGAGGTGCCGGCCTGCCAGTAGTAGGGCTTGGAGATGGTGACGACGAAGCCTATCGCGCCGGCCCATTCTCGATACTGCTCGCGGCGGGGGTCCTGGTGCGGTTGCTGGTGGGTGAAGGACTCGATTGCAGTCAGATCCTCGAGGTTCCAGGTCTTTCCAATGGAAAAGGAGGCATTGCTGTTCTCTCTGGCCTTGTGCATGCGCACGCGACCAGAGCTCCTGACGGCGATGACGACGACTCGAGGCTTCTTGTTCTTGGGGTCGGAAGTCGGGGGCGCAGGAGTCGAGGGGTGAGCGGCATCTTCCTGCACGCGGATATGTGTGATGTACGACTCGGACAGTTGGCCGCTGGAGTCGACCTTGGAGAAACAAGTCTCGATCAGGCGTCGCTTCTCGTCCTCGAAGCGTTCGGCGCGGCTCATGCCCGTCGTGTGTGATGAGGCCATGGGGGTCTGGCTGGGCCGTCGAGAGCTCTGGGAGGGGACATCGGAGGGGATGCGCGGCTGCGGAGAATAGCCATGGTGGTTCCCGTTCATGTCGCTTGATTGGTGTGTGGTGAAACAGTATACTCGAAAGGGAAACAAGAGGGGCGGGACTGCGACGACCGCCTCGACTACAGAAGTACAAGTCGGATGGAGCGAGCCAGAGCCAGTGCAATGTGCAGCTAGGACCAGTGGAAACACAACATCTGTGGCTTGTCTGTCGATACAGAAAGTCAATCGAATCAGCAATCGACGCGATCCATGGTCGAGGACGCGGATAGATATAATATGGAGAACCGAATACAAGTATGGTAGGTAACTGCTCGACAACAACACGAAGCGTAAGGTAAGGTAATGTAGGGCAGTCACAGTGTGGCTAAGGTAAGTATAGCAACTCTTGGCGCGTTCATGGATGCCTGACTGACACAGAAGCCACAGAGGTTATACTTTGCACTCCAGTGACACCTTTTCTCCTCACGTTGTAGAGTACAACACAGTACATCTTAACAGAGAGCCAGCCCCTGACGAGCCTGACTCTGGCACAGCACACCTGGGCAGCTTCTGCCTGTTCGGTTTTACCAAGAAAAGTCTCCAAAGGTTCCGCACTAATCCCCAAAGCTGCCTAGACTCTCATGCGGGCTCGCCCTCCCGCCAAAAGCACAGACCACAGCTTGTTGCACGGCTTGACGCTTTCGACTTTTCTCCATCTCTCAAACCAAAAAAAATCCATGTCTGCGAGATTATTCCACTCGAACTTTTCACAATACCCACCATCGCACACAATGGCTCCGTCGACGCCCCCCACCGGGTTGCTCGCACTCGTCAGCAACTTCCTCGCTGGCAATGGATACGACAAGGCTGCCAAGCAACTGCAGAAGCAGGTCAAAGAGCAGGGGATCACACTGTCCGGCGACGAGGGCGACTTGACTGCCGTCTTCGAGGCCTACCAGGCCCAGAAGCCTGCTGCGACGTCTGGCGAGGAGAAGACGTCCGAGGAGAGCAGCTCCGAGTCCAGCTCCGAGTCTGAGTCCAGCGACTCGGAGAGCGAGGCCGACAAGAAGCCCTCCAAGAAGCGCAAGGCCGACGAGGCCAAGAAGGACGACGACTCGTCCGACGCATCCTCCGAGGAATCTTCTTCCGACGACTCTTCCGACGACGACTCTTCAGATTCCGATAGCGAGGACGCCGCTCCCCCAGCCAAAAAGTCCAAGACCAGCAAGAAGGCTGCATCGCCCGCACCATCCAGCAGTGCCGCTTCTTCAGAGGCCGAGGATTCGTCAAGCGATGATTCCGACGACGAGTCATCCGAGTCAGAAGACAGCGACGACGACAGCTCTTCTTCCTCCGAGGAGTCCAGCGAGAGTGAAAGCGAAAGCGACGACGACAGCTCCTCCTCCTCCGACGACAGCGACTCCGACAAGAAGCCCACCAAAAAGACCAAGACCGTCAAAGCCAAAGTCTCGGTCAAGCCCACTGCCACGTCGAGCAGTTCCTCGAGCAGCGCAACCCTGGAATCCGATTCCTCGTCATCCGCGAAAGACTCGCCCGAAGACACTCTCCTAGTCCCCACCTCATCCCTCGCCGCCGCCGAGCCCTCTGACCCCGCCGAACACATGCACCCGAGCCGCAAGCGCAAACTCGGCGACGACTTCACCGCGCCCGCCGCAGAGTCACAAACGACCGCGATCCCCGCGACGCAAGAGAACCTCAAGCGTCTAAAAAAGGACAACGTGCCCTTCTCGCGCATCCCCAAGGACCAATACGTTGATCCACGCCTGTCGTCCAACGCCTATGTCGCGTACGACTACGCGAACAAAGCGCATGAGGCGCTGATTGTGACCAAGGGCAAGGCGTTCACCAAGGCGAAGAATAAGGGCAAGAGAGGCAGTTATCGTGGGGGTAAGATTGATTTCGATGTCAAGGGTTTCAAGTTTGAGGATTAGTTTCCTTGTCCCTCTCTTTCTCTCCCTTTTGCGAGGGTTTGAGGACGCAGTGGTGTTGGCGTTTCTTCTTTTCTTTTCTTTTCTTTTCTTACTTTTGGAGCTTAGATCTTGACTTTTGGATCTCTTTGTCCACAGTTAGGCGGGAAGGGGCTTTTTGTCTGAAACGCGCTATATCATAGACATCTCGTATCATCGAAATAAAGATCAAAAAGAAAAAAAAGTCATACAAGTCCTAGTAGACATGTTCGGTTCTCGGTTCTTTACTTTTTCTGTTCTCACCGTGAGTGGCTTTTCTAGGGCTCTGCTTTTACTCGTTACTCTTCTCATTCTTTCTAGGGTCGAAACATAAGAAATGAAAGAATTAGTTGGAATCCAGAGAAGGGAAAAGGGTGGGGTATCGTCAATGTCATTTCATTTCCATTTCGTTTTAGTCTTGTGCCTCGTCGTCGTCGGTGCTGTGTCCCACTCTTATCCTTCATAGACCTCCTCCTGTAATAATAAAGTGTGCCTTATTCATGTATGTATCGCCATGCAAAACGTACGACAACGACGAGCCAGAAGAAGCGTTCATGTCCGCCCGTTCATTCTCCTCTCTAGCTCGTCTTGCACCGTTTCCCTCTGCACCTCTTCGTACCCTGGCGGTGGCTCGGCCAGTGGATTGAACGAGGTAGACTGTCGGTCTTGCGTCGCCGTCGTCGTCGCTGTCGTTCTCGTCTGAGCGCTCGTTTCTGCTCCCGCGCTATCTTGACTTGACTTCGTCGGCGGAGGCTGTGTCTGCACCTCTTGTTGCGGCGCTACTGCCAGCCCCTGCGGCGGCAGCACAGAAACACCCGGTGCAGCCGGCGCAGCGGCCTCTTCATACCGCGGCAGATCATCCAGATGCACACCAGCGACATCAACGCCGGCCAACGACCCGCCCCCTCTGCCCCTCCCAATCTCACTGCCATCGCCACTCTGCCCGCCCCCGAAATGCCCACTCTCACGCGCGACCTCGACGGCCTGCCGCAGCCTCTCCTTGACTCTCTCGTAGCGCCCGTGGAAATCATACGCGCCGCCTTCCTTGAAGGTTATTTTGCACTCGATGGCTGCCGCCGACGCGGATTGCGACGACGACGGGATCGGGATGCCCCCGCCTTGCACGGGCTGGATGAGCGCGGTCCAGACGTTGGGGCCTATCCATGGCGCGACGACGTGTGAGTCATGAGTATTCAGGATGGGCGCGGCGAAGGATTGGAAGTCTTTTGAGGGCGTCGCGGGGAGGTAGATCAGGCGGCGGTTGGTCAGGTAGAGGGTTCCTTGACTGCAGGATAATGAGAAGGGTTGCTGAGAGGGGAATTTGGCTATCGAGGCGAGGGATAGCGTCGTTCGTGGCGGGGACGTGTAGAGGGTGGATTCGTTCGGGAGAGGCGTGAATCTTGGTGGGTGTGTCGTTGTTAGCATTACCCAGCTGTGTGAGTCGTGGTTAGTTCTGCTGTCGCTGCGATTCTTGGCTCTGGAAGATTTACTTGATAGACATGATGACGGTATGCTCTACTCTGCTATCTGCGACTCGCTGAGATACGAAGTACTGCGTTCGTCTTTTAATGATAGCAGTGGTTGTCTGGAATTTCTTATCGTAGGCCCAAGTCCGCTTTTCATCAATCAGGGAAGAATCGTTATCGTGAAAAGAGGAAAACGTCAATTCGTGTCTCGAGATGAGGGTATCAGGTTAAGTAGATGAAGGACAAGAAAGTAAGTGCTGCACAGTAATACCTATAACAGCGCAGAAGTGGAACATGTGATTAGATTCCAGGTTGACATATGAACGCCGCAACCCTTACCTGACGCCGCCAAGAGCATGACGACGTTCGCTTATAATTACTCTACCGAGACGAGGTCACTTGATCAAGATAATGTGGACTCGTCTCCATCACATTGCTTTCTATACAAGATGTCGTATACAGGATTGGTAATTCAAAACCGCAGAGACAGGAAACACCCCCTCAGTAGCCACTCCCCCACAGCTCGCCCTCCTCTGGCACCCGATCCTCCTCCGCAGGCGCCCTCCTCGCCATCTCCTTTCTCCTCTGCTTCCTCTCCGCCCGACTCGTCAGATGTGGCGTCACGGGCGTGACTGGCGTGAAGGGCATATAAGGGCTATACGGAGTCGCCTGTCCCGTCCTAGGTGGGTTGAGCATATCCCTCCGACGCTCCAGATATGTCACTTTCGTGCTGAAGCCGGGAGACTGGAGTGCTCTTGCCGAGCTGGGTGGCTGCTGTTGATTCTGGCTGGACATGGCTCGGAACGGCAGAGTACCTATCGTAGACGTCGAAGTCGTGGCATGTTCGGGAAGCTCTAGACCGTTCACTCGTGACTTTGCGCTTGTCGCACTTGGTAACGCAAATTGATTCTGATAGCTGCTTTTACGCTGTGGAGCCGGTAATGGGACGTCGCGAATCTGGTTTAGAGTCTCCGTTGCGTTGCGCTCCTCGTAGACTGAGCTTCTGTAGGTTGCTGGTGTGGTGGGAGCTTCGCTTCGACTCTGTGGGCTGGGAGGAAAGTCGGGCTCTGCGGGATATCGTGGAGTCAGAGGCGTGCGTGCCTCTTGGTCAGAAGAGTCACCAGGGGAGGCCGGCATCGGGTTGTTGATGTACAAGTTTCGTAATGTCCGCCTGAACCGCTTGCCGTGTCCACTGGCTTGCGATCGCAGGGAGGACGAATGAGACAAGCGACTGGGCGAAGCCGGAGGAAGAGGGGATACTGGATAGCGTCCGCTGCGTGGCGTGGGAGGATGCCCCGCGTGCATAGGCGAGATGGGAGGCGAGGTCGTTTGACCATGCTTTGTCGAATCAGGAGGATATATTGCCCGAATGGGACTCCTCGTTGTATTGGGGCTGTGCGGGCTGGGCAAGAGATGTCCTGCCGACAGAGCAGTCGTCATCAGTTTGGGCGGTCGACGAGCTTCTCGCTGTGCCAATGCAGCGTTGTCTGTGGCACCGACTTCGCACGATTCTATCGTCTGCGACTTGCTCTCTTCCTCCGCCAACGCAGCTGCGTACAGATTCTCGAGCTCCTGTTCCCGAGCCGCTCTGTCCGCCTCGAGCACACTGTGATTGAACGAAGTCATACTCGGGGCTCGGGGACTGCCAGGGTTTCCATCGCTTCGAGTACTACTCGCTCTGCTGCGTTTCTTGAACTTGCGTGGAGAGTACCAGGATGGCTGAGAGGCCGGGCTTCCCATTGCCTCATCAAATGCCATGACCGGTTTGACCATCTCGAGCTGTGTGTCACGAAAGATGGCCTGCGCCCGCCGTCGACGTTGTCTTCCAATGGTCAAGAGTAAAGTGCCTACAATCGTTGCGCTCGCAAGGTATGCACCGACTATACCACCAATCTGGGCAGGCAGCAAGGCACGATCTCTCGAGGCGTGAGCAGAAAACGGTGGTCCGTCTCCAGGCGAGGGTGCCGGACTCTCATCAATATCAACGTCCCAAATACTAGCTTCGCTCAAGACCGTGTGTTGCAGAAGAACGAAAACAATCAGAGCAAAGGAAGTTGCAATGCTGCCCATGCTCGAGAATCAATCATGAGTATACTTGTCGGGCGCCGACTGCGCAAGTGGGTTTGGTAGAAAACAACTCATCCCACCGAGCGAGTCGGCAGCGACGAGCTTAAGAGTCGAGCCATAACCTCTACACAGGCTGGAAGCGCCGAGTGACAATAATCACAAATTGGGACCTTGCATTAGTGTAGTTGTGAGACTTTGGTCTGCTCCGTTCAAGTGTGCATGCTTTAAGCTTGGCATTCACTTGGTTAAGCGCCGAGAACGACCAATCACTTCATCAAGCAGGAGAATGCACAATTGCAACCAATGCGCCACGACTTGCAGGACTTGATTTGAGTTATTAGTGTATGATTCGTCGTCGCTTTTTGACCAATGGGTATCATGCGTAGTTTCAAGAGAGAAAGAACTTGGTAGGGATGAGGAAACAGACAAAAGAGGATCATTCTTCCTTGAGAGCACGCGAATCTCCTGCTGAGCCGGCAGATCGGCCTGACTCGGCCATCTTCCGTTGCTTCCATTGCCATTCCACCAATACCGGAAGGAACTGCCACAGATCGAATTCGGGCCAGAGACAACTTAAGAATACGATGGACGTGTCCTGATGGCATTGCCACAACATGAAGTCGCTGAGGCGTTGAACTCCTGAAGTGCGAACGAGCAGGTCGCAAGGGGGCGCGTCTGCGGTAAAGGTATGAGAAGTAATGGTATCCGAGGTGATTTTCTCGGGATCTGGGTAGGCGTTTGCGGACCGAGACAGCTTCGAAGCAGGGACACTCGACGCCGAAGTGCGTGAAGACGGAGCGATATCCTCGGTCGAAGCGTTGCTGAAATTCGACTCTTCCGTGTCTTCGGCGATCGTGTTCCTGTCGTCGCCGATCCTTGAGGGAAGCTGGGATTGTTCTTCTGCGACGCTGCTCAAATGTCTGACTCTGATGTTGCGGGCGATGTGGGTCTCGGAAAACGGACGTTTGGTACCAGGTCGCAAAGGTTTTGAGTATTCGCGCACCGTCTCACGCACCGCGCAAGTTATCTCATTCCTTGAAGTGTAAGGAAAGCATACGTTCAGCACAGCCCTGCGTTTGATCAGTATGGGCTGCGAGGTAGCAAGGTAGATCCATCATAAAAACGAACTGGTTATTGTTGCGGGTCATGTCGCAGGCCTTGTCGATAGACTCCAACACATCATCCCTGACAAGCGACCGATCACCCAGGATCTGTATGCGCGTGCCATAGCGGTCGAGAAGCTCACCGTGTTGCGAGATCTGAGTGAGCTTGACTTTGGCCATGTCCATGAGAGCATCGACCTCGAATTTGGAGCGCTTGAAGTTTTCAATGCTGAATGCATATATCGTGACAACCTTGACTCCAGACTTGTAGCAAACTTCCAGGATCTGTTCATTTGTTATCAGCCCTTGGACGCCCGTCAGTACAGCATATATATTCGAGGTTTAGCATACCCTAGCCAGGGCCTCGAATCCCAAGTGATGGCCTTCCACCGTCTCAATCTTGTGGTCTCTCGCATAGCGACGGTTGCCATCCATGACAAAGGCGACATGTTGTGGGATAGGCCCCTGCCGGAGAGCACCTATAAGAAGTTCACGTAGTTGTTGAAATGCCCAGTCTACGGGAGGGGAACTCAACACCCATCGTCCCAGACTGCTCAGATGAGCCGAAGACATTTTCAGGAGCTAGTACGATGTGCAACACCGTTTCCAGACCGAGATACAGTACTGTACTTATCAGAAGTCCATGTGCAAAGGTATAAATATATCCCAATATAGCGAACATAAGACTGGCTTCAGCTTCAGCCTCTGGAGAACGCGTCTTCTTTTCTTGGTACAATCCAGCTGTACGGAGGACAGGGCAAGGACCTCGTCATCCCGTCGGATCATCGGACTTTAGGTGCCACGTTTGGCCGCTTCCAGGGTCTGGGGAAGACGGGCCGAGACAATGTTTAAATCCCGACTGCCCCAGGGTTGGTGAAATGTACCTTGCCTTCGTCACCCAAGATCACCAATCATCACCCAGCCAGACTCGTATATCATTCATCGGTCACGATACCCTACCTTATCGTGCGCACCTAATACCATCTTTGAGGCATCACTCACCCTCGCATCACAAGTACCTTCCTGCATCACATGGGCGTGGCCCGGACGTGTTGAACAGCAGGGCGCGGACTGGGATTTCTTGCATGATACCGAACGACATGCCGATATCAACCACCTCGATCCTGGATAAGCAGATCCAGTCACTAGCAGCAGGCTTCGATGCCTTACAAGAGGAATACCAACGACTCTATGGTCGTTGTCGAGTGCTTGAGACCAATCTCGAGACTGTGAAAACACGGGTTCGTCAACACATCCTCTACCCCGCTCGCTCCTGACTCTTTCAGAGACGCCCCACTGTCACATTGCCTCGATGAACAACCCATTAGCTCTAGACCTTTAGCTGTCGAAAGCAGCCCTGAAAGACTTTCAGATTGACTCTGAGCACACATTTGTTTCTTCATACTTTATCAGCCATCTGATCATGGCTGTTACCTTGCTGACTTCGCATGCAGTACGAAGGCTTGACCAGCCAATGTCCACATCAAGCTGAGCCTCTCGACCTGCCCGACCCTTCCAGAGTCACCGATGACTTCTCTTCCTCCCAGCCAATGGTTTTCTCCGACATAGCTGATGCCACACGACGCAACAAGATCACAGCTGCCTGTCGCTTGAGTCAGCAGATTCAATCCAAATTTCGAATCACCCCGAATGGTGTAGCCATCCACAACGGCACCTCTGCCGATAGAGCTTCCGCTCCCACGTCGACCATGCCCTCCATCTCGGAGTCTCCACTCGAGCAAGATTTCACCGTCGAAGGCACCCCCAGTAAGCTTGGATGCCCATTCGCATCCATGACAAACAGGAGGTTGAGCGCACATGCTGCTTCGATAGTCTCACGCTACCGCCCGGGCACTTCTGGTGCGGAGACTCCCAGGAGCTCGGTGTCGCGTATCAACGGGCGAGACTCGTCTGTTACAAAGGCATCTATAACAGATCCCATCAAGGCCGAGATCTGTGGCATGGAGTCCACGGGCAAGCCTCATGATGCAGAATCCTGCGCCCAGGCCTCAGCTGGAGTATGTCCCATACGCTTTCTGGACCAACATTCTCCCGAAGAAGTTGCTGCGTATTTTGAACTGCACAAACATGAACTACCCAGGAGTCACGAGATATGTGTCAAGCGTTATCAGAGCAACGAAGAGAGCGTCAAGGAGCTCGACGCCAAATACGGGAATCTTGTCAGCATGATCACTGGACTCGGTCAAAAGCACACTCCCTTGCTGCCGGAAAAGATCGGCGACGAAGATGAGACCGACGACTCCGACCGCTTGAGCGACGAAAAGATAAGGAACTGGGCAAGGTCAATAAACACAGACCCGGCAAATATCGATCCTAATGGCGATGTGGTCAATGGTCATGACGGTGATGATGATGACGACGACGACGACGACGACGACGACAGGCAACCGCATTTCGACCGCCCACTGAAGGATGTCCGTCTTGGTGAGAGTCCCAGTAGACCCTGGGGCATTCAGGTCCCGGTATATTCAGATGATGGACACGAAGAAGAAACATTCAGTGTTGCGGCGCCAGCACCAGCACCGGCACCGGTACCTGCACCGGTGACAACCGAGGCAGCTCCAAATGCTGATGGTCCAGTGGAAAAACCGAAAGGGAAATGCCCCTTTAGTTTTGACAAGCCAGTAGATAGACGTACGGAAAAGGCCACAGGTGATTACACAGCCAGGCCTCCCAAGAGCAAGAACATGCCGCAGCCTACGTTCATCAACCCACAAGCTCCCATGAAAGCGGACGAACAGTCAAAAGGAGCGCCTCAAATGGTGTTCAATGGTCCTGTCTTCATCGGCTACTCCATGGAGCAAGCCATGACATTGTTGCAGTCGTCGGTCTATCAACAGACCAGTGCGGCGCATTGAGATTTCGAAGTTAAAAAGTGTACGTAGACGGCTGGAGGATGTGCACAACATTGCACTGACAATACTGATGATACATGACTGTGGAGCGCGTTTGCCGACATTTTTGTGTTATTGTTAGCGTTTCAGATCGATATACCCATTCTTTTTCAGGTAGCTTGATTATTGCATAGAATTCTCGGGCTTTATGATCAGCAGTTGACTTTCCCAACACTGCGTATGAAAAACATGAACATAATATTACAATAAAGCAAACCTGTCATGATACAGAGTGGATGAGCTGAACGAAAGTCATGAAATAAAGCATTACTTAGTATACGCCACGTGATTGGTCAGGAACAAAACGCCAAGACCGGCGACAATGGCGGCCGACCAAATCTCGTGCGCGGCAACGCAACAGCGACTCTTTTGAGCTGCTCGCCATCGGAAACAGCGCAACACCTGGTCCTGCAATTGTATCGCCAGTTCAATCACCGCAATCATGGGTTTCTTCGATTACGTCTCGGACATGTACTCCTCATTGAGCATTCAGACCGTCGAGGCTGAGGCTAGCGAGGACCAAAAGTACGCCTCGGGAGACTTCAACTCGTCCAAGGATCAGACCGGCGGCACAGGAACGGCCCAGCAGAGAGGCGGTGCTGCCACCGGCGGTGGTGCCAGCACTTCCACTCCTGCCTCGGGCACCGACGAGGAGAGCAGCGACGAGGCCGAAGTGAACAAGGCCGACGCCAAGACGTCTGGCGGCAGCGGCGAAAAGGGCCACACCCCCGGCGACGGCGGCGAGGGCAGTGGACAGGTGGGTGCTGCTAACGCTGGACCTCATGGCGGACCCGTTGGAAAGACTGACGACGATGCTCAGGATGAGGAAGAGGAGGAGGAAGAAGAGGAAGAGGACGACGAGCCCGTTGACCTCAAGCCCAAGTTCGAGGAAGGTATGTATCCTATCTTTTTCTCTTCACTGCAACTACACTGCGACAATACAAGAGATCACGGCTGACTCGGACATCACAGAGTGCATTGCATCCGCCGAATGCGCCCCCGCCAAGCACCACTACGATCACTGTGTCGAGCGTGTCGAGAAGCAGCAAGAGGAGAACGGAAAGGCCAGCGAGGACTGTGTCGAGGAATGTGAGTTGATTCTGCGACAAAGACAAACTTGAGATCATTGCGGGCACTGATATGTTGACTAGTCTTCCACCTCATGCACTGCGCAACCAACTGCGCCGCCCCCAAGCTCTTCAAGGCCCTTCGATAGATGCTTGGTCGGGATTCCGATCTCAATCTGATGTCGGCTCCGTCATATTCCACAACACTGCCATGTCAAACACCAAGTGAAGGAGGATATTGGGGTCATCGTCATTCACAGCACACTCCTGTACAACCCTTTACAACCCTCTCTGTACTATTGTCTCGACTCGATGTCTCCAGCAAGCGGTGGGAGCGTGTAGCATAGGTACTTTATGCAAAGACTGCTTTTTGGAGCATCACACTTTTAACTTATAACAATCACGAAGACGTAGCAAAAGCGTCACTTTTATACCTTTTTAACATTCACTAGACGCTCGTAGGACTTGGGAATGTTGGGATGCCCTCCATATTGCTGCGGTCGTGACATCCGGTGGACCAATTGGAGGTCCAATCGTACATGACATACAGTCAACGATACCCTTTGCGTACTCGCCTGAATATTTCTTGACTGCGACATGCATGTTGACATTTATCGGATCCGCCGCGTGTTCCCGGAATCATTTTCCCTATAAAAGCTTCGTTGGTAGGTGCGCAGCTGCATACTGTGAGTTCACAGCAAGTGGAAGCGCAGAGAAAGTGTGCCATGACGTCAAAGCCTCGGATGAGGGAGAGAAAGAGCAGGAGCTCTGTGCAGGCAGGTGCAGGCTCTCCGGCAGAGAGGAGGGAAGGAGGGAGGATTATCAATAATAACAGCAGGACCTCGTCCCTCCGCCCTTGCAATCAGTGAGTACCGTAGCTTTATCCAAGGTACTTTAAAAACACAATTGTAGTTCCCCGGTTTCCAATCCACACTCCATCGACTCTACATCACACACCCTTATCTACACCTCACATATAATCAAAAGCAATGTCGACCGCTATGCTCCGCAACTCTGCTGTCCGCTCTGCATTGAGGGCAAGTGCACCGCGTGCAGCTCTCACCAGCACATCCTTCACACGCGGCAAGGCTACTCTGCCCGACCTTCCTTGTAAGTCTTTTGAGATACGCCATGCAGTCGAACCAGCTAGGTTGACTTTGTCCAGACGGCTATGGCGAACTCGAGCCTGCCATTAGCGGCAAGATTATGGAGCTCCACCACTCCAAGCACCACAACACCTACGTCACATCGCTCAACGCTGCATCCGACAAGATGGAGGAGGCCCGTCACAGTGGTGATGTGTCTGCCCAGATTGCTCTTCAGCCTCTGATCAACTTCCACGGAGGTCAGTCAATCAAGGATGGATGAGAGGACCGGGGAATTGACTCTAGACATGCAGGTGGTCACGTTAACCACTCTCTCTTCTGGGAGAACCTCGCACCCAAGTCCCAGGGCGGTGGTGAGCCTCCCAGCGGCTCTCTTTCCAAGGCCATCGACACCAGCTACGGCAGCCTCGACTCGTTGAAGGAGAAGTTCAACACTGCCCTTGCTGGTATTCAGGGTAGTGGTTGGGCTTGGCTGGTCCAGGACACCCAGACTGGTGCTCTTCAGATCAGAACCTACGCCGTAAGTTGTTTCTAGTGTTTTCTCCCCCAAAGCGAAGCCTAGCTAATGTCGCGGATCCATGCAGAACCAAGACTCCGTCGTTGGCCAATTCAGACCCATCCTCGGTATTGACGCCTGGGAGCACGCCTACTACCTTCAGTACGAGAACCGCAAGGCCGAGTACTTCAAGGCCATCTGGGATGTTGTCAACTGGAAGGCGGCTGAGAAGCGCTTCCTGTAGAATGCATGAGAAGGAAGCGAGGCAGCGGCAGAGTCGAACTCTGAGCTTCGATTTCAATTCGGCTTTTGAAGCAGACTTGGTATCGCATGACACGTATCACGTTATCGAGGTAGTATTGACGTCTGTACAGAACAATAAAAAGATCTAATAATTCCAGCTCAAAAAGTATCTCATCGAAGTCCATTTTGTGAAATACCTCATGTCGCTTTAAATCAACTTTACTCGACGTTTTCCCGTGAATATTGACCCTCAACGATGTCGCCTGAATGCCTCTTGAACACTGACACCAGCCTCGACATCAGCAAAAACGGCATCATCAGCTGCTTTGACCGCGGGTAGCATTTCCAGCAGTTCGGAGAGCCTGTTCCTTGGAATGACCACTACACCTCTCTCAGAGGCGTCGGCGAATAAGATGTCACCCTGAGAAGTCACCCCACAACAGTCAGCCCCTTCTACTCATTCTCCCCATATGGGCGACGCAGTCAAGGCATGAGTACAGAACGCAGAAGGGAGAGGAACAGAGAGTAAAGAACAGACATACCTCATCGACGCCGACAACCCCAATCCTGAGCCTGACTCCCACCGCAAACGCCTTAGCCTGCAGTCCCGACCCAACAGTACTAGTCCCTTTACTCCAGACCACAAACCCTTCGTCCTCGTCTCTCTTTCCTCCTTCCTCTCCCTCCCCATCCCCTCCTCGTTGCGTCGTCGAAGACCCACAACTCCACCGCCCAAGCGCCCTCAAATCCCTAACCCGCCCATCGACCACAACGCCCCTGACACCTCTGAGCTTCAGCCGCGTGGCGAGGATGTCGCCTACCACGGCACAGCTTTGGTTCGGAGGCTGTTGGATCACGCAGATCGAGTGAGGGGTGGGGAGGTCGGTCCAGTGCGTTTCGGGAGAGATGTTGGATTTGGTCGATGCTTCTGGGCCTGGATTTGGTTCTTCGGGCGAGGATGAGGAAGGGGGGCAATGGAGGGGTGTGAAGAGGACGGTGCTTATGGGCGCGACTGTTATTGCTGTTGTTGGGTCTTGGGCTTGGGATTGTGGAAATGAGGATATGGGGAGGGGGACTGGGAGGTTTTTTTTTCGCGTTAGATGGATATGTTTGAATCTTCACGTCTGATGAAGATGGTGAACTCGAACATGGTGTCGTGTTCTCCCGATCATGCAAGAAATATGTCGTCTTGTGGGTCCGCGGCATTGAGAGTGGGGAATAAATCAGGTGTATGTATGTGATCTCACGGCATAGGGGTATACAACATTGCGAAAGTAGATAAATACCAGAAGTAAGAAAACACGAAAACCACATACCGATATCAGGCAAGAACCCAGCCCCAGGGACTTTTAGTTTCAAGAGACAATCCGAGATCTATCGATTTTTTCAATCCCAATCAGCTGACCCTCTTTCATACATCTTCCATACACCCAGCACCAAGAAACAAATCCCTTCCCCCCGAACGGATTTTGGGAAGGCAGTGAAAAACGACCGATCAAGCAGGAGAACAAACGAACGCATTGTAGGTGCAAGGACAGGGTCACTCTCCAGACTCGACAAGCGGTACATGACGGGTGTATAAGGAACGGACATACATCGCAAGCACTATACTCTCCACTCGCCAGCTCCCGTACCTGGCGAGAGAATGCCTCGTCCATTCTGTTTGGTTGGTTGGTTGGTTGGGTGCCGATTTCGCTCGGGTTGTTCTTTGGACGGGGAGGGACGTGGTCAACTTTCCTCTCGTCCGTAGACGTTTGGAGTTTGATTAACACTTCTTCGTCGTTTGTTCGCCTCTACAATCTCATGTGGTATTGATAGGGTGGAAATGGCTTGAGAATGAGGATAGATACTGGCGAGCCCAGCGCAGGTGTCACCGTGTCGGAGGTGCAGCATGGTATGATATGGTACAAGTGTAAAGTATAGTATTACCCGAGGTCGTCGCTGGGCCGGAAAGCCTACTGTACTTCTAGCTGTCTCGCCCGATTGTACTGTGCTGCGAACAGTGCTTGTTATATTCATAGTCATCAAGAGGTCAATCTTTTGTACTCAAATGTATTCGGGTAGGCAGTGTAGAAAAACCTTTGATCAGGACTGGGAAGTGTAATTATCATTGGTATACGGCAGTGTCACGATTTGTTTCTCTGGTTGATGTTGCTGTTGTCATGAGGGCCTTGGATGGTCTTGGATTGTTATAGTGTTCTGAAAATTGGTATCTCACTCCTTGACTCGATCTTTCGAAGCAGTGCTGAAACAACATATATGATGGCATTTAAAGATGTCTACATATATGCTGTTTGGAAATGTCATCTATTGCTGTAGAGCTCAATGTGCTTTTACTTGCGTGTCTTCACTTCTCTAGTATTCACCTATCCAAAGGCATGATCCGTTTAATATGCTTTACACCACAGATTCATACAGCGCGAGGCACAATTGCATCCGTTCTCAGCCTTAGCCACGTAACTTGGTCCATCATGACATCGCAGTAAGATAGGCATGGTGACTGCATGACTTCGAGTATCGATCTCGTGAGGAAACACTTTGACTTGTATAAAAGAAGAATTATGATTAATTAACTATAAAGGGACTTTCTCTAATGACATCACTCGTCTAACTATCACAACTCTTTAGCATCTGCAACCTGAGATGTACACCTGAGTTAGTCCTTTCGATTAAGAGAATAACATAGTCGAGTATGAGCGACCATTTCAGAAATCGCGACTACGCAAGTCTGCAAACAAGCGGGGGACAAAAGGAATAGGGAAGCAAAGATATCTAAGCGCAAGGCCCACCATCGTGCTTAGAGCTATAGGTGGGATAAGAGTAAACAGGGTGTTCGCGGAACTAACGACATCAGAAGGTCGTAAGCAACGGATGAATAAACGAGAGAATCACTGCCACAGTATAGTCCATCGATCAGCATCTTGTCAAGACCGCCTTTGTAATCCCTTTTGTGATATAAGCATAAGTCATCTTCGAGTCTGATCTGCTTCTGCTTCTTTATCCTTGTTGCTTGGCTTCTTGTTATTATAATCCCTCGAATCGACCAAGATCTTCGTTCGCCTCGTGGTCGACGTCGCATGTCTGTTCGTGCTCTCTCGGCTCAAGCTACTTTTACTACTGCTATTAGACTGCCGTGCAGACGGATCTGGACACAGAGCGGATATAATCAGCTGCGTCTATTTTCTTGCTCGAGCAGCAGATATTACACAATGGGCGAAACTGTGAGTAGTGCTGTCTTCATATCTCTTTCTTTTCTGTAGCATACACATTGCGTCTCCCCTGCGTTTTTACGAGATATTCGCATTTTTGCCAGTCTATATTGCGCCTTTTGCGGTCTCGAAGTTGTCGAGGATGTTCATGTATCACCCTTGATTTTCGATAAATCTCATTCTCTTTCTCATCCAACAGAGACTCCCTCACAAGGATTAAAAAGGGATCTCTATACTCCTTAACTTTCTCTAAATTCGATGAACAAGAAAACAGACACCCGAAACTAACAACCCATCCCCCCTTCAGAAACAAATGAAAGCCGCAATCCTAACCTCCTTCGGCGGGCCCTCGGTCCTCCAAATCCAAAACAAACCCATCCCAACGCCGCAGAAAGGCCAAGTTCTAATCCGCGTGAAAGCCTTCGGACTGAACCGCTCCGAGCTCTTCACGCGACAAGGCCACTCGCCAGGGATCAAGCCAGGCCGAATCCTAGGCATCGAAGCCGTGGGCGTCGTGGCGTCCTGTCCCGGGACTGAAGTTCACGAGGGCGCCACAGTGGCGACTGCCATGGGAGGCATGGGTCGAGTCTTCGATGGTGGGTATGCTGAGTATACTGTTGTGCCCGCGGCGCAGGTGCAGGTTATTGACAACGAGCGCAACAAGCTCTCGTGGGAGGTTTTGGGCGCCATGCCTGAGATGTTGCAGACGGCTTGGGGGAGTTTGTTCCTGGCGATGCAGCTGAAGGAGGGAGAGTCGTTGCTTGTTCGTGGAGGCACGACGTCGGTCGGTCTTGCGGCGACGGCGATCGCGAAGGCTCATGGCGTTACGGTGGCGGCGACGACTAGGTCTGAGTCGAAGAGACAGGCCCTGTTGGATAATGGCGCTGACTATGTCTTTGTCGATGACGGATCTATCGCTGAGCAGGTCACGAAAAAGTATCCTGGGGGAGTGGACAAGACGCTCGAACTCATTGGTGTCACTACGCTCAAGGACTCTCTGAAGTGCACGCGCCAGGGCGGTATCTGTTGCATGACTGGCATCGTAGGGAACAAGTGGACGCTCGAGGAGGTGAACCCTATGGAGTTCATACCTTTGGGCGTGTGCTTGACTGCGTATAGTGGCGGCACTGAAGAGTTCAAGCAAACCCCACTTCAGGAGCTGGCGGATCAGATCGGAGATGGTAAGATGAAGTTGGCGATCGGAAAGACTTTCAAACTCGATGAGATCGAGAAGGCACACGAGCTCATGGATTCTAATGGTGCTGGGGGCAAGATTGTCGTTCTTACTTGAGGGAGATTGATAGCCCACTAGTAGCTCTAATAATTATCGAACAATGGACTTCTTCGACTACACAGCGCTATTGCGTGTCTACTCACAGTTCTGCAGATTATCTCTACGTCAGCAACCTCTGACGACTGGAGTTCATGCGTAGCTGAAATGTTCATGACAAGACTAATAGACATATTGGTATTGCGCAAACATGGAGTGCAATCTTCACGCTTCCGTAAATCCATGGAAACTCGGAGCAGATGCTTCGAAACCTTCCTCTTTTCCCCAGTCCATTATACTTAGATATACCCGCTCGTTGCAACACCCGGATCCGTTCAGTCCATAGATTCGACAAGCTCAATGGAATCGCCAAATTCCTCGGCGAGCCATTTTCTGAGTTCTTCCATTTCAGCATCTTTGGCCACGCTAGGATCAACCATGTTCGAGGGAAGAGGCGAGTCGTGGCTGGCGGTGATCATAGATCTACCGAATCGAGGTATTCCACTTTGAAAAACAGTAGGGTCATCACCTTTGGGTCTTTTCGCCTCGATAGCACAACCAGCCTCGTCTGGTGCCTTACGCTTCTCGGGGTCCACCGCTAGGAGATATAGACTCGAGCTTGAGGGTGGCAAGTAAGGAACAGCGCCAGACCTTTGCTGCGAGACGAACAGACAAGAATCGCTGGATGGCACGGGGAAAGTACACCGAGTTTCGTGATCTGAGCGCATGGAACAGCCGATGTCACGATCAATGGTGGATGGACTTCCTGCTGCATCACTCAACTCTTGTAGTTTATGTGAGTCTTCTGCCCCAATCAAGGCTGCATCGAGCAGATCTGAGTCATCCTCCACATAGGCAGACTCGGCAGTTGTAACGTCTCGCCGTTGTGCTTCCATCTCACGATCTCCACGATTGCGTGGGAAAGTGCTCGGATCGGGAAGATCATCCACCATTGCAATATCGAAGAAGTCATCAGGAAAAGGGTCGTCGTACTCATTAGGAGAATTCAACCCCGTACCATTGTCAAGCATCGCTTGTTGAGGCGACTTCTGGTCTCTCAATGTAGGGATGCGATTCGTGCTAGCTGTGTTCTTGTGTAGGAGTGACAGACTCGTTACCGAAGACGATGTCGGAATGGGGTGTCGCCTGTTGGCAGGACTGGCCTTGGAAAGATCAATGTGCTCTAGTTGGGCTGATGTAGTTCCAGCTTGAGGCTTTCGTTTCTGTGACTTCAAGACAAGTTTTGATTGTGTTTTGCTCCCCAGTTTCTCACTGATCTTCCTTAAGCCTTGATTGACACCAGTTGAAGCCTTAGGCTTCGGTTTCGTCTTCGGCTCCGGCTTCGACTTCGACTTCGACTTCGGCTTGCCACTGAGCCCTTCTCTACAGCAGAGATGTGCGCAGGAAGTCTTGTCTTTGCAATGATGGCTGCACGCCCATTTACCGTTTGCCAGCCGGGTCAATGGCTTCGAATGTGTCTCTTCATGTCCACCAGCATCACTTTCGAACTCATCAACGTCACCAAACTCGTCTCCACCTTCGGCAGCTTTCTCGAACTCAGCATCATCGATACCACCATCGTCCCACTCCTCGATCCTGTTGTCAGAGTTGTGTGGAAGCGCAGACGTACCTTTGACCGTATAACCAGCTGAAGGATTGCTGTTGGGTACGGCTTGTGAAGTGAAGCGAGGATCGTACACTTCTTCAATCGATTGAAAGGCATCTGTTGGTATAGCTGGATCTATCCTCACTTGCTTCAAGGTTCCAGCTTTGAAAGTAGCAAATCAGTGAACGGAGAGGATGATTGCGGCATTGAGCGCCTACCTAATTCGTCACACATTGCAGAGCAATTCATGAAATGCGTCGCCCGCTTGAGCTTCGCCTTGAACATGATCGGGCCTGCCTTATCGATCTTCTGCGCACTGCGTGTGCGAATTAGCCAGAACGAGAGTCTTATCCTGAGGAGCATATACCTGATACGGCAGAAATGCAAACTCCGGCCGTCTGACGTCTCTGCAAGTATGATTACAAAGACAGGCTTTTTTCGAAAGTAAATCGGAGGCTTGTCATTAAGAAAGCCCACATCGATTGCTAGATCAATCGTAACGCAGTCCCCCCTTCTGATCATCTGTGGGAATCAATATTGTGTTCACTTCAAAGCGGCCAAGAATCTTACATATTGACCATGAGTTCGTATGTTTAGTCTGAGTTGAGGAAATGACTTCGCATCATTGAGAATCCTATGCACAAAAGCTGGATTTTTGCCCAATGCTCGCTCAATCCGTCCGGAATCAGTGAGCACTAGGTCTTCAATGCTGTTGATATCGGCAGCAACGAGTTTCTTGACAGCAACAGGCCCGAGTTGGTCAATTTGTCGCAGCACGAGTGGTGAGTCATCCCATACTTTTGCTGCGAAGCTCCGTGAAAGTAACAGGGAATTGCGGATACCTACAGCATCTTCTTGGTATGTCTGGCAATCAACGATACACCTTACCAACCGGTGAACATGCTGAAAAATCAAGTTTTGATCAAGTGTATATTGACTTCGGTGGATTGTGTCATTCAAGGAGGTCTCGACACCGCCCAATATCGCCTGTATCAATAAAGTGACCTTGTGTGCTGTTAAGGCGATGTCGACTTTGATGGGAAAGCGCATGCCGGGAGCTTTGTTTATCTCTTTATAGAGCTGCTTTTCTCCAGACCGGAGACGTATCTCTCGAAATTCACACGCTTGAGCCAGTGTCGATAGCTGAGTACACGTCAGCAAGGAAAGCCTGCAGAGCAAAACAACCGCTCACTTACGATTTCTGAAGTCTTCGGCTTTTCTGGAATACTCATTATGCCGACCATGGTGTCTAGATTGACATAGTAGCGCGCCATAGCTTCGCCATACTCGGTTAACTTCAAATCAAAGTTGTCGATAGCAAGGTTATTGTCCGTCAATTGAGCAATAGCTGTACGGCATATCTTCTCGAGTCTGTCATCCAGGGAATCCCCTGCCGTGTCTCCTTGGATGTTGTAATGACGCGGATTTTCGCACAGACGGACGCGTAGAAAAGTCCCGTGAAGCCATATCTTTGCTGACTGTAGGTTCTTCACGGTTCCGAGTCCAATTTCAGCATTCAGGTGCTCTATGAGATTCAAATGCAGGCTATGAGTTTATTCAGCTGTCTTGCTGTTGCCCTTGTCCACAAGGCAAACTTACCAGCTCTCTAATTGCTCCTGTCCACTTACCATTTGCTCGTAGTGACGAACCTGTGTCATCTTCGTCATGATCACGGACACCGCACTATGGTCAAACTGCGGACGTCCTGCTCGGCCGATCATTTGCATGATGTCAAGATCAGAATACTCTTTGATGCTATTGCCTTCGTAGCCGCAAGTGTTCTTGATAATGACCATATGACACGGCAGGTTCACTCCAACGCTGAGGGTAGACGTGCAACATAGGACGTTGATACTCCCATCAAGATAAGCTCGTTCAATCGTCATACGATCGTTTTGACTCAGACCACCGTGATGAACGGCAACTCCGGCGGCAAGAGTATCTGGAACGTTAGCAGGCACATGACCTGGGCAAAGAGGTACCAACTTTGGAGGTCCCTGTCCTCCACTTTGACCGTACCACTTGGGGCAGCCCAGTATCTTTGGTTCGGACCGAGAGTAGTCCACCATTGTGAAAGCGACTTCGCTGCCTCAGAAGAGGACTTTCTGGTGAAGCAAAATATCATGATAGGCTTCTTCTGTGAATACCTGACTATTACCTCTGGCAGCCTACGCAACAACAAGATTAGTTATGACTCAGTCTTCAGCAGTGCAGATCGAGATACTTCTTGTTCAAAAATGAATCGAATGCGAATGCGTTGGAGCTGGATTGGTAGCCGCAAACATGCTTCTGTAAGCGTACTGGTCGAAATTCCTCGCCAAATCTCTCGCGCGTTGCAGGAATGCTTGAGTTTGTGGGATCTCGTCCCAGCCAGGTGGCGATATCGTGTGAGTTGGGCACAGTCGCCGATAGAGCTACGAAGCGTATGTCGGACCCGATCGACTTCATACGCGAGACGACAGCCTCAAGCGTAGCACCCCGATCTTTGCCGAGAATGTGGACCTCATCGATGAGAAACAGCTTGATGAGTCGGACCAACTTCTCGTGATCTCTCCATTTTCGAGTCATACTGTCCCACTTCTCAGGGGTTGTGACAATGATGTCTACAGACTGGACGTTGCGCAGAGCAACCGCATCTGAATCTCCGGTCAATTCCTCGCACTGTAAACCAATGACTGAGAATTTGGTCTTCCAGTCCTGCCTTCTTTCGGCACACAATGCTTTTGTAGGAGCCATGTACACCACTTTGAAAGTGCCAACGTTCCACGAATGTACGAGTCGACAGATGGCAAGCTCGAAAATGACCGTCTTACCACTACCTGTTGGCGAAGATAGTACGAAGTTATGGCTGGTCTCGTAGATACTCGCAAAGCATTTGGATTGTACAGCATTGAAGAACCGATATGGAAAGATTGTACGGAATCGATCCGGAAGTACATTTAGCAAAACAAGTCTGATACCCTGCACGATCGGTTGCGCTGAATTACGATGGGCTTCAATATTACCACCGGCGGGAGGTCTGAGTTGTGCAGATGGGTCATCCAGATGTACCTCTCGACATCTTGTATCGTCGAGAGACTGAGCACTGGCATATTCTTTCGGAAGACGTCTATTACTCGCTTGGTATGCTGGACTAGTAAGTGTCACGATGCCGGAAGACGGACATTCGACCAAACTATCGATTGGTTCGTGCATCACTCGGGCTGCTTCTGGTCAACATCATGAAAATGCATGCTATTCGGGATTGTATACACAAACCGAAGGGAGGTACATGTTCTGCATGTCTATTGCCAATGCGTGGGATTGGCTGTACGTGACCTGCGTGGCCGAATGGTTCATGTGGTAGTGACATGCAAGCTCGACCGGCAGCAGCCCGGGCCTGCCTAGAGGTGACGTCTGGCTGTCTAAGCAATTCTCGATCTGCTCAGCGTTAGACTTGACGGAGCGATTCATCCAACGATACTGACCAAAATCATCCAGCTCGTAAGGCTCCTCCAAAACAAGATCGTTGGCTTGGTAGGGTTCTTGCTCGTGGTAGTGATCCTCGTACGGAAGCTGTGGACGTTGATGCGGTACAGCTGGGGCAACTATGCTTCCTGAATATGCTGCTTCATCGTTGGCATATTCCGGACACAAGGAGTTTCGCTGGAGGCGATCTAGTGCATCAAACATGGAGTCGCCCATCGTCTTGATATCGTCTGAATAGTGGATGTTCGATTCGAGGGGAAGAAAACGGGCGCTTATAAATGGAAGAATAAGCGTGACTTCCAAAACCATTGAGCCAACCTCAGACTTCTCCAATGAGCCGCGATAGCATCGCTCCTTCCGCAAGGCAGCAGGCAATTAGGTTCGGCGACCGAGAACACCCGCTACCTTATATAGAGACATATCGGACTTCTGAATTTCGTTCCTCCCTCAAAGTATGTCTACGTGCCGACTGATTTTAATGGCTTACCACATCAAAAGACAGTCAGTGCTGCATGTTCAAGATAGGCAAGTGAGAAAAGATGTAGAGAGTATCATGACGTTTCATTCAGCAGGAGTGACATAGTTGCTACCTACTCCTCTCTTTTCGAGAAACTGCCACTACTAAAGTGGCGTCGTTCAAAGGTAGGCGTACCCGGTCTACTCGTCGTGTGTGCTTCCCCGCGCATCGGTGACCTGAGATTCTTTGGAGGGTTGGCCTGCACGTCGAGAGAAGATCGACCGCCGCCAATCGTCGTTTTCTCGTACTCCGCTATCGAGATCGGAGCAGGACGGTGAGATTGTGCGTCACTGCTGTAAAGATAGGTTGCGAGCAATACGACAGCAGTGCCAACAACGAACTGCAAGGAAGGTCAGTGGAAGGAGCTTCTGTGTTTTTCTTTTCCGGGAAAAGACTTACGCTCGCGGTGATTTCGAAATCAAAGAACCAGACGCTGGCAAGAAGACTGACGACAATACTGATACTTGTCGCAAAATTCTTGGCAATATTGTGAGCGTAGTTGACGACCAGCGCTACAACGACGCCTCCAAATGCCTGAAGGGTAATAGTGGTCCACACGGCCCAATTATAACCACTGAAGAACCCGTCTCTTGCGATATCTGCTCCATCCTTGAAGATGACTCCAATGAAAAGGGCCGGAAACAAAGAGTAGAACGATAGTTGCACATTGCGAACCCACACGGATGCGGGCGTGGCAGTGTTCTTGAGAATTTTCTCAAAATAAACGCCTGCCAGTCCAGATATAACACACGCAGTGATTACAGCAGCCAGACCAACGGAACCGTTGAGTTGTGGGTGTTGCATTGCAAAGTCTTGTTCAATCCCCTCGTATGTGGCCGACCGTTTGTGTATATTGTTGGCGGCTCTGCCTAGATCGCGCAAGCCTGTAATGGACCGTGGGAAATGGAAGCCGGTGTGGCCTTCCTTGAGATCTTTTAAGGTTGGGACATCAGGTTCAGAAGGTATTTGGACAATAGCCACACCCACCATCAAGAGCACCAAGGACAGCCACTTTCTCAGACTCAACGACATGCCGAGCATTGTCACACTGAAGATGGCGGTGGTGAGGATCTTCATTTGGTATGTGACCTGGAAGGTAGCAGCATTCAAGTTGCTGACGGCTAGGAACTGAAGCGAGTTTTGCAGGGTATATAGTATAGCCGGAATAGCCAGCTGCCAGCTATCCCCAGTGAAGACAAGTCGTAAGAGCTCCTTGAATAGGGACGTGGCTGGTAGAGAAGAATGCGCAGAGGCAGACAGGTCGTACAGTGCCATGGTGATGGATATGGCTAGTTTTATGACCTCGTTAAGAAAGACTGCGGTGGATGTGTAGTAGCGATGGCCGCCCACTGTAGGCATGACGCGAGAATAGTGCATGATCAGGATCAATGCAGAGTTTTGAAAGGTCAACTGCGAATCAAGATAGTCAGCAGACACTTCAGTACTCGAGTGAAAGTAAAGACATGAGCACCCACTGTGATCAAAGAGAGATGTTTAATGCTAACACCCCATACTTGAGGTGCACGGCGAGAGTCCATGGCAGGCATGGCTCGCGCAGGTCATGTGTAGTCGACAAGATTCCGGGTTCTAGGAGGTTTATTACAGGATGAGACCAAGACCAAGACCAGGACCCGACCAGGCGATGAAAGAGGGTGAAGATGCAGTAATAAACAAATTCACGATGGAAAAAGACGCACAGGATGCTATGCTGGAGAATAGTGGTACATGTAAGAAAGAGACAGAGACAGAGATTGGGTTTCAGAACCAGGAGATTGCACCGAAAGTCGCCATCGACATTGATCAAGTACTAGATATAAGGATAAACTTGGTCGACGCATGGCAAGCGCGGGGAGGATCCTGGAGATCTCCCTTTCCCGCGGCGGTGTGGCTTGGACGCGTGCATGACACTGACAAACACCGGGGGATTACCGTATAAAAAGATAATGGTGACGACAGGGTCAAGACTGCCGAGCAAACGGTCAACGAAGGTTATAAAAGTCAACCCCGCAATCCTGGATGCTTTGGTATAATGCTTACAATGACAAGATGAAGAGAGTCGAGTAGCCATGGGGAGTTGAATGACTCAAGCAATCAGACCGCGTGCGCGGTGTGTGGGA
The DNA here is from genome assembly GCF_041146345.1 of Neodothiora populina. Taxonomy (NCBI): domain Eukaryota; kingdom Fungi; phylum Ascomycota; class Dothideomycetes; order Dothideales; family Dothioraceae; genus Neodothiora; species Neodothiora populina. The sequence continues at coordinate 1,448,898 of NW_027191417.1, forward strand.
TAAGTGACGATCGGAATACTTGTACAGGACGAATAGAGTTGCACACAGAGAGAGAGACCCTGTAGGCGTTTACCGCGGCAGACATGGATCACTTTTATTTTATAGAAGGTATGTTAAGTATCGGCGCTGTTAATGCAGCTTGTTCTATACGTCCCTGGAACACTTGCGAACGGTCGCCATCGCCTCGCTGAAATCTACATAATCCTTCAATGAACCTTGTGATCGTTTCGTAGAAAGTCAATAGCAGCAACAGAGTTGGATTTATAAGGTAAGGCGACCCCCAAGTACATAGTACCAAAGAGTACCAGTCATGTGAGTAGGATTTTCAGCTAGCTCTAGGTGGTTCCATCCTCGAGTCTGCACTGCAGTACTTGAAGTAAGCTCTACCTTCCTCTATCCTGTATAAGATATAGGTCAATATACAAGGCTAGCGAAGAATTTGTGACCTGACCGGTACATTGTCTTTCTCGCTTGCTGCTTTGCTAAGTAAGGCTGTGGGATACTTGGTGTGCATTGTGGTTAGTACGAAGACGGTGTGACATGGTGTACGGAGGTACATATAAACTATAGAATGCACAGTAGATGATCAGGCACACGGGCAAAACAAAGCGTCAAAGCCGTCCGACGCATTCAGCCCTGAGGCCTCTTCTGCCGCTTTCGTCGGCAGACCAGCCAGTAGTTATCTGTATTGCATCTGTGTCGCACAACCTACTGTACTGTATAGGGCTGAGCTCGCGTCCCCCAGAGTCTTGGAGTGATGTTTGTGCATCAAACACACCTACCTTGGATTTGTTAAGGTACAATAAGGTAAAGCAAGGTACACTAAGTACCACTAGTAGCTGCGTTCTGTTCGCGGATATCACAGTCCTGTGTCTCTGGACAGAAGCACCGAGCATCAAGGTGCAGGCACGCGTCAACCACCATTTTTCAAGGTATCCCAAGATACTCCAACACATCGTCGCTCTTTCCTCTTTCCGTAAGTCTCCCTTCCACTTTCATTCAGAAGACAAAAGTAGGGGCGCAGAAGCCATCGTTGCTGGACGATCGATGGATCCAACACCAGGAATGAAGATCTGATCTCATCCATACCGAACACAGCTACAACGTTTCCATCATCCCAGTTTTCTGCCTTCCTCGCTCGGTTGGCTTACATCTGGCCTCACAGTACAGTCACCTCTTGCCTCTCACGGCACTGAATATCTACTCCATTAATGCTGCGCTGATCGCCCTCACACATGAGGACGCGCGCCATGGTAGGTGCGGTGGATACCGCCCTCATCACGGCAGCTTTTGGTGTTCCAGAGCCCACTCTGGACCAGCTTCTGGACGCGCCGACCCAAGATCTCATCAAGGATTTCCTGACTGCTCTGACCGACAAAGCCAAGGAGTTTGACACTCTCAAGGCCGACAAACTACGCTCTGATGTCGAATTGGAGAACACTGTCCGGAGCAGCGAGTCGCGCGTCAAGAGTCTCAAGGCAACCGTGAACAAGGGTCTACAAGAGATCGAGGAATTGCGCAAGAAACTTGACGAGCAGGAGAATGCGCGCGCCGAGTTACAGACAGAACTCGCCTCGCTGAATGCTTCGTCCACCGATTCATCTACGGAACTCGACACCTTGCGAGCAAGAGTCGCCTCTTTGGAAGCCTCGAATCGCGAAACGCTATCTGTGCTCGAGTCAAAGTCGACCTCCCACGACAAACTTGCCGAAGAGCTTGCCACGCAACACCAGAAGGTCATCTCTCTGCGCCGCGACATTTCCGCTCTGGAGGACAAGAACCAGACCCTGGAGAATGCCGCGTCTGCGGCCAAATTCAAGGAGCAGTCACTCCAGCAAGAAGTCGACCTGCTCAAGCGCAACAACGAATGGCAGGACAATGAACTCAAGACACGCGCTGCAGAACAGACCAAGTTCCGTAAAGAGAAGAACGCTAGGATTTCCGAACTGCAACGCGCCAATGAAGATGCGAACACGACCATTGAGACCATGAAACGCACCGAGGCCGCTCTTCGCCAGCGTCTCGAACAGCTCGGTCAAAAGGCAGAGGACGCCTTTGCTAAGATCCAACAGATGCAAGAGGGTGCTTCCAAGGCCGAGGAATCCTTCCGCGTCGAACTGGACAGTGCTCGCCGTCTCGCCGACCTCCAGAAACAGAGTGCGGACACGGCAAAAGCGAGACTGCAAGATCTACAGGACACCATCGACCAGATCAAGGACAGCGCTGCGGACGAGGTGGGTCAGTTGCAAGCCGAGGTCGAGACGGAGAGGACTCACCGGGAGGCTGTTGAGCAAAAGCTAGCCGAACTCGAGCTTGAGGTGGAGCAGTTACAACAAGCAGCGCCGTCTCACCCCGTTGAACCTTCACTGCCCGCCACACCTAGACGCAGTATGAATGGTATGCTGGCCGGAACACCTGGCCGAGCTGGTTCACCTTTTGGCACTCCGGCTACCATCCGCGCCAAGGGCAATTTGACCTTCACTCAACTTTACAGCGAATATAGCACCGTCAAGTCCCAGCTTGAGGTCGAGAAACGCAGGAACTTCCAACTCAGCTCCGAGCTTGACGAGATGATTCGTGACCTCGAGAACAGAGGCCCAGAGCAAGAAGAGTTGCGTCAAGAGAAGGAACGAGTCGAGGCCGAGATTGTCGATATGTCTTCGATGCTGGACGCTGTTACCGCTGAACGCGACGAGGCTCGTAAGGAGGCTCGCACGCTCAGTGGCCAATTCGATGGCCTCACGAGAGAGGGTGACATCTTGCGTCAACAACTTCGTGACCTCAGTGCACAGATCAAAATCCTGCTTGTGGAGATGCAAGCGCGGGATCAAGGCCTCGAGTCGCTCGATGCCGCTGCTCAGGTGCAGCTTCAGATGCTCGCCAACGGCGAGCTCGATGACAATTCTGCCGGTGATGAGACCTCTGCAGGCGCGCTGATCAGCCAGAGACTGCTCCTGTTCCGCAATATCAGCGAGCTCCAGGATCAGAATGTGCAGCTGTTGAAACTCAACAGGGGTCTTGCTGACAGGATGGAAGGTCAAGCAGCCAAGGAACGCGAAGCCGAGCAGGAGTCTGCCCTACAGGAGCTAGATGAACTCAGAGACCGCGTGCAGAGACATCAAGACGAGATCAAATCGATGACTACACAGACCGAGAGTATTATTCGGGAACGTGACATGTTCAGACGAATGTTGTCTCACCGAGGTCAATTGCCTCCTGGAGCCGATGTACAGTCGATGTTTGGACAATCCATGGACGGCCGTGCCGGAACCCCATCTACACCCCAAAGGCCAGGCGCATCGATGAACGTCGAGCAGACGCCGCACTCCAAGGAACTCTCGGACTATTCAAGACTACTCAAGGACATGCAGAGCCACTTCGACGCATATCGCCAGGAAGCAGCCACGGATCATGGCACCTTGAAGAAACAGGTCGACAGCCTTGCAAGAGAGAAGAGCGAGCTGCAGGGCGAGATTGCTCGTACGCACGGTCAGATTTCACTTGCGCATGAACGTTATGAAATGCTTCAAGCCAACTACGGAATGCTCAAGACGGAGAATGGAGAGCTCCAGAAGCGTTCGCAATCGCTAGCTGAAATGGCTGCTAAGCAAGATCTACGCACGCAACAGGTCGCCGAGGAGCTCGTCGAGGCTCGCGCTCTTGCTGACAGCATGCGTACCGACACCGCAAATCTCAAAGCGGAACGTGAACTGTGGAAGAAGATCGAGTCTCGTTTGACCGAGGACAACCGGGCATTGATGGATGAAAAGAGTCGCCTGAACAAGATGACCGCCGATCTCCAATCGCTACAGAACGAGCGCGAGTTGGCCGAGTCCGAGACTAGACGCAGACTACAGAGCAGAGTCGAGACTCTAGAATCGGAGCTGGACTCGACCAAGAAGAAGCTTGAGGCTGAGATTGACGAAGCAAGGAAGGCTGCTCTTCGCCGCGAATATGACCAGGACCAGAGCCGAACAAGAATCGACGACCTTGTCAAGAGTCTGTCCAACGTACGTGAGGAGCTGGTTGCTGCAAAGACTACCCGCGATCAGCTTCAGACCAGAGTTGAAGAGCTCAAGATTGATCTTCGTACTGCGGAAGAGCGCGCGCAAGCTCTACAGCCCCGACCCACCCCCAGAGCCGAGAACGACCAAAGTACCGAAGAACATGGAGACGGTGACGAGAACGCACTGTCACGAGAACAAGAACTCGCACTTGAGGTCACTGATCTCAAGCGTGATCTTGATCTGACTCGGGGTGAACTGGAGAACGCCAAGTCCCAAGTGGAGCAATACAAAGCCATCAGCCAGGCCTCGGAGGAGGAGCTGCAAAGCATTAACGACACGAACGATCAATACCGTGAAGAAATGGACCGTATCATTTCCGAGAAGGATGAGAAGATCCAAGATCTGGAGCATCGTCTACAGGAACTTGCCGACGAGTTGTCCACCACCAACACCGAACTTTCCACTCTTCGCACTCAGCACGAAGAGAACGAGATTCGTCTGGAGGAGCAAAAGGCGATGCTCGAATCTGAGATTGCTCGTCTGCGAGATGACTCTGAGCGGTATGCAGAAACGGCAAAACTTCATCAAGAGGACCTCAAAGCACAGGCCGAGATCGCGCAGCAGGCTCAGCAAAGCTACGAGGATGAACTCGTCAAGCACGCAGACGCAGCAAAGAACTTGCAGGCTGTGCGAACAGAATACAACCAACTTCGGACAGAGGTCGCCGCTATCAAGGCTGAGGCCGAGGCTTCGAAGACTAGTCTGTTGCAGAGCGAGGAGAACTGGTCTGAAGTGCGCGAACGTTATGAGCGAGAATTGACCGAGCTTCGACTGAGTCGAGAGGACATGAAGTCACAGAACAAGCTGCTACACGAACAGCTTGAGTCCGTCAGCTCCCAGATCTCTACGTTGCAGCAGAAGAAGACCTCAACCAACGATGACGAAGACAATGCTCCTGCCGGCTCGGAGTTTGAGAACCTCCAGGAGGTTATCAAATACCTAAGGCGCGAGAAGGAAATTGTGGACGTGCAATACGAATTGTCGGTCCAGGAGGGTAGACGGCTCCGCCAGCAACTCGAATATGCCCAGTCACAGCTCGACGAGGCTCGCCATAAACTCAGCGAAGAACGCCAGGACCAGGCGGACAAGGAGGTCAATGCTGCCAGCCATACCAAATTGATGCAGACCATCAATGAACTAAACCTCTTCCGCGAAAGTAGTACTACTCTTCGTCACGAGGCCAGACAAGCTCAAGCACAACTCGCCGAGAAGATCAAGGAAGTTGAAGCTTTGACTGCACAGATACAGCCACTTCAGGACCGCACGAACGAGGTCGAGGGCGAGCTGGAGACTAAAGAGGGTGAACTCAAGCTCATGCAGGAGGATCGTGACAGATGGCGAGAGAGGACTCAGAACATCATCTCCAAGTATGATCGTGTCGACCCTGCGGAGATGGAGGCTCTTAAGACTCAAATCACCGACTTGAGCTCAGAGCGCGACCAGCTGAACGAAGAAAAGAAGCAACTTCAAGAGCAAATCGATGCAATCCCTGGACAAATCGAGGAAGTGAAGTCGCAATCTGAAAAGGCATGGCAGGAGCAGAAGACCAAGTTCATCGAACAGGCCAAGGGTAGGTCTCGTGAGCAGGCTGGCAAAATTAGAGAATTGAACCAGCAACTCACCGACTTGCGTGCCGAGCACGACGCTCTGGTTCAAGAAGTCGCACAGACGAAGAAAGCTCTCGATGCCGCGCAAAGCGAGCGAGATGAGGCTGTTGCCAAGGCAGATGCTGTCGAAGCACAGCAGGCCGAACGTAATGACGACAATGAAGAAGGTCAGGTCGATGAGATGCAAGTGGACAACAACGCGGCAACTGCTGCACAGCTCGAAGCGACTGAAGCAAAAGCGGCTGAGGAAGCTGCTAGGGCCGAAGAACTAAGCAATGAGGTTCAGACACTGCAAGCTCGAGTCCAGGGGTTGGAGAACCAGATTGTGAGTCTTATGAACCTCTCATCGAGAGAATACGACACTAACCAAAGGCAGAACTCACTCCAGCAAAGCCTCGAGTCAAGCAATGCTAGTCTCACTGAATTGCAGAACCAACCTCAGCCTGAGACTGCTTCTGCACCCAGTGACGGGGACGCGGAGCACCTCGAGAGCTTAAAAGAGAATCTTGCGACTGCACAGCAGGAGATTGAAGCTTTGAAGGCCGCCGCTGTTACTGTTGCTGCCAGTGGCGTCGTTGCCACAACTACATCGATGGAGCCCGAAAACGCCCCATCGGACAATGCTGAACGGGGCAAGTCTGTGGCCGACCAAGTCGCTGAGCAGGTGCAGGCATTCAAAGAAGAATTGCAAGCTCAACATGAGCTCAGCAAGAAGGGACTCGACGAGGCCTTCAGCCAAAAGGTTGCTGACATGAAGAAGAAACTGAACGACAAATTCAAGGAAATGAAGGAGAAGTTCAAGGAAGAAGGCCGTAACGAAGCTATTGCTAAGCACTCTGAAGAGTTGCAGAAGCTGCGGGCTGAGCATGAGGCTGCTGTCCAAAGGCTCAAGGAAGAGCACCAAGCAGTGGTCGAGCGTCTTACTAAGGAAGGCCAGGCCGCCATGGAGAAGGCCCAATCACAGCAGACGAAGGCTGAGGGTGTCGAGACTAAGCAGGAAGAACAAGCGTCTGAGAAACCCAGCGAACCTGCTAGCACTACTGCACTCGACGTGTCTCAACTTACGTTTACTGATCAGCAAGCCCGCGAGCTTGTGGGAAAGAACGCCATCATCCGGAACATCGTCTCTAATAACATACGAAACAAGATCAGCGCCGAAGCTGCAAGGTTAAAGGAGGAACACGAAAAAGCGATGCAGGAGAAGCTGGAGGCTGTGCAAAAAGAGAAGAAAGAGGCGTTGCAGCAGGGTATTGAAGAAGCTAAAAAGGCGAACGAAGGAGCGGTACAAGAGAAGACTGAAGAAGCCAAGAAAGAGCGCGAGCAGGCGATTGCGAAGGCAGTGGCCATGGAGACGATGAAGCAGAAGGCCAAGCTCGGCATGGCTGAAGGTCAAACTAGGACAGCAAAGGCCAAGCTGGATGTGGTAGAGAAGGCGGCAATGGAGACACCACAGAAGCCTGTTGTTGAGGTCTGGGAGATTGCCAAAGTCACGAGGGCTCCTCCACCAACTCCAGCACAAGCACCGAAGCCTGCGCAAAATGCGCCTCAGGGCGGAGCAGCATCGCCAGTCAAGCCTGGTGCTAATGGCTTTCAGTCACCAAGTGTCCAATCGCCAAAGCCTCCTACGCCAGCCGCTCCGATACAACAGCAACAGCCGGTTGCAGTAGCATCCCAGCAGCAGGAAGCGGGACAGGACAAGATGCAAGCAAGACTTCAGAAGTTTGGCGCACCCTCAGTCCCAGCCACGACCTTCGGCCAGCCAAGCTTTGCACCCGGTCAACTGGCTCCAGCAGAGGCACCATCACCGTTCCAGCCTCAACCAGCAGCACAGGTTGCCCAGCCAATCCCACAGACGGCTCAAAGTGGTCCCTTGGCTCAGCCAGCACGTAGACCTAGCGCTCAAATGCCCAACCAAGGAGACGGTGCTCCCGCCCAAGCAAGACCCACAACCGGACTCCCAGTCGCTAGAGGCGGATTTGGGACAGGCATTCCCCGAGGTGGCAGTAGCATGCTACCCCGAGGCGGTGCTTCATTCCGCGGTGGCGCGCGAGGCGGCGGTATTGCCGGCGGCCCGCAACAGCAGCCCGGCCAGCAGAACATGTCCATCCAAGGCGCCGCAAACGCACGAGGTGGAGGTGCGCTTTCTGGTCTACCGCGTGGCGGAGGCGGCATCGGAAGAGGCGGCCGTGGTGGTGCACGAGGTGGCGCAGCAGCAGCAGCAGCAGCAGCAGCAGGTAGCCCACCTGGAGCCGCAGCAGGCAACATGAACGCCGCCGCCAGACAATTCGTCCCGAACAGTGGTGCCCAGCAAGCGGGCAACAAGCGTCCTCACGAGGGAGGTGACGATGGCTCAGGCAAGAGGATCAGAGGTGGAGGTGGACCCGGTGGTGCCGCGGGAGGTTCATAGAATGAGAGTGTGAAAGCAGAGGAGAAAAGAATGTGCAAGAAAAGGAGGGGATGACTCCGCTGGTCCCAGTATGCGACAGAGACGTGAGCAGACTGCTAGGAAACCAAGAATTCCGAAATGTGAAGAAGGAGGGTATGCAAATCGTAATCGAGGAGAAAAGACTAGTCAGTTGCTCAATCACTAGTCAGTAGTCATCGAACTTCACTAAAAAAAACCCCATTTTCCTTTTCTGTCTCATCTATCGTCCGTCCACTCTTTGCTCCATTGCGCCTTTCTCACAAGTACTGTACTGGTCAGTCTTGATCCGATCTACTTACACTGTCCACTCTGATCTAATCCTCTTGTGACCTTTCTTTGCTTTGGTTGATCCATGCAAACACTGGCATCATCAGGAAAGTGAACCACTGACCCACGAAGACCACTACCTTCACTTCGTTTTATACCTGTCCTGTCCTGTCCTGTCCTGTCCTGTCCTGTCCTGTTCAGGAACGTAAGGTACCTTACAGTAATCATCGAGCTACCATCACCTCCAGCAATCTCAATCTCAATCTCAAGGCAAAAAGACTCGTGATATTCAGTACAATACAATACCGATCTTCGTCACCATCCCCAGAACACATCTGTTGTTCCCAAAAGAAAGAAGAAGAAGAAAGAAGAGCTGTCTCCATGAAGATCCACTCGGTTATGTACTGTATATGAGCTGACAAATATGCTCATGCTGAAAATACGGCTGATACGCTATTACTATGCTGAGTGAGAAATGCTCGAATCCATTGCCCCTTGTTCGTCATAAGCATAATCCAATGGGAAAACTCCTGCTCCTTTTCTCTGTCTTTCTCTCTACTCGCGCTGAGGAAAAGACCAGAGGAAGACCAGAGGAAACGGAAACTACAAAAACACAATTGGGCAAAAGCCTCGACAATCATAATCTAATTTCCTTTTTCGCTTTCCTTCTCGCTATCCAATGCCATGCATGCTAAAGAAAGGTATCAAGATATCGCTTAGCTAATTACAATCCTCGGGAAAAATTGACGAGAATAAAGACTGTTTTGGAAAAAAAAAGAGAACAAAATCTAAATGCCCTCTCGGGCACCGGCTGGACCCCACACGCTATCCTATCGCGCGATACTGAGTCTCCAGCGATCGACGAGATCCCGCTGACCCTGCTCGTACTGTGGCTCATCGAAATGTTGCAGCTGCTGCTGTTGCTGTTGTTGTGGCGCATATCCACCACCGTTCATTTGGTGTTGAAGGTGAGCACCGCCGAAGCCAGGGACGCCGTAGTTCTGCATCATATATGCGGAATTGTTGTTGTAGCCACCGTACATGCTCTGTTGCTGCTGTTGTTGCATGAGGCCGGCGTTTTGGTTCATGCCCACGTTCATGCCCATGCCCATGCCCATGCCGCCCATGCCTGCGTAGGCGGTAGGTTGTGCGAATTGGGGATACATGTTGTACATGGAGTTCTGCTGTTGCGGCACGGTGTGCATTCCCAGGCCCATACCCATACCCATGCCACCCATTGGCATTCCCGTTCCTGATTGCATTTGAGGGTAGACTTGTTGCTGCTGCTGTTGAGGGTACTGTTGCTGTTGAGGATAACGCATCTGAGATTGGTATCCTTGCGCAGAGCTGGGCGCTTGAGCGGTAGCCAGACCATTGGGTGTGCTCTTGCTTGGGAACAAGCCAGGTCTAGGAGGCGGGTGATTGTATGAAGTTGAGCGTGCATTCTGCGCCATGAGCTTGCTCCGGGCTTCCTTCTCTGCCTTGCTGTTCTTACCGAGCAGCGAGTCGGGTGCGGCCTCGTGACTGAATCTACCGATGCCAGAGTTGGCGCCGACAGGGTGTACAGCGAGAAGGTTTGCGAGCGAAACGGATGTACGCAGAGGTGGACGAACGGTACTGGCATCAGCCGACTCTGGGTTAGAAACATTCCTCTGCTCCTGGGACAGCCCGGCACGTTCTCTCTGTAGTCTTGCGCGTCTCTGGCCTAGTGTTTCGCCTTCGTGCTCCTGAGCATTGTCGGTCGTCACCGGCTTGACAGCAAGACTTTCTGCCGTGGGTTTGGGATCCGCGGGCTCGTCCTTGGCCTCATTCAGAGTGCCGAACTGGCCGAGAACATCATCAGAAAAGACAGACATGCGCTTTGTTTCATCCTCGCCAGCGAGGTCGCCCAGAGCAGAGTTCAAGACTTGTTCTCGTCTGAGGCGCTTCAGCCGCTCGCCGAGCGTCTCGTTGGCGTGCTGGGCCTCGTCTTCGTCGTCGTCCGAGGGCAGAGGGATGTTTGCGGCGGCGAACTCGGCCTCCTGCTGCTGGCGAAGGAGCGCCTGCTGCTGCGCACGTATTCTGAGATGGTGATCGGGACTGATACCGCGAAGTCGATTGCGTCTGCGAGCCAGGGGTTCGTTGTCTTCGAGCTCTCGTCTCTCCATCAGTCCAAGAGGCTTGTTCCAGTCGTTGGCCTGCTTCTGCCCTGCCCTGCCACGGTTGACGAGACCATTGCGTTCGGGGAACAGGACGCCGAGAGGGACGTCTTCGTCCTCTTCTTCTTCTTGCTGGTCTTGCTCCTGCAGGAGCGGATCTTCCCACGCGAGGCGAGTTCTCTGTTTCTGCTTCTTGGACCTTTCGATCTGCGCGACGGCGTCCATCTGCAGAAGTGTGCTGTGCATACCGTTAGGGCCGACGTCGAAAGCGGTTCGGTTGCGAGTCTTCTGCTGGGCTTTGCGGGCTTGCAGTTCGGCGAGGAGGGTGGTGGGTTGGGCAAAGAAAGGATATTTCTCTTCGAATTGCCGCTCTTCGTAGTCCTCTTCGTCTGCTCCGGCGTCCTGGTCGCCGCCATTGGCAGAAGAGCGCAGAGCGGCGATGTCCCGTTGACGCGCAGCAGCGTGGGCCTCGAGCTCGGCTTCGGTGACTGGCTCGTCTGCAGCAGGACCATCTTCTACTCTGGCCAAGCCGAGGTCGGTGGCCAGACTCAACCTGCTGTTTCTCTTCTTCAGCTTGTTTCCGCCGGGATTGCCCAGGTCGGTCAACATGCTGACGATGCTGTTCCGCTTCTGCAGTGGAGCTCCGACAGTGGCACTCGTGGACCGCTTGTGCTGCTGTTCAGGCATGGGCTGTGAATTGGCGGCGTCGGCGGACTTGGCAAAGTCAATAAGAGTAGAACTCCTGCGATTAGTCGGCGGCGACTTTGCATAGACCTCGGCGCCGACAGGACCGGCGAAGGGATGGTCAGTGAAGACGTTGACGGGGGCATTGACCGAGGCGGCAAGGATACCGTCGAGGGTGGCACCGGCCGACTCTCTGACCTTGACGTCGTGCTGGACAGAAGGCGGATCGAAGAAGACAGAAGCGCGCAGCTGAGGCGGCAGATTGGCCATGTTCATCCTGCTCAGGCGGGGGTCCATGTAGCTCTGTCTCTGCTTCAGCGGTGGTGCGGAGTGCAGAGGCGAGTGCACGTCGGCGTCTTCCGCCTCTTCTTGATGCTCAGGGTGTTCGTTCGGTGACTGCGGGTGCGAATGCTGGCCCTCGTGTTCGTGTTCGAAGTCGAGAGCGGGAAGCCAGGCCACACTCCTTCTTTCTTCGGCGGCGGGTGGAGGAGCAGCAGCGGGAGCGGACGGCATATACGAGTGACGCTGAGGGTTGATCTTGGCGGCAGGGAGTTGGGACAAACGCTTGGGCAGATTCAGCATTCGCGGGACGGGGGCAGGATAGAAGGTCATGTTCTCTCCGGGAGGAGGGTGGGCGTATGACATTGGACGGCCGCCCATGGTCATGCGGGACATTCGGGACATCCTGCTCTGCTGTTGCTGCTGCTGATGATGTTGCTGACGCTCGACCTGTTCCCTGTACTCTTCCGACGTCAGACGGTTGACCTCGTTGCCCTCGTCGTCGTACTCGACGAAGTTTTCCGTAGTGGGAGAGAAGTGCACGCCGTCAAAGTCTCGGAAGAGGGAGCGGGCCTGGCGGTAGGTGTCGGGGGTGCCGGAGCGGAAGTCTTCGAAGGGAGGGATGTAGTGCAGGGCGTCTTGGTAGTTTTGGAAGTGAGGGTGTTCTTGCGGCTGAGCGTGTTGCTCATCATGCTCTCCGTGTTGGCGAGTGTCAAGGTCTGCGTCATGCCGATCGAGGGGCTCGTCGTGGAAGTCTTCTCTGTGCTCCTCGTGCTGCTGCTGCTCTTGTTGTTGCTCCTCAAAGTGCTCATGATGCTCTTGTCTGTCCTCGTCTCTGTGGTCTGGGTGTTCTTCTCTTTCCTCTCGAATCTCGGCGGCATGGTCGAGGGCTTCCGACATGACGTCCTCGGTGCGGGCCATGGACTGCTGCGAGGGTCGACGGGTGGGCGAGAAGTACGACGTGGGAGAGGCGAGGGGCGAGTCGAGAGGTCTGCCTTCCTGCACTGGTTCGGGGAGGCCGGCGGGACGGTGGAAACTCGACACTCTCGACACCGACGGACTCGTGACGTATCCTCCGGGAGAGTAGCCACCCCAGCGAGCGGCGGTGTTGACGTCGACGATGGAGTTGGAGTAGGAGCTGGTCGAGGCGTTTCGACTGCGGTTGAGGTTGTTGTTGTTGTTGTTGTTGTTGTTCGGATGAGTCGAGTTGGTCGTGTAGATGAAGGCGGACGCTGCAGACACACTGACACCACTCTCGCCGCTGCCTCGCCTTCTTCCTTCTCTCGAGGCGTCTCTAGTTGATGTTCGATGGAGATGATGATGAGGATGATGATTATGATGATGGGAAGAAGAAGAAGAAGACGAGCGGCGGGACTGGAAGCCAAACGACGACGCTCTGTCCTGCTCTTGTTTCATCTTGCGGATCTCATCTCCAATGTCCGAGCCTCCCTGACTCAACTCTTCGGCCGACTGCTCCAGTTTCTCTATGTTTTTGACATAGGCTCCGTGCATGGTTTGTAGGTCGGGAACAGGAGAGCGAATGCTGACGCTGCCTTCGGCTGACACGGTGCGTAGAGGCGCCAGCTCAGGCCGGAACGTCGTAGAAGGCGCGACCCGACCCTCCATTTTTAGTAACTTTGAATCGGTTCGCAATATGCATATGTATTGCAGTGCTGGTTGATTGCAGTTGGGTACAAGTATAATGCTACTGTACAATACAATATGCAACATGCAACATGCAATTACCAGCGACTGCTATCACTACTGGTACTGCACTGCTCCGTACTGTGCTGCGCTGCGCTGCTGGTGCCCCTCGTATCCGTGTGCGGTATACGGTATATGCTAACGAGGGACGTGGGAAACGCGGGACGTGACTTAGCAATCGTGCAGGCCAAGGCAGGGTAAGGTATTTTTGGACCACTCGGAATGAGTCGAGATAATAGTGGGAGAAAGGAATGACCTTCTGTGGCGCAGTAATGGTAGGAGTGCAGTTGTAAGGTATTATTACTGTCGCTATCGCTTCACGTCAGTGTCTTGTGCATCATCTCTTTCTTCGCGAGAGACATCTACAGTACTGTACTGACAAGAGTAAAAAAAAAAGAGCAAGGCCTAAACAGGTCTCAGGTGGGAAACAAGCAAATCTCCAGGGACCGTTGACTCTTGAACTTGGATGGCGGCAACAGAAAAAGTGGTCGACAAGGAATCAAGACTCGACTCGATGCTCGGCGAGACATGTCCAGTACATATCCTGTCCCTCTCACCCTCTTATCTCTCCCCTTGGTTCCTGTTCAGCATATACTGGAACTAAACAAATACCAGCTCCAAGCATCTTGCACATCGCACACGGGGATCGTCCTGTTTGTGTTCAAGCGTACCGCCGATTTGCCTTGCCCTGGCCAGCCTTCAAGGACGCCCCCCCCCCCCGGTCTCTTGGGCCTTTTGGGTAAAACTCACCCGAAAATAGCACGCCGCCCTAATCCAATAACCATGTGCAATTTTACACGCTAACTCTGCTGCTTGTGTTTCGACCACGCGCTGTTCCTGTTCTGCTGTCCTGCTTCTGTCTGTACTGTTCTTCCAACAACAGGAATACAGACATCTCGATGGGGACAAATCAGAGACATTTCCAAGTGAGAGATATAGTATGGTAGAGGTGATCTTCTTGTATCGTGACCACCTGCAGTCTGTGTTCAGTCCGCACTGCAGCCTCATTACGACATGGTCTCACGAGCGCCATTCTACGCACTGCACCACAGACTGTGCATCACACCGTTTTTCGCTATCTTATCTTGACGGGATACTTGTACACACGCCTCTTTCCACGCAGCGTCGCGAAACAACGCGAACGCGCACTGCTTCGACTACTTCTCCCTGGTCTTTCAAGGTACACGTATTATAGAGTAGGGTGTCTTACCTCGCCATTGCATCACTGCCATTAGACTTTGTTATTGTCTTATGGCAATCTGAAACTCCCACGCATGCTTGTCTGAGGTGAGGTGTCAAAATGCCTCTGCCCCGCGTCCGCGTCTTGTGTCTGTGTCGACGCCGGCGGAAAAGGTTCCATAACGGCATGGGCGTGCTGTGCTGTCTATGCTCAGGACAGGACATAATAATTGCCCTGAATCTCTGTCCCCAGGCACAAGCCATGCTGATACAAAATTCCACTCTCGACTGCAAGGTACACCACCCTTGCTTTATCCTTGTCAATTTCCCAAACATTTGCCGATCGCGAAGCCAATAACACGATACCTGTTCAGGCCGTAAACCGATTTACCCGCCCGCTCGACTTGTTTTCTCATCCTTGCTGAGATCCTTGATCACTGCGGCTCGAGTCGATTGACAGATAGTCTACTCTGCTTTGCTCTTATCTTAACTTTTTCTTTTCACTTCCGGACCGCGAGGAGCCGTTGCAGCAGCAACAGCAGCATCCAGCTTCATCTCAGCCACTTAGAACTCCGAGATAAACCTTCTTGTTCATGTCAATCATGCGTGCATGCATGTGTGCATATTGCCTATAATTTGCCTGCATGAGATAAGCTGGCGCGTTCAGCGAAGCCTTTGTCGTCCGTCGCACACTGCGGATTATCTCTTGTCTTTCTGATCGACGCCGGTATTAGCTGTGATCGTCTTTGGTCGAGACAGACCTGTGCTTAAGGCCTATCATCTCGATTGTTGTATTCCCAACCACACCACACTTTCAACACAGCCAAATGTCACATTTCCTCGATATCAAGCCTCAATTCCGCTTGCTTTCCGTCACAATCGCATACTGGTCAGTACCTTATTTACCTCACTTATCGCCTCCTCCCGCTGATCATATTGACGAATGACGAACCCTGCCCGAAAGCATTCTTATATATAATATATGACCACCCCATCAATTCACACTTCTCTTATCCTTACCAGCTACACCTCATCCCTACAACACACGCATCCTTGTATATTCCTTCCTTTCAATTGTCTTCGGGACCCCAATCAACCCACGCCCAGGTTCTTGTCACCAGGCGAGAACATGCGAGATAACGAACCGCGCTCGCTTCTTGGGTCGCTCGTCTATGTCTGCGTTGACGTTTGCCGAACGTGACGACGTCTTGTGTGACCATGTCTATGATGGCTTGTATGCACGTACTGTATATGAGTATTGTACCTGGGCGCCGCGAGGCTGACTTGGCGTGTTATGCCTCGCGCACCCCCACGCCCCCTCCCCATGTCACTTCGTCCCGCTGCATGAAGCCGGCGACTGGACTGCAATTCCAATGCCGTGCACCAGAAGGCGCATATATGTATGCATACATCACATTTGACATTGCATATGGTTGGCTTTCTGATCATGTAGGTGTCCTTCATCAGTCCTGAAATTAGAGGCTGGCGTTGTGGTTTCATCATTGGCGACGATATGGCGATGCAGACAGCTTTGTGTTCAAACATGTCATGCTTTGTCTATTGTCTCGCCGTCTTGTTACGCCACGAGACGCTTTGTCTCGCAGATATTGGTCATACACAGGAAGCTGGACTTGACGCACACGGCCAAAGGCATTGATGTGGTATGCTTCGGTCAATTCATGGCTCGAGGTCAAGACCGGATCCGATTAGATCAAGTGCGAGTGATTGCTCGATTTTCCTTTCCAGAGGTCGATAAATCTCGAAGTGGATCCTACTGTGTACGCCCGCGCGGGCATATCAAGTCTCTGCTTTTCTTTTTTAGATCAGGTCTCGACAAGATGGGGAAGGAATAGTCAAATCAGGCAAGGAATGACACACGAGAGAACGACTTATCTCTTTGGCAGGGAGATATCTACAGTAGGGGCGAAGAGAGGGGGAGGGCCGGCTACTTTCACATAGTCTCCAAGTTCAATTCATCTAGCACCAATGATAGAACTCCAGTTGGGTATGTGTTCAATGCTATGTTGGACTCCATTTAACGTTGCATTCTGCTCGTTGTCCCGTTCTACCCAGCAGTTCCTGACCATGTAACAACATGCGGCTGATGGGAGAATGAGAAAACAACGCCATCGCTTGCCCGAACCAAATATCCATAGAACCAACTCATCAATATTTGCTTGTGTCGTGTGTGGTCTGAAGCAGAATACCAGAAAGCCATCCGTTTCCTTGTCCGATATACGCTTCTCCGGCCGCCAGGTCAGGCCGAGAAACGACTCCTCCCTATTAAAGTGAGAACACCAATATCTCAGCCCCTCGCCATGAGTTCTGGCGCAGAGAGAACCCAGCCTTCATGAAAAAGTCCGGTGGTCACACCGCATGTGGAATTGCCTCTCCTCCAGACGTGTTCCATGAACTCGACTTCTACACTCATCTCCCCGCCACATCTCGCTCCTGCATCCATCCTTCTCAACCATCACTACTCGACCTCACCAGAGAACAGCTCAGACCTCTCCCTCGTCATCATCATCGAAAATAGACCGTTTGACCTTCTGCTTTCCTGCAAGTCCAGATCCATTGCCGTGTTCCCGTTCACTTGCACGTCCACCAACTCCAGAAGTCCCGGTAGTATCGTTCGCGGAAACAGCGCCACGACGACCGAGCTGCTCACGAGGAATGCTCACGAAAGGTTTCTCGTCGATTTCGGTTTCCAGCTCCGAGGCGTTGTCGTCGTGGTCGTAGTCGGGGCCGAGGTCTTCGTTTCTGATAGATCCCTCGATCTTTTCATCGGCACGACTGCCGCCGTCGCCGGTGGGGGCCACATGAGTGCGCTTGGTCTTGCTATCGATACTAGGGTTCTGATCTTTTGGGGTCTTGTTATTGGAGAGTGGATCCGCTGCCCTAAGGCTGCATTTACGACTTTTGGCCACGAGCTTTGGTTTTGCGGCTTGGTTGTTGTGGTCGGAGTCGTGGGCTTTTTGCATTTTGGCAAAGTGTTGGCTACCAAGGGAGTTAAGGGTCAGATCTTTATTGGTTTCTAGGGAGAGAAAACACAGAGCACGGCAGGAAGGGAGTGAACTGGGAGGGAAGAGGAGAGAGGAAGAAAAGGGAAATAGAAAAGAAAAACATACCGAACAGCTTCCTTGCTCTTGCCAACTCTTAGACCGACTTCTTTCCAGTCAAAAGAAGACGAGCTACCGTTGGCTTGGATCAT
This sequence comes from Neodothiora populina, assembly GCF_041146345.1. Lineage (NCBI taxonomy): Eukaryota > Fungi > Ascomycota > Dothideomycetes > Dothideales > Dothioraceae > Neodothiora > Neodothiora populina. The sequence goes on from NW_027191417.1 coordinate 1,466,459, forward strand.
GGCCATGAGGAGGTCACGCTCGTCTTTTTCTGTCCAGTGACTGCCGTGTGGCATCTTGTTCTCTCTTCTTTCCTTCGCTTTCTTCGTCAAAGTGTTATGTAGAGAGAACAGAGGGTCGAGGGGACTGATGTGCGTGTGTAGATGCTAAGCGCTGACGCTTAATGAAGAGTGAGTGGGAGTGTGAGAGAGATAGATATGAAGAAACTGTATGTGTAAGTGTGTAGAAGAAGAAGGATGGATGCAAAGGATATATCAGAGCAAAGTAAAGTGAAGAAGCAAGAAAAAATATAGGTCAAGTAAGCCACAAAGGTGAAAGTGAAGTCCAGACGAGCAGAAAAAGAGACTTGGTGTACTACTAATGCTACTGAAGAGTCACGTTCGCCGATTACACTTGCTCTTCTGGTGTTATTGTGTAATATCGTATTTGCTCGGGCAGTAAACGTCGACAAAGCAATCTGTGGTGCATTTCACTGTACTTGCTTGTGCATTCAGAGAGTAAAAGGCCATCATAGCCACCTTAAGTACTTCCTCGCTAGTGAGTGATCTGTTTAGATCTCAGCTGAAAGCTGCGAGGTAGAACCCGGGTATTCAATGCTGTACTCGCGTTATAACACCAACTTCCTCGACTAGATGTGTTAGAGAAGCGAGTACAGCATGAGACCGAAAGACTTAAGATCCTCTTTAGCTCAAAGTTGCTTAGCAATACGGTCATTATAACAGAAACGAAGACGTTAGCGACTATAGATAGAGAGACGGGATTCCAGACGGAAAAATCCAAAGCTATGTTGATAGTATTTTCTAGTCAGAGGATATTTGCACCCTCCTGCTTTTAAGAGGATCGTTTAGATACAAGAGCTTAGAGAAGTAGAAAGTGTTTGCGACTGGTGTTGTTCATACCTTTCGATACTTTAGCCGAGTCAAACACCCGTTCGTCTACCAATTCGTTTGCGATGCTTACCTTATACACTACCTACTATTGCGATTGCTGCTACTACTTCTACTGCTATCTTCCACTGCTATCACTACTACTATAACAACAACAATAACAGATTACATCTTCGTATACAAAAATCGAGTATCAGAAATCACAATCTAACAAGCCGACAACGAAATAAACCCACAACCTTTCCACTAATTACCGCTTACCCACAAACTGACAAAACGTTGATCCGCCGTCGGTCTCGCAAAAAGCATCCGTTCGGAACCTCATGTTACCATCGGGAAGCACGGCTCTCAACTCTCCATTATGTAGCTTTGACCACCTCCAACCCCCCGATCTAAGCATGGGGCTCATCTGGCGAAAATCTGGCATGGGTGTGACCGAGCCATGGAACCTATTCTCTCTTTTACTGTGGACACATACGTCTGAAGGGTGCACACGTGCATACCTTATACTTCAATGCATGAGCCTACTGCAAGGGACGGTACGCTATGCTGTGCTATGCCATGCTCCGCTCTCATGGACTTTTTGTTCTCTAGTGGTGGCGTTGCAACAATCCCTTCTTCATATGACAATTCACTCGTGCACACAAGACACAACTTCTTATTGTTTTCAGATCGTGTATTGATTTCATTCTTGGACCGTGACAGAAAAGATCATTCTAATTTCCTAGATGAAAAGCTGGCAAAACAAAAGATACATGCAGAAATAAAAGACAAAATTCATTTCCAATTTTCGACAAGTGACTGTTCTTCTTCAGCCTATACTGAAATGCAAGCAAGTGGCAATGACAATGATAAGCCGTGGTTCTCTTCATACATAAGACATCAGGGAATGAGACTAGGCTCATAAACCGAAGAAACGTAAAAACAAAAATTGACAACAGGGGAATCTATCTATCTACAGGGGCAAGGGAGGGGATGGCGGTTTGAAACAAGGAACGAGCTTGGCTAATAGTGAGTTTGCTGAGACTGGAAATTGTTGCGTCGTCAAAAATAGAGAAAAACAGGAAAAGGACCGAGGGTCGTGAGGCGTGAAATGATGGGAGCTGGTGGCGTGCTGGTCATTCGCATCAAGAGGCCGTTAAATTCATACTCGTACGAGAGCCGTGAGGACGTTATCGGAAAGGGAGTTGCAAGATTTAGTTGGCGCGGATGACGAGCTTCGACAGAAACTTGTTCGAGAGACAGTCGAAGTTGGTCCGATCAAACTTGGCTTCAGTAGATCTGCTGCGAAGGTATTTTTCTATTCCAACATAAGTCAGTCATGCAAAATTAAATGCTCTTTGATATCAGACTTACCATGCTTGATCACATGCTCTTTAACTTCAGTCAATGCATCGCAGATGGCTGGGTTCGAACCGAGGAGGTGGTGGTGCTTGCGAGTGTCCCATTCCATGAACGTCGGCAACTTCTGGCTGATGGCCTGGAAAAGACCAACAATAACACCAACAGGGGTCGTCTCCATGTCGTTGCAGAACTTGTTCACCGCCTCCTCGTCGGGGGTGCGGTAGTGAGCATCGAACTGCATCTCCTCCCAGATTGCAAGGAGGATTGCAGCCAACATGAAGATCGTAGGCCAATTCTTGAGCTTCTCTCCGCTGTACACGGAAGAGTAGAGCGACGACAACTCCTCCAAAATGTCCTTTTGCAGGTCGCGCCACATGTCCGCCAAGGCACACTTGACTTGAAAGTTGATCATGACTGGTGCCATGGTCTTTCCATTGAACTTGCTCTCCTCGTCCTCAATCTTACCATTGGCCAGCTCCTCCTCGCTGAGACCCTCGACCATGGTCACCTGAAGAGTCAGGTTGTAGGCAACAACAAGCTTGAGAGCCTTGCGGATGACCTGAGACTTGGAGTTCTTCCAGTAACGGTGAGCAGTCTTGAGCATCTCGGTCAAGAATGGAGTACCCTCAAAGTGTTCATCAACAAAGTAGTCAAAGCCCTTCTCGAGGTGACGGTCAAGGTACTCGGACAGAAGACTAGTCGAGACACCTTCCATCCCGGCAGACAACTTGGCGGTAGGAACCTCGAACTGAACTGGCTCCGTGGTCTTCTCCATCCAGTCCATGCTGAAGCATTTGTCGTCGCGTACGTAGATCTCACGAGCGTTGATGGGCAGATAGTGGCCATAGCCGTGGGTGACGTAAATGAGACGCTCGGTCTGCGAGAACCCCTTAATGTTGCCGATAGAGAAGCCTAGACTGATGTGACGTTCGTAATCGGCCTTCCAGTCCTTCATGAAGAAACCAATGTCTTTGATGTCGATACGAGTACACGGAACCTGCCACAGCCTAGCGTGAGAGGGTCGGCAACCACCGCAAGGGTCACCCTTGTCACAGGTCTTCTTGAGGAACTTGCAACGCAAGCAAGCACGGAGCTTCCTGATCTCGTGTGCTTGCTGACGCTGATCAGGTCGAAGAGGGCCACGACGACGGCCAACTCTCTTCTCACCGTTAGTGCCGTCCTTGCGTCCAGGAGGAGAGGCGGCTTTCTTGATGACTGCCTTGGTGTTCTTGGTCGACGCATTGGTAGGGCTCTTGCGTCTTCTCGTGGGCGGCGAAATGGGGCTGGAGGCACTCGACGAAGTTGTCGAAGGCTGAGGCACAGTCACAGCATTGGACGCAGCAGCAGCGGCGGCAGCAGCGGCCACCGGGCTCACAGCAGGCGATGACGAAGAAGGCGAGTGCTCATGTGAGATACCACAGGTGCTGTCGTGCTCAAAGTCAGAGCTGTGACGAGAGTGAGACACCTCGTGGTGGACATGGTCTACTGTAGGGTAACCCTCAGAAAGTGGTGAGTACATGGGGAAGGGGATGTCCTCGTAGCTGCCGGACAATTGAACGGAGCTAGAAGAATCTTCGAAAGAAGAGTCCGACGTAGAGCGGATGTGGAGCGTTTGCCCCGGGTTGAAAACTGCATTCGTGGTGGTAGGATACTCAACACTGTGTCTGGAAACAGGGAAGTCGACTGCAGTCCAGCCGTTGTCACTGCTCGACAGAGAGCGAATCTCGAGGTAAGATCCCGTCGGCGAGCTACCGGGCAGGCTAGACTGTACATATTCACCGTGTTGGTGACCGAGGTTCTGCATGCCCATGTGGAACATGACCTCGCTTTGGTAGTCAGGCAATGGATAGGCCAGGGCATTCATCGAGTCCATAGGCCCAGCCATCGTCATGAAAGCACTCGAGTGCATCTCCGGGCCCAGTTGCATGCCATGTTGCAAGTCCGAGGCGGTGACAGGCAGGTAGTCGACAGTGGCGCCCTGCAGAGGAGCTCCATACGAATGGTCAAATGCACGATCCAAAGTGTTGTCGTGAGTAAATGCCTGATTGGCAGGCGAATACGAAAATTGCCACTCGGGATTTAGCAAGTTCGGGCCGTTAGTGTGAGCCATGTTCTGAGCGTAGCCGAGTCCGATGGCAGCGGATTGCAGAGCGGGATGAGAAGCATTCGACAACGTGTGTTGATGATTTCGTCGATGCTGGCTTGACATGAAATCTCTGTATTCAGAGTGAGAATTTTGAGAGTGGTCCTGTTGCTGTTGCTGGTGCTGATGTTGATGTTGGGGCTGCTGGTGGGGCTGATATTGATGTTGATGTTGATGTTGCTGCGGTTGCTGCTGCTGATGTTGATGTTGTTGTTGTTGTTGCTGCTGCTGTTGTGAGTGTTGCAGCATTTGTTGGCCCAGACCGTGTTCTTGCTCGAGGGATTCGAGCTCAAATGGCCAATTTGCGGGGATCAGTGAGGATTGAGGATATCCGGTGCTGGTCGTGGAGTTGTTGTTCGCGACGTTGCGGGAATCGGTAAAGTCAGCATACGCCAACAGATTATCCGGCGAAGTAAAGTCAAGGTTGTCCATGGCTTTTCTTCTTTCTTTGTTCGATTAGGTGATCACTATATCGCAAGTAATCAAACAATCGGATCAGGTGGATTCTGCCAGCGTGGGCAGGGGGAAAATTGTCGTGGCGGCGGAAATTCGACGAGGTCAGCAGCGACGAGGGTTTCGACCTTGACCGCCGTGACTTGAGTGAAGATGGGACACAGGCAGTACAAGAATCAGCGGAGTAAGCAGGGTTGTACTGTGCTGCCCCGCGCAACTTGCGTGCCCTGCACCCGATGGTGAAGAGCGAAGTTGCGGTGTGCAAGGAGCACCCACCAGCCAATGGCCGCTAATTAATGGCGCCATGCATAGACCTAATGCACGACAACCTCTAGTCTGCTCACTTGCTACGTCTTTTCCCAAAGGCGATATTGGATCAATGGATCAAATGGACCCATATACCCCTCCGAGGCGTGGCCCTGCCTGTTGTGTATCGCCGCCGCGGCTGACCATCACCTCACGCTTGCCGTTCTTGTTGCTTGGTCGTCTCGTCCGACATGCGCGACCGACGGCCATGCCATGGCCATGGGTGAGTGAGGGAAGAAGCCGACAAGGGTGCCGCAAGTACCTACAGTCGTGCTTACAGCACCTACACTACCTACCCTGCCCTCTCACGCGCAAGACCCCTCCTCGCCCTGCGCTGTGCTGCGTTGCACGCACATCGTCGGACGAGCTTCTTGATAAACGATGAATACAATCAGGGTCTAAGCCTTCGTTACGTTCCATTGCCTTGCTCTCCAACGCCCCCGTTACAAAACCCCGAGCCAACTCGAGCTTCTGTACTGAAATTCCACCGCACAGAACACGGGCTGCTCAGGCGGCCTCGGATGCTGATCACAGGCCGGTCCTTGAATCGTGTCAATGCCGAGAACCTAGGAACCACCAGCCTCATAACGTACAGCACTTTAACTCAGGGTTCAGTCGTTCTCCATATCAATCATTATTTTCTTTGAAACTCTTTTCTTCGCGCTATCGGACAAACGAGTCAAGACGGCACGACGGACAGCGGCAGCAATTCGGTACAGCAGGATCAGGCAACTCCTTTCGCTTTTAAGGTCCGCCTGGTTTATGCTTCACAGCTTCGTCTGCATAAGTGCCCCCCACGTGTACAATAGCTCGCGATCCAATCGGCACAAACACTGAATCAGGGACACATTCCATGACCATATCACATGTTTCCGCCATGTAGTGCATATTCCTACCACTGCTGTAGTACGACTAAGTAGAGCTATGCAAGGAGACTCTCGACCTCGAGGTCACGTACTGTGCAAATTTGGCGCGGAAAAAGGGAAAACGAAAGGTACATCGCATCGTTCCGCGAATGATAACGCACCATTTAGCCCTTCACCATGTCGTTGATCTCTTCAACATTGCGCCACACTAGTAGACGACCACAGCCATGCATGAATATTGACTATGGCTTCGATGTCCATGCACGCTGTCTTGCAGTAAGTGTCACTCATGTCATGCGGACCGGATGATCCACCAATCTTCATTGACGAAATACTCGCCTTATTGTAGACGAAAAAAACCCAATTTGGACTTTGTTCCTTGAGATGTGCTGTATACCTACCAAAGTACGCTGACTGTAAGGTGATTGCCGAAGTTCGGTCCCCTTTCCGCTGTGCTTGGTCTTTTCAGCATTTGGCAATCGCAGTCCGGTGATCAGTGGAGACACTCCAGGTACGGGAATAACTTTGCACTCTACTGTCTCGTATCTCATTGCAACGCTAAGATAAGAGTACTACGTGTTGTTTTACGACTGTGTGTACAGTACATACCAAGCTAAGGCGCATTGATTCTATACGTGAGTGTATATTCGGCGGAACTACACTTTGATCGCGAGTCGTATACACACCCACTTACAGTATGTACACATTCACATACAGGGACATGTAAGCGTGCCATTTGCGGTTCGCATCGTACCGCACCACCCCTGTAAGTTACCTGTACATGATCGAGTTGCAGTAGAACGCACCTGGCCATTGGGCACGCATCCTTGCTTCCCACGCTGGCGCCTAACGGCTTCTTCTCCGCTATCCACTTACCTCATGTCATTTTACCTTGTAACGGGCGAAGCGACCTCGTGATATGGAAATTCAGAGATCGTTCGCTGCATCCATGAACGACCTTACAATCCATCCTGCGCAAACTCGTGCGAGCCCGCCGGCCGAGTGTTTAGCCGTGCCAGGGAGTGACTACCAAGCCGATATCCACTAAAACTTGGCGCCTGGCCGCTACCCTGCTATCGAGGGTTCGGGAAACATTTGACGACATCGCCACGAAGACCTGCGCATGCTAAGCTCATGGTATAGTAGATGACGCTCAATTCTGGTAACAATAGATGACTGTGGGTGGTTTCGATCAGATTATTCATAGTCCAAGTGCGTTGATCCACGTCTCTAATTCTCGTCATCAATGGTCGCTGGTCAACCGAGAAGTAAACAAATAGCATCTTTTCTCCGCCGAACGGGCCTTTATGGCGAAAGAAGGAAGCGACCCTGCGGTAAGGTGCTGCCCCACGTCATGCTACTACTGTATATTACTTCTCGCTTCGGCAATTGATGGTCTATTCTGTCTTTGTTCGTTGAGGTCGAAGAGGGGCTCACTATCGGTACGGACCGAGTGGATACAACTCTACCTCCGTAGTCAATGCCCACTCGATCGTACATCGCACTTGCACAATACAGTACACTGCCCATTCTCGAACAAGAAGTGCTAATCCAAGGTGGAGAAGACCCACCGGGAAATCACTCCCTCTGTCTCCATCTCAACGAAAGGACCAGTACAGTACCTCTTGCTGTACCTTGTGACCGACGCATGACCGCAGCCATTCTGGATCGAGGCCATTTTAATCTGGTGAGTGAGGGTCCCATCTTAGTACCCCGATCAACGCAGGAACTGATGAATTTCATGCCGCTCTTTGACTCGTGAGACGAAATACGGATGGCAGCTTGTAGCCGTACCCACTTGCATAGGTCAGAGTACGATCGATCTGCACATTATTGGCATACCACTGATCGCTCTAAACGATCACAGCCTAGAAGCGGGGCTTTTGTACTATATTCGCTCTACTTTACAGCAGCATAGCCGCGCCTTGACTTTCTCCTGAAAAGGTCCACAAGGTCGATCCACAAAAGCCAATGTTCGCTCGCTTGGACCCAATCTTCTCTATGATGCCGACTTTTTATTCGAAGATGCACAAGCACTTGTCATGATTTGCACTTCCAGTATATCTCCTGCGTCAAGGACTTCACTGTATGCAAAGTCATTGCCTAGCTTATCTGTGGCGTGTAAAGCTGCACAAAACTCAGACCTCCGCACATCTTGCCAGTATCATACTGTGATAGGCCGATACAACATCAGATGCGAATTACTGGCGCCATTCCTGCGACTAGCACTCAATGCCCCTCACGGCTTTTGCGCCGCAATGGAGCGGCATTATCTCTTGCTCGTCTGTCTGTTACTGGCGCTGTCGGATGTAAACAGTGCTCGACACAAGTATCTGCACTTACAGTCCAGATGCTCTAAAAGTCACCTCCACATCCAGTAAGTCCGGAAGTGCTGGAGGTCAAAGTTACCGAGCTCCTTTCATTGGGCCAAAGCTCAACTGTCGTCCTCCACTCGAAATGAACACTACTTGTACGTGCAAAGATCATCGACATAGTAGTCCCTGAGAATTACGACAACGAGAAGCTAGCACCACTACACGTGATTTTCAACCAGATGATGGCGTGCGTACTACACACAAAACGAAATCAGACCCTGAATTGTTATGGTTCGGTCTTATCAAAGCCAATCATGATCATGCAAGCAGTAGGATGGAGCAGATGACCCATGTTTCGCCATCGAAAGAGAAACTCCATCCAGCAAGACCCCACTGCCCCTCCATGTCTGTCACAGCCCGTCGTCTCTCGAAGGCTGTTCGTATCGTATCACTTTTGCTAGCCTGTCTCTTGTCTCACAAGGTGGGGATTATTTTCTTAATAACCTTAGCACCTTGGCTGAGCCTCACGGTGTCGAGCCATGGAGGTTTAGTTCAAGATGAACAACAACAAGCAGTCTGAGACAGACAGCACGCCAGAAGCTTGAGTTAATTATCATAGTCTACCTCCTCAGCTATCCATTGCTGTAGGGAGTCAATGCATCCATCCGATCGCCAGCATGTCTCAATGCCTTGGTTGAGAGGTCTATCCGCGCACGTCATTCCATTATATTGTGATGGTAGGTTCTTCCACCTTCTGACTTGGCGAAGAGATGGCCTAGATGGTATGGATACCTGAGGCGCTAGAGTCTCTGGAAAGCTGGTCCGATTGAGAAATGTGGAACCGAGGTGGTATACCTTCCCATGATTTCACCACGCATATGTTGCCCCAGACGACATATCAACTTATGAGGAGACTGCGATCATCGACACGTATAGCGACCATTCCCGTGGTAGTTCTACGATGATACAGGGGGTCGATGCTATACGATGTTGCAGTCTCCGATTCAAACCACACCATTGATCGCTCTACAGACTCCTATTCGCTGACTTGCAGGTGATTCGAAAGACTGAAGCCTGTATATTCAATTCATCTGACCGACCACTTGCTTGACCGTCTCTTGGACGCCATGGTTGAGTCTAGATGGCATGCATCCCGCAAGGGAGGCACTCAGCTATGCTCTACGCTATACCATCTGTCCTGGACCAGCTTCGGTATTTCTCTCCTGACGGACGGATATTTTCGGACGTTCAAATACCGACAGACCCGGAGGCTGTGATTGATCGAAATGGTGTCGCAAATGTAGATGGTTCACACTTCCACTGAGGTATGACACTTGCTTTTTTCTTTGCTTTTTTCTACCAGGCAAAACACGTGACAATCCACTGTCTTCTTGCTTTCTGGTCATGCCATCCATACTACTCGATTTCACCAAAGTAGTACATTAAAGAAGGTAGCGTGGAATGTTCACTTAACATGGCTCCACTGTCCGGTGTGTCTGTCACTACCCTTCATCGCCCTGTAGCTTCTTATCCATACCACGGAGGGCGCACGTATGGAGTTGGTAACCGCTATCGCATATGCTGAGTGGGCATACGATGATCATGCTTTGAGTACGAGACAAGAGTGATCTAAGTGGAAAGCAGATTAACACTAAGGGAAATTCCACGACCGAATCCTACAGGAACACTCAGTTGTGGCGTATAGGTACTGTATGAAATATGAACGAGCCCTATATGAATGCTCATAGAGCTGTACGAATACTGGAAGAGATCTATGTTGGTACCAAATGCATGTTGTATAGAAGCTGTGTGAACTTTAGCTGAAAACCACATGATACGCGGTGGATGTGACCTGCATATCAAGTGAGGGTTCAGCAAAATTCAACAGATTGTTGAGCAGGGGTATAGTGAAAGTGAAGTGAGAAAGGAATGAAATTCAAGTAGGCTCCTTGTCTCTTGTAATTGATATCGATGTGTAGAAACACATGATGATTTTAATTCACTGCGTGAATCAATGATAAAGGGACCTCTAGGTAACATACGCCATCTTCTACAAATCAAAAAACACCCATACCTATACCATACCCATACCCGACCCACACCACATGATATCACCACCTGCTACCATTCCTGATAACAACAAGGAGCACGTATCGGTATCCTCGAACCTCGGCCAGTCGTGTTGATTCTATGGCCTTGCTTGGTTATAATCGAAAATGCCATGTGTAGGCGGATCTCGCTCCCGCTGCGCGATTTCGACAGCTCCAGCACCTATAAGATTCCTCCTCACAAGATCGTTCAAGAAGTCCATAGTCCATTCTTGGCATCGTTTGGTGTTTATCTGATACTTGTCAATCACTTATAGCATGAGCATCCTCTTTGCTCGAAAATTTACTTACACCATCCACAGGTGCCCTGATATTCTGCCCCTTTGGCGGAGGAGGAATTGTCGCAGCCTGGCGCTCCAAAGTACCTCTGGCGATATCTCCTCTGACAAAGGCTTTCGAGGTTGGTTCGTGGATGTTGACCACATCAACATCACCAAGCAGAACCAAGGACCTCAAATCCTGCGAAGGAGAGCAATCATAATTCCTCTTAATCTCGAGCCTATATCCTGCCATTACTGGTCTCCAACGACATGGATGATGGTTCCCAAGGATGGTCCAGTCCTGAAATCTTGGCTGAGAGTGTGTCTGTCACAATTGGCGTTGGGGATCAAGATGGCAAAATGGGCGCGTTGAGGCCTGGCTCCGCCAAGTCCGCCATATCTAGCTAGATAAAAAGAACGACGTGCCATGATGGAGATCGAGATTTGTAATGTATATATGGAAGTATATGGCAGTATATTTGGTCGGTATCGAGGAATAGGCTGCTTAATTGATGCTTGTATGGGCACAGGTAGAGCCCGGAGGGAGGCCGAGTCTTATATAGACAAAGAGGTAGCCGCTTTCCTCGACGGGATGCAACGATGTCTTCGTCTGACCCATTGCTATTTTTAATGGACGAGTGATTTCTCAATACATGCGGCGTATCGAGCACACGCGACAGAAGACATGAACCAATGGCAGACATTCCATATCTCATCGTTTGGCGCTCGATGAACGACATGTCGGCGCATGAGCTACTTGAGTTGTACTCGGCGTTAAGACCAAGATAGAACCCATCCGCCTATAGACGAGTACTCAATCTGGTTTAACGAGGGCATTGTATGATTTAGATATCCATGACAGCTAAAGTATTTCCAAGTGCTGGTTCGATTAAGGCATACAAGATGCAAATGTCCTACAAGCTTATAACTTATCAGACTAATGTTCATTAGGTAATTTGAATGACAAGTGATAAGAAGTAAAACAGCACTGTGGTCTTTGACAGTCATGCATGAGGTCACTCCAGTAGATCTATAATATAGACAAGGGAACGATATTGCAGAATATTGCAGTGTTCAATGTGCCATGTGGTAGGAAGTCGTTCGACAGCCTCATTCAGGCGCAAACTGGGGCTTAGCTTGGCGGCTTAGCACCTTCCCCTGTCACAGTATGCGCGCGTGTACCTGATGTATACACAAGCGAGCGATGATCAAAGGCCAATGGGTACCTTAACCATGAGTCTTATGTGTAAGACCTTCTGAGATTTTGCCTGTATCGGCCTCATCCGTCCGCTACCAACCAATATTGACAATGTCGTCGAATGAATCTAGACAGCCGCATTTGGATATCCTTACACTACCCGACATCTCGAAATCGGACATGGACCTTGTTGACTCCTCGTTCTTTCAGTCGGACGACTCCCCCAAGCGCGAGCTTCCGACTCCTGCCTCTATATTGGAGAAAGGTGGAGACCAAGGAGTTTCCGTTATTAAAATCCCCGACTTGAATATCGCGGTCAAGATTGATCAAGCGACTTACTTAAGGTTGGAAGAGGCCCAGACGATGTGCGCGATGCGACAGATGTTTCCAAATGGCGAGATCCCTGTTCCTGAAGTCTTCGGGTGGAGAAGATACAACGGCCAAGTCTTCATCTACATGAGTCTGATCCACGGGGAAACATTGCGAGTAGCATGGCCGTCGCTCACCGAAGATAACAAACTATCAATCCAGAGTGACCTCAGACAGATTATCATGAGGTTAAGGCGGATCACTCAGGATGCACCTCCTGTAATCGGTACTACCACCCACCCTTGCGCTGAAATACAGCTAATTTGGTTATAGCATCTGTCAATCGAGGTACGGTGCAAGATAGGTTCTTCAAGACTGATTACGAGGCTGGTCCATTCTTCAACATCAAGTCTTTCAACGATTGGGTATTCGCTGCTGCGACTCGTCAGAGGCCTGGACCAGAGGGTATCTCTGGCCTGGACCTTCCCGAGATGTATCGCAACTTGCTTCCTGATACCGGAAGCGTCTACTTCACTCACGGGGACCTTACGCTGGGCAATATCATGGTCTCCAAGAAATCTGGCTACCAAACTATCGAGGCCATCATAGACTGGGAGCAAGCAGGTTGGTATCCTGAGTATTGGGAATATGGTAAGATGTGTTATGGGGTGGAAGTCAGTCACGAGTGGCGAACGGAAGACTGGCCGGACAAAATCGTTGAACCTTTCGAGGATGCGTGGTTTGCGATGGCGGAGTATTACGTATGGCGTTGTCCTTGATAGATAGATTACCCTTCTAGAGTATCGTACCAGTACGATATCAAGAGCAAGAATGGAACAGTAAGACGACTTGGCGGCACGCTTCTACAAAGCTCGCCGAACATGCTGTCAAACCATCTGAAACTATATTTCAGATCAACACCACAAGTAACGATAAATGAATGCGCTTCAGTAGTTTGATTTACTGAGACATGTTTCGCATCACGAATGTCAGTCGGTCTCCGATCTCACTACTGGTAGGGTTTTGTAATTGATTGAATCTTAGTACCTCAGCTGAGCCTCATTGAGTCAAAATATAGTGGGTCGGCACAAGGTGGACATCATACTGTAATTGATTATATTGGCCAACAACGCATCAAAAGCTTGTGTCCAGCACTACAACTAGGATCCCCCTCAACTATGCTCTCCTCCTAGGACAGTCAATGCATGCACAGCCAGCATGCCATAGTACCTCGATCGAGAGGCTGTGAGGTCTGTCTATTCAGGCACGTCACCTCATATATTATTGATCATGCACTTGATATCATAAACGCACTCATGAGCGCACAGTTGTTTCAAACAACACATTTGACATGGTTCGTGTTGTAAGGGTCACCGGTGAGATCTGCACACAGTCCAGAAATATTGCTTCCAAAAAGCGAACCTCCGCTGGTAGCCTCATAATGTCAGTCTGCTGTTACACGAGTCCCAAGGCAGACGCGACGGAACACAGCGGGACCGCTGCGAGTGATCTGGCAGTAGATGCAAGGAGTCGCCTTTGAGGGATATGCTGACCTGCACTTATGACATGGGAGGATTTGACCCCTCTCGTACGATGACTTGCATATTCAGGCTTACCACCCGAGGTTTGGTCCAGGATGTGCCAGGTCTCTTTGTCATTGTCGAGGAAATTCGACTCTCACGTCTCCTTTCCATGCGCCAGATCGTACTAACTTGGAGACGGCTTGTCAGATGACGAGTTGCAAAACCCTACAACATGATCATGGGCTCGTATCAATCAGGCAGCATGGCTACAGCATTGTGAAGCCGAGGTCTTTGAGACAATGATCACTTAATGCACAACATTCTCACCCTAGCCTTGAGTCAGCTCATCACTCTTATGTCTCCCTTCAGCTGAGTCGCGGTCATCATAGCACGACTGCTGTGGAGAAAGTAATCCGAGCATCGTGTTTCAGCTTGCTCGCCGGAGCAAGAACATGAGTTGAGGTTATAGAGTCGTGTTATGCATGAAATTCATAGAGCACGAATAGAAAAAATAGAAGATGGAGGTGTATTTGGAAGCAAGATGAGAGGCACGTCTTGAATTTGTCCAAACACGTCTACTGGACTATTGCTGGTTATGACAATGGGGCCAAACAGCACTCTCCACACTCTTTGAACATCTACGGAAGTTGGCATAATGATACAGAGTAGAATCAATGGCGAGATACGCGCAAAAGCTACAGCAGATGTCCTACTAAGCCTACAATCCCAATCATTGAGTATAGAGTAAGACGGTAGATATGCCTTGCTATTGGTATAATGCTATATGACCGGCGTTACATGATGGTGGGAGGGCAAAAAGTTGAGCTCTCTGTCGGGGAATCGAACCCCGGTCTCCCGCGCTTGTAGTCGACGAATCGAATGACAAGCGGAAATCATGACCACTAGACCAACAAAGATGAGCTTATATTGTTCTGGAGGTTTCTGGAATATATATACGTTGTTCATCACTATTAGCCGGTAGACATGCGCTGCGATGTACACGTCTGGTCGCAATATGTATAGGTTCCCCAATATAATTCAATAGACTCGTATTGTCATTCGATCGTTACCGCACAATCAATGGAAATTGGATAATAAGTTGTCAAACAAGGTATTCAACACTAGCCTTGATTCACCACCTTCGAGTATATCGACCTTGTTCCAACAGATCCGACATTGCCTGTATCCTTCGAGTACTCACAACACCCGCTGCCGTTGAAACCTTCTATCACGGCCCGAAACCTCCTCCTTCGGATTTCTATCTTGGTTTCTGAACTTGCTTGGACGACAAACTGCGCTCAGAGGTTTATCTGAACAATTGTCACAATCATGTCGTCACGTCACCGACAACGCCCAAATCATAATCAGGACGCGGACGAGGAGCGTCGACTATGGAATGAGATTCGAGCTAACGCGAAGAAGATCGATACTATGGTGGTATGTTCATCAATCTGCGTTCACGAGGGATTGAATTGCAGAGTACCCGCGCAAGTCTCGCTCCCTGTCGTACCACATCGATTGTCATATCCGCCACGTTCTTGCGCCCCAAGACCATATGGCCCGACGATTAGCTCTAGTTTGTTGAAATGCGAGCACAATAGATAAACCGCTTACATATCACGTAGAACAAGTCAGCCGAATTGTGCAACGAAATCGTTGAAGTTGAGAAGCAACAAGCTGCTATTGTTGGTATGTATGAAGCCCTCGTACCGCGTCTTTCGGCAAGCCGAGGTACAATAAAAAGACGGTGATCTTACATGATGGACCATTGAGTCTCAATTCTTGTCCTACTCGACTTGCTGCCATCTCTGGCGATGTCCAATCTCCTTTTTATCCCGAGAATGATACTTACGATCCGTCTCCAGAAACCGAGGACCTCGCCTCAGCAGAGCTAGATAGCCGGTTGGAGAGTCTCTATCGTGAAAACCTAAAACTGAGTGAAGCAGCCCAGCATATCATCGAGGGCATGTCCTCGGAGATGAATCTACTAGACTCCATCAACATCCTGGCAGGGCTTCGTGACGCGTCAGAGGAAGCTTCCCGCCATTCTCTCAATCTTTCAAACAGCAAATCACGGAGTACGACACTAAAAAGAAAACTTGGGGTGAGCGAAGATGGCGAAGATGGCAGTGCTGCGCCGAGTCCGCGGCCTGGTAATGGCAGCAGAGAGAGATTAGGGGTCGAGAAGAAGGAGAAAAGGGGAGGTAGTGTGCCAAGTACGCGAGAGGTGAGCGTGAAGATTGAAGATGGAGCAGAGAGTGCTACCAGCAGTGTCGAAGGATCTAAACGTAAGTGCATTGTGATCTTTATGCTCTCCCACACATCGGTATTCTTTCTGAACGTCATACGAGTCTCACATTCACTCATGCCCTCCCTCCTTCACGTCATAATCCTGTCGCTCTGGGAACCTTCGGCCTTTCCCTTCTGCAGTAGACAGAGCGCCATCGGGACAGATGAGGCACTTCACCACTCGTCATTGCATCCATATCTTATTCTCTCCCTTCTACATACGAAGTGCAGTCAAAGCAGAAAACCCGTCTCATAGATCCTCTTTCCCCCTCATCCCCCACAAGAATGTCTCTATACACCCCCGCTTCAGCTCTAGCCCACCGCGGTCTGAAACTGCCCATAAAACACCCCATCACACACGCACTCATCATAAACCAAACCGAAGACCAAAGACTCACACAAGCCTCATCCCGCACAGCACCTTCCGAACCCTCGCGCCGTCTGACCCTCGCCCTGGGCGCCATGGTCTTCTACAAGACCAAAACGCGCGCCTCTGAAGGCGAAGGCATCCTCTGCCGCGTGACGTCTGTCATAGGCGAAGGCAAACAACGCCGCTACGAGATCCAAGACGCCGACCCAGAGCCCGACCCGACCACAGGCGACCTACCGGCCCCTTACCGCGCCTCTGTCGCTCATCTCGTCCCTATCCCACGAAGTAACGACGGACTCGGCGATCTGCCTAAGGGTCGTGGCGTCCTGGCGCAATACCCGGACACGACGACGTTCTATAAGGCTGAGGTCAGCGCGCATTGGCGCGCTAAGGACTTGAATGAGAGCAAAGATGGATGCCGTGGGCAGTACGTGAGATTGAGATTCGAGGGCGAACAGGAGGAAGGCATCTGGCAGGAGGTCGAGAGGAGGTTCGTCCTGGCTGATAAATGACTTCCACTGGCGTTTGCGACAGAGTCTGCTGAGGGGTGTGGATTTTGGTAAGACGGTATTGCGCTAGCGGGTTGGACGGGTCAGGTCGAGATTTGCGTTTGCAAGGGCCTGGATCCTTTGCATTCTGGGCTGAGCCGGAGCCTGGGAGGTTGGCTTTTGGCCTGCCTCTTCTCTTCAGGGATCTGGCCTGTGCATTGCCGATTCGCCGAGTCGAGCTTTGGGCGAGCATGAGAATGGCTGTCTGTCTTGCGTCACTGGACAGCGGTCGGTCTGTCCGGTCACATCAAACAAGACAGATAACCAGTGGTTGCGGACGAGTAACATATACAACATTCACCTTGATATACACGCAAGTTTTAGAAGAGAAAGCCCTAGCCTCCACGATGTAGGCGCGACCTTCTTCATGATAGACTGAGATACGTCCACTTGCCTCGTGAGACCATGTTTTCTATATTATCGAAGTATTATTATATGAACCAAGTACAAAAAGCCTGGTCCACCATTGTCCTTTCTAGCCACCTAGACAACGCCAGCTTAGCCTTACCTGATGGCTATATCGGGCTCATCGGGCATGGTTCTCTTTGATAGGTAAGTCAACGACCCGTCGTTACATGCTACCCTCCAGTTTCTCTCCTTTCGTATAATTACAATTTTATCTGGGGTATAGCGGGAAAAAGAAAAGGGAATAGGCGAATGCCGTGGAGATGAGAACAAGGAAAACCCGCAACGAAAGCGCTTTGGAAGACGAAATTGTCGCAGTGCCTGCTCGTTGTTTCCTTCGCATCCTCCAAGAAAACAATTGCAGGCATGCCTCAAGAAATTGGACTTCTGGACAGACGCAAGGTGTAGCGATAGAGAAAGGGTCCCGGGGTATCATAGGAAATGGGACATCTTGTGTCTTCCAGGAAAGCCGTATAATAGTCTAGGCCGATAATCGTAGCGTTGGAGAAGTCGCAGGATTACACAGCCATAGCAGATGCCAGATCGTGAAGCTGCAGTTTGCATACTCGGCCGACGACCGGATCTGGCAAAGGGATGTGTTTGTACCCGGGTATGCTCACTTCGCAGGGACCTTGACGTGGCTGCTCAACCAGGCGAGACCCTCAAAGATACCTTCGCCCGTAGTGGCGCAGCTTGGCTCGACCTTCCAGATGTGGTTCTTAGCCACGGTGTTGAGGTTCAGGGCGTCAGACACGTCTTTGGGGCTCATCGCTGCAATTAGACACACGATGTCAGCGCGTGCTTGTCGAAGGTTTCATGGCGCTGCTATAGCATATTCGAACTTACCTCCGTTGATGTCTTGCTTGTTGGCGAAAACCAGCAGGAGCGCATCCCTCATTTCGCGATCCTGGATAATCCTCGTCAACTCAGTCTTGGCTTCTTCCATCCTGTCGCGGTCATTGCTGTCAATGACGAAGATCAGGCCCTGAGTGCCGGAGAAGTAATGGCGCCATAGAGGACGGATCTTGTCCTGGCCACCGACGTCCCAGACGTTGAACTTTGTGTTCTTGTAGGTGACTGTCTCCACGTTGAAGCCGACAGTGGGGATGGTCGTCACATCTTGATCGAGTTTGAGCTTGTAAAGGATTGCTGTGTAAGAAGACAGGACTTGTCAGCTGACGTCCTATTGGCAGTCTTCGAGAGGGTCGTCGAGTCCCTGAAACAGGAAGGAGCTATTCAAGGCAGTTACGACTTACTCGTCTTTCCAGCAGCATCAAGGCCCAGCATGAGCAATCGCATCTCCTTGGATCCGAAGATCTTGGCCATCATTTTTGATATGGAACCACCCATTTTGAAGTCTTTGTTGAGCTATCGGCCCACGGTGAATTAAGGTAAAGTTTTGGTGAGAAAGGGCTGATTTGGTGTTGCTTGAGTGCAGAAAAGAGTATGTCGAAGTCGCGCAGGTCGTTCTTTCCAATCGACTTCTGCGCAAAAAGTGGGCTAGTAGGAAATATGTCAAGTTTCAAGATGGCCAGAAAATTAAGGGTCAGTCAGGTGTCCAACGGTCGCTGTGCAGACGTTGTGTTTCCTGTTTGTCTTTCTCGTGGCTTGCTTGGGGTGGGTGTCAGAGAGAGAGCGAGGCTCAACTGCAGCGAAGCTTTAGGATCTCGGAGTCCAGGGGCAGAAAGTATGAAAGTATCAGACTAAAAGGCAATTCTAAAAACGTGCGTTGATCGTCTCGTGGAGAAAAAAGGCACGCGCTCGGGTTCGTTTGTTCGTTCTACGTTACCGGTCGTGGTGATTGATCGTCACGAATTGCACATCAGCTGTTTGGTTGCTGTCAGGGAGCTACGGTATCGTGCGATTGAGAAGAGGCCGTCGGAGGGTTGAGCTCTGAGAGAATAATCAAGACTTTTTAGATGATTCAGGAGTGGTCGTCCGTCGTCTCATGCAGCCGCCCGCCTAGCTAGATTGAGGGGCACATATAACTCTGATTAGATTGCTCTGTCCCATCCTGAGCAGAGCCAATTTCACCAATCTCACGAGGGTTGCTTCATGAATTGGTACCCCTATTGCATGCAGCCAATCCTCTGGCTGAAAAGACCGCGGCCAAGACACTGCAATCTCCGTTTCAGAGTGAAGCTTTCCGACGCGGGCCAATGCGCCGCTGCATTTGTTTGCCGCAAGGGACCTGAAGTCCCGATAGATGCATCATGACCGTCATGACAGAGAAAGCGACATTGTCGTCCTGTGTTTCGCGAGGATGTTCATTGTGTTTTAAGCTTCGAGGAGCACCGAGAAGTGAAACTCATATTTTAGTCGCAATACAAGAGCACAGCCTAAATCACACTCTATAATATACAATATCAATATCTATGCGAGCCCTATCGGCACTTGGAATCTATCTTAGGGAAGTTTGTACATACCAACACAGATCTACCAGAAGTTTCGTCCCCACGCCTCACGCAACATCGGAGCGGTGAGTTGCCCATTCTATAGTGACTGCGGACCCGAATCCGACGGGCAGTATAGTTGTACAAGTGCATACCGAAACACTTCGATTCTCAACCGAGAAATCTCAGGACGCCTTCAAATGCTACCAGCGCCATCGCGTTCGCTGGAAACGCCCGCAAGAAGCACGGTACAAAGCCCCTCCAGTAGCCTCTCCACCCCTTCTCTTGCCCCACTGCGTATGCTGCGTCCCTCCATCGCTTAAATCTCCGGTTCGGACCCAAGTCATCTGTCATAATGCGCTGCTTGACCACATCCGAGGGATAGCTCGTGATCCAGAATATTTGTGCGGACAATCCACCTGCCCAGAAATTCACTGCCGGTGTAGATAGGGAAGTGTATTGATTCAGTCCACGCGTGAATAAATCATAGGAACCCCACCAGAAGAAGAAGAATCCACGGAAAAGAAGTGTGGCCCCGAGACCATGATATACCCCACGGAGACCATGTTGGCCATATATCTTCTTCAGAGCATCGATCGGTCCGGCATAAAGACGTTTAGATTTGTCCGCAGCATACTGAATCTGAAGTCGCGCCTTGATGTGTTCGACGGGAGCAGCGATGAACGAGACAGTGGCTCCGGCCATGACGCCTGCCATGGCATGACCCAGGACTGGCAGCTTGTTCTCAGCAGGTGGCAGACCGTATGCCTCGCTCACTGCACGAGCACGATAGATTGGCTCAAACACATTCTCATGAAGTAGCCGACGATATAGCGTCAGACTGCCCAGCATGATACTGTCCATAAACATCCATCCCACCAGTGGTGGTGTTGCACCCTTGTACAATCCTGCTGGTCCCTCTTTTCTCAGTGTCTGCATCAAACAATCCAGGGGACCTTTGAAGCGGGTTGAATCCGAGGTTTGTAGTCGTACTTTGATCGTGTCAAACGGGTGACCGACTGAGAGGTTCGTTAGAACATACTCGAGGCCAACGAATAGTGGATGGATATCGCGTACCACTCAATTTAGCAATACCACTGAAGACACCCGCGACGAAGCCCTTGTAGTTGCCTTTTGATTTGGGCTTTTCATTATTACCGCCTCCATTTTGCTGGCTCATCTGTAGGTCCCGGGACGCAGCATCCGAAGTTGCGGACATTGGTTCAGGATATGCTTGCCACTGAATTGCTCCAGCTCAATCATTCCTGGATCCTCAACTTCGATATCTAAACACTCCAAAAGAACGTTTTGACACTGGTGACATACACGAAAGTCCGAGCTAGGTTAGAAAACTAAAGGTCAGCATCGGACTTTGCAACGGAGATAGGACATGACGTCGCTGTTTCTGGCTTGAGATATGCACTAAGGTATCTTAGCATTGGGGAATTATTATTGTTTAGACCTCGATTGTCCACAGCAGTGCTGTATGCTAATGACCGAGCTCTCTTGTCCGACCATAATTGATATTGTAAGGAGCGATTATGTTTCAATATTCGAATAGAGGTTTTCCGAATGTTCAGCGAAGAGTCGTTGCTTAGAGTTGCTATTCATTTAAGCCTCATGGGCACGTACAGCATGTTGTTGGCGAGACAACAACGAGTTTATAACACATATGTCGATATCCTTGTCGCGAATGATGTTCACTCGCAACTTGCATAATCTCAGATCTGCCAAAGCGATGGAGACGCGATTCAACTACAGGTGTCGATGCGTGTACACCCGGAGGAAAGGCTACATCAAAGTAGCTGGAGGAGTATGATAAAGTTGCTATCTGACGTCAATCCTACCCAGTTATATAAAGTAAATACCATACCTACTATGCTCGAGCATATTTACCTGCCTTTCGCACTAGACTACTTCAATTCGATCATCTCGACGCTACCGACGACGTGAACGTGTTTCATTGATATCCAGAGAGCATTTGTCCTCGGACCCATACACCAAGCGCTGGAATTGGCAAGGCCACAGATTCGCCTGCTTATTCCCGGTCCATGCACTCATGATTTAAGCATTTGGATTATTTCTATAATCAAAAGATCAAACCAACGAACGCAGACAAAATCAGAACAGATCATCATGGCAGCCGCGTACCTCCAATCATGGGTGCCAGTTCTCCAATCAATCCTGCCGCGTTCAGGTCCTTCGGCAGCACCACTTCCAGAGATTGGCGCACAAGCGCCAGCCCTTCCAGGCACAGATGGCGGTGATCTGATCACCAGAGGAAAGTCCCAGGGTACACCCACACTTGTTGCCTTTGTGAGACACTGCGGATGTCCATTTGCAGAGAAAGAGGCAAAATTACTGGCGGAAGAAACCAAGAAACATAAGAACCTGCACGTCATTATCGTGCAGCACAGTGAGGAGAAAGAGACCGAGGAATGGTTCGAGAGAATTGGGTAAGTGTCTACTCTGTTCAAGCTACACGATCTCTACTAAAACTGTTTGCAGAGCGAAAGCAGCTTTCACAGACAGCTCAAGATACACTCTGATCGCCGACCCATCGCGTGAGCTTTACGCAGCATGGGGCATTGGTGTCCTACCATGGACTGGCATGGTGAATGGTAACGTCATGGGGGCGCTCAAGTCACTAAAGGAATCGGATGGCATCGACCTAACGCCTACGGGCAAGGGATCGTGGAGATGGCAGAATTCGGGTGGGTTCGCAGTTGACTCGCAGGGTGTGGTCAAGTGGAGGAAGGTCGCTGTTGACTCGAGCGATATGTGCGATTACTCCGAGGCTGCAGGGACAGTGGTTTGAATCTCTGTGTCCTTTCTGAAAGGTGGAGCTATCCAGTAACATACTGATCACGTTCATGACGACACGGACTTTTGCCCGGCTCTATGTAATTTTATTATACGATCACATCCGAATATCTGAATACTATATTCGCTATCAAATGTTCTGAAGACGTCCGATTGTTATTAAGTGATGAAAGCGGGCTCAAACTCAGTCAAAAAGAGTGGGCTGTTGCCTTTCGATCTGGGGAGACCCTGGCCTTGTCTTATGGGACCTACTACCTCGTGAGGGTCGCACATTATCTCTCACTTCTTTGTCGACAACATATTGAAACAAAAGCAGTGCACAGGGCGACATATAATAGACTTCATACAGCACCCTTCTATGTTTCCGGTGACTCACTTTGCACATAATGAGTATAGGGGTCAGGGGCTACAATCTTTCTACCCGCCAGGTGCATGACCAGTGTAGGATCGGGAAAGCATACTCTGCTCCACCGAGCAATCACAAAAGCCGATCAAATTGACAAAGAGACAATATTTCTGTAAAGCTATACTGATAGAAAGATGCAATGCTATTCTTGCGTGTCCAGATAAGAATAGTAACCATAAAAATATCTCAAAGGACAAAATACGAGGTACTAGCACGGCGTACCGCAGGTCAAACAGCGGGGCGGAGGAGAGAGGATCTGGAGCAGTTTCCTAACAAAGCGTGAGCAATAATACGGGGTTCGGGTCCATGTCAGGTCACGCTGCGGTCATGCAATGTTGTCGATTTCCATTGGTGACGTGTGTAGGAGGGGCAGGCGCAGGCAGCTTTTTGAACGCCAACAATGGAAGGAACGTTTGTGGATTCCTAAATCGTAACGTCAACCCAAACTTTTCTTAGGAAACACCTTTTAAGGAGAGAAGACTTACTCCTGAATAACATAGAAGTCTGCTTTTCTCTACATTCAGATCTATAGACAAATTTCACATTCCACGGCTGTGACTTCATCTCTAATCATCTCACAAAAGCAGAATGCAGGTTCCGTTGATTCGTCTGCAGTGTGGTATGTGTGTCCTCATGTTGTGCGAGCAGAGAGCAGCAGTACTAATAAATACATAGGCTGCAATAGTTATGAATGGGGTAGGTCACGAACACAAAGACTCGAAAACACCCTCGGGACTGATAGCATGCGACAGGTAAGGTTGGCAAGGACTCAGCAGCAGCGCGCTTCGCCGCAGCAACGCCCTCTGACTTTAGCATCCAAGAAGACAAGCCATACGCAGAGGTTCGTGAGCTTGCAAAAGAGAGAAGATTCCTGGATCGTGATACTTACAAGAAGCGCATACAGCTATGGATGGGCACACACCCAAGCAACCCTTCCAAGGATCTTCAGACACAACGAACACTTCTCGACCTCGTACAAGACAATGCCCAATTGATGGGCCACGACATCACCGACAAATACGAGAAGAAGCTCCCTTTCCTCTTCAAGATCCTCTCGATCAACAAAGCCCTCTCCATACAAGCGCACCCGAACAAAAAGCTGGCCGAGCAGCTCCACTCAAAAGACCCCAGAAATTATCCCGACGATAATCACAAGCCCGAGATGACCATCGCCGTCACTCCCTTCGACGGCCTCTGCGGATTTAGACCTCTGGCAGAAATCAGCCACTTCCTTGATGGTATCCCCAGCTTGAGAGAACTCGTCGGCGAAGAGGAGGCAAAGAAGTTCCAGTCCACGATCAAGGGCCAAGAGAGCGACGACAGCAAGACAGATGAAAACAAGAAGGCTCTCGCGGACGCCTTTACTGCCCTTATGAACGCAAAGCCAGAAGAGGTGGAGAGATTGGCAAGGGACTTGATCCAGCAAGCCAAGAGCGAAGGTGACAAGTTCGCCAACGGTGGCACAGAGAGCAGTAGCGGCAAGGAGCTTGCGGATCTGATGGTCAGACTCGATGGCCAATTTCCCGGCGATATTGGTCTATTTGTCTCATTCTTCCTCAATTACGTGAAGCTCGAGGTTGGCGAGGCCATGTTTCTAAAGGCTGACGATATCCACGCATATCTGTCTGGGGGTATGTTGACAAGCGATGATATTAACACAGTTGCCGAGACTCTTATTGCTGACACTTTTGGAAAACAGACATCATCGAATGCATGGCCTCAAGCGACAATGTTGTTCGCGCAGGCTTCACTCCCAAATACAAGGACGTGCCCACATTGACGTCGATGCTGACGTATTCGTACGCGCCCATCAGCGAACAGAAAATGGCTCCGACAGACTATCCTTACTGCACGCTCAATACCACCGCATACACCTCACAGTCCACGACAACGCTCTACGACCCGCCTATCGAAGAATTCAGCGTTGTCAAGACTGATCTCAACAAGGCCGGAGCAAAGGCAAGCTTTGAGTCCATTGATGGTCCGTCAATTGTCATCTGCACACAGGGCAAGGGCAAGATCAGTGTGGGACCCAAGGTGGAAGAGATTCAGGAAGGATGGGTTTACTTCGTGGGCGCGACGGCCAAGCTCGTCATCGAGTCCGAAGGTGACGAGCCGCTGGTCACGTTCAAAGCCTTCTGTGAGCTCGGAGGCGAGAGCAGTAAGGAGAGTGCTAAGATCTAAATGTGGACATGCACTACTTATTTTCCCTTCTATCACGAACTTACTTGAAATTTCTTTATCTAATTAGCATGAGCTATGAATTGCAGGAACCGTAGCCAATCTAATGACCAAGTAATCGAAAACCAATGCTTTGGCTTGTATGTCACTTCGGGCCTCTGTTAAGTCTAGTATTCGTGATGGTGTACGACCCGAGAGGCTTCAAGATGAATGACGCGTCGTGGGGGCCGTCCATATGCATTACCTCGTCGACCGGGGTTTTAGGGGACGATGCGCCGACATTCCTCGATAGACTGCAGAATTGTTGTGCAACGTAACATATGGACTCGCAAGCACTCAGATGGACGAGATGGACGCGACAGCAAGTCTTGTATGGTGAGCATCCTCGTGTGAAGCTGTAAGCGTGAGCTCTGGGACCGTGCCATTCGATGCGAATGATATTATGCACGGGGCAGGCCTCTATACAGTGGTGCGGCACAGGCTTGACAGAAGATTAGACAGCGAGTCAGCCTTACCACATTCTCTTGGAGGATCAGGGCTGCCATGTTCATGAGCAAGGTTCTTTGACAACTTTGTGCGCAAAGCGAGACTTGTCAACAAAGTGCTAATAACAATACCTTATACTGTTGTATACCATTGCATGAAGAAAAATTGATAGTAGGTACAAGTACAGTAGATCAACGACGTTGCCAAGTTCAAGGAACGCCCATCGAGGCTTGCATTGGCGGCGGGTGGACAAGCAGAGAACAGGTGGATCCCGTCTGTTGTGGAGGAGGAGGAGGATGAAGAGCCGCCGAGTCTCCGCATCAACGCGCAAGCAGCGCTGAGCCCTCCCGAGCATCCTAGTTCCACTGTTCTCGGCAAGGTAGTCTTGGTGATAGGTAGTCATCCTCGACGAAAAGGACGGAAATGTAGTCGTCCGCAGAGTCGATTTAACGACGTCGACTGATTTTCATCTATCTACATTCCTTTGCCAGTCGTCGTAGTCGTAGTCGTAGTCGTTTGACATCTCGACAGTCACTCTCTTGTCACGTTGTTGTATGTTGCAGGACAGATCCACGGCCGCACTTTCCTCGTCTGAGCGAACCACACATGCGCGCTTTTTTTTCTTCGTCTCTGCTTCTCTAAGAGATGGTGCGTATCATATTAATCTAATCCAAAGACTGGCGACTGTGTCGCTGTTGTCAAAAGTCATCGCATTACCGGCCAGATACTCATGTCATGTCGCAGTATTTCACAATTCCGCGCATCCTCGCGTTGAGCGCAGCATCAGCAGCAGCGGTCCTGCCGACTTTTGTATCTGCTCAATATCCCCCGGCCGCGGACTATTCTCATATTCTCACCTCGCCTATTGATCCCAATATTACCATTGCATACAAGCAGCCAGAAGCGGGGACATGTAATACTGTATTCAATACACAAAAGCAATATTCAGGATACATCGGCATTCCACCCTACACACTTGCTCCGATACAACAAAATTATAGCATCAACACATTCTTCTGGTTCTTCGAGGCTCGTCAGAATCCGGAAACGGCTCCTCTGACGATATGGCTCAATGGTGGACCTGGAAGCAGCAGCATGATTGGATTGTTCCAGGAACTGGGTCCTTGTGAAGTCGTGCAGCTTGCCGATGGCTCCTATGGCACTCAACCTCGCATGTGGGGATGGGACAGAAGCTCCAATGTCCTCTTTATTGACCAACCTGCCCAAGTCGGCTTTTCTTATGATTCACTTACTAATAAGTCTTACAATCTTCTTACTCAAGAGTATGCGAGCCCGGGGCCAGTACCGGCGGGCCAGCCTGCGTACACTTTCCTGAACGGCACCTTTGGCTCACAAGCCGCATGGGGTACATCTAATACCACCGAGACTGCGGCCCATGCAACCTGGCATTTCCTCCAGAG
This sequence comes from Neodothiora populina, assembly GCF_041146345.1. Lineage (NCBI taxonomy): Eukaryota > Fungi > Ascomycota > Dothideomycetes > Dothideales > Dothioraceae > Neodothiora > Neodothiora populina. The sequence goes on from NW_027191417.1 coordinate 1,493,491, forward strand.
TTTTCTGGCAGCATTCCCTCAGTATAACCCTGGAACGCGGCCCAATAGCTCAAACATCTCTACCACTGGAGTCAATCTTTTCGCTGAAAGCTATGGCGGCAAGTACGGTCCAGTGTTCGCCAATCTGTTTGAAGAACAAAATGCAAAGCGCCGAAATGGAACCCTAGCGCCAAACAGCACGCTCGAGATATCGCTGTCGTCTGTGGGTATCGTCAATGGCATGGTCGACCAGCTGATCCAGAGCTACTGGAATTCAATATACGCGTACAACAACACGTACGAGATACAGGCGTTTGACCAAACGGACGAACTGAACGGATTGGGGTTGTATTCAGGGCTTAACGGTTGTCATGACTCGGTCATGGCATGTCGCTCTGCAGTCAACAGTACAGATCCGGATAATGAGGGGGACGTCGATGCGACGAATCAGCTCTGCAAAATTGCCGCCAGCGCCTGTAACATGATTGACGCACTCTATGTTGAGAGTGGACGTGACGTGTACGATGTTCGCGTCAAGGACCCGACGCCTTATCCTCCTTTGGCGTACCAGGAATACCTCAATTCTGCACCGGTGCAGGCTGCTGTTGGGGCGCGGGTGAACTACACGGAGTCGAATAGCTTTGTACAGCGCGCTTTTCTTTCCAGTGAGAAGTATCGCCATTGCTGATCCAGGCGTCCAATGCTGACTCGCTCGACAGCCGGTGACTCCGTCCGAGGCGGGCAACTAGAAGATATCGCCAATCTCCTCCGCATGGGTGTTCGGGTTGCGCTCATCTATGGTGATGCGGACTACATCTGTGAGCAAAGACGGCGTTCCTTGGCGACCAAGTATCATTACTGACATTCTCTCGTAGGCAATTGGCTTGGTGGACAGGCAGTAGCATTCGCAGTAGCCGCGCAACTACCCGACTACCCCTCAGTGAATGCGACGTCAATATCGACGAGCTCAGACACCTCTGCTGTGTCATCAGCTACGTCTTCCCCAGTCACGTATCTCTCTGGATTCAACTCGGCGGGATGGGCGGATATCGTGGTGAACAGCAGCTACGTGGGCGGCGCAGTCCGTCAATGGGGCAATCTTTCCTTCAGTAGGATTTACGACGCTGGACACACAGTGCCATATTATCAGCCGGAAACAGCATTCACAGTGTTTGCGCGTATCATCGATGGCACCGACATTAGCACAGGCGAACCCATCAATGCGCTCAACTTCACTTCGACGGGACCACAAAACGCAACACACACGAATTCGGCGCCATCGCAGCCGTCGCCAACCTGCTGGCTCAGGGGCATCAATGATACGTGTACGGAGGACAACGTGGCCGACATGATTGCTGGCAAGGGTGTGGTCAAAGCCGGCGTGTGGTACAAGGACGAAGATGACTATGTGGCTCCCAAGAGCTCAATCACGGGTGGAAGACCAGGGACACCCATCACCAGTGCGACGTCTACTTCGAGTTCTGCGAGTTCTGGAAGCAAGTCTTCATCAGCGACGACGACGACCGTGGCTCCGGTGGGTGTGTACACGGCGACTGCGACTCCAAGCTCGTCATCGGGCATGGCGGGCATGAGAGAGCTCGATCAGTCTTCTCTGTTCGGGTGGGTCGCGGTGACGCTCGGTGGAATAGCCATGTGGCTATGATGAAGATGAAGATGCGCAGGATGCAGGGCATGGAGCATCGCTTTACTTCCACGACCGAATGGCCAGGATTGGCATACGAAAAGCTTTTGATATGGATACGGTTTTTTAATACAGGCAGCCGCTAGTGGACATGCCCTGAAGTATGATGGACAAGCATGAGTCACGGCACTGTCGACTCGACATTGCTAGAAGTAGAATCAAGATACCCTCTTCTGCTTTATCTCTATTGTCTGACCAGTGAGATCGTCAGACAGTCATGTATATGCTCAAGTGTTGCAATGATAGAGTGGTGAAGCTGCGGAAATGCATTCTCTCTCCTCCGCAAACGCCAAGAAGATGGGGTTTAAAGGGAAGGAAGGGACGAAATGACTTCACCTCTTGCCCCCAAAAGTTGGAGTAAAGAGCAGGAGCGACAAAGCTTTACCATTCATTTAATCATCAACGCGCGCATCACATCTCGCCCTCCCTGTTCCAGAGGGCAAGAGACCAAGTTTCGCCTCTTGTCACATATCTGATGAACAGAAGATAAGACAAGATGGACTCTGAAGACGACGAGCTCCCTCGCGCCTCGTTCGGCGGGTTCAAGCGCAAAGCCGACGACGTGACATCCTCGACGACAACAGGCGACATGAACAACTACAGTCGCAAAAGCGCCAAAACAGACTCGCGCACCACACCCGGACCCAGTGGTGGCAGGAGCAACAGCGGCGGCGGCGGCGGCGGCGGCGGCAAAATGACGTTCGCGCAGCGTATGATGGCCAAAATGGGCTACAGGCAAGGCCAGGGACTGGGCAAAGAAGGCGAGGGAATCATTAATCCGATAGAAGTCAAACTACGGCCACAGGGCGCGGGAGTCGGCGCTGTCAAGGAGCGCACGGAGCAGTATAAGCAAGAGGAGCGGCGGCGGAAGGAGGCCAAGGGTGAGGTTTATGAGGACAGTAGTGATGAGGAGAGGACGGCGAGACGGAAGAGGAAGGAGGCTGCTAGGGAGAGGAAGATGGGTGCTTCTGGTGGTGCTGGTGCTGGAGGCAGGAGAAAGACCAAGTTCAAGACGGTCGAGGACGTCAGGGCTGCGGCGCCGGGACTCGAAGTGCCAAAGGCTATGTTGAGCGCCATCGTGGATGCGACGGGCGCTGAAAACAAGTTGTTGACTAGCGCTGCGGGCTTGATGAGCGCGGGCGCTCTTGTTCCTAGCCAGACTGAAGAAGAGAAAATCAAGAAGAGGGAGGCGCTCGAGCTGAACGCTTTCATTGACGCTTGGCACGGTCTGCAGGAGAGAAAAATCGTCGTCGAGGAACACGAGGGTCAGTTGGCCATGGAGATGCAGAATATGCTTGATGAGATTGAGAGGATGCGCGCCTTGGTTCAGCAAGTGGAAAGGCTTGCGCTCAAGGGCTTGGTCAATCTGGGCGACGACGAGGTCAGGAAGGGACTTTGGACCACGAAAATCGAGGAGCTGGAGAAAGTGCAAGAGGATTGCAAGCATGAGATTGAGAGTCAGAATCTGGGCGAGGCGGCCGTCGCTGCTCTGAATCCGATTTTCAGTATGGAGATGGAGGATTGGGAGCCGCTGCTGGATCCTGCAGTACATCTAGTCGCGGGACTCACGAGGTTACGCCCAATCCTGGGCTTGGACAGCACAACCGATCTTACGACTAACAATGGCAACATCGATGCTGGACTTCGCAAATATCGTCGGCAAAAGACGACTACACCATACGAGACACTCATCTACACCGTGTGGTTACCGAAGATGAGATCGACCGTCACCAAATGGGACGTCTACGACCCGCAATCACTGATTACTCTTGTACAAGCATGGCGACCCCTCCTGCCCGCCTTTGTGTACAGTAACCTCACAGACCAGTTGGTCATGCCGAGACTGACGTCCGCTCTTTCGGCTTGGAGTCCGAAGCTATCAAGCAAGTCGAAGAGCAAGAGTGGCAGAAACACGCCTCCGCATCTGTGGCTGTTCCCCTGGCTACCATACCTCGCTCCTTACCATCTCGACCCCAAAGCACCAACCGGTCTGCTCAGCGACGTCAAGCGCAAATTCCGCGCCGTCCTCGACACCTGCGATCTATCCCGTGGCGTCGTGCCCGCTCTGTCCGAATGGCGCGTCCTGCTCAAATCCGACCTCGAAAACTCACTAACCCGACATCTCCTGCCCCGTCTCGCATCTCACCTATCCGCCAACTTCGAGATCGAGCCCTCAGACCAGGATCTCTCTCCTCTCGAAAACGTCCTCGCATGGCAAGACTTCTTCACTCCCGCCGTAATGGCGCGCCTCATGGTCGCCGAGTTCTTCCCCAAGCTTCTGCACGCCCTGCACCGCTGGCTTCGCCTTGAAGGCGCCGACTTCGACGAGATCGACCAGTGGTTCGCATGGTGGAAGGCGCAACTCCCGCCGCCCGTCAACGCCATGCCCGACGTGCAGACGCAATGGGCCAGAGGCGCAGAAATGATCGGCTCTGCGGTCAAACTCCAAGGACAAGGCCGCAGCATGTCCGAGCTCCCGCCGCCCGCCGCGGGGCCCTCTCGCCCCATCGCCACAGACCCAAGCGTGCAGCGCCGTCTCCGCGAAGAAGAAGACTCCGCCGCCCGCAAGAAAGAACTGCTCAGAAATCAAGAAGAGCCCACGTTCAAGGACTCTGTCGAGACGTGGTGCGCGGAGGAAGATCTCACGCTTGTGCCGCTGCGCGAGGCCCACACGGGCACGGGATTGCCGCTCTTTAGAATGACCGCTAGCGCGACGGGCAAAGGTGGCGTTGTTGTGTATCTCAAGGGAGACGTCATATGGGCTCAGAAGAAGGGCGAAAAGGGGAAGTTTGAACCTGTCCACTTGGGCGAGGAGTTGCTTGCTCGCGCGGAGGGACGATGAAGATAGATTGGAGCCAGTATCCAGGTCAGATTGTCGTGCTACGTCTAAGCGTATGCGGAAGCTGCGCTGTGCTGTCCTGTGCATTTTCACTGCACTGTTTATCATCTGACCCCTCTGCTTATGGAGACGAAGAATTAAGATACCAATAAAGGACTCTGTCTCCGATCTCAATTTCCAATCGATATCTCATAGCCCATATATACCCGTTCATTAACACGTTGAATTCTTTCCTGGGTTACACTGCAGACAAAAGTCTTCCCGTCGCATTCGAAGAAAACGAGGATAAGTGAGAAGTGAGTTCTCACTCTGCTCACTGTGAAGGCGAGGGAAAGGCGCTGTACAGTTTCTTCTATAGATTTCGTGCTTGTATTTCTCTATTTACTGTATAGCTAAGGTGATTACATGACTATATAAGAGGAGAGTGAATGTACATCTGAAATATATCTCGTGTCTTTGCATGATGCACCCATGAGACAGAGGGCCCTTGTCCTTCCACATCTGGTCATCCGTCTCTCCCGTCTAGGTCCAGGCATGTAGTTGAGGGAGCTCAGAGGGTGAGGGAGACGAGATTGGAATTGCAATGCATCTTCGGTCTGGTATCGATTTGGACTGAGATGGTCCGCTGTTTGGTATCGATTTGGACGGAGATGGTCCGCTGTTTGGTATCGATGGTTTCTTTGCTTGGCTGTACGAGGGAAGGGGGCTGGTTCTCGGCGAGTCTCGGCGAGAGAATGTCGGACATGTTGGTCAGGTATCTGTAATCGTTGGGTGGTACAGAGTTTGATATCCGACGGACAGGCCGTGTTAAGGTCAGTGGAAGGCTCTGTCGCATTTTCGTGCTGGCTCCGTGGTTATGCACTTGTGGTATTCATATGAACGTATAGGAGTGTCTCTGACATATCCGCAATGATGAGTGATCCGTGTTCCGCGAGCCATGACGCCGGCGTGGGAGCCATGATGTGAAAGAAAGGACTCTGGATACACGATTCTGCAAAGAATCTTGCGGCGCTGGAATGTTGGTGGATTGTGAGCAGGTTGTATTGTCGTTCGATCCTCTGGAGGCAATGGGAGTTGACGTCCTGTAGTATTAGCCTGACGATACATCGGTGCTACTTACTACCTAGGCTACAGGCCGGTCTCGATGATGCAGTGGTTCGCAACTGACGCAATTCAATATCTGTGACTGCTCTCTCGAGTATGCTATACGTTCATCTCGAAAAGTTGCGGTCGTCGTGGGACGGATCGCTCTTGCTATACCACGAAATCATCTCAACAAATTTTGGTTGTCAAGGGACGGGTTGCTGCTACGTCTTTGGCCTCCCAATGCATAGCCAGAGAGCCATCCATCATCATGATCACGATACTGTCAGTTCCTTCCATAGTTTATTAGTGTTAGCGAAATCCAATGGTCTCTTCGCTTTGCATAAGTACCTGATGCCTGGCCACTCTTCTCTTCCTTTTCATCAACAACCTCGTCCATCATCTTTCATCTGTCTTCTGTGAGTTGATGTGTTCTTATTGTTACTCTTCCTCCATCACGGTAATTCTTGTCATCATCTTTGGACGTCCATCTCCTTCTTGTCGTCTCCCTATCAAAGTAACTCGAGTGCACTTGTCCATCATGCCATGCACAGCATTGGCTCATCACGACCATCGGCCCGAGTCCCCTTCACAAAACAACGACTTCGAAGATCCAATGCATAGCCGCCTCACAGACACACTCTGTCCTCAAGAGAATCGTCCTATGCTGCCTCCGATGTTCATCCTCAGCTTCCATACTCAGTCGAGGACCACCTACACTCGGCCGGAACCAAGTACAGTGCAGTCAATCACGACGAGCTATTAGGAGGAAATCATCATAGGTCATCAGCAAGCAGCCCGGACTTGTGTCAGAACAAGGTGTTTCCACACCAGTCTTTTGCTTCCTCCAATCTGATGCGCTTGTTCTTTGCAGGAAGATCAATGCCCATAACGACTCCTGTGACCTCAGGTCACTCTCCAAGGCAGGAATCTCGAGTGTTCCCCCGCGTCCGGTTGAGCCTGGGATATTACTTGGATGGAGTGAACTTGTCATCATAGGTCTCTAACGCTTTCGTCCTGTGTTGCTCGAGCAGGGCTGTTTTCTGCTGATGATGTGCCGTGTTTCAGTCCTTGCCCGAACAACATCACAAGCCTTGACGTTGTCCTCCTGTGTTACTCAGGTGGGTGTGCTCTGCTGATGATGAACAAACGGGTACAAATCTGATCCCGCTTGCGGGAGTTGATGAGAACATTTTTTAATGTTATTATGTCTGAATGGCACTGGGCAATCCACTGAGTCTTATGGCTGACTCCCTCCTTTTATACAGTTCGATGTCGCCACACCTGGTTTTTTCCGCTTAAAGGTCAATTTCCGCTGTGGGGTCATTGCTCGGGTGTCTTGATTCCACCACGGTTCTGGTTGGTTGGGAATGATAGTTGGCCTGGATGAATGACAGTCTTTCTGCCTGATGCGGAGAGAGTCTCCATTACACTTTTCTTGTCACAATCCAAATAGCTTGTTGCATGCCAATCATGTCGACGCATACAATGTGTCATATCTTTTACAGCTCCATTGTTGGTGCATTTGCATTATGTGACTTGAGCTTTTTGCCACCTCTCATCGAGAGCTGGACTTGAGCGATGTGTGACCAACCGAAGTTGTTGTATTGTAGATCTCAACATGATCCTGACCATTTGCTGCGTGTCAGTAGAGTTGTAATACATTTTCAAGTACGGGAAATTGAGCAACAAGAGTACCTACGTGGGCATTTTCTTGCTTACCATGTGCATAATATTCTCTGTTCTGGACAGAAGACGAAAAGGCAACTGTGATTTGACAGATGAGAGCGACCGAAATCCAACTAACTCCGAGATTCTCGGGTGTACCTAGAATGACAACTGGAAATGTGATTGCGGCGTCCATGGTTGCGACAAAGACATTGGGGGTCAGCGAGGAGGCAGGAGTTGAAGAAAGTGTAGTGGAAAGGACTGTATACAGTAGTGTGACAGACTGCGCACAGCTGTGTTGGGAAAAAGGAGTCTTCTGACTCCGTTCTATGAGTTGTTGAGGAGTCGTAGAACAGCTAGTGGTGATTTATCTAGCAAGTCTTCGTATTTTACTGTAGATTCATTACTTACTTTGATCCTGTTCGCCTCTAGAACAAGGGAGAGTGTAGGATAAGTATAGTGCGGGTCGTCGAAACCTCGTACAAATAATTTACCCATTCTCTGATGGACGTCGGAATCCCGATCGTCTGATTCGTCATCACCGTGCTGTAGACCGTTCGCAATTCATCTCTCTAGTCACATATCGGCTCAGATTCACGCCTTCCCAGCAGCGGCAAACCACTTGGTGAACCACCTGATAGCCTGCGCTTCCGCCTGCTTTCCTCTCTGCGCCTCTTCAACATCATTCTCATCCGCGCGGACAGCGAAACCATGAGTGGCGCCCTCGTACCAGATGAACTCATGCTGAGCGCCATCGACGCTCTGCGTCTTCTTCTCCAGGATCTCCCTCGTCAGCTCCCCTTGCTCGCGACTCATCTGAGGATCAAGCCTGCCCGCAGCCGCAACCGAAAGCGGCAACTCCACAGCTTCGATACTGGCAGGGTAGGACAACATGGAGGGATGGGCTGTGAAACCGCAAACAACTAAGGGTTCACCGGTCCCGCCGCTCTGACCTGGACTCTGCGGCTGCGCCTGGCTGACGGGTGGAGTGGCGCGGTCGATGGCAGAGCATAACTTCAGCGTGTACAGGCCGCCCCAGCAGAACCCTGCTGCTCCAACGGGAAGATTTGGGTGGGATATCTTGAGGCCACGGAAGAACTCTATGACTCCTGGATGGACTTTTTTCTGGGTGTTGCTCCAGAAGAAGGGTATGATGTGGTATGCGAACAGTCCGTAAGCGTAGAGCTTCTTGATGAACCCTGTAGGACCTGTGGCCTCGAGTGTGGATAGCCATTCTGCTAGATAGCTTGGAACGACACAGCCTATTTCGAAAGATCAGTCTCCGCTTGTCAATGCTCAAGTGAAGAACTTCCCAATATTGAGGTCCTCTGCTCTGAACAGCAGGCAAGCCAAGCCACACTGCATGTCAAGAAGAAACACACAACACCAAAGAGCAGAATAAAGACTCACCATCCATAAAATCAGGAAGCAAGACCGAAAATCCCCCCTTCCTGGCATAATCATCCGCTAAGATACGATTGTTAGGGAACGTCCAACCAAAGATATCCGGAAGAACCACCACAATGCCCTTTGCGGCTTCCACGCCGCCCGGCGGCACAGCTATATACGTGTCGAACCCATGAAGCTTGCTGACTTCGCCCGTGGGGGCTCCGGTGTGCAGGGAGCCGGTTGCACAGCAAGGTTTGAGACCGCCGACAGACATTTTCTGAGCAGGAAGATATCGATTCTGACTGGGTGTGATTCTCAAAGTACCTAAGCTTGGAAGTCGGGAATTGTTCAGGTATATCTCAACCGTTTATATATAGGTTTTGGAGCATAGGATGATCATGTGGGGGATGCCATGCAGTACTTATAGCACCTAGTGCAATCTACAAGAACGAATATCAGACCATTTCTCCCGGTACGTGTAGATACGCCGGCCATTCGACTGTGGGCATCTCATCTATTGGTGGGTGTGTAGTAGTCTACAATTTATTAGAGGTAACCCAATACAGCAGCGGTATTGATTCCTCCCGTGGTCGGTGGCGGATTATGGGCGCGCGTTTGGGCCCTACACGAGCCAATCATACATTGCAACTTCGGACAATTCAATTGCTCCGCCTCACGGTAATACAGTAAGTGGATCTATCAGCTAGTCGTCTAGATTAATGGGCTCTGTTGTGGTACAGTATTAAAGGACGAAGACAGCCTAGGCAGATCATAAGAGCAAAGAAAGGTGAACATTACTGCAGCATAGGCTAGATTGCACCAAAGTTCATTCTTCAGACAAAGTAGGTCACCACTTGATGGCAGAGGAGGCTGCGTCACGATCCTCCTGGAGCATGCATCTGTGTCATCGTCACAACACCGATGAAATCAAAGGCCAAGCGTGGAAATCGGAATGGATATGACACTGCAGAAATACCAGTGAACACGCTACATTATGATGATTCAACAGCGCAGATGCTTCAGTCCTATAAGGCGCAGCCTCAAGACTAAAGCACTGCCGTTGATTTTCGATTTAGCATGTCCAGCCCTTTCCGTTGCAGATGATGCGCAATGTCCAGTCCCCCAAAAGAGAATCAATAAAAGTCGTTGAACAGAAGTGAAAAAGCCCAGCATCTTCGGCAGCCGTACCGCCGTCTTATTCCTCAAAAGATCGTTCGTCTCTTCTCAGCAGCGCTCATCAGGCCTCCAAGCATGTTGCGTCTCCTCTCTTGTCCTTGCTGAATTGGACTAGGCAGTTGTCTGACGAAGTTGGACATGTCAAATGCATCGCTCTGGCTCTTCTCGCTATTTGGCGTCTGGACAGCGCTACCATATGCGCCAAGGCCTTCAAGGCTGCCGTTCGAACCCTTCTGCGCATGGCGCTCGAAACCAATCGGACTCTGCTTGCGATAGGTAGAGTCATCCAGATCGGCACGGAAGGTAAGCTCCCTCTCGCTCACGGGGCTGCTACGCGAAGAGCCGCTGACCGCGCGGCGGACGGAGCCGGCGCGCATGAGGTTAGTCAAGGCGGCGCGACGCTGACGGGTTGCGAAGTTCTTGCTGCCTTCGTGCTTGGCAGTGGGGGCAGCAACGAGCTCTTCCAGGTTGGGGGGGTTGCGAGGCTGGCGAATGGGATGCTCTCCGGCACGGGCGGCACCAGGTCCAAAGCCTCCAGTCATTGGCGTAGGAGGAAAGACTGAGCGAGCCGATCCATTAACGGCAGCGGTCTTGGGGCCATCGCTCAAAGCACCATTCATAGGATTGATGGCGAGCGAGGAAGCCTTCTTATGTCCCCGACGGAAAGCGTTGGCGGATGGGGGTGGAAGCGGTTCGACATGAGCAAGGTTCGATGTCGGAGAAGGTGTCTTCTTTGGGGGTGTAATGGAGCGGGAGGTGTTGGGCGTCGGACGCTCGCTTGGGGGCGGAGAAATTTCCGCACGGAAAGCGGGAGCCCGCTGAGAGTAGTCAGACGATTTGTCTGCTGTGTTGCCATTGTTGTAGCCCAAAGACGTCTGCTGCTGGGAACCGCTGTCTACCATGTACTGGTACTGACCAGTCATCGGGTTATAGACTGCGAAAAGTCCAGGCTGGCCAGGGACCTCCATAGGAGATTGTGCCTTTTGCTGTTGCTGACCATAACCGTTCTGGGGAGAGATTGGGGTCATGGGTCCTTGCTGGAACTGACCCAAGTTAAGTCCTTGAAACTGGGCCTGGACTTGAGCGGCAGCCGTGATGCTAGCCAGCTGCTGTTGTAGCTGACGCTGACGCTCAGCTAGGAAATAGCTTGTGAGCTGCAGCTGCTCCATAACAGATGGATCCATGTCAGAGTCCTGACCAGAGTAGAACGTGGGAGGAGCCAGAACTTGCTCGGGCATGGTGAACATTTGGCTGTGACGCGAGTTGTTACCAGAATACTGAGCACCCGAATATCCGCTACCAGTAGCTGTCTGGGGTACGCCTTGCATGTAGGCATTGTACATGCCATTCTCGCCATACTGGTTGTCCTGTGTCTGATACTGATATTGATTCTGATCATAAGGCGCAGAAGCCGGGGCAGCCGGCGTCTTGGGCTGAGTGCGAAGACCAGAAAGCATATGAGCACGGCTCGTGCGTGGAGTGGGGTTAGGATCAGCCTGATGCTCACTGATCGAGTTCACCTTGGGGGGGAGGGCGAGACTCAAGCGCTTCGAGTTGTTGGTGTTTCTGTTGCGAGAAGCAAAACCAGACCCCGGGACGCCGAGGCCATTGGAAGAAAAGCCGTTAAAAGTCATCTGAGCGAGACCACCAGTGTCCATCTCGTGTTTATTACAGGTTTATTTGGGATTTTGTGCGTAGGCGCGTGTTGATGTTAAGTTTGAATCTCGTTAAAATGTACCGTCGTCAAGAAAGAAGTGCTGCTCTGATGAAAAAAATTCTGGCAGCAGAAAAGGTGATGAATCGGGCAAAGTCAACCTAATTGTGATGGAAGACCGGTCCTGGTGAGTAATGAAAGAAGTAGAAGAATTCGCCTGGTGTAAGTGATTCGCGTGGTGCTTGACAGGAAGGCAGCAGCGATGCTTGAAATCACAAGGCGTTGGATTACAAGGGTTTAGTAACCAAATGTGAAGTGTAAGAGCCTTTGAGGTACTGCTAATAGTATAAAGCAACGCAAGAGTTTGCAGGCAATCTCTGCTTTGATCGTCGAAAAATGTTGTGTTGTGTAGACTCCGATGTTCTCTTTTTAGTGTAGTGTGATAAGATAGTTTGCACGCAAAGCGAAATCAATCAATCAAAGAACGCAACAGGCGCGGTCGATGCTGACTGCGCAGACAAAGACAATAAAAAAAACTTCTCTCGAAGGTCTTCCTTTGTTTCAAGGCAAGCAATGATGCTGGATTGATACTTGCAAAGAGAGGGGGAAGAGGGGTTGTGAGGTTGCTTTACAGTGCCACAGAGAAAGTCGGCAACAGCAGTTAGCAACAGGGACGCGTCCAGGCGGGAGAGTAATTAAGAGTACAGGCAAATGTTGCTGGCTGATATTGAAAGATGAGACGATGCAGCCAGTAGAGCAAGGCAGCAAAAAGGAAGGAGAGACGGTCAAGCGTGGAGTGAAGGTGGGAGAACAGAAACAAGAGCTGAGGTGCGGTGGGCGAAGAAAGAAGCATACAAATTGGAAAGCGCGATCCGCTCTTGTCCCCTGGGCTGTTTTTGTCCGTAGCCAAATCCCTTGGCGCGTTGGCCAATCTTCGCCTTCCACGTTGCTGATTGGACTCAAGTGCAAGGGTCCACCCAGTGCTAAGCTCAAGCGTGTGATAGGTTTCGACCAGTGAAAGTTGGAGCAGTTTCAGGAGTCATTTCCAGCAATACGGAGAACATCTGGGCTGCTACGCAACGGACCATGGTTTGGTCCAGCATGAAATGACTTCTTAGATTGACTTCTATAACGGTATGCTATTCATTGAGAACTCATCTCTTGGCCTCAGACCTATTGTAGATGTGGCTGTCTCGCTGTTTTAGACAACAGAAACCGCAACGTTCTGCTCTGGAGCATCTCTCGTGCTCTCGCCGGATTTAGATCGGTCGGCTCACATCCAATCCGGGTGTCTATGCATCTCTGATGGTACTTGCTTAACGAGCCAACCGGAACCTCTGAAGATCCGCGCTGCACAGCTACTATCCGCCGGTAGTCATAATTGCGACGTGTGCATGTGAATATGGCATAAAGATAGATGCATGGCAGTGGGATGGTGGTGTAATTGTTTCACCGTAAGGGTCGTAAACGCGGTCGACTTTTGTGCGCATGTCGTTTGTCTCAGCTTACTAGTTTGCCGATCCTCCGCACTCGTGAACTTGAAACGAAGCAAGGCAGCAATTCCTTGCTGATCCTGATACACCACCTGTCAACTTGATACTACACGGGAAGCAAAGTGCGATCTTCGAAGCCGTTTCTAAGGGTGCAACGATTGCGTGTACATAAAACGTATGGCGTCCTCGTACGTTTTTCGTCATTGAAATCGTTGCTTGATATGCCGAGCCAGTATGGCTCTGTGAAGTGGATGTGTCCAGCTTAAAGTAGTCACAGTAGTATGCTTGAAACACTTCGAGACGTGGAATCTATTCAGTATCAATCCACGTGGATGTCGTAATCAGATCTTGCTTCCTTTGCTTAAATGTACATTGATGAGCTCGATCAACTCCATGTCAAAATCCTGCAACATGAAGCAACCAATCTCAGGTGTCTATATCAGTTCGTATACAGGTAGCAAATGCCAGAATTAAAAGTTTGTCAAATCGGGATGCGACGTCAGTCATTCCTGTAAAGAACACTACGCTGATCAGAAGCAGCCTGTCCTCAGCTGATTCGCGTCTCACTTGTCGTAAACTTCGTCCACAGCCATGGAGTCGCGATATACTTCAGCGTACTTGCCGTCTCTATCACCCGTTTCCTTCTGGCTGTCCAATATCTTTTTCAATTCCTCAATCTCTGTATGATCTCTGGTATGTCTCATCCTCCTACACCATTTCAGATCGCCATCCACAAATATCCACTCACCTCCATTCTGACTCTTTTTCCCTGGGTTTACCGTGATATTGCTCAAGCCTTGCCAGACACCTGCAGCCACGGACCCAAGAAAGCTCTGCTTGATATAATCCGGCTTTCTATCTCCTAATGCCAGACTTGACGTCATGCCTAGAGATATGTGAAGTGCGCGCGTAGGATCCGTAAAGACGTCGTACTTGCAGTTCGTATTGCGAATGAAGTCGTTGATGAGGGAAGGATCACCGCAGCCAATGATGGTCAGTGTCGTCGGTGGATTGCGCAAGTAGAGTCCAGCGGGCGAGATATGTGAAGACAGCGCTCTCACATACTCTTGACACATCTGTCGTTACAGAGTTAGTGATGGTTTCTACATGCGACTGTCATCGACTTCCGTCAGTGGTCGTGCGCGGATTCAAATTACCCCGCAGAAGAAGTGTCGGATGAACACGATAATATTGCGCCTCTCTGTGGGCTCCCTGCGATCCCACAGACTTCTGAATTTGTGCGGTTTGCCATCGCTATCGAAAACGGGCAGTTCACCTGCTTCGATCACTCGTGATTCGGGAGGGAGTCGGTTTTGATCATCGACTGTCATCTCTGAATCGTATGTGGACGTAGAAGAGGAAGACGTGTTAGACATGTAAGATGGCCGAGACACAGCAGATGGTGTCATGCTGGATATTCTCACACGCAGAGTACTCTCAACAGATAATGCAAACACTGGATCTTATCAGGAACAGACAGTGAACTAGTCAGTATGGTTTTTTCAATTTCATCTAGGGCGGCTATCGATGTTGATCAAAACTGGGGAGCTAGCTGTCCTTATGAACAGCTTCATGCCAACTCGTTGGTTTGATAATATGGCAAGCGAAGCCTCATCCAGACCTCAGTCCATCACAACCGTAGCGTGCATGCAATTGTAGACGGGGTTCAACCGGATGCGCAAGATTGATTGGCGATGCTGAGCTGTTGATGCTGATGGTGGTGGTCCGTGAAATAAAGCCTGAGACCAGGGCTCTTCCTCCATCTTAGGGCTCGGGCAAAACCTTCCGTACCATTGGATCGACTGCAAGTATCAGAGCGACGACTAGACACCGGAGAGGAGGCTCATGCGCTATCCTCAGACATTGCGAAGGACATGAAGCTACAGGCGATGGGATGTTCGCTGCCTCCGACGCAGTCTACAATTGTATAGCAAGTGCGAGGGGGTTCGCCCTCCCCTTGAGGTCGCTTCACACGTTTCATGTGGAATCCCTGCTCACCACGTTCTCTTCGCACATCCATGCCGTGCAACCAGCATGCATCAAGCCCCTTGCACGCTCCACATGTCACGCTTGCTTCTAGCGTCATGTATGGGTGCAGGCGAGGTAATCCGTACATGGTTAACACAGATATCTTTCTGACTTATACTCAACTTGCTATCGACGATCTCCGATGCAATGGTGTACGGTAGCTCGTCTCATTCTCTTCCAAAAGGGACAACTCAGGCGGCCAGTCAGAAGAGCACCACATGCAGAACCCAGCATTGCGCTCTTTCAGAAGAAGCCATGTCACCAATTTGTCATCTATACTTCCTTGACTCGCTCTATCGCGAGTTCCTGGTATGCCGATATGGTCGGTTCTGATCCATTACTCTTGAGGCAATATTCTTTCTGATCCGAAGTGGATGTCGGCGCTGTTGATGTCAGGAGCTTTGTGTCGTTCCTTCAACTTCTTGACTGATGGCTGTCTCCGAGTCATTGCTTGTTTTCGTCTCAGATCGCCTTCCAGTGCTGGTAGTGTTCTCTCGCAATCTGCAACAAGCAAATTTGCTTTCCTCTCAAAAGTCAAACATGTTGCAAGGCTTGACTTGCGCTTAGATATCTCGGGAACTCTTATTCGAGTCATGCCTTGAGCATCTGTGATCATTACGAAGAGGCGGACACAACTTAGGCGAAGTATAATAGCTGTTCCCGAACACTGGGTCGAATTATCTGTCAATACCAATCGATCGCGAAGCCGCGAAATCGTGAGCAATCAGTATGCTCGACTGTGGATGCTTGGCACCATAGAGAGCCTCATTTACATTTTCCGGTGTAGCTGTGTTCGACATGGTAATTAAGTGCTTTAGATCAAGGGGCACATGGCGCACATACATCTTAAGACCGGTTCTGGGACATCCTGTGAATTCCGAGAGAAGCAATGATTCTGCTATATGCTCCTTGATACTTCATACTGGGCAGTTTTCGAGAAGCGGACAGCCCTACCATTGTATACATACACTGAGGAGCTTGGCATATATGTCTGGAATTTTAATGGATCAAAGAGCTTGTTTCCTGACAATAAGCATCTTCAAATCCAGGATCATATTGCAGAACGCTCGCTATCACGAAGATCTAATTTTTCGTCACATCAACCGAATGATGTACGGAATGACGTGAGCATCAGCATGCTGCTGGATTGTGCTGCACAGCTGCACTGCATATCATTCTGTCAAGCCGAAGCTTACCTTGCCAAACAGCACGTACTCACAGTGATCTGCATACGGTAGAGCTTCTATGCGGGAAGGTCCATCCCAGGTACACGAAAATGTAACTGTGTACAGATGATTTATTCGGGACACATTAAACCGAGAACATGTTTGTTTATGTGGGGATGGCACATATGCGGGGCTATAAGCGGAGAGAATGACGATGCGGCAATCGTGAGACTCGAGGTAGATGCCGACGCTGCACCTGTGTGTTCCACACTTCAAATGACATGTTAGCAGATACAACGTCCATGTTTTCAACATCTCTATTTCTTGTACCATATAGATCATCGATCAGTCAATCAGTCGATCAATCAAATTCTCAAGGCACTCTGACCATGACGCTTAACAAACTCACTTCCAACCGGGCGGTTCAGATGCTCAATGCTGCTGCGGAGGGAAAATATGGCGTCTTAGGTGTGGTGTCGTACAATATGGAAACGATCATTGGAGCAATACGTGCAGCAGAAGCCAAACGAGCCCCTCTACAGATCCTACTATTCCCATGGGCTCTGAAGTTCTCTCCGCTCTTTGTCGACTTTGCAGTGCATGCCGCGAGATCAGCGTCTGTTCCTGTGACGGTACATATGGACCATGCGCAAGAGCCCGAGATAATCGATCGTGCGTCCCAAATCAAGGCACCTGATGGATCTCCCGCATTTGACTCCATCATGGTCGACATGAGCCATTACGAGAAGGAGGAAAACCTGGCTAAGACGACCGAACTCGTCAAGCTATGTCACAGTCGCGGCATCGCAACGGAAGCCGAGCCAGGTAGAATTGAGGGTGGCGAGGATGGTGTCAAGGACACTGCTGAGCTCCAAGGAATGATGACCACGGCGGAGGAAGTGGATGATTTCATTGCCACGGGTATTGACTTTCTTGCCCCTGCGTTCGGAAACGTCCACGGCGATTACCATGGTGTTGAGAACATTCACCTCGACTACGACAGGTATGACGAGTCAAGATCTAGCTGTACTAAACGAGAATGCTAATGCGCTGTAGGCTTGCCTCGATTCACGAAAAGTCCAAGGGTCGGGTGCAGGTGGTCTTGCACGGAACCAACGAGTTCATCCCTGAGATCTTGAACGAATGCATCGAACGCGGCGTTACCAGAGTCAATGTCAACAAGATGGTCTTGTCCGACTACTTTGAGTATGTGAATGCAAACACCGGCAAGGTACCCCTGACGGAACTATTGGAGACCGGAACGGCCAAGATTCAGGCACAGTGTGAGGGTTGGATGGATGCTATGGGATGCTCAGGGAAATACTAAATGTATCCATTTGTTGATACATATTTAGCTCGAAGAAAGCTCCATCCACCCAATCTGATTTGGCATGTATAGGGTTATATCCAGACTACTCTTCACATCAGACGTGAGATAAATTTGGGAAAAAAGGGATAGGGCAAAGCCATAGCTTGAAAGCATATGCTTATGTATCCACTGTTCTTTCCACACTGGAGAAACGACCACTTGGAACACATGGATTTTATATATTTGGATTTGACAGAGTGAGTCGATATATGGAGGTCTCTAGTGACTCAGTGCTCTTTCAAAGACTCTGCAAAGTCCTCTACAGCCTGTTTGAAACTCGAGTCCGCCTTGAATCCCAGGCTGAGGGCCTTCGTGATGTCGAAGCGGATCGGCCAACTCTCTAACATATCCTTGATCTCCTGAGATGCCTTTTCTCTCTTCACCAAGGCCACAGCTTTGTCTCCGCCTACCTCCCTGAGAGCGTTGAGCATCTCTGCGACGTTCGCTGTAATACCAGGCAAATTCACTTGTCTGATGTGCACCGGCAGACAATCTCTCTGTAGAGTCAAGGAGTGCATGAGATTATTGACCAGTGTACGAGGTGAACAGAGCCATGCCTGGAAGCCATCGTCGCACGGCAATACACTCTCCTTGCCCTGTAATGGCTCACGGATGATTCCTGACATCCAGGACGAAGCTGCCTTAGTGGGTTTGCCGGGCCTGACTGAAATAGTAGGAAAACGAAGAGAGAACCCATTGATGAGGTTGCGGCGGGTGTAGTCGTTGATGACATACTCGATCATGCTTTTCTGTGTACCGTACGAAGAGCCGGGCGTCGGTACCGTCGCTTCCGAGGGTGCCTCCGGTAAAGGTTGGCCATAGATGGCTGTGCTCGAAGCATAGATGACTCTCGTGCCCGGACATGTCTTGCGAATGGCTTCGAGCAGACGTAGTGTGCTATGCAGATTCACTCGATATCCGAGGTCAAAGTCAGCTTCTGAGCCGGCGGACATGATTCCATGGAAGATGAAAATGGTGTCGAGGTCAGGTGCAAGAACAGCTTCGGGGTCTTCGTAGAGATCGGCCTTGACGCATTTAGCATTTTGTTTATTGCTCTCTGCTTTGGGTGGAACGGGTGGTTCAAAGATGTCCACTAAGACGACGTTGTGTGATGCATTCAAGAGATGCTCCGCGAGCATCTGGCCAACAAAGCCGCCGGCACCAGTGATTAGGATCTTCATACTGTGATTTCGAAGTCGAGTTTCAATGTTCACAACCCTTTTTTGCGTGATGAAAGGGAGGTGATAAGTCTCTTGGTTGGAGTGCTGTTGCGCGTCACCAGCACAAAACTTGGTTATCTGATTACAAGGATATAGTGATGTGGGGTTGATCCAACCAGCAGTAGTGTACGAGTGCTTTATGGTCAACCATAAGTAATGATACGGTCTTCTTTCCGTGCCATCGGTGCAAGTCATAGACCGAGCGGTAGCTGATCTTTTCGTCACTTCCGCCGTGCACAATCCTACGTTATAACATCACAACATCCGAGTTGCCGATGTTGCGTAGCTCCGTACAGCAGGAGCCTCTGCCTGTGGAGCCCCTCTATACTTGTAACAAGGCAGATCTGCATCGGGTGCCACACATACCTCTTGCGGGGCGCTCTGGGGAAGCGGGCAGGCCCCACAACCCCGGAGTATTGTCCTCGGATGCCTCAACATGGTTAATCCAATAGCCTATCTTTGTGCTTTAAATAATACATCAACCTGGATGATTCAGTGCTCGGTCTATTCTTGAGGCGAGAAACGGTGAACTATTTGGGTGAGATTTGAATCAATGGAGCCCAGGCGGCTTCGTATGAATTTCTTGCCTGGCCCCCGAAATATATCAAGAACTCACTTTCGCTACGATTCACATGTCACTACCTTCCCTCGTTATTGAACCCCAAGATGGCTACAGACTTCAAGAAGGATGAGCATGCTGAGCACGTCGAGCTGGAGCTTGATCTCAAGATTCCCAAGGTAGCGGGAGACGAGCAAGCCATACACCATGCTTTTGTAGCTCAGGACGAGGAATGGAAGGCCACACATACGAAAAAGCTCTTGCGAAAGGTTGACATGCATCTGCTGCCATTCCTGATCGCCATGTACCTTATGAACTTCTTGGACCGAAGCAATTTGGCTCAAGCACGACAGGGCTCGCTAGAAGAAGATCTGTACATGAAAGGCACAGACTTCAATCTTGCGACTAGCATCTTATTCGTTGGCTATCTTCTCATGCAGCTGGTATGTCAAGGAAGGCCTTTTGTACATCTTTGCTGCTTCACTGACGAAGTCTAGCCATCCAATGTTCTTATCACGAGAGTCAAGCCTTCGATTTATCTTGCGACAGCCATGTGCTTGTGGGGCGTTGTATCAACCTGCAATGCCGCCACCCACAATTTCACTGGTCTCGTAGTTGTCCGCTTCTTCCTGGGATTTGTCGAGGCACCTTTCTTCCCTGGAGCCGTTTTCCTCATGTCAAGTTGGTACACCAGAGCTGAACTGACGCGACGTATCGCCTGGTTCTATTCCGGTAAGAGTGACGTGGTCGTCAAGCCTGACATGGCGCTCACATTTGTCTAGGAAGCTCCTTGGCCAATATGTTTGGCGGTTTGCTTGCAGCTGGTATCCTAGGGAACCTCGATGGCGCCATGGGTATCGCTGGTTGGCGCTGGCTGTTTATTATCGAAGGAAGCATAACTATCTTTTTAGCAATTCTCTCCGGGTTCTTCTTGCCTGATTATCCCTCCACCACACGCTGGTTGAGTGAGGAAGAGCGCGCCTTCGCTGCCTGGCGATTGGCGGATGAAATCAAAGAGTCTGATGACCAGCACTCAGCATGCGTTTGGCAGGGTGTTAAGCTCGCTGTCAAAGACTATCGTCTTTATTACTTTCTGTTGCTACAGCACCTGAGCTTGCTCTCGCAAACCTTTCAATACTTTTTCCCGAGTATTGTGGCCACTCTCGGCTTTGGAAAGATCGAGACTCTTCTCTTGACAGTACCTGGTCAGTATGCCCTCGCTCATAACCAGTGTCGCAAAATGGTGCCTATGCTGACAGAGTCTTGACAGTCTGATTCGCCACTTTCTTGCTATCAGTAGTTGTGACCTACACAAGTAGTATTACTGGAGATCGGAGCTTGCACATAGTAGTCCTGATGCTCATTGCCGCGGCAGGTAATGCAATAGCGACAGGGACAACGTCCACTGCGGCACGCTTCGTGGCAATGTTCCTTATGCCAATGGGTGCGGTATCAGCATACCAGATCATTGTCTCCTGGGTGGCCAATTCGTTCCCACGTCCTTTGGTCAAGCGATCGGCGTCAATTGCCATATGCAACATGATTGGCAACACGGCGAGCATTTACGGTAGTTATATGTACCCAGCATCCGCAGCGCCGCAATACATACCTGGAGGCAGCGCCAATGCAGCGATAAGCGTGTCAGTGGGAATCCTGGCATTGGTCTTGAGATGGATGCATGCCCGAGAGAATAAGAAACTAGAGGCAATGGAGAGCACGGATGGTCACAGAGAAGAGGCTGGCGACACCAGGGGTGAGGGCTTCAGGTATGTCTACTGATCCAGTAAAAAGGATTAGAGGACGATCGAAGCTGTAGCAGGAATACAAAGCCAGCTGAGAAGCTGCCGTTTCTCGGTCTCGACATGACACCCAAGTCGCCATTGTTGGTAATAAATATTACCTTGTATATTAGTGGGTCGATGACAGGTGCTTCGCACCTCGCTGGCGTGTGGTCATACCGTAGATTTGAGAGGTGTGTCCTCGGCAGATGAGCATATAGAGGATGATCCGTGGATGATAGATTTGCAAATGCGACGACGTTACAACCGTGCGTACCGCAATGGCTCCGGCGATGGTCGTACA
Organism: Neodothiora populina; assembly: GCF_041146345.1. Lineage (NCBI taxonomy): Eukaryota > Fungi > Ascomycota > Dothideomycetes > Dothideales > Dothioraceae > Neodothiora > Neodothiora populina. The sequence continues at coordinate 1,514,898 of NW_027191417.1, forward strand.
CTTGGAATTGAGATATTACCTTGGTTGTGTCTTGCGCATACCGCCATTGCGGGGTCTTATGGTAGTGTACTTGTCTGGGAGGCTTGTGTCGTTCTTGTGGTTCGCTCGCCACGAAGTATATCCATATCTCAAAAGCAGATCTCATGCTAGGCAAGGTGTGGATTAAGCATAAGGTTTTCCCAATCAAGTATATCTTGTTTATCGGCCAATGCCAAGATTGAGGCAGTGCATTTCACTTGAGAAGATCAACGTCATTGGTTTGTTTCAGAGCTCTTGTGAGCACGCACGCGATGCTGTCCTGCACACGGCTTCTCGTGGAGCTACAACCTACGCATTCCGTAACTTGAGCTCTTTCTTGCTTGCGCCTCCTCGTAGAAGTGTGGTACCCGATCTTTCTCTTTTTCCTTTCATTTCATTGAGCAATCGTTTTCTGAGAAAATTTTACTTCTTGAAGCTGCTTGGCGACAGACTATCTGCATTTCCCCAATCAATTGCTCAGAATTCACACGCCGGGTCCCATTGTTGCTAGCAGGGTTGGATCCAATACACGGAACGTTTGATTTCTTCTCAAACCTCTTGGCTCGCCGTCTTACCTCGTTCGTATCTATATTCAGCCAGAAGGCTTTTGTCCCATCTTACGTTCTTTTTCTTCCCTCAACATGAGTAAGTGCGCTCCAGTACATATCCCCAAATTCCGTCACCGCTCAGCAGTCCTTGCGAGTGTTTCGAGTTCGAGCCGAGCTCTTACAATATTGCGATCGCTTGTGCCCGATTGCTCGCCCTGTGCCGAACGCCGTACTAAAGGAATGCGCAGATAGAGTCAAAAGCTCATTCCACAAACACGGCCGTGGCTCCAACGATTGGGGCAGTCGCAGCAACACTATGAACGGCGACGGTGTCGGCAATGGCTCTACTGAGCACACTCCGCTGATGCAAGGGGCCCGCGAAAGTCTTGGGAACCTCAACAGCAGAAGACCGCATCTCAATGTGAATGCGTATGATGATGACGAAAGGGCTTGGATTCGCTACCCTATGCGCTTCATCAGCACCACATGGGCTGTTCTGGCGAGCAACTACGTTAATTTCCTACTTGTCTTTGTCCCTGCCGGAATCGTACTCGGCGTCCTTAACGTCAACCCTACTGCCACGTTCATTGTCAACTTCCTGGCCATTGTTCCGCTTGCCGCATTGCTTAGTTTCGCGACCGAAGAACTGAGTGTCAAACTGGGTCAAACTCTCGGTGGTCTCATGAACGCAACTTTTGGAAATGCTGTCGAACTTATTGTCAGTATCGATCACATTGGAGCTGAAATGGACAGCAACGCTAATGAACCTGATAGGTCTCGATCGTTGCCCTTCGTCAGGGCGAGATTCGCATCGTTCAGGCCAGCATGCTTGGAAGTATTCTATCTAACATTCTCCTCGTGCTCGGGTGCTGCTTCGTCGTTGGTGGATGGAGATACCATGAACAGTCATTCAACTCGACAGTCGCATCTACTATGTCTTCGCTTATGGCAGTAGCCTCTGCTTCGCTGATCATTCCTGCTACGCTCTACGCAGTGCTCGCGAACTCCAAGTCATCGTCCACTGACAACATTCTCATATTGTCCCACGGAACAGCGATCATCCTGCTTATCCTTTACTGTCTCTACCTTTTCTTCCAGCTGAAGACTCATGCAAGTCTGTTTGATGAGGAGGAGCAGGAGGAAGGGGCTGACGCGAAAGAGCCGGAAGTCCTAACTCCCATACCTGCTGGCATTGCGCTTCTTCTGGTCACCCTCCTCGTTGCTGTCTGTGCAGAGTACCTGGTTGACTCGATTGATGCCATTGTCGAAGAGGCACACATTTCCAAGACTTTCATTGGTCTGATTCTTCTCCCTATCGTTGGCAATGCAGCCGAGCACGTCACTGCCTGTGTCGTGGCCTACAAGAACAAGATGGACTTGGCCATCGGAGTCGCCATCGGTTCCTCGATGCAGATTGCACTATTCGTCACTCCTTTCCTGGTTATTCTCGGCTGGATCATTGGACAGCCCATGACGCTCAACTTCCAAGTCTTTGAGACCGTCACATTCTTTGTCAGTATCCTTGTGGTTAATTACCTCATCCAGGACGGTAAGAGCAACTACCTCGAAGGCGCAATGTGCTTGGGCACTTATATCATCATTGCACTGGCATTCTACGTGTACCCCGATGATGCTGGTGTCCCCGGTGTCAAGAGCAACTAAAAGGACGCTCGTCGGAGAGCGAGCGAGGCAGAGTAGACGAGCGCAAACAGCAGATCAAAGCTGCAGCTAGCTGATCTCTCTGTGGGGTATCGGGCGCAGGTGGACCTTTGCCTCGGCAGAGGTAGAAAAGCTCATGAGAGCTCTCAACTTATTTTCTTATAGCAGTATCTCAATTTTACTATGTACAAGGCATGTCCGAGGTGTACGTTCGTCGCACAAGAACGGTGAGCTCTCTTCAAGCTTGAGCGTGAAATGTATGAGACAATGCTCTCGAGGGGAGCATAATGTGGACCTTGTCTGACCTAAGGTAACCATACATGAGGTACTTGTACATTGAGCTTTCTCCACAGTATCAAATGCCCCGCTACGCCAAGAAACGATACAGGATCCCTCATGCAGATACAAGTACATCTGAAAGTAGGGATAGCTTAGATACCTACCAAAGCAGGAAGAAAAACGGCGACTCTACGAAAGGTGAATGTTGGGATGGGGAAGCGCCTCAGCATATGCATGAGCAGCACGGAGACCTGAGGTACCTTTGCCTTCTCCACGTTTTTCAACACTTGACTATGTACGTGATGCATGCAGCACAGCAGATGTGGAGAAGACGGTATGCTATATTGGCTGTAGTTTTGTGATACGGTTGTTTTGTTGAAGAGCACATCGCAATATGAGTAGGTATTCATCCAGGTGTTAGAGCTCTTTCACTAAACATTGACGTCTTGACTCGAGGTGGGATGGACGGCAGCGAGCGGGATGCGGCAGCCTTAAATCCGTTCTTCGCTTTGTGGATCCGTCCATCTTGTTATATTAGCTACGTAAGAACAAAATCAATCAATGGGGAACAGGCTCGATCGGAGACGTTTCAAGCTGGGGAAACCTCAGGCATAATATTTTATAATATTTTGGTAGTGCATGAGGAAGACCCAAAAACCCGCCCCCTCCTCCAAGTACAGCCTTGTCCCACTTTACTCTCAACCGACTCGCATTCGACCTCTCAAAGAGTATTATCATCTTCCCCTCCACATCAGAGTTATAGACGCCCGAGTGATACATACTGCCATAGTATGAGTCACGCAACTTGATACGACAAAGCATAGGCAGAGATAATAAGTTGACCACGCCTGTGTTGGCAGGCACGCATTCCGCACACCGCCAATATGGCGACCAACCCAAATAAATCCAGGTTCTGGAGCGACTTCATCTACGACGCCTGGCTCTGGACATTCAGTGTTCTCATCGACCTGTTCTTCCGCGAGGTCCATCCTCGTTCATCATGGAAGGTTCCCCGTCAAGGCCCCGTTCTCATCGTCGCCGCGCCCCACGCCAATCAGTTTGTTGACCCTCTGATTCTTATGCGCGTCTTGCGACACGATTGCAAGCGTCGTGTGTGTTTCCTGATTGCGGAAAAGAGTACGAAAAGGCCTTTCGTCGGATGGGGATCGAGAATGGTTGGCGCTGTGCCAGTTGGCAGAGCTCTGGACAAGAAGAAAGCTGTGGAAGGCGCGATTTACCTTCCTGATCCAGAAGGCGCGCCGGACATCATCAGAGGCACCGGTGTGGACTTTACCGATTCCAAGACCTACCAGATCGGAGGCCTTCTGGTTTTGCCCACCGTGAGCAACGAAGCCGCCAACGCCGAAATCAAAGAGATCATCAGCGAGAACGAAATCAGACTGAAGAAGCCTTTCAAGGGAAACGCTGCACTGAGACAACTTACCGGACAAGAGGTCTATGTCCAGGGAACCAAGGAGGGCATCGCCGAGAAACCGGACAACAAGTATGTCGAGGGCTACCAAGGCTCCAAATTCAGTGTCGCCCCGCATGTCGACCAGTCCAAAGTCTACGAAGCTGTGTTCAAAAAGCTGCACGATGGTGGTTGTATTGGCATTTTCCCCGAAGGCGGAAGTCACGATCGCACCGAACTTCTTCCTCTGAAAGGTACGTGATTCAATGTATGTTGGTAGTGTGCACCTTGGAATTTCACTGACGTCTTGACAGCCGGTGTGGCTATTATGGCTCTGGGGGCTCTGGCCGAGAATCCTGACTGCGGTGTCAAGATCGTGCCCTGTGGCATGAACTACTTCCACGCTCACAAGTTCCGCTCGAGAGCTGTTGTAGAGTTCGGAACACCCATTGAGATTCCTCCCGAGACCGTGCAAATGTACAAGAACGGTGGACGTCGCGAAGCTGTAGCCCAGGTTCTGGACACCGTCTATCAAGGTCTGATCACTGTCACTGTCACCAGTCCGGATTACGACACCCTCATGGTAAACTAAGACCCAGCTCTGAAATTCATCCTTACAGCCCTTTGATGCTAACCTTGAAACAGCTCATTCAAGCTGTTCGCCGCTTGTACAACCCCAAGGGCAAGAAGCTTCCTCTGCCAATGATCGTTGAGCTGAATAGACGGCTTGTCAAGGGCTACACGACTTATAAGGACGATCCGCGAATCATCAGCCTGAAGAAGTCCGTCCTTAGCTATAACAAGGAGCTGATGATGCTCAACATTCGTGATCATCAAATCAGCTATGCCCGTTTCAGTATTCCCAAGGTCGTCTTTACCCTTCTTTACCGTCTTGCCAAGCTAGCGGTCCTAACTACTGCCGTGCTTCCCGGATTGGTTCTCTTCGCCCCTGTCTTCATCGCCGGCAAGACCATTAGTATCAAAAAGTCACGCGAAGCCCTAGCCGCCAGTACTGTCAAGATTCAGGGTAAGGATGTCATGGCAACATGGAAACTCCTGGTCTCAATGGCCTTGGCTCCGGTCTTGTATACTTGGTATACCGCTATCCTAACGTACTGGGCCCACCGGAACCGGATTCAGGGATATATGTCCGAACGCGTTCCGCTTTGGAGCATTGTGGTGTTTGGCTACATCTTCTTCCCAATGATCACTTACATGGCGCTGCGTTTCGGCGAGGTGGGAATGGACATTGCCAAATCGCTCCGACCTTTGGTTCTTTCTCTAGGACCTACTAGTCACAACACCATGTTCCGCCTCCGTCAGAAGCGTCAGCGTCTGGTTGAGGAGGTTACTGAAGTCATCAACGAACTCGGCCCAGAACTATACCCCGATTTTGATCACCAGCGGATCGTGAACGATCCTTACCATCCTCTGTCGCCGTCCGTGTCTCGTCCTCAGACTCCGAGACCGGGAACTGGTGGTAGACGCAGCGAGAGCTACGGATTCAATCCTCTAGGTTTGTCTGCATCTAGTCCTACCAATTCGAAGCCGAGTCAGACACCCGGCGCAGGCATTGGCGGTGGCAGCGGCATTGGCAGTAGTCACCTACCACGCAACGAAAGTTTCGGAAACCTCGGTGGAATTGGTATATTCGCTACCAGACCAGGCACGCCCAATCGCTCGCGCAGTAGAGCGCGGAGTGACAGTGGAAGCAGCAAGGATGCGAATGGCGCGCCCCTTCGCAGAAGAAGCAGTGGTCTCGGAGTGGGTGGAGGTGATCTAGGTATGACTACGATAAACTCGAAAGACTCGATGGATGAGGTCAGCAAGAAGATCAGAGGGGCCATGAGAGAACGTGGCCGACGGCGCAGGAGCGAAGACATGGTCGAAGGCGAGGGTGGATGGGAGCTAGCTGATGCAGATGTGGACGGAGAGGTCGACGATGAAGATGAGGAAGTAATCGAAGAACGGAGAAAGGATGTGTAGAAGCAAGAAGACAACGGCAAGAGAGATGTAGAACGAGCGACGGCGCCAGTCATCTGTCCACAATTGGGTATGAAGAATTCAGTAGTAGGCATTGATACCATCCAGCATGTGCATATTTCGTACCCATAATTCCTATAGATCTTTCAAATGACCGAAGCATATATATGACCAGAGTGTGTACCATGTCATGTAGCGATCCTCTGACAGCAACCGTCTACTATATTCAACCTTGCGTACTCTCACCGGATCCACGTCGACACAAGCCACGTTATCTTGCATCTATATATTTTACCTCTTGAGCCCATGCATGACTCAGAAGCAGCGTCATGTATCGCACTGTCAAGGCTACAGGTACTTTCGAACAGGCTGGGTCCACATGCCGTGTCTCAATCACGACCGTTGTCGGCTGAAAAGGAAAGCACGCTCTTTAGCAGCTCGTCGTTTTCTACCTGCACAGCTGCGCTGTGAAAGTACAGATATAATGGGATAATAAGCTAAGGTACTGTCCGAAGCATATAAGGTTGCCTCTTGGACCTTCTCCAATATTTAGGGCATGTTCCTGAGACACATTCCAGTTGCTGCCCTTTCGCCCTCTTTTGGACCATGCGATCCTGCCCTAAAACCGTCGTGGACCTTGACCAACGTGGATCTAGACGCTATCGTCATGTTCAACGTTCTGATCTGGTTCATTACAATGCTGAATGATACGCGTGTGAATGCTTTTAGGCCTTTCAAGGTTTGATGTCTCTCATTTGTGGCCCACTTCCCGATATGCACACTGCTCATGCAGTAGTGTGCGGACCAACATGTTCAGTCGCACAACGGCTGCTTCACTCTGCTGATCATGCCACGAGGGGTTGTCTCTCATATGTTCTACATGAGCCTGCATGGCATAGCAACGTTGACCCGTCCTGGAAATCACCGCTGAGCTTCATGGCCGATGTCAGTCGTTCGGCTTCCCGTACGAGTTCATGAGGCGTAAACACGTTGTCGACTGCTTTCAACGGTCGCTATTGCTGACAGTGATTCGACAGATCAGTACAAAGTGAGCCTGGCCTGAGTAACCGTCATGCAGTTGGATAGTCTTCGATGAACCATGCTGGGTGATGCTTTGCCAGCTGATGGCATTGATCGATGTCTTTCTCATATCCCGGCCTTGGAAAGACATTCAATAAGAGCCTGCTGCCCATATCTACCAGGAATATGAGCGGCATTGCCGCTTACTCTTACTACCACTCTCGATTGTCCCTTACCACCACTCTTGATTGTTGCTAGTATGATCCCAATTAATACTACGAAGGAATTCATCAATGACCCACACAAGCTAATCGCAGTCGCCTGTGTGTTATGCGTCCTGGCATTCATCACTGTGATCCTACGGATTTATAGTCGCGTACATCTGACGAATGGATTTGGGCTTGACGACTGGCTTCTACTCGTTGCATTCGTGAGTCTTGAGATGCGGTTTGACCGCAGCGTGAGACTGAGCCAGGCGCTGACATGTACAACACGTAGTCATTCTTTGCCCTAGACTGTAGCGTCTACATATACCAGAATTGGGTGGCAGCAACGCAAGAGGGCACACCTGCAAATATCCTTCTCCTCTGTAAAGTATGTGAACACTTGCTGGTCAAAGGGACAACACAAGACACTAACTTCTGGTCCTGCTTCCTTCAGCTCGAAGTTTACTTCTTCAGCATCTATTTCTTATCCCAGGCAGCGCTCAAAGCAGCACTTGCGACTTCGTTCTATCGCATCACGCCAAATACTCTGGAGAGAGCCCTTCTCGTTGCCACATGCGTGCTCTATGCCCTGTTCAGCATCTCGGTCTCAGGCGCCTTTTTCTTTCGCTGTGGATTTAGAGACAACGCAACAACCACAGCCTTCTACACCAGAAGCTGCCCTGCATTCGAGCGTGCAGAGCTAGCCCTCAGCCTGACACATACCGTCCTGAACGCTGTCGTGGACTGGATATTTGCTACCATGCTCATCTTTCTTTTTCTGCGCCAGCCCTTGATGCCTGCGAAGACTAAAGCAGCAGTGTGCGGGATCACTGTGCTCGCGACATTCGGCAGTGTCATTTCAGTTGTGCGCATACCACTAGTACTGCACCCCTTGAAGGCTCTGCCGGGAGCATTTGGATCGGAAACAGCCATCGCTGTGACGAGCATTACAGAGGTCGGCATTGGACTGATGTGTTTGAGCATGATGGCGCTGAGGCCGCTCGGAGGGATCATGCTAAAGAGGGTGAGGCAAGTGTTTAACAGAGCGAGAAGCTCGCGCACATTGCTCGCTTCGTCGACTGAAAGTAGTGGTGGAACGTCACTACCAAAAGAGAAGACGACTTCCGAAAAGAAATGGATGGGGAGACTTGGACTATTGCCTGACCCATCCACTTGCCAGACAGTTACTCAGGTCACGACAGCGGACTCGCATGATCCGGTCGACGCAGAGAAGGGCACTACCTTCCAATCCAGTATTCCTGTGCATCAACAACACATCTAAAGCGCTTTACACTTCTTTCTTGGAGCCGGCCTCATAGTTCAAAAGTAGAGCGGACTGCTATACACTTTGATTGTTCTGTAGCGATTTATCAGCGCATATTTCTACATTTCATCTTACCACGCCCAAATCAGACAGGTCACGGTCTTACAAATATACTATTTCTTGACGACTGTGGCATCAGATTATCACCGCTCTACAACGGAAACGTGCATACCCCATCCATTGACCTTTGTTTAAAGATACTCGAGTATATACTTACAGAACAGGGTTACCCTCATGTCACAATTCGGACTTCTCAGCGCCGACCTAATACCGTATCCCACCAAACCGGGGCTTGAACGTCCAAAGATAAGGGCAGAATTAAGAAATGACGACAAGGACTCGATTATTCGGCCCGAAAAATGCGGGTCAAGATATGTTTACCCTGTACACAAATACACGCTCAAACAGACCGACTAGTTATCTCTTCTTTTATGTGAATGATCATCAGTGGATACAAAGCAGTGTAGCGCAGGACAGCACAGCATGGCGAAGAAACAAGAAAACTTGGCTGAGAGCTTCTCCCCACGCCATTGTCGACATTCCGTATGATGTGATGTGATGCGTCCGTTGTCATCGTGCCATCGTCGTCGTGGTCGATCATTGTAAATCATCGGGAAGGGTTGTGCAAATTGTGGAGATGTTTTCCGTGGATTTTGGTAGATTTGCAGCTCGTGCTTTCGCAGGAGATTATACGGTACATGTGTTTTGTGTGTAGATACGTGCACAATTTCTTTAGTACATCATCTACGCAATCAAAGACTAGATCTGACGTTTCTGTTATCTATTCACACCGCAACCGAGTTCTCTTGTTGCTTCTTCGTCTTCGATTCAACTCTCTTTTGTCATTTCCTTTCGAGTCACCGTTACGCAAAACACATACTTGCTCACGATTCATCCCCCGAATCACCCTCACAATGGCAATCCGTGTGCCCCGTCTCCCGTCCCGACGGGCCATGAAACCCTACATAGCAGAGTTCCTCGGCACGGCGCTTCTGATCGTGATAGGCGACGGCGTAGTCGCGCAATGTCTGCTTTCAGACTACACGTACGGAACATGGCTAAGCATCAACATCGCCTGGGCAGCCGCGGTCTCGCTAAGCTCCTTCCTATCCGACCCATCCCCGACCATCAACCCAGCAGTGAGCATAACCAACGCCTTCCTGCGCCCGAGTCCCGCCCAATGGCGTCAGCTACCCGGTAAACTCCTCGCGCAGTTCCTCGGCGCCTTCATCGGCGCCGCCCTCGTCTACCTCGAGTACTACTCGGCCATCCGCGCCTGGGACCCCGAATACACCATCCCAGGCGGCAGCATCCTGTCTCCGCGCGGACATCACTCGGCCGGCATTTTCGCGACATACCCGTCTGCAGCGTACTCCTCGAACTGGGAAGCCGCGCTGCAAGAAGGTCTGGGATCCGCCGTGCTCATGTTTGGATGTCTGAGTATCGGCGACGCGGGCGCCAACGGCCCCAGACGCTTCGCTGCGCCCCAGCTGAGTATGTTCTTGTTGCTTGTTGCTATCGGTGCTGCGCTCGGCTGGCAGACGGGCTATGCGGTCAATCCGGCACGTGATTTTGGTCCGAGATTGTTCTCCGCTATTGTTTATGGTAAAGAGGTTTTCACTGCTGCTGGTTATTACTTTTTGGTGCCGCTTTTTGTGCCCGTTGTGGGATGTCTGGTCGGTGCTGTCACGTATGATGCGTTTCTCTTTGAGGGAGAGGGAAGTGTGGTTACCGAGGCTGTTGAACGCATGGGCGGGCAGGGAGATGGGTCATTGAGGTTGGAGGATGACGAGTATTAGTGTGGAGTGAAGACTGCTGTTACGAGGAGAACTTTTTAGATGTCATGTGTAATGGTATGATGTTAAGGGAGACGGAAGACTTTTAGAGTGTATATAGATAGATTCGCTGTAGATGAGAGGACTAGTGGGAGCGTATAGAAGCTCCTGAATGTGGGAGATTATGACCAAGCTCACGTTATATCAAAAAAGATACCACTATTCTTTTGATAATGATATGAAATCGCTCTATGTAAGGACGAGACCTATACAAAAGGTGGTAATGGAAGAAAGAAGGAAAAAACAATTTTATATGTTTTTGAAAGAGGAAAAGAAAAAACCGCAAAGCTAGCCCACTCAAGCGAAAGAAGCCTTCTTCTCGTCCTCGAAGTTGGACCTGCCATGCAGCACACCCTCAGACATGGCTCTCTTTCTCCTGCGTCCCATGATCTCCTTTGCGCGCTCAGACAGCTGGAAGCACCAGCCGCCCGCGACTAGGACACCACTGACAACATTGACAAGGCGCACGATCAGCCCCAAGAACCCATCCCATTCCTCAGCAATAGTCAACAGAATAGGCTCAATGTCGTACTTGACGAAGACGCCAGGCACCTGGTTCTCAGGCACCGGACGGCTCTGCTCGGTCACGGCGTACTGATTCGTGAACACGGTGTTGTGGCCCCACCTGACTAGAGAGTTCTTCTCGCTTGCTTCGTCGGATGAACTGGGCGATATGGTCGGGTTTATGCGCGCCAGGGCTTTAGCGTCTGTCGTGTAGATTGTCGGCACGACGGACAGGAAGTACTGGTATTTCTCAAAGTGGGCATCGGTGGTTGTGCGCGTATTGTCGAGGGGGTTGGAAAGGCCGGGATAGAATGGGCCGAAGGAGAGCTCCGTGATGATGTGGGAGAAGTTGAAGGCTGTAGGGGGTCCTTATTAGATATCACGTTTCCGGACTAATCCTTCCATAACAGAGATACTCACTCTTGTGGTCCAAATGTTGGCCAAACTCTCTGTACCCGTGTCCTCTTGCCGTGATGTGAAAGTCACCCTGCACTTTGTTGCCGTCAAGAATGCCAAACACTCTACAACTGTCCGGCAGGAGTTTGCGTGGCAGCTTCGGCGTCTTTGCGAACTTCTTTCGCCTCTTTGCAGCACCCAGATAGTCATGCACGTCTTCTTCGGCATAAGTGCTGGCCTTTCGTCCTTCGGCTTCCTTCCTCTCGGCCTCACTCATGCCCAGCGCATGCACGCCCTTGTTGTCCTGCCACTGCGACCAGCGCGTAGGGTGCTTCGTCAGCGCTTGTGCGGCAAGGATGAGATCCCCAGACGCGTCTTGCACATTTATGTGGATGTCTTCACATCTCATCGCCACAACCATGTCTATGTTTATCTGCAGGTCATGACTGATCCCCTTCTCTACACTGAACGAGTGCGTTGTGTCTCCCACCCACCATCGCTGCAGTTCTGTAGTTGCAAGAAAGAGAGAAATCACAACAACCCATGCTGTCCACACTCCACCGGAGGTCGTCTTGGTCTGATAAGAAGGTTTCGTCTTGGCTGGATTTTATGATTAGTGGAAGTATCAAGGGTATATGTGTCTATATATGGCCGCTGTAAGGGGTGAAACCTACGAAAAGCGTCGAAAGCCTGTACAATGCTCGAGGCCTTGTTCTCACCAAAGGCACTCTCGTCGAGGCCTGAGTCGGTGAACCCATTCATCGCTGGCAACGGGGTCTACAAGATCTATCATGAACATGTTCAAGTATGAGGCCAGCTGGACGAGGGACGCCCGCCAGGCACCTGAAACAGTTGGCCCGAGCTCACCTCCGCAGCCAGCTCCGCAATTTAGCTGTGTCGAGTCCTGTTTCTTATATAATCTTGATACTGAACATACTGTGTAGTTTGTCTAGTGTTATTGCTCTGAGCTATTAAGGTCAAAGATTTCGTTACTTCTCGATTGATCGAGTGTTAGTCTGGCGAGAGAAGAAGACATCTGCCTGTGGTGTCTATCTGCTCAATTCGCTAAGCTCTGCGCTGCTACTATTTCAAGGGCAGGCGTCGGACACGGAGGTTCATTCTTCCGACGACTTGACCGTGCCCCGGCACCTGCTATAAAAATCCCTGCACCCTATCCTCGGAAGACCTCAGCTATCTTTCTCACAGACATTAGAGACACAAGACGCCTTCCAATGTCGCCAACCTTGTTGTAGCTCTCACCTGGTATGTAACACTATTCTCTCATCTCCATTGGCCTTTCCTCAACAGGATGAACCAACCATTTCGTTACACCCAGCTCACTTCGACGCAAAATTGCGATTGAGAAGAACGCGAATCTACTTCTGACTTTTACACTTTTACTTCATGTCTATATCTCAGCAACACTTGCAAGCTTATCGCTGACAATGATAAAGTCTAGGTGATCATGCGATCTGAATGTCATCGACTTATACTGGTCGTATAGACTTGCAGAGGTTGTCCCTGGTAGGTGTTTATCGCATATTAGTAGGCAATTTGTACACAAGATACAACCAGACAGTCACTGTGGGCACGCGAGACACTTCAGTTCTATTAGCAAAATCAAATTTATTTCAAAAGTGAAATTCATACGCTGTTCCTAATACCCATCCCTACATTGACTCTTTCCAAGTTCGTGCTGAGCAGTGCGACATCTCCCCCCTTCATCCTGTTTCTTCTACTACCATCTCCTTCACTGATGCCGTTCCCCTCCATGTTAACTTTCTTGAATTTCTACTGTTGCCTCGATGGTCCACCTCTCACTGCTTGATCATAAGCAGGAGGCTGCGACTCATGCACGCGAACTTCGTTGCTCCTAGTCTTGGAACACGACGGATCTGAGGATCTCAGCTCTGCCGTATCATTATTTTCACGAGCCCCTGCAGACGACGACGACGACGACGCTGCAGCACGCTGATGAGCAGCATCCATATCTCTCAGATACGCCTCATACGAGTCACTGCCATTCCTAGCAATCGAGGCGTGCTCATATGCCTGGCGTTGCTGCTGCACTAAAGAAGCGTCATGTGCCTTTCTGTCTCGACGATGCTTGTAGAGATCGACGCCAGCGGTCACGGCGAGGCCTATCAGACCTTGTGGACGGTCTCGTCGACCGCGTACTTTGTTGATCATGACGGGCTGTGCTGCGTACGTAGGATATGCGGGGCCGTAGTACACGGTCGAGTAGGCTCTGTCGCTTCGATCTAGACCTCTGCAGATTATTCGTGCCATTGTGTTGGATAAGTGTAGTTGGGTTGAGACGTGGTTATGTAAGATTGTATGGTTGCAGGTGAAATATGGTTGCAAATATGCTGATGAGGTTACGCTGTGGATATGGATAGGTAGAAAGATATATGAATTGACAGATTGATGGGTTGATATGGGAAGAAAAATCAGTGCTCATGAGGTGGGGAATCGCACCATACTTATGTCAATCGAGTCTACATAGTTCTATGCAGATGTCATCCTTTGTAACCTAAGCCCAACACAAACAGTGCCTATAATTAACGTTGTACCACCTAGGTAGACACACAGCCTACTGCTTATTGCATTCGCGCTCGCTTTCGGATTCGGATTCGGTTTCGTACCCGCATCCGCATTCGGTTTCGTTTGCGCTGCAACTAATGTCACTGATCTATATGCTTTTCTGTTTTATGAAAGTATGCGGAGGAAGGATCTACTGTCGATTCGATAGAATCGCAAAGGTAGTGTTGTATATGATTGGCATCAAGTCGCTGCGAAGCCTTGCGTTGTCTCTAGATTAGAATCAGAACCCGCGTGAGGTTCCATCACTCAGCCTCGACAACGTCAAGCCGCGTTCGCTGTATCGAAACGTGAAATCATTTCCAAAGGCCATGCCATGGCCCATCTCCAGGAGTCTGGCATGATGGAATTGACCCCAAAAACTTCGCGCTCGGCCGCACCCGCAAACCACCAATATTGCTCTACTCGCTTGACAAGAGCCATGTAATGGGCATATATAGCCAGCGCTCGAGGTCGCTCCTCTGCCAGTAAGCCAATGAATCTCCTCGGAACCACCGGTGCAAACGCCATGGCACTCCGACAGAGCTCGCGGGAACTGTCACCGCGTAGGACACCGGAGTGTAGCTCGTTGACATATGTCACGGTCTTCGCATAAGCTGCGACAGTATCGCTATCTGAATCTTCGGCTTCGGCAGCATCCTCAAATTCAAGCAACTGCGAAAACGGGGGCTTCACGCTCAAGCCCAAGGCTGTCGAAGTTCCGTCCGGCCTTGTGTCCGAGAAAACCACCGAAAACTTGTCTCGTCCCCACCGAATCATTCTGCTGAGATGAGTCTGATCTGAGATGTATGGCATGGCAGCCTGAATGATGGGACCAGTCGCTTGAGAAATATAGAGAGCTTGGATCGGAGGAGAGTAGGAATTCTCCCTCGAGTGCTCAGAGTCAATGGGGGACAACAGCCTGTTCGCAATCATGGCGAGCATGACTGAAGCCAAAGTCAAAGCTTCTCCGTTATCGTTACTGATAGATGCCAATTCTGTCCTTTGTTGGTGCAAAGCAAGATTCAAATAAAAGCGGTGTATCTGTGCAAAATCCATGCCTTGAAAGGCTGCAGGCAGTTTGGTAGAGGGGGCCTCATCCTCATCCTGATTTAATTGAGGACTCAGTCTAAGTACAGCCGTGTGAAGCGCAGTGATGGCAAGAATGGTATTCTGGAGGAACGGAAATGAAAAGGAAAGCTCAACTGCATCTCTTGGATACAGATACCGCAATTCCGGATCCTCTGCTGCTGGAAACGTCAATGAGACCGCAGAGATAAAGCGATGTAACAAGAACAGCTCTAATTGCTTGCGTTGCAACCCGCTAATGTCCAAAAGATTGGCTTCATGACTTCCATTAGGGTCAGCCGTGACGCTGTCAACTAAGTTTGGTGAGGCGTCGGTGCTCCCTCTGCTTGAGCTGTTCGCAGCGATCTTGTCTCTACGCGGCGGTAACGAGATGTCGTATGTGCACTTCACCCTGTGGCGCAGACATGCAGTGCAATCAGGCTTCCGCTCATCGCATTTGATCTTGCGCTGTTTACATGTGGTACACCCTGTCCGGGACTTTCGATGATTCAATCTCGGTGGCATAGGAATGACATGAGTTTGGCTAGTCGTTCAAGTCCCTCCATGAAAGATCGCACTCCATGAATATCGTTAAGCTAAGGTAAGTCAGAAATTCGTAGGCAGCCTTGCCTGATACTACTGTAGCTGTAAGTGACAGGAGCGCATCCTTCTTCTCGGAAATAGTGGGGCTATCACCTTGATTGGTCCCTTGGCACTCGGTCTCGGTTTCGGTTTCGTCCTTTCATCTACGAGACCAAGTAAAAATTGAGGCTGGACTTGTACGTAGCAACCTATCTGATCCATCAACATGAAATTGCACTTCACCATGTCAAGTAGGGAAGCGGTCTCGATGCAAGGTAGGTGCAGGTTAAGGAGTATAAGTATCAGCGTGGGTCGATAGAATTCATCACTACCACCACATCTTCGGTCACATATTTGCAAAATTCCATCGTTCGAATTATAGCGTAACGAAACCACAATTCGATCAGGCATCAGCCGTAGTCATGGCTCTCGACGATACAACAAGCCTCGCGGTAGCAGAGCTCATCATATACTTTCTCATGCTTCCTCTCGTAATATACGTTTTGGTGCAACACGGAAAGTACGGCATTGTTGCGTACCTATACCTGACCATCTTCGTCACCCTTCGTATCATCGCCGCAGCAATCCAGGTCGCCGCATATAACGAAGGAAAGCCACGGTCCACTGCCGGCGCCGTGATCGACTCAGTTGGCTTGAGCCCATTGGTACTGTGTGTTGGTGGTGTGCTCCATGAGATCCAGCATCATCTTCACTGTCTCGGTATGAAGGCTCGGGCTCTTTCAATAGCATTATATGTCTCAGTACATACAATGGCTATCACCGGCATAGCTCTTGCTGCTACGGGAGCATCAAACCTGGCAGGGTCGGGAATCACGGCAGAAGATGTGTCTCATTACCAGACGTATCAAGAGACAGGGGCAGTACTGCTGCTTGTTGCATGCATTGTCTTAGTCTTGGTCACGGCGTGGTTGATATCGTCCATCCGTTCGGTGATCTACCCCAACATCTTTCAACAGTATCTGGCCTTGTGCGCTGCACTTGTCCCCTTGATGGTTCGTGCCATATATGGAGTGGTAGCTGCCTTTGACCACGACGTTGCCATCAATCCCATTACTGGGACTCTCGGCATTCGAGTAGCACTTGTCTTCTTGATGCTGCTTCTGACTGCCATCTTCATAATCGCTGGGGGTTTCATCTCCAGGCATGTTGCGAAGGAAGCTGCAAGGCAAGGTCTGGAGAACACGGAGACCTTAGATGGAGTTCGTTGTGACGACGTCGGACGAAATCTAGAGAAGTAAGCATGGCTTGAGAGAACAACGGTACCAAGCACCATGCTCGTCAATGAGGACAAGTGCGGTCGGCTTTTGAGGATTGTTTCCTTAGCAGAACGTCCTTTCCAAGCAAAGATGAAGGCGATAGTGATGACATAGGATAAGCAATCGAGAAGTTCCAGGGACAACGAGCAACCGAGGTGCATCTGATGGCCTTCTCTCCGTATGATGGGTGATAGATAGAATTACGTATCAGCACATGTAGGAACCAGTTCTTCGGTATCGCTTAGTTTGCCTGCTTGTAAGGTATCTACCCGTATGTACTAAATCGTCCCAGCTTGCGTGATCTCAGATCTCGGTACAGGTGCGCGTCGCCGCATCATTATATTGCAATGTATCGGCGAGGTCCGTTATAAGGCTTGCACGAAGCGAGAGATAAGACCGGACGCTCCTCACTTTGTACAGTAATTACCTTAACTCTTCCAGCCGACCATACGGGTTTATGAAAAGTCTAGGACACTCATGACACGGTGCACTTCAATGCTATGCTCGGAAGAGTCAAACCATGACTCGATTTGACATCGGTGAGATGGGGTGTGGGGCATTTTTGACTTTGTAGACCATTTACCGTCTTCAAGATACAATACCATAGCAGGTCTTCAGTGAAAGGTGCGTGGAACGTTTAGTCTACAGCATTGGTCAAATCAGCTTACGTTGAGACGAAAAGCCAAATTCAAGTGCCACAACTCAAAGGGTGTGAGATCTCCACCCACTCGGATTTGACGGTATGCACCCTCATGCAGAAGCCCCGCATGAACACTCCGTTCCGTGCCAATTAGGACTGAGACGAGAGCTAGATGTGGGTTCGTCACCTCGAATAGTCTTAGGATGATCCACACCTCGGAAGTGACTATAGCGAGATTGACATGCCGCTACTTGACGGCAGTGCATCGAACAGTCGTCTTCATGGTCGATCTCCTGGATCATATTTTCTACCAGAGCCTGCAGGGTCTGTGGATCTGACCTCCCCTCTAACGTAGTGATTTACTGTACCTCTCGGGATGTTCTGATGTGTTGCGGCAGTCAATCTCTTGTGGCACAGGGCCTCACTCTGCTATGGCTCACGGTTTGCTTCGTCCGGTTAGCCTCTTACGTCGACCTGTCCCCAGTGTCTTGATTGCCATCGCAGCGCCCCCAATCCGACTAGCCAGATCTGCAGCAAGTAAAACGTAACTGCAAATAGTGAACCCTCTGCATTCGCCGAGATGGATGCTGACTCGGCTCGGACATTATTTATGTTCTTCGCCCATCGTTTTCTTGTGTCTGGATGTCCCACAGGGTCACTACTCTACCCTTCTCGACCAATTGATTATCTATGAGACTAGCCTTATATCATGAGAAGAAAGTCTGCCTCTGCGGAGCCTTGGACTGGTTTCCAGTTCCTCAATTTCAGGTATGCTTGGTTACGACCAGATAGGTCGGCTTCGAGTAACCATTGCGCTTGGATAGTCATCCCGAAGAAGCAAAAGACCAACGAACAAGGAAAGCTGTCCGGAGCCATGTCACTCGAAAGCAACATCACAAGGAAAGACATGACCATGGCACGGCGATTACAGCAACGGCGTTGGCTCGACGAACTCACAGTATGCCGCAATTGCATGCTGTTCAAAATCCCTGGCTTCCATATATGGAGAGAACAGCAAGCTCGCCCTACAACATGCCGAAGCCCATGGTCACGACCAAGGGAGGGGTATTACCTATCTCTGCTCAATCCGAGGATATGTCATCGTCATATACCAAGCCAGCTTCACCTGTCTCGCCCACCTCTTCATTCGTCACTCGCTCGCCCTCTCCATTAGTCGGCAAGCTAGATCCAAGACAATTATACCCTGCATCATGGCAGCCTCACATAACGATAGCACTCGATACATGTGAGTGAAGCGTGCCTTGAAGATTGTTACCTGACTGACAGGGTGTCAGATCTGTACAGCATCACAAGTGACATACTTAACACCCAAGATGCCGCTACCTTGGACTTACTCCGCACTCGTTGGATGCCCTTCATAATGACTGATGCAGCGCTACTACATGCAACTCTGCTTGTTGCAGCATCATTGTACGAATCCCGCCCCAATCATCGAACGCACACCATCGACCTACTTCAACTCAAAGGCATGACTATCCGCGCCATCAACGATTCGCTCGAGGATCCCATTAAGTCTGGAAGTGATCAGCTTATCGCGGCCATCCTAGCTATGGTACATTTCGAAGCGTTCTGGGGTGAAGATCAGGCCGAAGCCTACAAATTTCATATGCTGGGTCTTGTCCACCTGGTGCGCATTAGAGGTGGTCTGGCGCAGCTGGGCCTGGACGGCCTCCTCACGCGTATAATTCTATCCGTCGATTACCATGCTGCTCGGAAGAACGGCAGCGAACCTTTCTTTGCGCGCGAAAGTTCACCTACACACCATAAGCCTAGCACTTTCTAAAATGATGAAGACCAGGATGCAGCATTATCGTGGAGCCCTACGTATCACGAGCTATTGTGAGCAGAGTGGAACCTATGGCATTTGAAAATTGGCGAGGCCATAAAGCAAACGACAGATACCCTCTACCAAAGTAAAAATCAGAAATTGGGACCATCCTCATCGTTTCCCATTCATGCTTACATTCGCTTTGGTAATCGCTTCTGTACGCCCGTGTGTGCAATGCCTTTTAGCGCCATAAAGATCAATACATTCCGCAGTGATGAGACCGAGGAAGCTATGATGTGCCATAGTGCGGTCCACAGGTTGTGCTGTAATGGTCTAGTGTTTCCTGAGCTGCGACTTCCGCAGGATTTCGGTTAAGGCGCCTGATGAAGGATTTGCTTCACATATCGAGTGAAGGCATGGTTCAAAAGGAGTCAGCTCGTCAGAAGCTCTGGTGTACTGTACATTTGTATGTCGGTGACATCGAAGTCAACTCTATCTCGTCGACGAGGCCGCCCTGCAGGAGCAGGAAGGATAGGCTTCGGGCACGTTCCCTAGTCGTCGTACCTCGATCGGGAATTACACGGTATCAACTCCGAAGGTCCCATGCAAAACATGGTGGTGTTTCCGAGTGGTTCCTCTAGATGCCTTAGAAACATCACTTGATTATCCTATCTTGAGCGCAATATAGATGAGCCACCAGAACTTCCAGAGCAACTTTTGGAGCATCTGAAGCCATATCAGATGACCAAGGTCATGACCAAGATCATGACCTTTTCCAAGCTCAAAATCTATCGTTCCACGTATAGCCCTAGTCCTGAAACTTGGGCTTACAAGTACCTCAAGGTTATAGCTGTAGCGTGTCTTAAAGCAGTCAAGGTGACCTGCACACTCCGAGGAGCATGAACTTACATTCGTGCCTCGCAACGACTTATCCACCTTACCATAACAGCCTTGGCTAACGTACTGGTCAAGCTGAGATAGATCACTGGGTATACAGCTGTACTCTGAACTGGACGCTAGAGACCTACTGTACGTAGACAAGCCAGCCATACGAAGGGTCTGTGATATGATATATTTCTTCTGCATCTCCTGCATCTCCTGCATATCATGATCGTGATCGACTAACCATATTGCGTCACTTCCTTGGTTCTGCATTTACGGCAAGTAGATGCCTTCTTTCCGCGACTAGGTTCCAACCGAGAAACGTTGGGGGTGAGAGTCCTCCTTCAGAATTATAGTTCCTGTGTCCTTAATGCCTTGAGCATTGCTACTCCATGTTCGGCATCCACAAGCAAGGCAGCGTCGCACGTAGAAGTACATACAGTACGATACTTTATTAGGCTGAGATAACACACCTGTGCTCGATGTCTCAAGGGGTCCGAACATTGTTACTACTGTGCACTACAGGTCACGCTTGTAGCCTCGGCAATGACATGTTCTGTACTGGTCAGCTGTGGATCATCGCCGGGGATGTGAATCCTGCATCCGCTCCACAATCCTGCTTGCAACCGCATACCGAGGACCACGTACTCTATACAAGAGTGTTCTTTTTCTTCGAGAGCCCCATCATGCACTGACCATTCGTAACGCACCAATCCGCAGCTGCGAATAAATCAAAATATGGACTTTGTCCAAACCTAAACCACCGACATCTTGATCTGCCTGAAGTTTATCTTGCATGGACACTCACAATCGGTCACTCGACAACCTGCTCTGTTCTCCACAGCACACAGACATATTTGCTAGCGACATATGCCGGCGGTATATGAAGTGTAGGTGGCCTCCATGTTCGGGCCATGAGTGCACCAGGATCCACTCGGACTACTACTACTACTACTACTAGACATGTGCGAAAGTGGTCCACGATACGGTTAAGACAATACTGACACTTGCTTAGTGGGGGGTGGGGCCAAAAAGCATATCGACATGTGAAGTCCCATTAAACAGACATCGTGCATCGTCTACTTCAACAAGACATCCACGACTGTTCTAGGGTTGTTCTAGTTCTCTATTCTCCCGTGTCGTCGCTACCTTTTGCCCACCCCACCAGCCACCTGATTCGTGGCATGTTCGCAGCAAACGCCCCATGTTGTGGTGGATCAATAATCTCAGTGGATCGGACTGGTGGACCCGCCCTAATCACTGGTTCCGCCGGGTAGGGATGCGATACTTGCAGGTCCCTGGTTTGCCGTACCCGAACTGCTAGGCTGTACCGTAACCAAGTATCTTGCTAGATATGCGCCCGGCACTTTCAATTGGTGGGAATGCTCAAATATCTACTTCTGTCCCCTGTTTTGTACGCGTGGAATCTGGTAAGCTACACCAGGTCTATATGATGCAATACTGACTTGATCGAATCATCTTAGATACAGTCACCGTACGCTGAATATTGCGAATACCTCATTATCAATCCCGAGGATTGAGGTAGCCATTGATCCGTCGGCGCGATACCATGCTTGTCTACTTGGAGGATGTAGACAAGTGGCTTTCCAAATCCATCTTCGACGAGATAGTCGAGGCTGTCTGTTATCTCCAACTAGTTATCTGACCGACGCGCATGCTAGTATCGTTTCCTGCAATCAGAAAGAGCGTGCCTTCCCAGTACCCAGCCGTCCGGACATCATGCCGTTGCTGTGCTTGTTGACCACTCGAAGACGGCGAAATACTGGTTCCACCACAGCAACATCTTTGAGCTACGTGAAAATCGGTTTCATCTCACATCACTCTCATGCAAGTATGATACTGTACTATGATTTGCCAGGAGCTCAGACTCGAAGGCAGATTCATTTACGAGCAGAAGTAGGTATTTGTTATATACTCGTTTTGATGCTTATTATTGTGCTCCAACACTTCCAAGCAACGATTCAAACCAGAGAATCGATAACATTCAATCGATTTGTCCGACAGCTGTCTTGCGATACCTCACTTTGCTTGCGCGTTGTGGAGCACAGCCGAGTGCAGGACAGGGTTGGTGTCTGTCTAGCATTGTCCCAAAAGTCGTCTCCGTAACCTTCACCAGAAGCAGTACAATGAGACTTGAGTTTGAAGCAGTATTTCTAGATAGACATATCCGTAAGTTGGCATTGACTCACCTTTAAAAAGTCACTCTAGTAAGTACGAGCACAAGGATACTATCACACTAGCTGCCTGAAGCCTCCTCTTCAACACCAGATTAGATTAGGGTTGAAGGAGGACACACACATCCAGCAGCTGCTGCACCTTAAAAAATAAGGTAAGCATACGTCATGCAGACGGGCGGTAACTTGCATTCCAGGCGAATATGTAATGATCTCTCAAGCAAGGTCCCGTTTTGCTTTCTGCGATGAGGCACATTAGTATGTGCGACGTTGAGATGTTAGATTTAATCTTCAAGCATGTTTGGATTCTCGCGTGCCTTGCTTCACGTTGAGGACCGCGATGTTACTAAATTTGGAACAAGACGCTGAGAGATCTGGCCGATCTACTCGTAAATTACTGTACAGCGCTTGCTGTACGTACAGGTACCTACTGTAAGATTGTGGGCGGAATCGTGGGGGAGAAAAGGCAATCCTTGGCGTTTGTTGACTTGGCCACAAGTTCGTCGGTCATGTGTCTGTTTACAGCCAATCTTGTTTTACACGAGGCAAGAACCTGAAGTCATGGGACGCCTTCATGACCGAATGCCTCCATCACTACTCTAGTAGGTTAGTAACGAAGAAGTGAGCGTACTCCTCTCGTATATGTGTGAGGTCCCCCTTTCGTGTCGCGTAGTTACCAGCGCCACCGCCCTCGCAGTGGAAATGAGACTTTTGTGGATCAAGGTAAGTTAGTATAGGGTGGTAGTATAACGGCTTCCGTATACGATTCCACCAACCGTTGTTTGGGTTCAACTAAAGTAATACACAATCGTCTGGATTATCGATAACATTCAACAAGTTTCCTGCTGCTGAAACATTGCACTTTTCCATTCCTTTGCTCGCGACTTTTCGTCTTGTTTGTACAGCGTCATTAAGCGCCTTGCATTGCGTAGTGCTGCCATTCTTCTTGGTGTCTTGCGGTTGTCATCTGGCTCTTTTTTCAAGGCACAGCCGGTTCCAGGGGACTCAAATACAATCTATTCGAAAGCACGAGGTGTAGCGGCAAGACAGACCTACTCATTGGGCGCACGAGAACATGAAGAACTTCTCAAGACTCTTGATAGCAGCCGCAGCTGGACTGCAGGTTGCGCATTCTCTTACGCTTGATGTAGCTTCGCCAGGTATTTAGTCTCCTACGGATGTGGACAGACTCGTAGGCTGACTTGAGAAGACTCCATCAGAAGAGCTGCTAGCACGATCGCGCATGGCTTGATGAACTATTATAATAACAACAAAACCGACACGGTGGCTTATGAAATCGGTACTTTCTCACCACCACTGGCAATCTGGTATTGGTGGGAGGCTGGCGCAGCTTGGGGTGGACTCATAGATTACTGGGCCTATACTGGAGACACTACATATGTGGAAACTGTCAGCCAAGCCCTGGTTGCCCAGCGCGGCGAGAACAATGACTTCATGCCATCTTTCTACGCTGGCAGTATGGGCAACGATGATCAAGCCTTCTGGGCCTGCGCGGCCCTCTCGGCGCTTGAGTACGGCTTTCCTGAGCCGCCAAATGGCACTGCCGGCAACCCAACATGGCAGTCTCTCTCCGAGGCCGTGTTCAACAACCTCGTGCGACGCTGGAACACCACTCAATGCGCAGGAGGTCTCAAATGGCAGGTGTTTCCCCAAAACCCTGGCTTCGACTACAAGCAGACGATATCGAACGCTGGTTTCTTCCAGATCAGTGCGCGTCTGGCCCGCTTCACAGGCAACGCGACTTACTATGAGTGGGCGGAGAAAACATGGGACTGGCTAACGACCATCGGTCTCACGACCCCGGCCGGTGAAGTCTTCGACGGCTCCGATGATCTGCTGAATTGCACCGAGCTGAACCAAATCGAGTGGACCTACAACAGCGGCATGATGCTGTACGGCGCGGCCGCACTCTACAACTACACAAACGGCAGCGCGCTCTGGGCAGACCGCACCACAGCCCTCCTAAACCGCGCCGAGAGCGTCTTCTTCAACGCCCTCGAGAACTCCACAGGCATCATGATCGAGCAAGCGTGCGAACCCTACTACACATGTAACAACGACCAATGGAGTTTCAAAGCCTACCTCGCGCGCTGGATGGGCAAAACCGCCATTCTGGCCCCCTTCACCCGCGCCGCCATCATGCCTCTGCTGACCTCGTCCGCCCAAGCTGCTGCGAAAGCGTGCTCCGGCCCCTCAGACGGCGTCACCTGCGGCGCACGCTGGTACCTCGACGCCTTCGACGGCACGTACGGCATCGGCCAGCAGTTGTCCGCGCTGGAAGTCACGCAAGCGCTGCTCATCGACGAAGCGCCACCGCTGAAAAAGGGCAGCGAGGTCGTCATCGCCACGTCCGCGACCGCTTCGCCCACAAGTGTCATCACGAGTCTGGCGTCGGCGTCGGCCACTGTTGTTCAACAGACGCCTTTGCCGCCCGCGAAGACTAATGCTGCTGCTGTTGCTGCGAATCCGACCGAGGGCGCCGCCAGGGGATTGTGGATTGCTGGCGGGCTGGCTTTGGGCGCCGCTCGTCTGCTTTAATTCGGTTTATTGACTGAGGGCATCACTGCTTGGGTGCTTTCACACGTGCATACATAGACATACATCATTTTACACATGCTTGTTGTCCCTGCCATTGTCTTTCCTCCTTCTATATATCCTTCTACATATCCTTCTTCTTCTTAGGTCGTGCAGACTGCAAACCTTGACCTATAGAAATGAATCCCATCAACAGCTTGGAGATGGGTGTTTGTTTCATTCCAGTAAATTGGCGTTAAAGGGCGGCATGGTCTTAGGATTTATGACGAATGGTCATCGGGCCACGAAGGAGCTAGGTAGTAAGTAAGTACACGGTGACTGCGAACCGCAGAATTCATCCACTCATGATATGATATGATAGATATTAAATCTTTCACATCAGAATCTCCTGTCGTTATTATTCGTGTGAGCTTGCATCCATTTGCTTACGCACATGCCGTCAGACTAGCGGCGAGAAGAATGAAGCATGACGGATGTTCTGGGAGAGTATGTGGTCTTCATCGATAGCGCAAGATACATGCTGGGAATAGGTTCGAAATTAGGGCGAGCCATTTCATTGGCTGCGGGACACATTTTCGATATCGTCTGATCAAGAGTACTGCGGTAAATTTCCCGATGCAAAACTTCCCCAGTTGTCTCCATACCCATGCGCCAAACCAGACCCAAACTCATGCCAGTGCCGGTCCCATTGACCTCTGCTATGCAAAGAGAAATTCGAAACAAATACAAGAACAGGCAGCTTCCCTGCCCCTGCCCCTTGTCTACCAGTGTAGCTATATGATATATATGCAGCTATGCCATGAATACAAGATCGCCCATCAGCAAGATGACCCTGCGAAAGAACAAACTCCATTTGCCATGCATCTCGAAAACAGTAAAAGTGTCTTGAAGTGCCAAGACAAAGAAACGAAAGAAGATAGATAATTGTACAGATGTGAGTAGATGGACACACTCAATGTGAAGCAAGTCCTCGGTGACGAGTCAAGGACTGTGAGGTCGATACTCTGTCGTGACGGGTGCCGTGTCTCCGAGACAAAGAGCCTACGATGCTCTTGCCAGATTAGGACTCAAAGCAGCACCGGGTGTCTTTTCGCGTCTCAGCGTCCTCATATCGGCTTCGAGCCTTCTCCTGGCTTCTTGTTCGACCTACAGTCTCGTCAGTGAACGGTCTAGGTATAGAACCATCAGATAACTCACCCTCAAAGCCCTCACACCCTCTGCCCGAGCTTCCCTCATCATCTTCTTAAACTCAGTCCTCATTACCATTGTGCTCGTCATTTCTCTCGCGCCAGGCTCGGGCGTGCCGACTCTGTTGACACCTAGCCACCTCATCTTCTCGTCGCTAAGCTGAGACTCCAGAGTCTCGACCCTCTCACGCAGGGCATCGACAACGCGCTCGACCTTCTCGCGCTCCTTCTCAACCTCGATTGTCTCGCGGGTGAGCTCTTGGTAGTCCGAGGTCATGTCCCTGAGCTCCTTTTCGAGTGCGCGTGTGCGTGAGTCGTCTTTGGCAGAAGCGGCGGCTTGCGTCAACGCCGCGGACAGTTCTTCCTCCATTGTGGCACTACGCATCTGAAGGTCTTGGTGGCGAGCCATAAGGTCCTGCAGCTCATTACCTTGGGCGAGCTTCTCCATACGCAACTGTTCCAGCTCGGCGACGATGCTCTGGTTGACCTTATTGAGCTGCTCAAGACGGCTGAGCTGAGCCTGGATCTCCGGATTGTTGGCAACGTCCTTGGCCCGGTCGCCACGACTGCCGTAGGCTCCATCGAGTTCGGCGCGAGCCATCGTGAGCTCTGTGGAGAGTCGCACAACCTCCGACTCGAGCTCGATCATTTCGGCTTCCTTGTCGCTAAGAAGGCCTTCGGCCTTTTCTCTGGCAGCATTTGCATCTTCGAGAGAAGACGTCAACTCGGCAAGTCGCTCGCGGTACTCGTGGTCCTTGGCCTGCATTTCCGTCTCTGCGATGCGAGCGTCATCTTGGTGGTCGGAAATGGCAGCTTCTAGCTCGGCAATGTGATCCTGTAGCTGCTCGAGGCGAGACCGATGCTCTTCCAACTCGTGCAGCGCCTCCTGCTCCCTGACCTTGGCGTCCTCGAGCTCGCGGGCACTGGTCTCGTCGGCTTCGGCTTTTCCGGCCAGGTCGCGCTGTTGCTGGATCTGTCGTCGCAAAGTGTCGTTCTGCCGATCAAGGTGGGTCACGCGCTCAAACAGATGTTGGACCTTGTTACTGAAGGCTGGCAAGGTGAAGGATTCCTTGACTGGCGGGCCCGAACGGCTCTCACCGTCCTCATCGTCACTATCATCGTGAGCGTGCTGATTGGGATCGTCAGAAGACAGTATATCCCATAAACCGGTGACGGTGGTTTCATAGTGAGCGGCCTTTCCGCGGTGGCCGTCGTGCTTGACTCGTAGATCCTCCATTTCTTTGGAGAGATAGTCATGAGAATCGCGAATGTGGTCGGATTGCTGCATAATCTGCTCGACGGTCAAGAGCGTCTCCTCGAGATATGCCATCTGCTCGTGCGCTCCTTGTCCGGTGGCTTCTGGTGGAGGGTGTAGATCGTACATGTTCTGAGCATCGGCGGCAGCGGAAGTGGAGGTGGAAACTATGTTATAGAGCTGAGAATTGGCCGTCTCGATGCGGCCTTCGAGAGCGTGCAAATCGTGCTTGATTTTGTTATCCGAAGCCTCGCGGCTCTCCTTCATGTGCTTGTGCTCTTGGAGCAGAGTAATGATGCTGTCCTGCATGTGCTCGAGCTGTCTGTCGAGGCGAAGAGAGGCATCCTCGTCTTCGGGATAGGCAGAAGGGATGTCATCGGGCGAGTTCGAGTCTACGCTCCCCGATCTTCCTCGTTTCGCCTGGGAGATCAACGACCTCAACTGTCCGTTCAGCATCTGCAGTCGCAGGTTCACATCGCTCAGCTGTTTCGTGTTCTGCGTCGCCCTCGACCCTGACAGACGTTTCTCCGATTTGTGAAGTCGCAGTCCCTGCATGTCATCGACCCGGTCAAAGATGCTGTCGTCGTAGTCCTTGTCGCTGAATCCCGAATCCTGCAGAGACTGGCTCATCTCAGCCTCACGCTCGCCATGAGCGGCCTGTAGCACAGCAGCGGTATGACGCAGCAGTCTGCTCTCGACGTATTGCCTCCTGTTCTCCAGCCCGATCAGAATCTGCACAAGCTCATCGATCTTCTTGACGCTGGATGACAGCTCGTCTTCTGCCTGGTTGGCTGTCTGGCCGTGATTGTTGCTGCCATTGCTGTTGTTGCTGTTTGTGCTGCCGCCGCTACCTGTTCTGTCCCTGGCTCCTCCGCCGAACAGACTGGGCCTCCTCTGAACCTTTGGCTGTCCTTTGCCAGAATACAAGCGATGTAGTGACTGTGCGGCATCGCGCACCTTGTGTTCCATGGCCAGTTTCCTGCGAGCCGATTCTATGCGCGCATCCACCTTCTGCTTCTCTTTCTTGAGTGAGTCGACCTCATCGATGGGAAGGATGTCGAACTTGGAGCTGTCCAACAGCGCAGTCTCTACGAGGAGATGTTTCGACACAACATCACTAGAGCTGAATGAGTCGGTCTTTGGCGTCAACGGTCTCGGACCGGGACTGGAAAAGGTCGGGCTGAAGGCGGAGGGATTCGACATGTTCGAGGGATTCGAGATGCCGCTGTTGACCGGCGCCATGTTCTTCCAATCGCTGTCGCTGTAGCCGGGAGTGCTGGGGTTGTCAAGGAAGGAGGTCGAGGGGAACTCGTGAGGTCCTAATATTCCATTCAGAGGGGCAGGACGATGCACCTGACTCGGCGGTGTGGCCAGCTGCATCTCCTTCGACCGGGATTCGAGGATCGGGGGGCCAAAGGACAAAGACGACGGTCAGACGAGAAGAGATGTGCGTGAGATTCCCGTAGGCTGCTGCCGGAAGGAGAGAAAGAAAGTCGGAGGGAAGAGAAGCTGAGAGAAGGAGAAATGAACGAATTTTCGCCCTTCACGAGCAAGGAAAGCGCGATCGAGCAGGCTCCTTCCTTGTTATCGTTCACCCGATTCGCGGTGTTGTTTTGGAAGCTTTATGGAGGGGCCTGATATCTGAGGGAAGGTTCCTTACGCTCTGCGCTGCGAGACTCGGAATACACCGCTTTCACTCTGAGATGCAATATCGCGACACAGGCAACCAGAAACTCGACAGCTGTATGCAGCCTGTTGTTCGACTACCCAAATGAGTGAATGTATTCTACAAACGAAAGATTTGTCCAATTGACCGGAGAGATCTCTTTGATCAGGTCAAATTAGGGGCGCGTCTCGCAGTGCAACAATATCTCATCCCGCTAACCCTAGACCATTGCGATTAACAGCACTACGCGGCAGATGCACGCGCTGTTTACCCCCCAAGGACTGCTAGAGGACCCTTGCACCGAGTTAATATCAACACCTTTCCCTGTCCAGCCCTGGACTACTCGCCCCCTGTTTGTCTGGAGGCTCGAGCATGTCATAACCCTTCGATTGTATTGCCTTATTCGGTTGACTATATCATCTCATAACAGACCGAAGCATCCCTCTACAGCCTCTTCTTGTCTTCTGTCCTTCGAGTGACACTGTGGCCGCACAGCCTCATCGTGGCTGGTAGGTAGCTTACAAGTACTGCGTGCCGGAGATTTCCCTCATTCCAAGGACATGCAGTAGATGCTTGGCAAAATCATCCCCCCCAATTGTACAGTAAGGGATGGCAAGACAGCATGTGCACAATATTTTTAGTCACGAGTCGACCAAGGCATTGCTGCTCGTATACGCGAGTGGGACACAACAAAAAACGTTGCTTACTTTCTGGAGTGCCTCTGCCTTTTACTTATACGATCCGAGGAGTTGCTTCGTGTTCAGGAAATTGGCTGTAGTGCTCAGCCCTACCGATACCCATTAGCTGTTGAACCTTGATACTGAACCTACAGTAGATATCATCCGTAATTGTTCTCCTGTGGCATCATTTATTTGCGCTGACATTCGACATGCTCGTATTTGTAGATGGCGTTAATCTCGTAGATACCTTACCATAACTGCGATGGGGGATCGGTACTCTAACGCGCCCTATCAATTCTTATTGCCAAGTCGACACCCGTTGAGATGTCACCCTGTTCACGGAGCCTGTTCACTACCTAAGGTAAGGTAGGTATAGATCACTGAGATATCCGTCAGATTAGATTTACCCACACACACATCACATCATAAGACATTTCGACCTGTGCGTCCACTGCAAAAATGCTCCACAGCAATTCTCTCTGCGCCCCCGACAGCGCAAACGACATGCAACTTGCCGCCCCTCACATGCCATGCGTGCGCGTGACTGAGCAGACGCTTGCTGGACAGCTACATCGACTCTTCACCGCTCTTGTTGTGTGAAGAAGCCATGCGTGAACAAAGTGGAGCATATCATGCAGTACAAGTCAGGTCTGCAGCATTCTGCTCGGTAGCGAGAAGCTCGAAAGAAACCCTATTTTGCAGCGTTTGTCGACAATGCTTCGTTGCTCGTGTCAAGTTCGATCACTGCTCCAGCTACTACTTGGAGCAGAGCCTTTGATGTCCACGAATTTCCAGAATCACCTACAATTTGAAATACAGCAATAATCCTGATCCACATACCGCACATCAGTATCAAAACTTGTCATCATTTATTTATATCGGAAACTATGATGATCATCAGCCTGATTTGCATGTCGGTTACTCGCAATCCAAATCCGTCTTCGGCAAAAGATCCTCTATTCTCAATCTTGGCAGCGACGCCAGCCTACAAGCGCACTGTAACCTGCAGTGGTGTAAGGCAGCCTTCTGTTGACGCTCCTCGTCCAGTCAATTTCAGTATCAGAACTTGTTGAAGGTGTGTGATGCGCAGCTTCTGATACAATCATACGACTGCCGTCTGCGCTGGGAGAGATGATCGCACTCTCCTTAACTTGCCTTTAGGTAAGACATATAGCCGTCGTAAACAATGACGTCGCGTCTAATTTGGGGCCGAGCATCATTGTCCGCGAGATGTTTCCTAGTGAGCCCTTCTCATTGGCTCTGTCATGGTGACTCTTTACGAAGCCTTGTTTCGAGTACGCTTCGTGCAATCTACCATGCCATCCGACTGCCTCCGTCAGCCACTCAGCACTCCATACATACAACACATACAGCGTTTGCTGTGACGGCGAATGTGACTGGCGGCCATGTCGACAATACTCTCCAATATTTTGATTGCGACTGCTCAACGAGTTTCAATCCTTTGCGTGTGCTCACCGCATGGCATATCCTATTCGTCGTTGCAGTCGGTGAGCTGACAAGATGACAATCTTACTTGCCAAAAACAGGTTCTGATATGCACGGATATCACACGCTACTGCACCTCTGTCCAACCGCAGAGAAAAAATTGTTCAAATCACCGCAGCACGGCGCTGCCAGCGAACACATTTCGTTATCTGTGCACCTGTCTTCGGCCAATCTTGTCCCAGGAATATGGTGTGCACGCATGCCTCCTGCTTCCCCGCTCAGTGAGCGTGGCATGACCTGTCAATCCTGCTGCTTTATGAACCGGATCATCCCCCTCGACCTTTGATGCCCAACTCTCCTGCATCTTCCTACCTTACTTACACCCATTCATACCGTGCACCATTCTCGCAAGTCGCTCATCTCGAACCACTGCAAACCCCACCCCGTTTGCTTTGCAACTGTCTTGCTTGAGCTTTCCCCCTTTGGGATCAACTGTGGCAGGCTTCTATCTGAGCCTTTTCTATACCACAATACTACATCTTTTCAGGATGACACAGCGCACCCGCGTGGATTCTTCGGACGACAGGTACTTTTGAACCTCATTTGTGATTCTTGTCCTTTTTCTGCACCTGTACCATCGGATGTGTAACACACCGGGTCCATGTTCTCGCAATGTTTTCTGTTTTGCTTTTATTTTCTTTGCACTGTTGCACCGTTTTGTTTTCATGCTTGGAGCCAGCCCATCTAGGATGCCATTTGGACCATACCAAGGATATCAATCAGCCGAGGAGTTTTTGCCCATGGATTGTCTCTACCCAGGAAGGACCTTGCCGAATGGATGGATCTATGAACACTGTTCCCCGCCGGATCAACTTGTAAAGGACGACCTCATCTCCTGATGTGCTTGTAAGTATCTGAAGGCCTTCTCGACGTAAGCCTCATTCTGGACCTTGGCCTTTGTTTCTTTTGCAGCATGATGTAGACAACGCGCTTTTAGTGCACTGTCATGACGCAATATGCAGTTACGTTCACTCTATATGTATGAGTAAATCGCTCTGTGAAATGGTCTGACAAGTTGCTTTTTGCGTCTTCCGCCAGTTTACCTCCGGTTGGAATTGGACTCTTCCCGATCAACGTCATTGGAGACGCGCACCTGCCGCAATGGACTAGACAAACCCTCCTTTCTGGACACTATCGCCGCATGGAATTGAGCCGCTGGCACGCATCCAATGCTTGTGCTTTGCTTTCTTATTCACCAGCACCGGTTGTTGTTCATGTTCTGCCTCATGTTTTCCGTGGATTGTACCATTTGTACCGCCGGCTATACCACATCTGGATGTACCCACGACTCGTCGGACTCTGTCCCAGGATCAGTCAAAGCTGTACGTGCTTCCAAATTGAAGCCAAACATCTGCGAGTGAATCAAAACTGATGTGAGAAGTGTCTGTCATGGCAGTCGTTCAATGTAGCATGACTTGACCCCTGAGATACTTCCGGATCGAAATTCACTCCGCTATCCAAGGATTCTCCGCTCTGCTTTTAGATACTCACAAACCTCGGCACCGCTTGGACTGGCTCATGACTACCGAATGGAATCCTGTGTGGCACCACAAGGATTCCTATCCTCTGGCATTCTAATTGGTTTGCATACCACCATGGCTTTTCAACTGTGCAAAGCTAACGTCAGATAGGCTGTGCTCCTGCTCTTTCTTGTTTCACATGATATGCTCTCGTCGCTCACGTGTAGGCGACCGTCCAAAACTGACCGACCCCCTCAATAGTCTATTATTCCCCAGTGATACACAAAAGTATCTCTTTTCTTCACCGTCTGAGATCTGCCACTGGAACTCGTCCGTTGAGGAGTCATATTCATCCCCGGAGTCACTGGAGGATCCGTCGGAGGTGTCAAGTCAATTCGCAGGATCCGTCTTTGACATAAGCGAGACGTCGAGCAATCATAGCATGGAACACACATATCAGAGCACCAAGAGATCCGACAGGTGGTCGTTGGACGCAGTAACAAATGCCATGACTGAGCCTTACCAAACCGGTATCTGGTTGGAATCCCAGATTTCAGGAAACGCCCCATTCTCCCCGGAATTGGATGCAGGCCTTCCCACATCTGAGGCTAGCTTTGACTTCCTAAGGTCGGCCACTTCGCAAGACATGCCTGTAGCAGACGCTTATGCCTCGGCGGGCTGGCCCGCTGAGCTGCCTGGTCGCTCATATATTGATGAGTCGACGTTCATGGAGCAAGGCAGTTTCTTCCCCATGCCCGAGAGTATTCAGCCCGAGATTCCTCATACCGGATATCAGTCATGGTACACCCCTTCAGAAGTGAACTTTGAGCAGTACTTCCAGATGGAACCAGCCCAAGGACAGATGCCGGAGATTTCGACTGTAGGCCCTCAGATTGCGGGCTTTGTAGGTAGTGCACCGCTTGTGCCCAGTACCCAAGGTAGCTCCTACTACCGGACTGCCGGACTGCCCAGCCACAATGTCGAGCAGCTATCGTCTGCTCAAATGCAAGGACCTCAATACCAAGGACAATCCGGAGCATTTCCCCAACAAGTGCAAGCCCAGGAGATCCAGGAGTCGCGACCCCGTAGATTATCCGTTGCCGTGAACCCTTCAGGAGCATGGTCTGCAGAAGAAAGCGATCGCGCTGCAAATGCGTACGCAGTAGCATCCGGCCCTGTGTCTGTACATGGCCCCCATAGGTCATCCATGGTTTCCAATGCAGGAACCGTCAGCTCCATGCTGTCTTCTTCCACCAATGGCGTTCCGGTCAAACTCGAAGGTCCCTTTGTCCCTAGCAGCCCGGTCTCTTCGCGTGCCCGAAGTGAGGACAGCGAAGGAAAGCCTCGCTCTCACAAGTACTACACAACAGCAAAGCCACTTGCAGATGGACACTACCACTGCCCATATGCTACGAAAGAGAAGTGCTCGCACAAGCCGACAAAGCTCAAGTGCAACTACGAGTAAGTTTTTTGATTGTTGTCAATTACGATGCCTCGCGATGCTGATATGTGAAACAGCAAGTACATCGACTCCCACCTGAAGCCCTTCGTCTGCAAGCAGCCCGGCTGCAAGGGAGCTGACAACGAGAACCGATTCTCCTCGACCGCGTGTCTTCTGCGCCACGAGCGCGAAGCTCATGGTCTCCACGGCCACGGCCAGAAGCCATACCTCTGCAAGTACGACAAGTGCGAGCGTTCCATCCCCGGCAATGGCTTCCCACGGAACTACAACCTCATGGACCACATGAAGCGAGTTCACCGGCACCCGGCGGAGGAGACGCGTCCAGGCACCCCAGGCTCCAGCTCCAGCAAGCGATCCACCAAGGCGGACAACAACAGCAAAGTCCGCAAGAGGAAGTCCGACAGCAGCAACGGACACAAGAGATCCATCTCGAACCGCAGACAGGCGGCGGTGGCCTCGCCGACCTCAACGTTGGCGAGCCAGGAATGGGCCGACCTCAGTGCGTGCAAGGATAAATACCAGCAGCAGCTGCGCCGCATGGAGGAGCGTGAGCACAGCAGCCAGGTGGTGCATCACTTTGGTCAGGAAGTCAGCCACGGCTTCCACTGAATGACTCTTTTGGTTTCTGCTTCGTTACATGTGAACAGAGAGTGAGAAAAGAGAAACATGAGCCGTGACCTAGAGAGACAGGACCAAAACTACCCTTACCGCCCGGAACCTATGAGGAGAAACTCTTAGCCATGGACCCCCCAAAAGGAGGATGGAAACCCCCCACTCCATGCTTCTATCTGAGGAGACTCGCCAGGACGATATAGTGAACAGGACAGATCAGGAATAGGACATGACATGACATGGCCAGGAGCCGTGTGTGTGAGAGAGAGAGAGAGAGAGAGAGAGGAAAACTTGCAGTCTTATTGATTTTACCCATGAAACACTGGGGACAATCATGAGCGTTCCGTCATCTTCTTCGCGCCCCTATGATGCGGAAGTTGAGGGGACAGAGAGGGATATGAAGGCTCGCATTTGTTTCGAGCGACCTTGCTGAATAGCAGCGAGGAGCGCATTCGATGCCGTGTCACAGGGCAGTGCGAGGGAGGAAAACAATCCCGGAATGGAGGTTTCGGTTCTGCTAGCAGACGATGAAACCAAGATGGTATCGAAGGAGCCAACGTGATCTGTCGTCGTCGTTCAGTCTTAATTGGCCGTGGACATTTCGCCTTCTCCGCCTTCAAAGTCGATGAGATATTAAAGAAAAGGAAATCGAGGAACAGAACAGATAGACAGTGGTTCTACTGAACCATAAGGATACACACAGAAGGAGGAAGCGTAGTTGGATTTTTTCACAGATTGGATTTTTGTGTAAGGCGGTCGATTTGCTCTGCTCTGCTTTTCCCGACCCCTTTTATTTGCTATATAACTACAGTACAGTACATAGATTGCCAGATTGGGTTTTTTGTCTTTTTGGCATACTGTTCTCTCCTTTATATCTCGTCGGGACTATGTATGGAAGGCAAGCAAGCGAGCGAGCGAGCCATCTGTCTTGTGCCTGGCTCGAAGAATATATGGAGTTGTACAAGGATCTCGCGACAGAGCCATGTAAATCACGGTACTGTAGGTATACAGATACAGTGCCTCGGCGGTTACATGTCTAGTACAACATACAGTAGTACATGCCCAGAAACAGTAAACCTTGCGAAAAGATGTGAGCAAAGTGGTGGGGGGGGGGGCCCCGCACCCTAATCGCCAGTCGCAAGCAAGACCCGAACAGAAAGACTGGAGGTGACTTGATGAAGAGAAACAGTTACCTTGCTGAGACCTCACTCCCGTCCCACACGTACCCGCTAATAAGAAAGAGCTGCTAAGATATTGTACAAGTATCCGTCAGCAAGCTTTGGACACACGGGCTTATCCGCGCGCTGTGCTTCCTCGCTGCGTATCGCGCATATCTTTGCAGTTGGAGGGATGGCGTTGCTGAACTGCGCGTGTGTTTTGTGTGGTGTGGTGGTGCAGGTTGGTTGCATGGTCGCTCACTCTTCTCTTTCCCCCGCCGCCCCGCCCCCCCCCCCCCATTTCACATGCGAAAATGGTCATAGTTGCGAGGTGGGAGGGGCGATGCCGATTCTCGGCCTTGTTCTTGTATGGCATGGTACCGCATAGTGATGTGACAGGGACTCCTGCCTCGGCTTTTTTTTTTCGTCTCAGTAAATGCCCAAAGTCTAAAATATTGTGTTATTGTAATTGCCCTGCTTACCTCTGATCACTGGACACGAGAGTGTCTGGCCTGGCCGGGTGTCGATCTATCCGTGTGGTGTAATGTTTTCTGTAGTACTTGTGATAATCTTGTGTGCTATACCTACCTCACCTTAGTCTCTGTCCATGAATAGTCGCTGCTGCACTACAGCTACCCGTAATCTCACCAAGTCACTGTCATCGTCTTCGACCGTTTTCCATTCGCCTCGTCGTCATTTTGTGACCGAGAGTTTAAGATCTTTTAATACTCTTCCATACAAACATCATCCAAGCTACACAAGGACATTCTTCACGATCAACACGAAAGCGTCAAACATGTCTTCTGCCACTTCATTCTACGACTTCAAGCCCCTCGACAGTGAGTGTTGTCTTTCTGCGCTGTATAGCGAGCACCATGCGACAGAATATGACTGACGAGCTTTTTTCGTTCCGCAGAGAAGGGACAGGCCTATGACCTGAACCAGCTCAAGGGCAAGGTTGTCCTCGTTGTCAACACCGCCTCCAAGTGCGGCTTCACTCCTCAGTTTGACGGCCTCGAGAAGCTCTACAAAGGTATGCGCTCGATGACATATCCTCCCAGCACTGCCCATCCAGACGGACGCACGTGGAGACACTGTTGACAAAGACTGACGTGCCTGCTTCATCTACAGAACTCAAGGCCGCCCACCCCAACGACGTCGAGTTCCTCGGCTTCCCCTGCAACCAGTTCGGCGGTCAAGACCCGGGCTCCAACGACACGATCCAAGAATTCTGCCAGCTGAACTACGGTGTCAGTTTCCCCGTGCTGGGCAAGACGGACGTCAACGGCGACAAGGCCGAGCCCGTGTTCGAGTGGATGAAGAAGGAACAGCCCGGCGTCATGGGCCTCAAGCGCGTCAAGTGGAACTTCGAGAAGTTCTTGATCGGAAAGGACGGTAAGGTCCTGCAGAGATGGGCCAGCACCACCAAGCCTGAGTCGCTCAAGGAGCCTATTCTCAGGGCGCTGAAGTAGACGGGAGGCAGAGGATAGGGATCCAGGGGGGAGGCGCGCATGCACGAAGCAAGAGCTGGAGCGCGAGGACGAAATGACATGAATTCCACGGCGACTCTCGAGTTGCATCAGACGAGGCTTTGCCTTGGACATGTCATCACATAGTAGCGAGTGCCTCTCGCTACTATACGCTCAAAAGGCCAAACACAGATAACCCACTGCTCGTTCCCAACAAGTAACAGTGTCGCATGAGGAAGGCATACTTTGATTTGAAACCTTTATCTTTGAGATGATGAGATTGTTGCACGTCACACATTCACCTGTGATACTCTTGTCACCTCATCTATGTAGCTCTTTTCCACACTCCCTTATCTTTTCAGACAATGATCCATTACATGCGACGTAGTTTTTTGGCTACTGTATGCTGACCTCAGAGACATCGGGCGCGCTGCATGACTCAAGCTTCAACCGCACATATTGGGTATAAGGTTGTTCCTCAGTCGACCACCCTGTCAAACTGTACAGTAGGCTACGCAGAATTCACCATTAGACATAAGAGACCTTACCTGGTTCAATGTCTACCTGCACAGTCAGTAGCCACGAAGGTTATTTCACGTTACTACTGTAACAGTGCCTTCATCACGTGTGTTTGGTATACACCACCGGACCTAATCAAGATTTCCAAGCTTGTGGAGACGAACGATAGAGAGGACTTCGTAAGTGTTGCACGACATGTTCCTGTTTCAGCATTGGTTCTCTTGTGCTATATATTCGAGCTCTCCTTGCTGTACCTCGCGTCAAGCAGGCGGCGGCTCGTCGCAAGTGTTTATGTCTTTCTGAATTGTTGTACCGAGTCTTTGCTGCGCTGTTGCTTTGCAGATCCGCTTTACCTGTACTTTATATATAATCCTCTCTTTCTCGCCCAAACTTCTCCATCGTCTGTCCTTTGCTTCTTTGTAATACACGTATATACACACACACACACACACACATATATATATACACACCGTTGGCCAGACTGCCACACACTGACATATCTGCCTCTTCTTTTTGCAATATACAGCATGTGGGGCAAGAACATGGCAATACCCAACGGATTGAGCTCCAGCGATCAAGATTCAGATACACAATCCAGAGACATGCTTCGTAATGCGGTAGCCAAGGGGACCAGAAAGTTGCATGTTGGCATCGTGGGAGCTGGATTCGCGGGCCTGAGATGTGCGGATGTGCTGTTGAGCCGCGGACACAAGGTCACCATCTTCGAAGCCAAGGGTCGTGTTGGGGGCAGGGTGAGTGTCAATAGAATAGAGCGATGATGGTAGGGGAGTCGAGTTCTGATATGTGTTTCAGGTGGGACAAAGTAAACATTTAGGCCACGCGGTTGATCTGTAAGTGCTTCTCACTCTGCCTCTCCTTTTGCCCTTAGAAAGAAACAGTCATCTAAGATCAAACCCTTCTTTTCCAGCGGTCCCAACTGGATCCACGGCACGAAATCGAATCCCATGCTCAAACTCGCAAAAGAAACAAACACCACACTACACGACTGGGACGAGAGACAACAAATATACAGTCCGGACGGCCAGCTGCTCTCTACAGAAGAAGCAGGCGAGTACGGAGCACTGATCTGGGACGACGGCCTGATAGCTTCGGCGTTCAAGTACAGCCGGTCCCAAAGCGAGACCATCGACCCGAACACTTCATTACTAGACTATTTCAAGTCCGAAGTCAAGGGACTGTTCACAGACTTGCCTGCTGCAGAAGCAGAGAAGAAACGGCAGACTCTGTTACATGTATGTGAGTTCTGGGGCTCGTATGTGGGAAGTCCCGTGTTCAAGCAGAGTCTGAAGTATTTCTGGCTCGAAGAGTGTATCGAGGGCGAGAATCCTTTCGTGGCGGGTACTTATGAGAAGATACTCGAGCACGTCGCTAGACCTGCTCTCGAAGGAGCGGAGGTTAGATATGAAAGTGTCGTCACTGAGGTGCATGGCGCGGACGAGCAATCTGGGAATATGCCGAGAATTACTGTCAAGGGAGGTCAGACTGAGGCGTTTGATGAAGTTGTTGTCACAACGCCACTGGGATGGTTGAAGAGGAACATGCAGGTGTTCAAGCCGGCATTGACCCCTGAGATGGTGAATGCAATTGAGTCGCTGGGGTACGGATCATTAGATAAGGTGAGTCCTGACATGGTTTTTCATTTGCATATCCATGTCACAACACTCCTCTGACATGATACGCAGGTCTATGTGACATTCCCCGAGGCTTTTTGGGAGTCAGACACGACACCAGAAACACAGTTTCCCAATGGTTCGAAGCTATCACAGCCCATCAGCAATACCACAAGCAGCAGCAGCAGCAGCAGCAGCAGCAGCAGCAACGGCGCCTTGGACCCAAAACACACCACTCCAAACGTGACAGCAACGACACAGCCCCTGCACCAATCACCAAACAGCGACGCGTCAACAACGCCATCGACCAAATACCCAGGCTTCACCACATGGCTATCACCGACCTACAACCCTCACAACGCGCACAACTGGCAAGCCGAAGCGATGAACCTCGCCGCTCTGCCGCCCTCGTGCGCACACCCGACCTTCCTCTTCTACCTATACGGGCCCTGCGCCTCGCACATCGGCTCTCTCATCTCCTCGTCGTCGTCCCCCGCGGCAGCCGACTCTGCACTACTAGAGTATTTCGAGCCCTACTTCTCTCGCCTGCCAAACTACGACCCGGCCTCCCCAGCATGCAAGCCCTCGGCCGTGCTCGCCACCAACTGGGTCAGCGACGAGTTCGCGGGGTACGGGTCTTATTGTAATTTCCAGGTCGGGTTGGAGAACGGGGATGGGTGTATCGAGACGCTCAGAAGGGGGCTGCCTGAGAGAGGGGTTTGGTTCGCTGGAGAGCATACTGCGCCGTTTGTCGCGCTGGGCACGAGCACGGGGGCCTGGTGGAGTGGGGATGGGGTTGCCGAGAGGATTTGTGGGGGCGAGGAGGGCAGGGGGAGGGAGTGATGGAGGAATAGTGGTGAATCGGGTCGCTTTCGGTATAGAGTTGCAATTTGGCGAATGCGTTTGAGATGTGATTATCGGTTGAGCGAAAAGTCATTTCCTCTCCTCGTTTGTTGTTTCTGATGCAGTGTTTTCAACGCCCACGGCTCTGTAAATGACATGTCTATGAAAAACAATCCGTCCATTCACCCATGCTCGCGAGAGCCAGAGGCCTCGTTTCTTTGTCTCTAATTGTCTCTTTCTTTCTCATTCATTCTTCTCTTGCTCTTTCACCAAAAAAAAAAATCAAAGCTTCCCCTCCTTCTCCTCGACATACTTCTTCAGATCCTCGATGGTAACCACCAGAATGCCATACTTCCTCCCAAACTGCACGAGTGCGGGGCCTCTCATCATATGCTCACCCGTCATCTCCCCGCCCTTACCCTCGACATCCGTCGGCGTCTCGACAACCTCAGCAATAATCCCAACCGCAGGCTCCAAGCCCGCCAGCCTCGAGAACTCGACCGCGGCCTCCGTGTGTCCCTGCCTAGCCCTCACGCCGCCCTCGACAGCCCTGAGCGGCACCACATGCCCGGGCCTCCGGAACGTCGCCGCGGAGCTGCTCTTGTCGCCCAGCAACCTGCAGGTCAGCGCGCGATCGGTGGCGCTGATGCCCGTCGTGACGCCCTCGGCCGCGTCGACGGTGACGGTGTACGCGGTGCGGTTCTTGTCTTGGTTCGCGGACGCGGGCACCATGGGCGGCAGGTCGAGGGCGTCGGCTAGGCGCGAGGGCAGCGCTGCGCACAGGTAGCCTGAGCTGTGGTGGATCAGGAAGGAGGCTTTCGAGGGCGTCAGGTGCGCGGCCGAGATGATTAGGTCGCCTTCGTTTTCTCGCAACGGCGAGTCCAGCACGATTAGGAAGTCGCCGCGGGCTATGGTGCGGGGAGAGGTGGTTAGTCGGGATAGATTTGGCAGGTGCGGTTTGGGTTGTGCTGCGGGACTTACCAAAGGCTGCGATTGCGTCCCGGATGGCGTCGAATTGGAGGGTTGAGTCTGCCATGGCTTCTTGTGTATGTGTGTGTTTGTTTTCGGTCTTGAGATTGTTACTGTCGCTCGCTCTTGTGTGTGTGACTCTTTTTATGTCTTGTTGTCGGATCGAGTCGAGCCAACTGGGCGGATTGCGGTGTCGGAGATGTGACCGATTGGCGAATAGATCTTGAATTATTATGACTCTGACACAAAAAAATAGCTCGGATGTGGTATAAGATGAATAGCAAATAAAGAAAAATGTCAAGGTGGGATGTTTTGAAGACTGAGTCAAAGTACAGTAGATATGGATGCAACGATAGATGATCTTTTGGTGGGGTCAAGCAAAGGGTAAAAGGCACAATATTGTATCATCGGTCCACGAGAAACAAAAGACAAAAAAGATTAACCACCTTATCACTTATTAGCAATTAAAAGGGTAGCTCGAGATGAACCTAGAGGCTACAGTACAGAGTACATGTCTACACATCTGTAAACCTACAAACATGAGTATAATAAGTCAGCCACTGATCCAACTCGCGCATGCATTTCCG
This sequence comes from Neodothiora populina, assembly GCF_041146345.1. NCBI lineage: Eukaryota > Fungi > Ascomycota > Dothideomycetes > Dothideales > Dothioraceae > Neodothiora > Neodothiora populina. Next base: position 1,556,653 of record NW_027191417.1, read on the forward strand.
CATTGAAATCTGATTGTATAAGCCGACGTTCGGGGTCATGATGATTATTATTTTGCTGACTCAAGGGTCTTTCTCTACAAACGCTAGCAGGTGTGTGCACAGTAGTAGTAAAATGTGCTATTGGGCTTGGTAAGCCTGTTATACCACGACTTTCTGTTCTCGCTACACAGGTCAGACACTCGTCTGCAAGAGGCTCCTGGCCTGGCTCTCTGCTCGTCCTGTATCCTCCGTCCTGAATCCTTGAACATATCACCGACGACAGCGACAACCGACACGCCGAATCGCCCGCTGCCCGACCTGCCGAAATCCTCCAAAACCTGTCCCGCGCTCGCCGTTACTGTCGGCTAAGGCACTTTTTACCTTTTACTCTTGCGTCTTTCTACTCTTTCTAGATCCTTTGAGCTTTGTGAAAAGCAAGCTGTGATAAATGGGGGTTCAGTGGGCGGGAGTACACGCAAAATTAATCGTCTATTCCTTCTTCTTCTCTTTTGCGCTTTTCACTTGCGCTTTCACCGCACTTACTCTTTTCGGTATGGATGTGATGTGGTGCACCACTACTACAACCATCACCACCGTGTTCGTACCAGTGAATACTTGGCGATGTTATAGCATAGCACATTCTCGGTCTGTCTGTATAGTACCTGGAAATCCATGTTACGACAAGCCATGTTGTTATCCTATCTTGCTTTACTGATGATGGTCTCTCCGTGCCTGACATTGATTTGCTGATGCTTTAATCCTCCACACTCTGCACATAAGACCTTCCGCCGCGGGGAAGACGCTGGCTGAGAGACTGCAATGCCGTCTAGATGTAGTGATAGTCCGATGCAGCAAGACGAGTGCTTTCGTACACGCCTAGGTGTCGTTAAATCCCCCGTGGAGATGAGCACCTCTTCACAAAAGACTCGAGCCCAGCAGCCCTAGTGACTGAAATGAAACTCCCTGCTCAACACTGCCATCGAATGCAACATACACAACATTCCTGTACGGCAATAACGCCGAAGGGAGAACACATCATACGTATCTCTCTCTATCATAGTAACGACTCATATTCCCCAATATATACTTCAGACGATCCTCCACCGAAATCGCCTTCGGTATGACTCCGAAAGTGTCACGTTCATCACGCATCTGGAGACTTGGGGGCATCGGGATGCAACAGCGGCAGAACCAGGGTTCGGTCATGTCAAATTCAGTCGCATAACCACTGCATGCTGTGACGTAAGACCTCGATGGCCGCGGTATACAGTAATATGCTCCCAAACCTTCAACACAAGCGGCGCGAACGACAGATTAGGTCGCTCCAGCCAGAAAGACCGGAAGCTTCATCATGATAAACCGTAGCCTACGGTGTCATCCGAAGTGGTTATAGTCATCCACAGGCAGCTCCGTCACTAAACCATGACCTCAACGCTCCAAGGACTACTAGTAGAAAGTGAATCGGAAAGCTTATAGTTTGACACCGAACTAACCATGTAGCCGGGATGACAATCCACCGTTGGGCATCGAGAACGTGACAAATCTGCGGAAATCGCAGCGTGTTTCACGGTTTGAGACTAGCTGCCATCTCTTACCATTTACTTATTAATACTCTTTCGTTGCAACGAAGGATGACGGCAACACACGATGAGAATGTGACAGGGCTCGTTTGCCTCTCGCCAGGCGCGCGACGCTACGTCTAAACGCTCGCAACGACGAAAGGAAGTCTACCGGGGAAACCTACGGGCGTAACGACGGTCCCGTCATCTGAAAAGATCAAGACAGTACCAACCTAATATCTTACTCGAGCGTGCTGCTGGGCGTCCACTGAATTGAAGAACCTAACGAGTACTGGTGTCAATCGATCAATCCATCCTGCGACGCAAGGTAAGAAATAATTGTATTGCGAGAACAATCTACCCGTAAGTCGTACACTTGTGAGTGCCATACGGACATAATACCCTGAGCCTATCTTCTCATCCCTGACCATGCCATTTTAAATGTCCCGTTATTCTCGCTGAATCCTCCCTTGACGAGGCACACGCTGGCGACGCAGAGACGCGACTGTGTTCTGCGCCCACGCGAGCAGCTGTGCCAACCAGTTCTCGCCCTGGTAGTACGGAGGAAGCGCCGCAGGAGACGACTGCGTAGCAACAGCAGTGCTGGTGACAGTGACGCTTTCGTAACTGGTCAGTGTCGACCTCAACGTCTCGGTAGACAAGGTAGATGGCAGGGTAGTGCTGGCGAGCACCGGACCGGCATTTCCTGATTGATAGCCTGTGAGCGTGGCGCTCGCTGCAACAGATGAGGACGAGTAAAAGGTCGCAGAGATACTTGGCAGTCCTGTGCCAGACCCTGCTCCTGCGGCGATGCTCGAGGCGTTCGGGAAGCTGTATGGTCCGTACCCGCTGCCGGAAGGGGCCGTCGGCTGCAGCACTGCGCTGCTCGTGCGGTTACCGTACGGAGGGTCGCCGGAGGTGGCAGAAGGACTAGTCGATGAGATGCCCGTGACGATGACTGGCCCGGCAGTATAACTCGGTACAGACAGGGTGATGTTGGATGGAACAGGCGAGGCCAGGATTGGGGAGAGAAGGCTCGACACGCTGGTTCCCACAATCGGGATACTGAAATTGCTGATAGGTATGATGGGGCCACCTGGGTTGAATCCTGATGTCACTGGTACTGGATAAGACGTCGGCGGCGTAGGCGGCGTATAGACTCCATACCCATTCATTTGGGCGTTGCTACTACTACAGAGCAGAAGTACAGATGGCACAAGAAATGAGAGTGGATATGCTGAATGCATGATTTGCTGAGAAATGAGCGTGGGATTGCTTTAAAAAGAGTGTGTGAGATATCGAAACAAGATGGACGCAAAAGAATCAAAGTGTCAAGACCTCATCTGCTTTATACCCTTCCGCGAGCAGACAATCAACACAAAGGAATCTTGTGTCACCACTGACCTGATGCTTGAAATTCCCATACATGCATGATATAGGAGTCTGTCCTCCTGGACTTACCAGGTGTCACTTACTGGGTAGGTTTTGAAACTTCGACATACTGTGTGCACGTTGGTCGACAACGTGCCTGCACACATATATTCGTCACAAGGCGGCGGGCATAAAGACGGAGTTTGATCCAGCGGTGCTGGATGTCCTGTCTCTCTAGAGCTGTGCCATTGTCAGTCAAACAACGGCTTTTGTAGCAGCGAGTTGTTGTGTTTGAGCTTGGTCAGCATCCCCAGTGCTGGTAGATGATGAATTCGTGGTTGGATTCGTGTTTTGGCAGAAGTCATAACGCTCCGGCAGGGCGATATGCATGCGACGTAGGAATCCACGACTCCTGTATACAGATATGATACACGGTGTATGTAGTATGTTTGGATTCGTGTATCAGACGTCCTGGGTACAGTCTGTCGCTTCAACATGTCACTCATGACCATTACCCAGTCGAAATCAACACTGTGCAGAATCAAGAGTGCTAGAAACCCCATGAGTAGAACCATTTGAGGAAGTGTCAAGATAAGCAACGATAATCCCAGAAGCTTGACAAAGGGGGAAAGAGATAGTCATCCGTCATGCAGAGATGCAGCATCACGGAACCTATCATGAAACGCGCTTGTGGCCCTCGCTTATTCCGACGTCTTTCTAATCCTGGTCAGACCCAACCTGTCCGAAAATCGATAAGGGGCTCCTGCAGGTGTTGACCTTGCCGGTTAGGCCTATAATGCAGATGAGGCGATCAGTGCAGCATGTCAACTTTGTATAGCTTTTGTTGAGTCCTTTCTCATCAGGCTGTGAAATCTACCTATCGGTACGGCGTACTCGCTACAAGGTGATAAATATATATTGTGTGTGCATTTGATTTGGCTTGCGCCCGGCTCTGCAGTATGTTACATACGGCCAGACGGCAATAATGTTCACGTCGCCGGAGGAACTTCATGCCATCGCTCGTCTAGTCCGGCTAGCGATTGACGCTGAGCGGCGGGGTCATCGACACTTCGCTGAAAGCGTAACTTCATGGCCCCAATGCTGCCGTCGTTGCCTTGTGTGTACATGGCCAGATTCAGCACGTCACGCTTGTTCTTGAACAGTGTTTGCTTGCGGTCCTTGACACGCCTGGACTTCAAAGTGTCTTCCAGTGGTGAAAAGATCGGATCGGGATGGCGATCATGTACGGCGGAGAAATTGAACTCGACCACAGCGTTCTCAACGCCAGCATACACGAATGGTGAAGTTGAAGAGGGTGAACTCAAATTGTACACTGATCCCTCGGCGCTTCTTCTCATCCAGCTGTCCGGGCCTCGCCATGAAGAGTTGGCGTAGTGCTCTCGAGGGTTGATGAAGATGTTCCAGTCACTCGCCCGGCTGCTTTTCTGACTGTCACCCCCAAGGTTGGCATAGTCATACGGACTGCTGCCAGAAACGCGAAGATCAAATACCTTCAATAGGCAATGCCTTGAAGAACCTGCCACAAACTTGTCTCGGCCTCGCGAGAGTAGCGAGTAGACTGCAGCGTCATCCGTCGGATCACGATACGCCCTTTCGTATGCTGATGGTGAGCGCAGGTCATGTAATCGAACGACACCATCGTAGCCACCGCTGAGGAACACGTTGGTTTCGCCTGAGTCGCCATTGTCGTCCACCAGCGGCTCGATTGGGTAGACCGCAGACGCCCTAGCAGATTCGATAGACTCAGTGTCTTCGTTCAGGTTGAGTTTTCGGGCCGGTTCTGCTACGATGCCTTCAGGTCTTATCGTGAAGATGGAAATAGGCTCCACAGAGGGGCCAAGACCGACAGCTAGCAGTCTCGGATTGAGGAAGCGGGTGGACCAGATTCTCGCGCCTTTCCGTTCTTGAGGCATAACATCAACCTCGCATATAGGAGCAATCTTGAACATGTCCTTTTCCATTTTATACAGCGCAAGCTTCGTGTCGGATAAATTAGCAGCCAACAGCGATCCGTTGTCTCCATCAAGGCCAGCTGCAGGACACAGTGAAGTGGACCGCACTGGCACTCCATTTGTGACAAAATAGGTCTTGACAGGACCGTCCTCCTCAGCTGGTATTCGCAACAATTGCAAGTCGCCGTTTGCGGTCCCGATGACCACCTCGTCATCTAGATCAGAGACGTCTGCGTCGAGACATTTTGATGTATCAGGCTTCACTAATTTGATACTTGTGATATCATCTCGTCCTTCTACCGCGCTGAAAGGCCGATATGACCACCATCGAATCCTTGTGCCACATGAATCATACTTCTCTTGTCGATCTTGTGGCGAGGCATCACGAAAGGCCTTTTCCGTAGCTGTGGTTCGTAGTCGTATTCTCACTACTAATTCCGCGCCAGCACTCCAGGCGACCACCTCACGCCGATGATGCCACTTGTCACCGATGTGCTGTTGATAACTGTCAACCGTAGACTGAAACCCCATTGTCTGACCCCCGGGTCGTTTCCATTTTTTGATCGGTAGGCCCGTGGAAACGGCACTGATATCGCCTCCCGGTTGCAAATACTGTGCAATGAAAGCTCGTCGCTGCCAGTTACGTGACAGCGTTGTTAAGGTGTGAGCTGCAGACCTCCAATAGGGTGGATAGTTGTACGACGGAAAGTTCGTCTGGTTGAACGTTCGCCATCCTTCAGTCTCTACGAACCCATGCAAGGCGCGCGAACTTTGCGACAGGTTACTGATCGAGCTTGCCGAGGAATTTTCGATAATGTGATTGAGCAGCTCCGTCGGGAGATCCGCCAGCATTGTATGCTCGCCTTTTAGATCCAGAAGCGCTATTTGTAGATGGTACGATAATTCAAATCAGCATCGTAGAGAGTGTAGATAAATATTGCCTTCTCGCCTATACACGTGAGTCAACTATTGTTGTAGGTCCGGAATGAAAGTCACAAGTGACGCAATGATATTCATGCGAGAAACAAAACTCTCCACAGACCGACCGCTCCGGAGACACTCCCCGCCACGCTGATGCCTAGCAGTATGATTACACGTTGACATATCAGTGTCTGGCTATGCCAGCAAATCTTTGACAAGACATATCTATCCAATCTTTGCAGACTCATACGATGACTGTGACAACTATCTTAATTGTATATCCTTGGCACTAATCCACGTCGCAAGTTATGTCCGTGTCATCTTTCGTAAGTTTATCGTTTGAGTCACCTACATTTACCTAAAGTAAGGTACTGATACGACAAAGAAACATGTAAACACCTACTATGTAAGGTAAATTAAGGGTGTGCAGTAAGCTGCGACAAAAGCAAGCATACAAAATCTGATCGGGGATGATCGAGAAGATGCAATAACGACTTGCCAAAAGAAGACTTCCACGCATACAATGGTGGAATGTGCAATGCCCAGACTGTGAGCATATTTGTACATATCTTAGCTGGTTATGCAGGCCATCCCGGTTATAGAAAGTACTTATGTACATCTACTAGCTGAACATGGTGTTCGAGTAGACCAGTAGTTGTACCTCCCCAGAAGACACATCAGGTTCTCACACTACTGTGACTTTCGGCGCCCTTCATGTACTGCAATCAAGAGAACATCCTTGTACGTTTGTAGTCTAAGAAATCCACTAGCAAATACATGACGACTTCTCTTAGAAGTAGAAAGTCGTCGAGCGTTCCTGCCGATCTCATGTATGGTCTCTGTGATTCGAGCCGGCACGGGAATGTTGTAGATGTATTCGAAGTATGTCGGGAAACCCCCTTGAACTCTACTAGCAATCGAGATCTGCTACTCTCCTGCAAAACGTGACGCATACCGCGGTTACGAACACCTCGGGGGAGATTTTGTGCATTCTGTCGAAAACCTCTGCGTCATGCTGCGTGGTACTCGGGCTAGACACTATATAGTAGATTTGATGATGCAAAGACAACCTACAAGGGTCATCCTTGGGTACTTACTACTCAAAAATACATTCGAGAATCAATGCAATTCATTTAGGCAGGTGGCTTATACATTAGAGTCCAGAGACAGAGTCGTGGGCGATCGCCAATCAATTAGTAAGGCTTGAAAACTGCATAAGGAAATGGATAGCACGCGATTGCAAGCCAGCTTCCATTCTACACCTCGCTGTTCTCATGGCCACGTGTTCACACCGTCTCGGATGCTATACAGCTATGAGCACATAGAAGTTCGTCATTGTCGTCCTCATGTGACTTTGCAAGGGCTTCATATAGCCGGAGAATGCTGTCTGTCTGAAGAGGGGGCCTGCTCAAGATGCCTACCGGTTTTGCTGCAAGACTATGTTAGCCTCTTGTATGAAGTTACCTCAGCTTGTACTTTCGAAAGTAGAGGGTGACTCTAGTGTACTTGTGCTCTAGTCTTCCTATCCCGCATCCTCGAGCATCCTCGAAATCCAGCTCTATTGGCAGGCATACCATTGTAAATTATGAGACGATAGATGCATGACCACAAGGTCAGAATGGACAGGGGGATCGCCTAGATGTGAGCACCTCGATCGTACAGTAGACCGAATGCGTGTGTTACCTTGCTCGCTTTACTTTCAAAATTGACGGGAAGCTTCGATCACTGCGCTGTATACCCACGTATTGGAGAACATGCCGATGTACCCCAACAAGCACGTGATCTACACCAAGGAGCGATCGTCCTAGGCTAGAGCGCAAAAAGTGTGGCTTTCGTGGCAGAGGCCCTATGAGCAAATGGCAAAGTGATGGTGTAGTCTATGTGCGTCCTTGCCAATACTGTGTTTGGGAGCCTTTCGCGTGCCTCTACGTGCTTCTGTATGGATCGGCGCAATCTGCCTGGTTATCCCCGCAGTCGTAGATGGCAATATATTCACCAAGGTACGATTTTTCAGTCTGGAACAACAATTTCCGACCAAAGTGACATGCGCGGGTGTGCGGTAGAGTCGTGCTGGACAAGAGCGCTTGACTGCGACGTCGCTAAATTTGGCCCAAGCCGAGGCAAAAGAAGTGTACAGCAGCGAGTAAAATGCTGAAAGCATGCGATGAATGCTAGTCGCAAAGTGACACTTTCAGACGACTCAACAATCGGCTCGTCGGTCATTTCTGCGCTGAGCATAGTGCCTCACACGCGGGCAGACCTTCGATTTTTACCCTACCTAGACAGGCTCGTGACGAAGAGACAGGGCGTCTTACCGTGCGCGGCTTGGACATTTACGTTAAGTGTCTCCGAGAGTAAATCCGCGTGCGTGTCGCGTCAAAAGGTCGCGATTCCCACTAGCTCAAAATGAACCACTTAATGTTCCCGTACACATGTGTGTACTTGGGGTGGGAGACGAATCTAACATGGCTTAGTCAGCACTCGGCCGAGACGAGAATCAATCTAAGACCTGTCGGCCCATGTGACTCGGATGGTGCAAAGGGGAGATCCGCATGTTTCTTAAAGGGAGATCCGCATGTTCCTGATTTGTAACTCGTCCAGGTGACCAGCAATTGACTTCAAGAGCTTGCCGCAAGCAAATCAATTAGACTTGGTGACAGGCATCACAAATGCTCCCACACTCCGTTGATCCAAGATTCGCCAGATTCAAAAAGTATGGCGGAACGCCTTCATGTAGAAAAGCTGTCAGAACGTGGTTCGTGATGCCGGTCACCACGTGGTCGATCCAAGATCCATGAGAAGGCTTCAGAGAACGGCGGGTTGCCACCGACGCCCAACTCATCGGAGAAAACTCACCGTGTTGCTTGATCCTCGTGGCTCAGCAGGTCTCACCAAGCGGCGCGGCGAAGAACCCGGGTGACTGAAGGGCTGAGACATTGGCTCGTAGAAGGAAAACATCGTGGTATGCGAAGATGGGGTGGACGGAATCATGGCTTCGAAGAGGGGCGCCGTAGCAAAAGTTCCATTCACGCAGTGTGCACCGGTAATGTCTCAAACTACCGCGGGCGGTATTGTAGCTTCCGACTGAACCGAATTGATTCTGTCTGAGAGATTGGATGATATCAGCGAATGACTCTGCATTATCCCGGATATGTGGGAGGTGAGACATGCTGTTAAACATTTGCGAGGAGAAGTATCGAGGATGACTGCGGAAAACGTAGGTCGTCATCTTGGCGGTAATCATTGGTGAGATTCAGCTTCTTGGCGTCCATTGCCGGCAACCTTGCTGCGCGATTAACGGCCGCAAGGAGGTTTTACCTGAGGTTTTACCTTCTGATTGCAGGAAGCTGTGGGCGTTGAGATAGGCTTGTGACCTTACCTCTTCCGGGCTGTATCCTTTCGACCTTCAAGGCGTAGCCCTCAAGGTGGAAGTTGCAATCTCACTATGTTTCGAGCCATGTGACCATAAGCAAAACAAGATGATGTACTGAGCAAGATTAGGCGCAGACAGGCTAGTATGGAATCCGCATCGAGGGAAAAGTGTGTCGGAGTGCTGATGGACAACATTGCGCTCTATGATCTGCTTGCGCAAGGGTGCTTCGGCTAAAGCGCTCGACGCTGCTATGATGTACCCGTAATAGATCAGAGCAACCCTGCTTGCCAGAATCTCGTGTACATGAAAGTGCATCTGGCACGTCCGGGAAGCTATTTGTGAGGATCATGCAGGGTAAGATGCGTCTCTATCCTTCCCGTTCCGAGATCGGTATTGATGCGAGAACATTGAATCAGTAGGCGTGGTCATTGAGATACGCACCATCTTCCACGACAGCTACTGTATACAACCACAGTCAAACTTCTCAAGCCTTATCACGATTCGGGTGGATACGAAACCGCTAAGTGTGATTGTCTGATCATGATCATCCTCTAATCAGCGTAGGTACGTGCCCACCTCTTATACGTACATTCACTTGACTTTGTACGGTAATGCCAAAGGCGCTAAGCAAGCTTCGGCGACAAGCCTTACTTGCAGGTTGTCACAATGTACTGGTAAACCTGATTCGAGAACTTGATAATCTGCAGCTGCACCGTCTGCGCTGCGCATTCCATGCAAGCTGGTAATAGAGGCAGCATAACAATACGGGTGTTATATTAATCGAACCAGCTGCCGTTCTGGGACGACTGACCCAGGCCTGGGGCTCAAGCTCATATGCTACCGGGTAATGATCAGCCACGTTTTTTGCGGAACTCAGGGTCACTCTCAGCATTGACCTTCGATCCGTTTTGGTCCAATGACCGGCACAGATGGCGCAAGAGGAAAGGTCAGAGTGTCTGGAAGAGGCATGGGAGCAAGACAGACTACCCGAACGCCGTCGACCGTTCGAGCATGACAGAAGAGGCTCACGTCTATGGTCAGCTCCACGTGGGACCTTGTACAATGTCTCAGAAGGAAAAAAACACGGCGTTATGATTATTCGGCCTTGCATGCAGGAGTTTGTTTAATGAGCCAGGATGCCACGCGACAGACGCCTGCGGCTGGCCGCTTAGAACGTGGCTTGTGCGACCTATGCACATACTGTACAACGTCCATTGACACGGGGTCGTGGACTCCGCAATGCAAAATAAGAGTTCAAGCCACCGACAAGCAGGCAGTATTGAGTGATGTGAGGGCATGTCTATCCGCATCGATCACCGTGAACGCGATACGATGTCTGTGGTGCATATCGCAAGGCAAGAGCGCCTTGGGATGGGGCCTGAGTGTCTGTTCGGGCCACGATCACACTTGAAAGAGGCCTAGTATTAGAAGGAAAGACTTCAAGACCGCCGAAAATAAAAGGTCAACGGTCATCATGTCTTGCATGCTTGCATGACACGGACGGTCCAGCGCTGGGACCGAGTTCGGCTCGCGCTCTCGAGGGTTTTGACGCGCCGCAACGCAGACTTTAGCGGCTGCAGTGCAAATGAAGGTCGCTGATACCATCCCCAATCATGCATTGAGGGAAAGCTATTTCTGCAATATTTCTTTCGTGCAGCCTGGGATTCCCTCGGTCCTTGCCAGTAGCCAACCTCCACAATCGGTAGGTTTCCGCAAAGCGTGACTGACCAGGGCGCCATGAGCCGTGTACCCTATTATGTACATTATCTAGGGGCAGGCGCGCATCGCAGTGCATGCGAGCTGCCATCCATATTGTCATGAAGCGCGACCTACTATGACCATGGTCATTCAATAAATCGTCCCTGCCGTGCGGCACCATTGCACAAACTCCCGAAGCTCCCCTATTCCATCGCGCACCTTGTCCCGTTTGATTGACTCCGCAAAGCGGCCCTGCCCTACGCTCGCCTGAGAACGGACGTGTAAGGCTGGCAGAGAAGAAACCGTTATACCATCTGGAACAGGGCGCCACATTGTCATAAAAAGCGCTGGATCAAGCTTGTCTAGTGCGCTCGTGTGACTGAGACACTTTTTGTCAGATAAAATCCAAGACATCTACGAGTGCTTGCGCAATCCCTCAGCGTGGGTGATATTTAGTTATATGGTTCGAGTGAGCCTGTCGGGGAACGCTTGCAAGGGACTTCGACTTTGCAAATCTGGTAGCGAAAGACATCGTCAGCGGGAGCAAAGCAACTTTGGGTCACTCGGCGGCCAACGAAATCCGGTATCCGCATCTTTCTCAAGATCGCCACGCGGTTAGTCCATAATCTTTTCGAACTTACCACTTACTGAAGTACTGACATGACACGCACCTCAAAGGCCCAGAAGTAAGCTCACACTTCGGCCTTCCAACCTCGACATTCTTGGACTCTCAACCCACTTCCTTTGATTTCTCGCACCCGCGACTGCATCAGAGGCGCATTTTTTTATTTTCTTACTTTACATCGGAGCAATTTCGCATCGAGCACGGGGTAGCTTTGGGCGGCAACCAAAGAGACTTTCATTCGGCTTCTGTCCCGCCGCACGATCTTGTCAATCTTTCCCCTGCATCACTCCGTCTCTACAAGGCTGCATCCATCCCGGGGCTCGCGTTAGAATTTGCTTCGACAAGCCTGGACAATTTCGTGCTGTTAAGCCCTCCGCGCTTTAGATAGTCTCTCACAGAGCTTAAGGCTTCACGCATCCCTCTATATCTTCGGAAGCTTTGGTAACGTCGACCTACCCGGCAAAGCTCGAACGTCTGATAGCCTCTACCAAAGGTCAGCATACCACATATTTGCAGGACCAGCCGAGCCGTTTTCTCCACATTGTGTATGCGATTGTTGTCCTGCTAAACGGGCCTTGATCAACATTACAAGTTGTCCGTAAGACGCAAGTGCTTCTCACAAACTGTGTGGAAGCATTCCAGCTACATCGCTCATCGCCTGGAAGCCTGCGCGACGACATAGTCTTGTCACTCCGGTACTCTCTTGCCGCATTGAAGCCACAGTAGCGGACCGCACTCGCTTGTCTCTTTGTTTTCGCGCGCACTTCTACGTCAGACAGCTCTTAAGCTCTGTCTGGATCCGAGGGAACTTCGCAGGAACTTCGCTCGATCCTTCTTTCAAATCAGCCTTGGTCACTAAATCAGTGGTCTCTGGTACCCGAAGCCTCCACTTACCGAGAAATCGTACTTGTTGATACAGGCTCCCCCTCGCTTGTTTAACATCGAGCTTCGAAAACTCCAGCGCAAGCCGTGCGGCGTCCGTGGTTCCATCAGAAGGCACCGTAAGGCTGCTCTCTGATGAACTTCTATCTTCATCCAGAGCCACCAAGTTCCAGCTTTTCTCGGCTGGATAGGTAAGGCTGCCTGCAGTCGAACCGAGCTTTTGCGCTACGATGATACAAGACAACCCACTAATGATGTTGATTTATAGCGGTGATTATGAGCTTATTGTTCGGCAACAGCCCAAAGAGGCTCTTGTAGCCCAACCGGGCAAGGAGAAGAGTTGGTTTCTCTGCATCCTCGAGATTGACCGTAGCTGTACTAATTGCGCTCGTTTAACAGACCGGAAACCGATTGACCCACCTCCGATCGTTCAACTTCAAGTCCCTGAGGTGAAGGACCCGATCCGGTATGGCAACCTTTGAACCCTGCCAAAGTTATAAGACTGACCTAGATGAAGCCAATTCCTACAGAGTCCCTATCTCTTCATGATGTGCCATCTCGAACCAACAGACACATCAATATCTTCTCAAGATGCGAAAGAGGGCCTCATAGGCTCGATCAGCTCATCTCTTCACAGACTCAAAGACATCAACAACGAAGGTTATTTGATCCATGATTCCAGCGTCCCGATGGGTAACTGACTTCCTAAACAGATGGAGGCTTCTTCGTTTTCGGGGATATTTCTGTGAAGATACCAGGAACTCATAGACTAAGGTTCACTCTCATGGAGCTACAAAAGTGAGTGTTCTGAGATTTTGCGATTCAATCTCATGCAGCGGCTGACCCTGCCCAGGGATGAAGGTCGCGTCATCAGTTTACGATCCATCCTTTCGGATCCCTTTAATGGTGAGTGGAACTAGCACAGTACGGGCTTGCTACTGTTGAATTCTTGCTGATCAAAACAGTTGTGCCCCAAAAACATTGGCGTGGGCTTGAAGAGTCGACATACCTCTCCAGAGCATTCTCAGACCAGGGTGTGCGATTGAGATTGCGCAAGGAAAATCGTACCATGAGGTAAGTCACTTCTAAATACACCTGCTTATCAACGGACGATTACTGACATTCGCGTCTGATGACAGTCAAAAACGCAATTATCAGTCCCTACAAGATCCTCAACCAGGGCCATCGTCTGCTGCGAGTGAGCAAGCAGGCTCGGCCTATGGCGCTAGCCCTGTCAGCTCTCACTATGGTTTCGCTGAAGGTCTGCCGAAACGCCAACGATCAGATGACTTCAGTCAGCAAAGCATGTATGGCGCAGAAAGAGCAGTCCCTGGATATGCGCATCGCGAGTTCAACCCTGCTTTATCAAGTATGATCAATTATTCGGTGCAACAACCAGCGCCTAGACAGTCACCACAATCAGCATACGGATTTCAGCAACAACCTAGTTCTAGCACTTCTGCGCCAGCTTATTTCCCACACGGTCAGCCCGGTCCTTCGGGCTCGAGGCTCGAGTCCAGCAGTCGACAGCCGCAAGTGACTTCCGGCGGGAGTGCCTTTGCGTATCAAGGAAGTGGTATGAATCCAGGTTTGTCTGCAGCATCACTTATGGAAATAGACACCCTCTGACGGTACCAGACCAAAGCGAATACTTCGCACGGAGATCTGCAGATAGCTACAGTGGCTCAGGAATGGCGCCAGGAGTTGTGGGTACACCTACGGAGAGCTACCAAAGTGGTGGGCAGCCGATATTCTCAGCACCTACTGGCCAATCAGCAGGTAGTGGTTCAGCGTCCCTTTACCAGCATCCAAGCATGCCCTCTCCAATGGTATCTGCGACCGGCGGCAGCTCTACTAGCGCTCACACGCCAACGTCAGGAAAAGCACCGGCGCTCAACTCTTCAGCACAGTCTTTCAGCCTTCAATCACAACATCTTCCATCCCACCCAGCGTCCTCGCATGTGTACGGGTCTCTCGCAGATACGCAACCTTTCGGATATCCCCAACAAGCACCGCAGCATTATGCGCAGCATCCCGAACAACATCAACAACAAGCATATCAACAGTCTCCGTCGACGACATTGCCACACCTTACACAGCCGCTGACGACACCGCATCAACAACGACCTCCGGATCCTAATGATCCCTATGGCCAGCACTGGCAACACTACGGCTCTTAGTGTTGTAACGAAATGGTCTTGCGCAATAATGCGCAGACACTCTTTGGACGCATAGGACCCCGTGCTATACCTCTTGCGTCAACTGCACTCTTCTGATCCTCGGTCTTGTGTCTTGAAGGGCTGCGAAAGCACGCGCACGGGGAATATTTCTCGGATTATACTATGCTTCAGGCCGCCGAGGAAGATGAGTGGGTTGAGTCGCATCGAAGCAATGTCCGAGCACTTCACGATGTACTTGGAACTGGATACGCGCGACGAGTGCGAATGATCGTAGCAGAGCCAGATCTTCTGCTACTAGGACAGAGCGCAATGATACGATGCGATGACGGCGATACGATATGACACGGACCATCAAGCCCGACCCAATCAGTCGGGAATGATACGCAACGATGAATTCATAATCAGTGACATAGGGTCACATTTCGGACGTTACGATAACGCTCTTATGCCAGAAAGAGAAGACGGGTCTTTTCAAGGTTTTATGAAAGTATGGGACGCATCGTTGTTGCCATAGCATGCATGTGCTTCCCTTTTCCCAGGATCACTCCACGCTCGCTTGCCATGTGGGCCTTGAACCATGCGGGCCAACCACATGTGTTGAGATTAGGGGGACACGGCTTATGCAAGAGCTCGGCACACAAGTTGTGGATTCAATGGATATGTCAACGAACCGCACTATCGGTAACGCGATAAGACATTTACGTTCGACCACCCACGTGGAGGAAAGGCATCGATAGACGACGACAAGAGAAAAGCAGTGGCTTTAGGGAACCAGGAGCCTTCTCGGTGGAACGGATGAGAGAAAACAATGAATGACTTCAGTGGATGCTCTCGACCTCCAGCTCCACCCTTTTGGCTTTGTTCATCGCTTACAGCCCTCGCTGTTCAAGCTTCTGGAAAAGGAATAACGAGCGAAGGCGTCCTTGGTCGAGGGAAGAGGGAGTGGGGCGGGCATTATCATCAAACATACATCTTTGACACACCATATACCCTTGGAATATCATCCTGCTTTAGTTTATTTTTTAATCCTTTCGATTTAGCATCGCCTTCTAATCCATTATCAGAAATGGATTAGAACGAAAACAACCCCTTTCTCTCCCTCCTCTCCTTGGATCGTCTGTGACTGTATATACCTCAACGATATTTCGTGCCCACTTAAGCTCGAGTAGACTTTTTGGTCTTTTGTCTCTACCTTGACACTTTACGAAGGAAAGAAACACAACAGCTACTCGGGCCGAAAGACTCGGGCCGAGGCAACTTCGTGGACTGTGTCTGCTGTGGCCACAATATCGTACGCACGTAGCAAAGCACCCTACCTACCTACCTTTACGTGTATTGTCCTCCACAAAAGCTTGAAAGGTCTCGACTTCGAATGGGCTGTAAGGTCTTATCCTCCCGATCGGCAGTATCCACACGTACGGCTAACAGCGTCTACATATTCACCTTTACCTTTACATTTACATTTGCATTTGCATTTGCATTTAGAAAAGATGAAGTGTAGATGAGAAGGCTCGGAAGATACTAAACTCATGTCGATTCGTCTCTTCACACAGTAAATCCGTCTTCTTGTCGTATTCTATGACATATCACTTTACAGACGAGCAGAGAGAATGATCTATTTACTTTGTTTCTGAGTAGGAGTGACCCTGGTCTCTGGCGTCTAGTGGGACGATGCAACGGGGACCATGATGGAGAACGAGTCAGCTGTATGAGGATACTACTGTCTGAGTGCGGTGGTTTCATGTCATTTCGACAGGCTGCAAGGGAACCTGAGGCGGCCTGGAGCATGAGGAGCACCAGCACCAGCAGCGACGTCAAGATCAGCACAAACAAAACGAGTCGGTAACGCCGACATTATCGATACATCCCATGCGTTCGGGCACCTATTGAGTCTACAGACAGACAATGGCCCATGTCCATGCTGAGAAAGAACACATCACAACGTACGCGAATGCCAATGGTATGACAAAGGCAGAAGCGAGATGACGACCCCCAACAGAGATCGAGGATTCAAGCGCTCGAGGCTCTAAGCGAGATGGGATGAGACACGTGAAAAGATGCGTGTGGAACCGGCGACCAGGTGATCCGTTTATAGCAGCGGCGAGGGGCATAGCATGAAAGTGGGCAGGAAGACAGATGACAGGCAGTCAGAGCATGCGGCGGTGAGGTATGCGAGCATGGTGCAAGGCGGCAGCAGCATCGACTGCAGAAAGCGAACGAAGCACTGGAAATGAGATATCCGATTGTGCAGAAATGTGATCGACCTTACCGGGAAGACAGAGCCACTTGTCTATATGTGCGTGTGTGTGCAGCGCGTATGTGTGTAAGATACATGTGAGTGCGTGCCATGGCAATGGAAATCGAGAGTGAAGGAGTCGACGTTGAAATAGAACTTGTCGTGCATTGATATGTACTAAAATCGGTATACGCGCACGCGTACAAGGCAAACCCCTGCATGTGCGTAAGCGAGTAAAAAGGTAAAGGCGAAAAGCTCGACACGACACGCGACAGCTAAATAGGTTCTCGGCAGGGTGGCAACTTGCATGAGCGGGAAATGCAATCGTGTCTATTTGCGAGTACTCACGGTCAAACAAACAAGACGCATTGGTCATTTGTTGCACAGTATGGTATGTGGGTAAGGTTGCGATATAGCAAGCACAGGGGCAGTGATTGGCTTCTGACTAGGTCCGATAGCTTTTGTGCTATTGCGGATTGACTTCTTATGCATGCACGGGTGTGCATAGATTCATGCATGGGCAGTAGTGCATTCTTGGAATAGGGTGCACTTCAGCGACGAGACGAAGCTCAGTGCAGTGACACGATACTGGGGAAGGATTCATCTTGTCAAACCTGGCAATTCATGTGTGAATGCTCCTGGGTCTTCTACGAGCGGATCAAGAAGCTGAGAAACAAGATGGAGCGAAGGTCTTGCAATTCAAGGGAGTATACTACACCTCTCCGGTCGGTATGCATATTTGCGGGAGGTAGCCTGGTTGACTAGAAGGGCAAGTACGGGTCAATAATGCAGTGTCGCTGGTCAGCGCAACTGCCACGTAGGGAAGCTGTGCTACTCGAGATCACGGGTCCCAAGTCCAGCCTAATGCGACGGTGGAAACCGGCTGGGTTGCGCAATGTACAGAAGAAAGGTTGACTAGCAGTATTTTCGAGGTTTGGGTATGATATGATTTTGGTGTATGGAAATGATTTAGATGATGCCCTTCTCGACCTGTGCAATTGCAGGTTAGCAGTGATATACACCAATTTGTCTCCATGTCAACGTACCCTCCATCCGTTGCTGAACTCGAAACCAGCGGGTGCAATGGGTCTGTCGGTCTGGCCTCTGAGGTAACCGGTAAGGCGTCGGTCGCGATCCATCACTGTGACAGCAATTCGTTAGCACATTACTTTTCTGGTAATAGACAACAGGTAGACGGATCGTCAGTCCTTCTATATGTGGAAGAGGTGTCCAAGCAGCAGCGGCGACCATTTCTTTTGCATATGAACCAACCATCAACGATGTCCGTGAATGACACATTGCCGATCAAAGTCTCCATCTCTCTGGGTTTCCTTTTTCTTGCCGTCCTCTCCTAAAATTACTACGTGTCTTCCAGATGTCCCAATGCCGCTGCCACCTCTGCTCGCTGTGTCTTAATTGAGGAAGTGAAGAAAATGTCGTACTTTGCCTGTCCCATTGATCGACGGAATGTCTGGAACGCTTTCCACCGTTCTGCATGTGTCTGATCTTGGACATACCAGCACCAGTGACTCCGAAGAACTGTGCTCGTCATTAGTATCATGTTCCACCGTGACTATTGCGGTGCTTCGACCGCGACACAGCCGCAGTGCCGAGCGCAAGAGGGGGCAGGAACGGGTCACATACGGCCAGGCAGATGGCGTAAGGCATCAAAGCCTCGAAAGGAACACCCATTGTGACGGCGGTATAGAGCGAATGAGGAACAGATGTGGAATTGAGCTCAATGGAGCGAATGGTTGTTACTCTGCGTGGACACTCG
Organism: Neodothiora populina; assembly: GCF_041146345.1. NCBI lineage: Eukaryota > Fungi > Ascomycota > Dothideomycetes > Dothideales > Dothioraceae > Neodothiora > Neodothiora populina. The sequence continues at coordinate 1,575,227 of NW_027191417.1, forward strand.
GTATCGCTGGTGTTGCTGGTCTGTAATTGGACCCCGACGTCAGTCAGTGCTTTGCTGACCACCACCGCTTTCCGCAGCCTCAAGCTGCTGTTCTGCTTTGCTCCGCTTATCCTCTACAGCCATTCGCCAAGACAGAATCCACGGCACTTCCCGTTCTCAATCAACTCAACTTGTGGAGCCTCGGAGCCTCTGACCGGGCAATGGAGCCAGTAGTGGAAGGCGGGATGGAGGCCTTTCTTGGCATCCTTTACCCCAGTGTTGTGGCGGGTTCCCCCTTGATTGTTGGCCGGAGGGACAGAGCGACGTACAGTACAGTGAGAGGCTCATAGGATCATAGCACGCTGGGAAGACAAGCCGGAGGTAGAGCAAACACAAGGAGCAAGCTCGTCTGCGAAGCTCATTAATTCTACCAAATCTTCCTTCATTTCGCCAGGACTTGTATCGATTTCGCCTTCATCATCTCCTCCACTTGAGTCGCACCACGACCAGTCAAAAGCCACAGTTGCTGTTCAGCTGCTGCTCCTGCTTCATCCAGTCCGCACCTTCCTCCCCGACGCCAGCGCTGCTGCTTCATTTCCGCATCACGTCTATAGCGCGCCTACTACAACGAGCGCAATCCACGTGTCAACAGATCGACCACCGCTTCACGCGACATCTTCCACCTGCATCGATCTCGTCTCACGCGTCGCTTGCAATAGAGCTACAGGACAAGGCCCATCTTCTACCTATACCAGACGCGCCAAGGCTAGACCGCTACTGCTTACAAGGCCATAACAACAAAACGAGAAATACACGTTGGATGGGTATGCGACGCATGCGACGCGCCTATTACCCTTGACCTTGGAGTCTACAATAATAAGTAACACAACTCCGCCAGACGCTAAAGCTGGCGGCCGCGGTGCTGCGACCTCCGGCGCATACGCCTTCGCGGCTTCGCGCCAGAGGAGCGATCTCGCCCTACAACATGCACCTCCGCAACGGCAGTATCGATGCCAAAGCCAATGAGGATGAAGACGTTGACATGGAAGATGCTCAGGATGAGGACGAGCTGGACGCAGAAGCAGACGCTGACGCCGATGCCGATGCCGATGCCGATGCCGATGCTGATGCTGAAGGGGAGATTGTTGACGCTGATTCAGAAGAGGATGCTGAAGGGGAGAATGTCGATGATCAAGACGAAGACGATGGAGAGCTTGTCGGTGCCGTGAAGCGGAGACCGAGCACAAGAAGTCATTCGAGAAGAGTCAAGGCCGAAGACGATGAATCTGTCTCTGCCGCTGATGTCAACTCAGACGCCGAAAGCGAATCCAGCGCCGAAAACGAGAACGAGTGGGACGCCGAGAGCGACGCAGACGAAGATGCTGATGTTGACATAGTCGGACAGAGTCGCTGCGTGTAAGTCGCCGATTGACCATCACCAACTCACACCGCTCACGAAAACAAAACATTGGCTGACGTCTGTCTTGGCAGATTTTGTGGAGAAAGTGAAGACAACGATCCTAGCGAAGAGTATGAAGAATACTTATCTTGTGCAGTTTGCGGTGATCACGGTGAGTTGTTATATTCATCAATGTCCAGACACTTTATTACAGACTATTCGGAAATGTTTGGACAAAGTAAAGTTTGGCAAGGGTCCTGGCTGATTTATACGTTCCTGCAGCCCACAAGCAATGCGCCAGAAACGCTAGTGCGCTTAATTCCGAAGAAGGTACGATAAGATCAACAACCGTCCCTGGCCATGTCACTAGTACGGTACTGTACTCAGATAGATTTAATGCTTACTCTTCCTTTCGGCTACAGATGTCTCGGCATGGCGTTGCAAAGGCTGCGTCGAACACAACCTTCAACCAGAAGTCAATCTGAAAGATGTCAGTGGCATCGCTGCACGTCGTCGCTCTTCGGTGCCGAAGCTCGCTCGTGACTTATTGCCTGCTGCCAGGGGTGGCATCAAACCTGACTCTCATTCTGTGTTTAACAACTTGATCCTCGATGACGATCCGCTGGACGGTTCTCGGTCGCTTAGGAAGCGCAAGACTACCTCTCCAGAGGACAACGACACGCAGCGACCCTTGAGTCGTAAACGTCGGAGGGTATCTTCACGCTCCGATGATGACAATATTACCGTCACCCCAAGACCCGTGGCTATTCAATTGAACGGTACTGCCGTCTCCGATGGTGATGGTGAAGGTGAAGGTGAAGGTGAAGCTGCTACTGCTGCCGCTGATGCTGACTCTCACGGACTTCGCTCGGTCCGAAAGCGAGCGTCGAAAAAGACTGCTGAGCTCGCCCGGATAGTTTCTAGCGACACTGCTGGTGAGATTAAAAGTCTTGTCGTTGGCATCTCCGTCAGTGCGGCAGCACTTGAGAACATCGAGCGTGTGGCCGCCAAAAAGTGGCGGCGACGAGAAAGAGATAGAGCCCGACGTGCTCGGAACACCCGACCACAGCGAGAAATTGTCGAGGACGAAGAGCCACCGTCTCATTACCCATCAATAGCTACCACAATGTATGCTAACCCCTTCTATGCCTTCCCCGACAGGGAAACCGACGAGCTTAAAGGGAAGCCCTATGGCGGCATCCTCACTGACGCCGAGGCCGACACGAGTAAGACTTACCCGCAGAACGCCGACCGTGAGGTTTTTGAAGTTGCGCGTCGCAAGGCTGAGGAAGACTGGCGAAGACGACAAGAAGCTGCGAACATGCTCGAGCCTACGCCCGCACGGCAGAAGGCTGCCGGACCTCCTAGTAAAATCAAATGCATCAACTTTGGTGGTTTCGAAATCGATACGTGGCATGCTGCACCCTACCCCGAAGAATACAGTCGCAACAAAGTGCTTTACATCTGCGAATTCTGTTTGAAGTATATGAACTCGGATTACGTGGCTTGGCGACACAAGGTATGTCATCCTCGATCAATGTCTGCATGTTTCACCTTTGTTGACAATCACCAGCTCAAATGCCCTTTCAAGCACCCGCCTGGAGACGAGATCTATCGTGACACCATCACTGTTCCTGATACTGGTAAGAAGAAAACGCTGTCTTTCTTCGAGGTTGATGGCCGTCGCAATCCGCTATACTGTCAAAATCTCTGCCTGCTTGCAAAACTATTCCTAGGCTCCAAGACGCTTTACTATGATGTTGAACCCTTCTTGTTCTACGTCATGACCGAGAACGATGAATTTGGCTGTCACTTTGTTGGTTATTTCTCCAAAGAGAAGCGCGGACTGTCTCCAATCCCGCCTCCGCTTCCGCACACATCCTTTGATGACGACTCACAGCTGCGCGAAAGTGCCTCGTTGCAGCAGAGCGAAGATGCAGTAGCTTTGAGTAACCCTGGCAACAATGTTTCCTGCATCCTCGTCCTACCGGTCCACATGCGTCGCGGTTTCGGAAGGACATTGATCGAATTCTCATATCTACTCACCAAGGTTGAAGGTAGGACAGGTAGCCCTGAAAAGCCACTCTCGGACATGGGACTTGTGTCATATCGCTCATATTGGAGAGGTGTACTTTGTCAGTTGCTGTTGAGATACAAAGATCACAGCGCATCTGCGGCACTGAGGCAGCCCAGCATCACATCCATCGCCCGAGAGACTGGCATGACGCCGGATGATATAATTGCTACTCTCGAAGCCTTGCGATTTCTTGTTAGAGACCCAGTGACAAAGACTTATGCTCTGCGCTTGGACTATGAGTATATGGCTGAGTACGTCGAGAAGTTCAACAAACGTCCGCATATCGACATCAAATCTGAACGACTCATCTGGACGCCTTATGTTATGGGACGGCCAACGACGTATTTCGCTCTCGGTGAAGAAGCTAATGTCCAGCACCACATCTCCACAAAGGCACCGCGCGAGGAGAAAGAAGATCTTATCGCTGCCCGCCCGGAGGAAGGCGTTCAGATGGCTCTCGCTAACGGAGTGAATGATGGTCCATCTCGGGATCTAAACGAAGTCCGGGTTCAAGAGGGTGTTAATGTCGACGTTGATATCAAGGAGATCGACGAGGATGATCAAGCGTTGTCTCCAAGATCATCGCGCAAGCAGCCAAAGAACGTTGTCTCAATGCCACAGCCGTCCTCTGCACTGAGTGGTCCCGGCACTAAGATTGGCAAATCGAAAGACAAGTTGCCAGCTCACCTCAACTCCGAGGAGAGCGGACCCCCCGAGCTTCCTGAAAGCGTCGAAGATGTTATGAAAGGCCTCCGCGAGACTGCTAGTTCAATCGAATCATCGATGGTCAGCGGGAGCACAGGTCCGCCGTCCTTGTCTGGCGATGAGAAAGACAAGATTCCTCCAACTCGATTCGAGATATTTCCTCCCGTTCCTGGAATGGCTGGAGCCAAACGTCGGCCTGGACGACCTTTTGGTTCTAGGACTCGGAGGAACACATTCGGGACACCTAGAAGATCCAACAATGATCGTTCACCAGGTACGACTAGAAGGAGAAGTGCAGCTCGAACTAGATCCAAGCTTGGCGAGGTCGTCACCATCAACGGTGATGACGAAGGAGAAGGCGGACATGGTCAGGAGCAAGTACAAGAAAACACTCCAATGGTCAGCAGACGCAGAACGAGAGGGACAAGCGACATCACAGGCAGCGAAGCTGCAGCGAGTAAAAAAGATCATGATGACGCGGTTGATCATAACGAACCCAATCAGCCCGATAGAAATGATGGCCACGATGAAGATGCCGAAGGCGAGGAGGTTGACGCAGAAGGAGAGGATATTGATGCTGAAGGAGAGGAGATCGATGCAGAAGGAGAAGAGGACGACGCAGAGGGCGAAGATGACGCAGACGCTGACGCTGATGCAGACTCTGACATGGATGCCGATGCCATCTTACAAGCCCAACTCGAAGCAGCCGCTGCACAGGCAGATGAGGACGAGGAAGACTACGAGGATGAGCCAGACGCGGACGCAGACGAAGACATGGACGAAGACGCGTGAGTGCGAAAGTCCATGCCGAATACTATCGGAAGCAATAACTTTGCTTGGCCCGAACATGGACTGGAAGACACAGCGATATACAAAATTGGGACGCGTGCGCGTGGCCTAGTTTCGACCAACGGCGTTCTATTTGATGGGGTATGGGTGCATTCTTATTACTTGATACCAAATGGAAAGGGGGGCGAGATACGGTGCTTTTCTCGGGTTATATTGAGACGGCGGCCTTTTCGGATATATGTTGTTCTCCCCAAAGAGATGCTTTTGCTCCTTGCTTGATTCCTCGATGTTGTTTCGGCTCGTCTGGCTTACCTGTTGGACGGGTGCGCACGCCACTTCTGCTTCTTTCACACAATCAGGACGCGATACTGTCAGTGTGGACTTTGCGCGTTGGCCGCTTGGACTATGGTTGCTCCGTGTGTGATTGACGAAGAAGAGGAAAATGACACAGATTGGTAGTTGTATCATTTCACACGATCAGGCTACAAGAAAGAGAAACAAGAAAGGAACCTCATGCTGCAGAAAATCAATCGACACATAAAGTATGATTGATATACAGTGGAATTACAACTGAAATCTCCAAAAACATGTATCCGAGTGTGCGAAACAGACACTCTTTGTTTTATGATGACCCACCTATATAGCTGCAAATACTCGCATGCGAAAAGCTCTGCGTTGGAAAGAGATGATGGTGAGACCTTGCCATTGCCACATGAGTTCCTGTTTGATTGTACTTATCTGCATGAGTCCATCCGCTCAGAGGGCGACCCTGGTCGTCACGGCGGTTTTTTGATGCGGCGTGGATGGCAAGATCCTCCCTTTCTCTCAGCACGGTTAATGTGTGATATATGCGTTTGCTCGTCAATTTGTTCCCCCCTATTCACTTCTGTATCAGGAAGGCAGGGATAAGCGGGGGAAGTGAATATTTTACACTTTATATTCGAATGGATGTTGGTATTGACTACACTGACTGAAATGATTGAGGCTGGACTGGAACCACATGTCTATCCCAGATGCGAATTTTAGTTCTGGTATTATTACAGAATGGGAAGATAATGCATGAAACTATCTTGATAGAAGAGCTACAAGAACAGACATCCTACCTCTTAGAGTTAGGCCGGATACGCGAAACTCATACTGTGATGATCGGGGGACCCTGTCCGCGTTTTTCATCATCGTACACCGATAGCCTTGATGTATATTCTAGGCTTGTACTTATTGGGAGACAAAAGAGGAATGGAGCTGATATACGTGTGCTACTCGCTGGATACCACCGAGCTGGGGTTCTGCTCATCCTCAGTAGAGGTCACCTCTGACCCAACTGTCGAACACCAATTTTTCTGCCGTCGGTCTGTCTTCTGGAAGCCATTGTAGGGTCTTGCGGATGATGTCGAGAAAGTTGGCTTTGTCGCTTCCTGTCAGACGCTTTTCACCAGTTTCAAAAGTCTCGTCGGTTGGGATCGGCACGACGTTCCTCCAAGTTCCTGCTGATTTTCAGCACTCATGGAAAAGAGCCATACACTCATGGTACGGAACACAATGCATAAGAACCCTACCATCTTCGTGCCAATAAGTCAGTGTATCTGGGCTGCGCTTGAGGAACTCAACTGATGGAGGGCCCAGCAGGCAAATCATCTCAGCCAATCGTCTAGCACGACCTTCGAGATCTAAAGAGTCTCTATGGCGAAACAAGTGGCTGCCATGGAACAGAGACCATATCTACACTGCATTAGAAAGGATCGGGAATCACAGCAATGGTGTCAACAAAGCCATAGACTTACAGTCTGACCAATCGCCCAGATGTCGACTTTTTGGTCTCAGCCCATACCTAACATAACCTCGGGAGCCCGATATATGTCAGGCATGATCAGACCTGTCTGTTTCACGGGCGCTAGTCGCGCCTCACCCAGATCGGCAGTTAATGGGCGCCCAGACGTCACGAGCATGTAGCGAGAGACATATATGGTGCGATCCGAGATGATCTTTCGTGCCGAAGGACTGGATAAACCCGCAGGTTCTAGTTCCGATAATATCGATCCTTCGCCGATACCGAGGAGGATGTTGTTCGCATTAAGATCGGTATATAAGTAACTTTGCCCCGATACGACACAGGTCGGGACTCACCAGTATGTACGACGTTGGCAGTATGTAAAAAGTCCATGCCTACCAAAACGTCTCTGACTGCAGCTTTGAGGAGCCCGTCGTCGAACTTATTGTCTTCATACATGTGCATGACTTCGTCTAGATCTTCTCCAGCAGGGCGGATAGAGTAGGAAGGGAAAGGAGCCGTGTTCGCCTTGTACTTCAAACCAGACCTCGATTGGAAGACATCTCCGGTTTCGATCGGGAAGTATCTCCCTGGCCGATAATCAGGCAAAGTCTCTTCCTCAATTCTCGTAGTTAGAGGGATGTGCTCTGGTTCGACCTGCTAATGCGTTTGTATTGATCGAGAAAGGACGGGTACCACTCGTCTTGCTGAAAATCTAGACCTAGGATAGATGACTGATGCAGAGTATAGAGATATAAAGAGTCTAAATTGAGAGAGCGATGGTAACATGATGTTCGCGATGAGCACAACTTCTTGTGCTTGGTATTACACAGTGCCTCTAATCGCCTGGAAGCATAGTAAGCAGAACCGAAGACTTCTTGATGTAACAGAACGGTAGTATCTATCAATATCATCATAAAACTGTGACTATATGTCTCTCGTGATTAAGCGATTCTGCTACAGCGGTGGACAGCAAACGCGTAGTCCTTGCCGACAATTCCTACTAGTAGAACACCCTTACATCAGCCTTCGAACCACCGAAGCCTGGCAAGAGATTATATATAGTGCCAAAGCAAGCATAAGCAGCATCAAGCAGGCCGCGTGGCCCAATGGCAAGGCGCTTGACTACGATTCCACTTCCACGGATGCGAAATCAAGAGATTCCAGGTTCGACCCCTGGCGCGGTCAATTCTTTTGCACTTTTTCGCTTCCGATATTTTTTGGCGTCATCTCTACTAATCGTATTTAGACTCGATAGCTGCTGTCGATAGAAGAACAATGCAGAACTAGAGATCGTACTTGGGTTGTTCACCTCTTAAGTTTGGCATCATGGATATTTTGCTACTCCATTGTGTCATATTGGCCGAGTGCATGCGCAGTTCAGAGTTGTTGCTGCTCGAGTCTAAGAGATTTATGTGTACTGTCGGGAGTGCTAAGTCACATTACATACCTTACTGATTGCAAAATCATTTTGGAATGTTACAAGACGTCTAATACAATAAGAGTAAACAGTATGGAAGAGTTGCTTGGGAGACTCAGTGAATGGACCATAAGACTGATTGTAGAAGGCGAAGAATAATGAACGTAATGAACTAACGAAAACAGAGGGGGGTATCTTTCACTTTATCGCATGAAACCAGTCCGTCATACTGAACTGACGCAAAGGACGGACATTGTCAATAGTGACACACAAACTCCACTACTTCTTCCTACCTTTGCCCTTTTTCTTCTTCTGCGACTGCGACTGCTCGGGCACACTGACGCTGCCCATCTCCACCTCATTCCCTTGGGCCTGCAACTCCTTGACCTTTTCCTGACTCGAGATGAAAATCGTCAAGTCCCGATTCATATCTTCCAATTCCATTTTCTCCGCCCGCAACTTTTCCGTTTCCTCGCTGGCAAGTTTGGTCTTGTCCTCGGCGACGCGTATCCTCGCCAAAAGTCCGTCGTTCATGAGTTTCTCTTCACGCCATCGATCACCCATCTCACGGGCCATCTTTTCGAATTTGTCTGCTCGTGTCGTCGACTTCTCCAACGCCTTTTCGAGACGTGCCACACTATCGGTAATGTCTTTGTTCTGTTGGTACACTGCAGACAATTGTTCGGTAGCTTTCGAGGCTGAGAGAGATGCTTCTTCTGCCTTTGAAGATGCTGAAGATGCCTTGTCCACGGCCCGTTCGAGTTGCTCTTCGTAATATCGTCTTTGACCCTCTAATTGTGAGGTCAAGAGAAAAGTGTATTCGTTTGCCATACTGTCCATTTTCTCTCGGGGAACCATGTCTTCGCCTTCCCTCAGTTCTTCTCTGAATGCTGCGTTTGGATGGCGGTCTTTTCCTGCGCCGCCATTGTTGCTGACGCTGCCTCGGTGGGTGCTGCCTTCGGATGGAAGATCAATCATACGATTATCAGGCTTGTTCTGAATCAATCGGTGCACATAGCCATCCCCGGCATAGTCCCAAACGTGTTGGGTATTGATATCCATAGCGTAACAGTGACTACTCTCCTCGTAATGCGCGTATGCGTGCGCTTCATCATATCTTCCGCAAGCGGTGTTTCCACAGATCAGGCAAATCCACAGGTTACTAGTTGTACTGCAGACTGAGCACGTAGGTTCTGATGGTGCCGAGCTGTCGTTCTCACCACCGTTGCTGGGACGAGGGAATGGAAAGGTGAAGGAGGGCGCCTGGGTGTAGCGGCATACCGGACACCCACTACCTCGCCACTTTTCAAGGCAGGCGCAATGGAAGACATGTTGACAAAGTATGGTCAGCAGACCTGTCGTTTCATCCATACGCTCAAGGCAGACGGGACAAGTAGGCAGCTCGATCAACGACGGCGTTGGTGGGGCACGTGGTTTGGCTGTTAGCGAGTTGGATCCGTTTGAGTGGGCCTTCTTCTGTGCTGCCGAGAGAGTAAATGGATCATTCGTGTTATGAGGAAAGGTAGACGGATCGTTGATGTTGTGATCAGAAGGAGTAAGAAATTCGACGGATTTGATGAAAACAACATGGCAATTCTCCGGCTGGGTTCTTGTCAGCATACGATTATGTTGCAACATCACTCAAGCGATAGTGAGACACACCTCCATCGCCGAGAATAGCTTGCCGTTCCAGGCTTTTTGCCATTCTCGTGCTTTCTTAGCGCTCCGGAACTTCATCAAGACCATGTATTTATTTGCCCGTCCGGTTCTTATCAGTCGGAAGTGACTAACATCCTCTCTAGTCTGATCGCCAACAAAGCCGAGAAGATCACTGGGCATCATCCATGACGGAACAGCAAGGATGCATAGCGTGGAGCAATCATCAAGACTGACGGTGTTGCCATCTTGATCATGTGCGTGCTTGCTTATGTATTTATCCACGTCCAGTGCCGGCGCCTCTTGTGAGTCTCTATAGAGATGTACAACTCCCCACCCGACATCAGTAGTCTTTGGCTCCGAGGGCAGGTAGACCGCCTTGGTATGGAGCCCACTATTTGATACCTTGCCGTCCTTATTCATTGTCTTGTCTTTTGCTTGATCATTTACTGGCGAAATCGTCATGTCAATACTCTCAATACTGACTGGACCGAATCGCCAGTCACGACTCGCAACTTCCGAATTGGGCTTCGCTAATGACAAGGCGGGCGAAGCGCTGTCCTTTTTCAGTGCAACGTTCCTCTCAGGAAGGAGCAACGCATCGCCATGCGACTCTGGTCGAGCTCCCGATGACTGCGGTCTACTACGCGGTGTGCCGACGTCGGAATTAGACTCCGAGGAGAACTGTCGATCGTGTTTTGTTTCGAAAGGGTGAGAAGACCACTTTGTGTATTTATGACCAGGTAGCGTGCTCTTGAAGATGTCGGTGGTAGGCGGCGGTATAAATATATGCGATGGTGGGGTGGACAGAGCGGCGTGAGAGCCAACAGACGTCGCAGCACTTTTCGAAGAATACAGCTCGAGCTTGAGGTGAAAGAAATAAGACGGCATCACAGTCTGCAAGATATCAGGTTACCTACAACACCACCAGTAGGATCACATTATTCATCAGTTGTGTGACGGTTTATAGTGGAAGAAAGACGGACATGGAGGGCCAAATCAGTAAAGGAGTGCCACCAACTGTCACGTGCGTTGCCATCGCCGATAGAAAATAGACAAGAACCTGCTCATCGCACCCTCGTTATACTTCACGTCTTCTTACAATAAGCTATAATACAGGAGAGTCACATGCGAGACAGAAAAGGACAGGTTGGTTGCAATCCTGAGGGAGATATGACGCCTTTTTCCAAGATGGAGAAAGTGTAGGTAAGCATCGCTTTATAGATCATATATGGACATTGGGATCGACATTGCGCAACGGACAAGAGAAGGAACAATGATGACAGACGAAGAGACACAGGTAGAGTGGCATCAGAGGTATCAGATACTTGATGAACAAATATGGTTTCATTTGGTTACCACCGCTGCAGCCGATGCAGCAATGGGTTCCACTAGATGCCATCATGGCTTGTAATGTAGACTAGAGAACAAGATGATCAAGAATGTAGTCTTGTCAATCAAAGAGAGGAAAACGCCGGGACCCATCGTAAAAGAGTATCATCAAAAGCAACGCTTACTGACCACCACGAAGTCTGAGCACCAAGTGGAGCGTCGACTCCTTCTGGATGTTGTAGTCGGAGAGCGTGCGACCGTCCTCCAGTTGCTTGCCAGCGAAGATGAGACGCTGTTGGTCAGGAGGAATACCCTCCTTGTCTTGAATCTTAGACTTGACGTTGTCGATCGTGTCTGATGACTCGACTTCCAGCGTGATGGTCTTTCCGGTGAGGGTTTTGACGAAGATTTGCATACCACCACGAAGGCGGAGGACGAGATGAAGAGTGGACTCCTTCTGAATGTTGTAGTCTGAGAGAGTGCGACCATCCTCAAGCTGCTTTCCGGCGAAGATCAAGCGCTGTTGGTCTGGGGGGATACCCTCCTTGTCCTGAATCTTGGATTTGACATTGTCGATGGTGTCGGAAGACTCAACCTCGAGAGTGATGGTCTTGCCGGTGAGCGTCTTGACAAAGATCTGCATACCACCGCGGAGACGGAGAACGAGATGGAGGGTGGACTCCTTCTGGATGTTGTAGTCGCTCAAGGTGCGGCCGTCTTCGAGCTGCTTTCCGGCGAAAATGAGGCGCTGTTGGTCAGGAGGAATGCCCTCCTTGTCCTGGATCTTGCTCTTGACGTTGTCGATGGTGTCGGAAGACTCAACCTCAAGGGTGATGGTCTTACCGGTGACTGATACGGGTGTTAGTGACTGCAGGCGCAGGGTGGCGGGAAAGCGGGGTAATCGACTTACGGGTCTTGACGAAGATCTGCATGTTGGATCAAGTGTATAGGTTTATTGAAAATGTGTATGTCTGATGTGAAATGTGATCAGAGTCGCTGATGAAATCCAAGCGGATGTGTGTTTGGTATTGGTGGTAAGATAGAAGAGTGGAAAAGGTCGGAGATGGAAGGAAGGAGGGCTTATGTATGGGCCGAAGAGGGCAGGAATGAGGTCGGAGTCAAGAGTGAGCACGAGCGGGTGGCTGAGCTTTGCCTTAATGAGGTGCTTATGTCAACACTTTAGGCAGACTAGGTACCTTACCTTGTCCAGCACGTTCACTCTCCCTCCATGAAGCAAACCCAGCCCAGTACGACGCTATCGGGCGCTGGTGGGTTCCAAAGCTGAGGAGTGCCACCGGCCAATGACGGAATCTTCACGAACGTTCTGATAGGCGGCCACCCTATTGTATTGAGAGATTGTATCCAAGGAAGAGCTTTCAAATCACGAACTAAACGACGCCTCTTTCGCATACAGTATTTTCACCGGGTTTTCTTTCTACCTTGTCACTTTTGCCTGCAGCGAGAGGTGTGGCAAACCGACGACACCTTTACAATGCTCTCACCATCGCCTTCACCTCAGCACTTGAGTCCAGTGTTGTTCCTTATCTCCATCCCCAGAGTCAAGTGGGTCTGTGCGGGGATCGTGGCGTCATCTCGTGACCACCAAGGTGGTCTTCCTTGTCTCACCAAAACACTGAAGCAACCGTTTGCAGCGAGATTGTTCGCAGCCACCGCATATTCGTTAAGGTATTGATGAGCACTTGAAAACATAAGGTGAGAAATACTACAAGTAGCTGTAAACACAAATGGACAGTGATTGAATTTATACTACCGCATATTCCTCCAAGTCCCACTAAAGTCTTTCATGATTCAGTGGCCGAATCCATATTGGGGCGGGCGGACTCGCGTACCTAACAGCCTCTATCGAGTGTCGCGTTGACGCCCGACTTCGCATCGCTAACGATAAGGTAAGCTCAACTCGTCCGGACATGATAACGTTCAGAGTTGAAGAGCACGACAACTTGCAACACAGTCTTCATAAAGTCATTTCTTTGGTGATACCAGGGCGCCTTGTTATTCGCAATCAGATCACATCTTGTCTGGAGCCTCACGCGTGCAACGGCTTGCGGCCCCAGATCACAGGCATAGGATAGTAGGCATGTATCCGCCTATCCTTGATGTCTGCTGTCACTTTGGCAACAAGAATATCAATCTCCTCTTTCTGCCATCCCAATCCACGTGTGAGTAGCTGGAGGCAGAAGCCTTCCAGACCTTCTGTGATGTTGATCATGTTCCAATGGCCGAGCTCCTTCATGTATTTGTCTCGAGGCCACGTGTTGGACGGCCACATGAAATTCTTCTCCTCGATGTCGACGAATCCAGCTGCTTGCATCCATTCACTATATCTGCCGCTCACTTCGGATCCCATCGGACGCCCGATTTTTCGCGCCGCTTCGCACATCAGCTCACCCCACTGTTGTAATGAGGTGCCTTCGAGGGTACCGTCGCTGCTCTTAAGCGGCAGACCGTAGTCCTGGAATTCGAGCCAGCCGCCCGGCTCAAGGTTGCTGTACGAGCACTCAGCGCATGCGCCGACTAAACACCGTCGTCAGAGCCAGTACTTACTTATAGGCTTGCTCGATGAGCTTCTCGACATCAGCAAAACAACCCGCCATCAGGCGGCAGTGGACATAATCGAATTTATGATCATATATCCATTCATCTTCAGCATCGTCAATAACGAACTTCAGATTCGGCGGGACGCTAAGGACGATCAGTATCAAGTCGCTACTTGTCAGGACAAGGGTATACACGCACAATGCTGGTTGGCCAGGGCTCAGATCGATTCCGATTACCTTGAGCAGAGATTAGACTTTTGTCAATTTGTCTGTCCACACTGTACTTACTTGACATTCAGGGTATAGGTCCGCTGTCGCCAGGCCTGATCAGTATTTATGCTTCCTCTTTTGACTCATCGAGAACTGCTCACCAAAGTCCATAGCCCAGATCCCGGTGCCAGCTCCGATGTCCAGCGCATGTCTCGGATGCTCCAGTGGCGCAAAATGCAATCTTCTGTAGGTCAAGTTGAGGATGTGACTCTGAAGATCTATGGCAGTGTCAGAGACAGCAAGGACATACTGATATACGACCACATAGCCGTCTCTACTCACCAAGTCTATCAGACTCTCGCTATGAGTTTTCATCATTATACATCAGCCACATGCTTCCGTTGGTGTGCTCCAGCAACTTACCTCGTCGTTTGGAAAGACGTATTGTCCATCTTTGTATGCTGGCTGGATGTCAGGGAAAGCATAGACTAATTTAGTCATTATCATGAGACTAACCATGATAAGTTCTGCCGAACTCTTGACGATAATTGTATATAGACTCCGTCAGAGACGTTGTGCGACTTTGACTACTTCCATTCAGCAGCGGCTCATATGTCGGTCTCGAAGCCCCTTCGACATACGTATCATCCCCTAATGCAGAGTCCACATCGCTATGTTCCTAGATCTCAGGATCAATATCGACGCTCTACTTTGCAATTGCATCACACGTTGTACTCACATCTATCTCAAGACTTTGCTCTCTAGCATGATCAATCGAAGTCTGATCTATGGACGAATTGTCTTGCGTGTCCGAGGGAGTAGCCATCAAGCATATACTTCAGGTGATAACCAGCCTTTTCTGAATGGCAAATGTCAAGATGCCGACGATGATGATTCTAGGGCCGCTCTAGTACTCGGTTGGTGAGCCTCGACGGAAGCACCGATTCAGGATGATCAATCCGGAGGTCCGAGAATATTGAACAAATTATATACAATATTGATACATGCGACTTCACATATGAATGGGTCGATGTTCTTTGCCTAAAGTATGTAATAGAAGTAAAGTGGTGGAAATCTAAGTTGTCTTATTCAGACATAGAACACCGACTGGATTTATGTGCTCACAGACTAAAGCTCGAACCTTGTTGACCTGAAATATAGAAGTAAGGTACAGCCGGCTTTCGTCCCGCCCCGCTACCTTCCCAAGCATTGACACATGCTCTGAAAATCCTTTGTTGATATGCTGTGATGCAAAACCTCGACGACGTAAGAGTATTGTGGTTCAATGCGTCCACATGCTCATGATACTGCAGTCATCGATCCAGGCGCTGGTGCCACAATGTGCTGCCTCGTGTCGAGAGAGATAGCGAAGACAACACAGCCCGCGAAGCAGCTCCTTAGCGGCGCAGCTTCGACGTTCCACGCTTCCATGAACATGATTCCTCAATGCACGCACCACACTCAGAGTTTTAGTTGCACCATCTATGGAGCGGCACTGCAAAGTGTAATATGTGGCATTGGCGAAGCGATAACAATCGTCTCCACTCTCGCGTGAGACCTATAAGCTATCTGGCGATGCTCATAGGAGAGTTACTCGCTGGGATCTTCAGAGGTGCATGACTAGCCCTGGGTGGTGTCTGTTTCCGACCGCGATGCCTCATTAGCGCGCGGGTGGGAGCATTTAGTTCGCTTCGTAGCACTCTTGAGGGCAAGCCACGAGCATGGCAGCATATGAACAGATATGTTGATTTTTACTTTCCGATTGCACATCAGATACAGTACACCTCGGATAGCTATTCTCCCGTTATTGAGTCTCACTATAAAGAGGGGAAATGCAGTTGATGCAATGGGTCGGTAGTCCGACATAAAGGTGGACCGCTCGTTTTCGACTTTCCTGTTGATCACAAGGCGATTCGGTATATACCACGCAATCACTGACCCCTTTAGTCGTCGCACGAACCCTGGTCGCGCTTTCGTCAGCTAACTATAGTGTTGGCTTTTTTGTCATCATCGAGAGTGTGCCTGTTATTCCTAGCCAATTCAGACCCGAAGGAGTGGTTCTCGCTCGTAGGAAGCTGCAACAAACCTGAAGAGTACTCGAGAATCCTCGACGTGTAGTACGACGACGCCGTGACGGTGCTTGAACATCCCGTTCGACAATGCTCTCATTGGTGTTGTTTGTTGCCACCGGTGTTGTATTGACTGTCTACATCATTGTCTGTACCATCCGTCAATACAATGCCTTAAAGGACTTCGATGGACCCCGCGTGGCTGCCTTCACCAGGCTATGGCTCCTTCGCGCAAATAGCTCTGGGATGATGAACAAGGCTTTCACCGCGATCAATGATCAGTATGGTATGCATTGACATGTCTCGTCCTTCATTACTATCATGTGCAGCTTCATTCACTCGTAATGTCGCTTAAATTTACCACTTCTTGATCCTATCAATTTACCATACCACTGGAACACGCTGGCATACGAAGTGAAGGATTTCGGCAGTACGATGATACTAACACAATTCAGGGTCAACCGCCAGGGTAGCCCCTAATATGCTGCTCACAAAGGATGCTGAGCTCGTCAAGCGTATGAATGCCGTCCGTAGTCCTTTCGTTAGGAGCATATGGTATACAGGTCTCAGACTCCATCCTACCCGTGACAACATCACATCTGTCATAGATGAGTCTGTCCATGCGGATTTCCGCAACAAAATGGCTCCGGGCGTGAGTCAACCTCGACTATGGATATTGTCATATGCTAATGAAGGCTCCTCATCTTCAGTACTCCGGAAAGGAGAATATCCATATTGAACAGGACATCGACGATCGTCTCCTTCAGCTCTATGACTTGATCGAGAACAAGTATTTGTCTACTGATCAAGACTTTCGTCCTCTGGATCTCTCCAAGACCATGTCATACTTCACTCTTGATGTTATCTCAAGTGTAGCTTTTGGAGAAGCCTTCGGATTCATCGAGGCAGATGATGATCCCTTTGGATACATTGACAATCTGCAAGAGTTCCTTCCAGCTATCATCTTGTTCGGCGCTTACCCGGAGTTGACGCAAATTCTTCGTCTCCCATTTATGAAGTTTTTGGCCCCAAAGAAGACTGATAAACGTGGCTTGGGTCGCGTCATGGGCTTTGCTAAAGACCGTGTCGGCGAGCGTTTCGGAGAAAAGCCAATCGTGAGACAGGACATGCTGAACTCATTCATCAAGCGTGGCTTGTCCAAGGAGCAACTGGAGTCCGAGACACTGACACAGATCACTGCTGGCTCAGACAGTACGTCCACGGCATTACGAATGACACTGCACTTCGTCGTGACCACGCCTTCTGTACAAACCCGGCTTCTGAACGAGTTTCACACTGCTCATGCTGCTGGTAAGGTCTCGAGACCAGTCATTCGGGATGCTGAAGCAAGAAAGCTACCTTATCTCCAAGCTTGCATCAAGGAAGGTCTCCGTATGTATCCGCCCGTGACCGGTCTCCTGGCCAAGGCAGCGCCTCCAGAGGGCACTAAGATCGATGGTAAGTTCGTTCCTGGCGGCACCCAGATCGCATGGAACTCGTGGGGCATCATGCATGACAAAGCGATCTTCGGGGTAGATTGCGAGATATTCAGGCCGGAGAGATGGCTTGCCAAAGACAACAGCGACGCGGAGCAAGCACGTGTTGCGCGCATGACGGAGACCGTGGGTCTGGTCTTCGGGTACGGACGGTTCGGATGCCTGGGCAGAGGTGTTGCAATGCAAGAACTAAACAAGGGCATCATAGAGGTAAGCGCCCTCCCTTTCTGATCATGTTCTCTTTACCCCACCTTGACTTCCATGTCCATCTACCATGATGTTGTCATACGACACTGCCACGAAGTTTCAAGCCGGAAGTATAAACAAGATATATCCGGGGAACATCATATTTCCTTCAGCTGACCAGTCTCACGTTGCACAGACTCTTCTCCGGTTCGAACTCCAGCCTCTCAGTCTCGCTAAGCCCTTCGTCGAGCGCTGCGTCGGATTCTTTTTGCATACAGACATGCTATTCCGAGTCACTCGGCGTCAAGAGTCGACATCTGACCGGGAGACCGACAGCCATGTCTATTTCGGCGACGCTTCTGCCTTACCAGGTGCGCCGGACGAATAAGGAAATGCCATGACCATAACGACATCCCTGCTTCGGCCCAGGAACGCATGGACTCGGTCACACGTCTGCGAAGTTGCTTTTGCGTTATTTTCGGAAAGCCTAGATACACATAGAGACATGACTGCCTTGCCGGAGGGGGATATCTGTGATGTGCAATTGCGATTTTCCATAGTCAGAACCTAGCGAAGAAAGAGAGACAGCGCAAGGATCATCAAAGCCTCGTGATCCACTACCTACCTTACAGTAGTCGAATAATCTGAGCCTTAAGACAGCCCAATTTACAACCAGGTCTAAACATCTCGGAATGACATAGTTGCGCACAGAAAAGAAAAATCTCGGGCGCTTACGGTCGGGTCGGTCATTCATTCAGGCCACGTGCTACAGGTAGGTCCCCCTGGTCCACAAAAAAGATGGCACTTGTACCTTAAGATAGCCGCCCTCCTCCCGCAATATATACAGTAAAGCCACTCCGACATTTTCATGTCCCGCAAGCCATTCCCGCACAGAGCGGGGCGCACGACAGGGGCATAATGAGGAGAAAAAACAAAAAAACAGCAGAGCAAGGTGGAACAGTAGATCCGTCCGCAAGTAAACGAAAAGATGGATGCGGGCGGTTTATTCTCCTCGTGTCACACCACCGAATCTCTCGAGTCCTCCCCGGGTCATGGTCGCCAAGAATCAGGGGATGCACGTTTCAAGTGATGCCTCTTTACTGGTTGTCTAAGAACAGTATAGTCTAAAATGGAATTATGCAGAGTGAAGATAGGATATGGTCGGAGAGATGCAAAAAGTTGGACTTGTTGGGGATCGAACCCAAGACCTTCAGCATGCAAAGCAGACGCGCTACCACTGCGCTACAAGCCCAATTGTGAAATGGTGGGGCAACCACACATATATATACCTTTGTCAATCACCTGTCTTCGCGTCGTATGACCATGTAGTCGTTCAGTCGAGATGCTGTTTGTGTTGCGATAGTGCTTGTCAAAGTTTCACTTCCGCTCAAGGACGCTACTATTCGTCTTCGCTTGGTAGGATGAGGATGACTGCATGCGGAGCGCGCACAAGATGGAAGCTATCCTAATCACAATGATGAATAAACACTGAATAAACACAAAGTGAGAATAGAAGATATATTATACTATAGCTAGAGTGTTATATTACAAGGATGTAATTCATGAAGTCGTTCTTGTGCTCGTCACGAGATAGGTGTACGCAGCATCTGCACTTCCATCTCGGAACACATATCATCAACGATCATCATGGTCGTAATCATTAGGCGATCGAAAGACAAGAACAAGATAGACACACAAGCATGTTGCTTCTACTCCACAACATACTTGCCAACCTTTCGCCTGTGGCATTGGGTACTAGTGATGGGAAGGAACAACATATCCGGCTCAATATGGCGTCCTTGCTGTAGTCTTTGAGGCCTCTTCTAGGCGTGAGGGCCCCCACGTGCGGAGGGAGGTTTGAGCACCATCTCACATCGGTGGTGCAGCTAGGAAAAACAGGCTCGGGCACAGATCGTCGTAGCCTCTTGGATGTACTGTGACTTCCCCAGTGCTCTCCCCTCTGGTATCGTATATGCAAGCGCTGCTTGCGCGCGGATTCGAAACGGTCGCTGGGCGGATCGGAGTCGTACTAGCAGCGCATGCCAGATTCCACAACGATGTAGCTATTGACTGAGTGTTACACTAGTCAAGCAGTGATTCGACATATTTTTTTGTCGAGTGTCATGGGTGGTCGCGCTCCGACGATGAGAATCCTATCATATATGCTAGCAACCGATGATGTGCTAGGTCCTCATCGGCAGTTCATAATGAGGGGACTTCAACGGGACGGTAGCCTTCATGCCTTGTCGCACTAAACCGCGATGCAATGGTTGATGCGTGCTCCTCATCGGTACCACAGCACCCACCTACAACACGGAGATTTGGTAGAAGGTCGCGAAGTTCGTGAAGGCTCTGCGCGAGACTCTTGACATCTTCACGGTCTAGGAAAGTGCTCGTCTCTAGCTCGTCGTGGGACTGTCTAGTAGCGTTCGCACGGATTGAGCCGATTCGTTCTAGAACACTACGATCCATGCTTCGTAACGTATCCATGAAGTGACAAGGATGAGCACAGTTTACGCCAAAGTAGGAGACGTAGCCGTTAGTGGTTCTGTCCACTTCGTTAATGGCGTCAGAAAGTGTTCGGCCACTCAAAAGTCGGCCATTGCTCTCTAAGGAGAATGAGACGGCAATGGGCAATTTGTGTTCCTGAGCAAGGCGGACCACTGCTTTGGCCTCACTGATGTCCACAGCACTCATAAGGCTGAGCATGTCTACACCTGCTTGTGCGAGCGCGTGGACTTGCTCGTAGTAGCTTTCCTTTGCGAAGAATGCAGTGTTCTCAGTCCCTGACTTGTAGGCATCTCTCAGAGGGCCTATGCATCCACTGATGACAATTGGCGTCGTTGATGACTCGAAGCCATGCTTGATCTCCTCGAGCATGTGCACGGCTGATCGGTTGATGGAGGGTACATTTGCAGCGGAATAACCTAGCCTGGGAAACCAGGGACTCGAAGCTCGCCAGGTTGCCGTCTCCAGGACAATGCCGGTTTTGTGCCTGAGTGCAACTTTGACGTAGTCGATGTAGTGATCCCGGATAGCCGTTCTACCCTTCATGTTTTCAAGGAGCGGCCAAGCAGCAAAGTAAGGAAGATCGAATCCATGCTTGAAAATAAGATCTGTCTCTAATCCCCCATCACAGATGAAAACGTGAGGAGAGTTGAACATAGGCAATGGAGCCTTAGAAGTAACAGACATTTTTGATATCGCGCTGTCGGATTGTATTAGTGAGCGTCGATGCTAGAGAAGGACGAAGGCAGGGCGGCTGTTGTCAAAAGAAAAGTTCTTCGTGCGTCGACTAGGCATGGGATCGACGAAATCGACCTGCTTCAGGCTTCATTATATATTTCAGAGCTTGCGTCAAGCTTTGAGGAACGGTTCACGGATCTAGCTCGTTTCACTTAATTTGGGTTGACTGAACACCGTGGGAGAGCGCGGATACGCTTGTTGTGGAGAGTCCAAACAGCAAACCCTGTCGGATGCTGCAGATGCTTACATGATTCGCGATAAAATCTGCCGATGTCCTGAGCACAGGAGTCACCCGACGCTAATCATTACCTTAGGACGACATGCGCGATGGATGCAGCCGCAAGGCTTTTTTCCACTGCCACAGCAATGCCTTTGAATATCACACTCAGTTCCGTAGACTCCGATTGGTTCCGCAAACACTGTGTTTGCACCTTGCCATACCTGAGTTGTGTATCAGGCCATTTCATAATGTTGTTTGAGCACCCCGGCCGCTGAGCTTTCACGGAAAACTATTCTACAGCCTTCGGACAGAATGTTATTGCTCTTTACATTCCGCCGACAATTCCGACTATGTATTATTGATTATCATGAGCCGTTGAAAGACCGAGTGTAGCAGACTTATGGTCCTAATTTAGACACTTCTAGATGACTCTTCCACGCTTCGCGCTGTGCGGGTACTCTCGCGTTCTGCAAATTCGCACGCTTCGTGTCAGCATACCATAAAGGGGCACACTCGGATATGCTCACGGATATGCTCACCGGCGCCTAAATCAGCATGATAGGTTCGAGATGGGGTAAAATGTTTCCGAGCTGGCGGACCGTGTAGTACGAGCCCCGACACGTCCGATGCGCCGCTACCATGAAGTGGGTTATCCACTGATGGAGCGACTTTTCTTCCAGCACCACGCATTCGAAACACGAACCGGTAAGCATACTATTTACAGCCCACGCTGTCTCGATGCCAGTGCCCGACTCAAAGTCGCTTGAGAAGTGAATGCGTACTGTTACTCCACTGTCTCTGTTTCGGTTTCCCACTGATATCAAGAGTGGGTCGTCCGGAGTATCCATGAAGGCTGGGTTCGCCTACATTGCCTTTTTCGGAAATGCAGCTTAAATTCAATGTCGTTGCCCATTTGTCTCGCTTTTCCTGTGAGCGTCACACTAGCACATGCAGGGGATATCTATCTACCTATGCATGATAGCTGAGACGTGTCGCTTCTACAAGCCTGCATCTGTGCATGCTGTCAGTACGGTCTCCCTGACTACTCCCGGTGTGGCTGTGGGAATTGTACGTGGTAGAATAAAGATCTTTTCACCGTCTGACTGACCCTTGAGTGGTTTATAGAGGTACGCATGCATCTATTGATCATAGCGCCCATTTTGTCTTCCGTTATCCGTGGGGTAAGAGGGCCTGAGAAGAAACGCCGCTACTTTTCCCGTGGTTGCTGTTAAGCGACAACTTTAAGCGTACGCCATACTGCATCGCTGTTCACTTGGAACCATTTCTCTCCGATCTTGCATCACAAGCCTTGTCCGCAGACTCGAGGATACTCCGTCGGAACCGACTATTTGGATCTATGGTTTCGTGAGATGCACATAGTCTGGCGTTGCTCATCCTTCTCGAGATTGCACTACTTCGGTTGCACGACATTGGGGGGCTGCAATTAGAAGTTTCACCGGTTGTGGATCCCCTCTCCTATGTATGATCAATTGGGAGCCTCCATATTATAGACAAGGCGATGGTATACTAACATGGCTGCGCCTCATGCTACTGCCTCATGCTACTGCGTGATTGATTTATTGCTCCAATGTACGATACAAGTGGCATTCCGAGGTTCGGCAAAAGGCACATCGCCAGTGGGCCATTCTTCCGATCTAAATCTGCAATATCGACAAGATCAACTTTATATTGGAAAACTTGTGGAACCCTATGGAAAACACCTCGGTTCATAACTATCCTTTGATCGTTGTTTCTCTGATATTTTCCATGCCTGCCTACACCTCACAACGGCCACATGAGCCCTCCGAGCGAGCCGTCAAGTCGAATTGTAAATCTCCGACAACGTTGCTGCAGTATCGCCTTGTGCCTGCATAAGAGCACGGTGCTGCAGGCAATAAGATACCACATCACATCCGCGCATTACCATGTGTCTCCAGGAGACTATTTTCCGATACGACCTGATCTGGCAGGATATGCTTATGAAACGTGCGACCAGGCGATACAACAAGGTCTTGTCCTGAGAATGGCAGATGGAGCTACAGAGATCAGCATGAGATCAATGAACGTTCTTGATCAACACGTACAGTACCTTTGCAATCAGGCGGTGATATCCAGCATAGTCGTGGTGCTCAAATTCTACGCAATCGCTGCCAACTATGCACGGCCCATACCCATTGAGCATACAGGTCATATAATGGTCGCTATTGCTTGAACCCGTATCTACTCCGCGTATCCTTGACAAAGCGCGAACTTCATACCTTTACAGTGATCGCTGCAATGGACAATTCGGAAGGTCCGGCTGATGGCCCTAAGCTGACACCTATGAGTAGTGATGCCGGGATGGGCTCCTTGAACTTGAATGTTGACCGTTAGACAAGAGATACGGCGAGGGAGTTGATTTTACTTGGTATGCGTCTTTTATCAGAGACTCAACAAATGGCAATAGACAGGCATCAGAAGTTCTCGCCGCTGTCGCTCCGTGTTATATGGCGAATTTTATCACAGCCTCCATGGTGAGTGAGTGTCCATTGAAAGAGCTTCGCGTTCTTGTCGTATCTCAGTACATACTAGATCGCAAATCGCCATAGATGCTACGATGCCAGCTATGACCGAGCTTTCTCCTTGTAAGATCTGTTGTAAACGTCCTGATAGCACTGAGATAAGGAGTAACAGCTAAAGACAGTTAATACCACGGCTCCAACCTCGCTTGAAGTAGAATATGCTTACTTGACTGCCTCTTGTCCAAACATGATATGCCACATATACTCGAACACCCTCCCACTAATCGAATCTTCCAGGTCTGTTGCCATCAGCCACTGATGAGCGCGCATGTACAACACCCTTGGCCTCTCTAGCACCTGTTCTCGAGAAACAGCAAATTGGGCGCAGCTCGGAGTGCCGATAATTGTTGGTACCTCATCATTCTCAAAGATATGTCGCCAAGCAGCCGCATAGACCTTTTCGGCCTCACAATGATCATCGCAAAGGCCCTGGCTATGCTGCCTGAAAGGCTGCAGTTCATCTGGGCATCCTGGGGTTGCTATGCAACATAAGTTGGTGTAGCCGTTCCTCTGGACGAAGTCGATGTTCAATGAATTCAGGCTTTGTGCGTTCGAATGGTCTTTGGCATCCGTATGCCAGGCTCGGGGGTAGCCGTCCTCGTGGCTATGCACAAAAGCAATAGTCACAGGAAGACGGTCGTAGTTATCGATGATATAGGTAAGGTACACGTTCGCTTCGCGACCTTTGTTTGCAGCCGTGTGCAGCGGCATCGTAGTATTCTCGACGTGGTATACCGCGGGGTGCCAGCTACACGTTTGTGATAAGTACTTTGACTTGACATGTATCGTCGAACGTACTTCGTCAATTTGTCAACCCATGCAGTGTCCTCGCTTTCCAGCGTACCGATAACCACAGTCTTGTCATAGGTGACATCCTGGGACATAGTTGTGGGTGATGCAGCAGCTGGTGCTCCTACCAATGTGCTGCTGCTTCTCAATGCCGAGAGAATAGGTTCTGATTCAGAGTTCTCATTCACTTCGGGCACTTGATCTACACCTAATCTAGACATGCCGTGATCTAGTGCATCTTGGAAGGACACCAAGTTGAGTCCAGAAATTTGAGGCCATATCTTCGCCGTCGGAAGTGCCTCATAATGTATCAATGCCCATAGCAAGCCTGCAAAGGACACTTCAAGAAGTATTCGCGCAATTGGCTTCATCAACTTCTTGATTCGGACCAAAGATAGAAAGGGCGTCGCCATGGACATCACAATACCGTGGGAATGGGAAAGACTCATAGCTAAACCACGGAGGTCGCAGACGGAATATATCAGCATTGCAGGAAGAACTTGAGTCTTCCAAGATAGTGCTACCTCCATCAGGCTCGCTTTCCCGTATATGAAGCTACATTTATCTCTATCGTAGAGGTCGTCAACACCAGACGATAATGAACCAATCCAAGAGCGTTCTTGTGATTAATGTCATTGGGGGCTTTCCGAAATGCCCCGCGGTAAATACTCTTGGTAGCCGCCTGGTACAGATGATAGCATGAGCATTGTCTATTCCTTCCCTGGATATATTGGAAACGGATGAAGACCAAGCGCTAAAGCTGACTGAAGAGCCTTTTTGACTTACTCGGCAGAGTAGTGGCATACCAACATTGACTGGTTTAAGCGCCCGCAAGCTTCTGTATTAATCGCTGTTCAAATACAGGATACCCAGCAGATCGGTAAGGATAATCTGACGGGCCTGCCATTATCTCGAAAAGTCCGAATAGTGTGATGGCAGGGCGCTTATGAGTGTGCTACTAGACTTGCACATATTGGATCGCCAACACCGTAGACTTGAAGTGCTAGAAGTGAGAAGGTGTTGTATGCTTGAGGTGAGTTACGTCTCCATACAGTAGCGCCTGAAGTGGATTCTTGGCATAGCGTTACCTCTGCCGTAAAGTAATTCGCGCCCGCTCGATTTGACATACGCAAACAAGAGACACTACTACAATTGGAAAAATTGTGTCATGCGCTGTGTGACACATGAGATCAGAGGATAGATCAGGGTACAGCAGGATGCTTGCATGCCTGCCAGGGAATTTTCGGGCAGAGATTTCTCAGTACTCATGTCCGGAGCGAAGCAGCGAAATGTGACATATTACGAACACCACAATGCAGAGTAAGGTATCGTTGAGCACCTGTCGACACTAATAGTACAGTATAGAAGATTGTCGCTTAAGGTCCGAGGGGCAAATAGCGCAGATCACCATCACATCGAGTCTTTGCATCGGAGAAAATCGACGACATCAGCGATTCACTGTACTGAAGTACAGGTACACGATGTGAAGGCGTTCACAAGTGGAGTAGGAACCAGGACCGGAGCGCATTATTGTAAGCACGATGGAGTCGTTTCCCCAATGAGTGACGACAAAATATGTACGCACTGTTCTTATTGAGGCTCGGAGATCATTTCATCAAAAGGCAGAAACTCGGTGGGTGAGATAGTGGGGTGTGTATGGAAATGTGACGGTGATGTGACGTATGATTTACCAGCAACCACGATGCTATACAAAAAGTGTTCGTGAGAACTCCTCAAGTACTTTTATAATCCATTCACATTTTCAGAGATATTCAGAAGCTACTCTTCATCAAAAGCACTCTAAAACACATCCAAATCTCATCCACTTTCTCAGAAAGGTTTGTTTCCAGATAAGTTATACTCTCAAGCTAGACGCTATACTAAACTTTATATTTAGAAATCTACGTATATCAAAATGTCCGGCACCGAGCAAACTTTCCACTACACCAAGGAGGACGTCCGCAGAATGGAGCAGAAGGAGTCCGCAGCACACGGCGGTCAAGTTCCCGCAGACTCAGCCGCTGCCGCCATTCAGTCTGTTGTAGACCAGGCAGACAAGGATAAGGCTCAGATCATTGACGAGCGCAAATCCAACCTTCCTCTTCCCGAGCAGCCTCCCGTTGCATCTGACTTCAACTCTGCCGATGCATCGACCGTCAACGTTGGTTCCGGCCGCTTCGAGGAGCCCATCTCCAAGGGCAACGGCGGACTCCGTGAGCCCGCCGCCGGCGACAGCGCTGTTCGCACTGATGGTGCTGCCAACGGTGTCAACACTCTCGGCCAGGGTGTCGGTCGTGAGGGTGCTGACGGCCTCAATGGCCTCCCTAACGACGCTGTCACGAGGGAAGCCAAGGGCAAGGCTGGTCTTGCCAACACCACCAACTAAGAAGCACGATGAAATGTCTGAAGAATGATTCGTCATCGGATCTGTGATGGAGCTGGACTCCTCTATCCTTCTTACAGTCACAAGCATGGCATCTATGCCGACTGGCTTTCTCTGCAAAGTTCTTCCTTCGTACGCGACTTGGATTGGACGTATGCATTTGGATGAGGCATGATTCAAAAACGAACAAGTCTGCGAAAGAGCGCGCAGCATTTCAATGGAGTTAGGTCTCATCTATGAGATTAGTGATATTCACTACGAATGAAAATAATAACATTCAAGATACCACCACAATTGTGTCGACTATACGTTTATCCCTTCCATGAGCAGTGACCTTCGATTATAGCATGTTGTACATAACGCAGCATGGATATGCCATAATCAAGCTCGTCGATCATGGTCTCGCCATCGACACGAGGCAGTTTCGACCATTGATACATGCGGAAATGCATTCTCGTGACTTTGTCTTACACCCAAGAGCGAATACATGTCCAACATCAAGAAATATGTAACACCTCGGTTGGCTTTAGTTGCCTTGCCCCACACTATACAGTGACTGCAACTGTACTTAGCTAATTCGGCCCTATCCTCGTACAAGCAATACATGACAACCCTTCAACGATGCGGAGCTTATGCCGTTCCACTGAACTGCATTCCCCGGAAAAGGTCCGACGTTGATGCTGGAGGGATTGAACAAGGCAAAGACCAGGAAAACATTTTGTGGAAACAGAACCCCCCACTTCTTATCGATAAGGTAAGATACGAGCATACTTATGACGTACATGCTGTGCCCATCCCTTCCTCAAGGAGGAGCTTCACAGCTGAAAGCTCCCACAATTGGTCCTAGTGGACCTATGACAACCTCGGGATCCTGGCATAATCGCCGTCGGATGATGTAGTAGTGATGCGCGTACCCAGAACATACCGTAGCTAAGCTGAGCAAGACAAGTGGGTACCGAGTCCATCTCATAGAGGACAAAACGAGGGGAGCTCTTCTCTTGCGTCTGTAACACTCACATATCAAACATATCTACCTCTGTACTCTCTATCACTGTTCGCAAGTCAAACATAGAACCTATATCATAAATCTATTGCCTCCAAGCAGCGCAAACAAGTACATCATCATGTCGACTTCAGCGGGCACCAAGGTCACCAAGGACCCTCAAGCTCTCAATGACCCAAAGGTCGAGAAGCCTGGAACCGTCACATCTGACTCTCTCGCTGGAGAATCGGCAAAGTCAGGCGGAGACTTTGCCAGCAACACAAACCCCAGTGTTCTCAACCAGCCCTCGAGCTCAACAACGAGCAACACGACAGACATTTCCGGCGCCACGGTGCTGGACGCCGCTCCCGACGCCGAAGCTCGTCAAGCGCAAGAGAGCTGGTCCGAGACATCTCAACTGAATGCTGGCATCGGTCTGGGAAAGACAGCAGGCCGCGGCCCAACATGGGCTCCTGGCGCTCCTGCACCGGGCGACGGCTCATACAACACGACGACAGGCAGCGGAGCCAACGTCGGCGCCGCACCGTCTTATGTAAACGCTGGCGGCGCGACGGGCGGACCTCACGGCAAGAACTTGACCGAGGGTGGCTTCGACAGCGACGGACCTAATGCAAGCTTCAACAACGACATCGGTGGCAAGAATGATCCTGGCCGTGCTGCACTTGGTAACTTTCAGACGAGAGCTGCCGAGCCCATCGAGGATGCTGGTATGGGAGACAAGAACAAAGGCGCCGTGAGCAACTCGTTTGATGCACTTGGTGGCGAGACTTCGTCTTGAGCAAGGGCTCGAGTTGTCAAACGTCTAGGAGGATGTAATGAAACATGACCGTCATGATTTGTTTTTGTTTATGCACTATGGCGATGGCGGTTGTCTACATGACTGTATCATAAGCATCTTATATACCAGCAACCGACACAGCATATTTGCATGCCAACACAATATAGCAGTTGGCTTCAGGTTGTCAAGATTGTATGGTTTGTGACATCAGAACAAGTAAAGTGAAGCTGCCTCGGGCCGATCTTATCTCCGTAAATCCATCGCATCAAGTTCACAACTCAAGTTTCAGGACAAGTCACCAACATTTGATCCAACATCCATTACCCCAACCCAAAAACACACAATGGCAGCAACATTACCAGCACCCAGAGCGGCATCATCCTCAATCCGCAGAACTTCGCCGTCCCCGCACCCCAGCACACCAGAAAGCCTAAGCATCGATCTCTCCCGACTGCTCTCCCGACTAGAAACCCAACTGCTCACATCTTCCTCGGGAACCTCGGCGCTCCTCACACACTCGGCCTACGACCGCGCGCGAATCGGCACGAATATAGAGTACGCGCGCACGCTGCTGCTGCGGCTCGAACACGCGTCCACGGGGATCAAGACCGGGAGCCGCAAAGCTGCTGCTCAGGATGATCTGGCTGGGAAGCGCGACTTGATCAAGAGGTTGAATCAGAGGTTGTTGGAGCTGAATGAGTTGGACAGCGATGATGAGGATTCTTCGTCGTCGTCGTCGTCGTCGTCGTCGTCGTCGTCGTCTTCAGAAGACGAAGAGGACGAGGATGGACGAGGAGCCAGAAAGGAGAATGCTCCGAGGGAGTTTGCACCCGCGCAACAGGCGAATGGGGGCTTGGACATCGATCCGTTGATCACGGCGGGACTGAAAGGGTTACCGACAGCTACTACTGCTACAGCCGGAGGAGCAGAAGGGCTACGAGCACGCGCCACACCATCGATGCAAGAAACGAACAGAGAGCAAGCGACAAAAGCAACGACAACAGCTCTGTTCGGCAACCGTCGAGAAGAATCACCAAAAACCAACACCACAACAGCGATACTTGAATCCTCGGACCGCGACCAAGCCCTTCTGACTTCCTCACTCGTCTCCCTCGCAGCATCTCTCAAGTCCTCGTCTCTGACCTTCCAGCAATCCCTCGCCGCGGAAAAGGAAGTCCTGGCGCGCGCAGAGTCGGGTCTATCCAAAAACGAATTGGGCATGGAGAGCGCAGGCCGCAGAATGGGCACGCTGAGGAAAATGACCGAAGGCCAGGGCTGGTGGGGCAGGATTAAATTATATGCCATCATTGGCGCGCTCTGGCTCGTTTGTTTCCTGCTTGTTTTCGTAGGGCCCAAGTTGCGGTTTTGAGCTGCTTTTGGAGTGTTCATCACTTAATTATTGATGACTCTCAACTCTTCATCTTGACTGTATTATCTACACCTTTTCTCCTCTCGAGTACCCTATATCGAGAAGCAAATAAAAACACGAACGAGAAAATGCTCCAGTTCATCACATTGAAATACCTGTCTACTGTACCAAACCATTCTCATGAGCACATCACTGAAACCGACAAAACAGGAAACCGTCTGCCAAGAAACTCTTCTCCCCGTCAAGTCCAACAACACCGAATCAAGAACCCAAGCACGACAGACTCAATCACAACCCACCTCATGACCTCCCAGGAAAACCCAAACAAGAATGAAAAGGCAATAGAACGGCAAGATAGACTTCCAGCGCCTTCGTCAAAGACCATGGCCAGAATCACGACGACCATACCATGCTTTACCTAAGAGGTACCTACAGTACATACAGTACCTGAGATAATGTACCGTGTGCACATCACCCTGCATCACCAACCTAATCGTCCATCGCACTCGATGAACGAATGAACAAACAAATGACCGAACGAGTAACCGAACGATCGAACAAGACTCGAGAAGGTCTCACAGCGTCCCCCACACACACAGGAAATAAGGGACCTTGAGTGTGCAACCTCCATCAGGTTTCACAGCACAAAAAGTCCCACGATATCCACACAAACAAACAGTACAAACACTCTGCACGAATCTAGATGCTGACGCACACCACCACCCGAACCACTCTCGAGTCTGTGCCGCTCCGGTGTTCCACGATCTGGAACCTTTTTGTCAATGTTCCGTTTCGGTCCCGTTTTTTTATTTTCCTAAAAAATGGATCTCGTTGGATCTGAGTAGAACAATGTTTGTTCGGACGTCAATCGATCATGGCAAAAAGAAAACCAAGTCTAGACGTCAGATGGTCAAAAGATTAAATTGACGTGGACGACTGCTGTACTGCTGTAAGGTGAGGTACCTTACCTTCCTGTACTGTACCACCATCGCCGAGGACAAGACGCACTACACGACGCAAAAGCTTATCCGCCGCGGACCGATGATACTTTGCACATTACACTGTTTGCGATGCGATGAAACTACAACGACCCGCGTCGAGGCGAATAATGAAAACAACACAACAGCATGGAGATGAGACACTGCAAACGAAACCCAAGACACGAAACGAGGGCAAAGTGTTGTGAATGTGAATAAAATTGGAGATTGCAGACATGTCTATTGAACATAGTCTATCCGGGATCAAGTCCATCTCGCGATGCAAGTAGAAGTATACTTTTTCATCTGGATTAAACCTCCTGTTACCACCACCCCACCCCTTTGAGAGAGAAAATGCTATACCATAAAAAGACTGACCCGCCATTTCTTCGTTCCGCGTGTCTTGATATCAACATGTAGTGGTAGTAGCAACAACGCCGTCGCCGCCGCTCCGTCCGGGTTTCGGAAGAGTCAAGGAAGAAAGAACCGTATATACAAAGACATTTCGTCTTGTCATATCATTTCAACAGATTATCGTCGTCAAATGAGATCGCCTACGCTCTAGTAGATGGAGCCCTTGCGCTCGACATCCTGGATGAGCTCGACGTCAAGCTTTCCGGGCTCGTTGGTCGACATCTCGGAAGCAAAGGTCTTGTGGGGCTTCCACTTGGAAGAGTTGCGGGGAGTGGTCTCCTCCATCATCTTGTCGACTTGCTCGAGAGAAAGACCCTTAGTCTCGGGAACGAGGAAGTAGGCGTAGACGAAGGCACAGGTGCAGAGACCGCCCCACACGAAGAAGACGGACGACTTCAGGTTGCCGTAGTCGCTGCCGACCATGTAAGGGGTAATGACAGCGATGATGGTGTTCCACAACCAGTTGGAGGCGGTGGAGAGAGCAACACCGCGCGAACGGATGGGAAGAGGGAAGATCTCGCCGATGAGAACCCAAGCGCCAGGACCCCAGGTGGAGGCGAAGAAGAAGATGAAGATGGCAATGAATGCAATCTGGGCGTTGACAGCGGCGACGTTGTCGGCAATTGGGTCACCGTTGGCGTCGGGGTGGGTGTGGTTGAATCCGACAGTGACACCGATGATGGCAACGAGGAACTGGCAGATCAACATACCGAAGGCACCCCAGACGAGGAGAGGACGACGACCGAACTTCTCAACAGTGTAGAAGGAGATGGGGGTAGAGCAGACGTTGACGAGAGTGAAGATGAGCGAGATCAAGAAGGTGTTGCTGATAGCACCGGTAGACTTGAGGAAGGGAGTGGAGTAGTAGAAGATGAAGTTAACACCGGTCCACTGTTGCATCATCTGGAGAGAGGTTCCGAGAATGGTACGGCGGATGGCGGACTTCTGCTGCCAGAGAGAACCCTTGAAGCAGTTGAGCCAGGAGCTGGCCCAGCCGGAAGAGGGAATAGCAATGCGCTCGTACTCCTCGTTGGCGACGATTTCAGAAAGCTCAGCCTCGATGTACTCGGAGTCCTCAGGCTGACCGCGTAGTCTGCAAAGGGCATTACGGGCAGCATCGACTCTACCTCTCTTGACGAAGTAGCGAGGGGAGTCAGGGAGGAAGAAGAGACCAGTGGCAAGAATGAGACCCCAGGCAAATTGGATAGCGATGGGGATACGGTAACCACCGCTGTCAGTGCGGTCCTGGACGGCATAGTCGACGCAGGATGCGAGCAAAAGACCGAGAGTAATGGCGAATTGGTAACCAGACACCAAAGCTCCACGAACCTTCTTGGGGCACTATTTTGTCCGTTAGACTATGCTGAGAGACAAGCCAGGAGTTGAGTTTACTTACGATTTCAGACATGTAAAGGATGACAATGGCAGACTCGAAACCGACTCCGAGACCAGCAATGAGACGACCAGCAACGATAAGACCAAGACCATTGGTAGCAGTCTGGAGAATAACACCGATGATGTAGATACCGCAGCCGATAATGACAGTAGGACGACGACCGATCATCTCGGCTACATCACCGGCGATGAGAGCACCGAAGAAGGTACCAGCGGACAAGATAGCAGTAATAAGAGAAGTGTTGGAAGAAGTCAACTCAGTGGCATTGCCACCCTGGACGACATGAATGAACTCGGATGAACCAAGGACACCGTTGATGTATCCAGAGTCATATCCGAAGAAGATACCTGAAGAAGAACCAAAGTCAGCAAGGTTGCCCGCATCGACACAGATGGCGACGATGATGTTGCATACCTCCAAAGGAAGCAAAGGCACAGATGAGGTAGGCCTTCCAGGTGACTGGAGCCTCGATGCGGTTGACATCGTCAGTGGTAGCGAGACCAGTAACTGCTCCGCCTGGCATGATTGCGGTGTTACTGAATGATCGAAGTTGTGAAAGTGGGATGATGAGAAGAGGGAAAGAGCGACCATGCCCAGCTATATAAACTGCCGCAACATCGACTAGATTTCGAGGGGGCCCGCATCGATCGCTGTGGATTTGTGGGTAACTCCGCTAGTGAACGGGGCCTGTACTTGCGTTTGGGGTCTCGACAACATGCGCCGGTACCAAAGTTTTGGAATACACGCCAGCCGAAACCTTGAATTGCATTACTTATTCCGCGCCAAATACACACTAACGAACCGTGCCCTCACCTAGATGGGTCATGCACTCAGCGACTTGGTCTCAAATCCTCTCGCTTCGTTCTCGTAATTCTAGAGCCCGCCGTAATCGGATCCCCCAGACCTCGAACATTATTTTGATTTTGCATGGGGTTGGTGATCCTCTGCGAGTGAGGCGGATACACTTTGGTTCCTGGAAACAAGAAGTGCTGACCGATCTAGGCACAAAGATCAAGCACCGGAAACTTACTGCTTCAGGTAAAATGCAATTGCACCGGCTAATGCCAAGAGGGTACCGTTGCCGTCTTACCATGCCACCCAAGTTCCGTGATCACGACTATTTTGGTATACGAATGCAGCGCAAACCGAAGTCACTTATTTTTTTCGGATATAGATCAAAAGCATGCAAGCACATGTTCATCCGCAGCCTCCCAGGCAAAGCGTGGAGCAACAACGCATGGAGGCGCCAGCCACCTTGTCCTCGGATGGCAGAGACGGCATGAGTGACCGACCATTAGGGCCGAAGAGGATTGGATGCGACGTTTGTGGTCAGCGTAAACTTACCCACAATATTAGCTTCCGAGTCCTTTTTCTGTTGCTAAGGGCGGCTGCACCAAAGTAGTATGGGGGCACTGTTCATCTCGCATTCGGCCATGGCTCCATCTCAGAAAAAGTGGGGGCGAATGGAAGAGTCGCGAAGGACGTTGGTGTTCTGCAATAATGTCTTTGACTCCATCTAGGTTAATTCGAGTCCGGAAGATAGATGAGCTGGGAGCCAAACTTCAGTCATTTGAGATCATATCGTCATCTTCTAGGCATTCTAAACGCACAAGCTTATTTCCAACGCAGAAGCACATCATTCCGTGTAAGCAAAATCGATTTAGTCAATGTACTTGTGTCTGGATCTCCTCAAATGATACAAATGACATTTTACGGCCGGCAGCAGGTTGGAGTACCGTCGCTGAGGAGAAGCCCCAGCCGTGCATTGGGCGATGAGCTGGGGTACACCCCTGGAAGAAAGAAGTTAGCCCCAGGTCTGGCCAAACGCCTATGAGGCTTCGGGGCGGAGGACCACCGTCCCGTGGGGCACGCGACACAAGACACAAGCTCCCAGGCCATTTGTGACTCGATCATGTCGTGACCACACATCTTGTTCACTTCACGGTTATGGAGCGTGCTTTTGATTTCCAATTCTTCTCGATATGGACAGCGAAAGGCTGATAAGGTTGACGGTTTTTCGAGAACAAATTAAGACATTTAGGAAAATGACCACGTAAACTCTGCGTTTCATTATGAGCAGTTACCTTAGCCCTCTTGGTCGGGATCGATGGCCAGGACCGTGCATTTCTTGTTCTCTCTCTACGCCGACGCCCCCTCCGCCTTGTCTTGCCTGCTTCTCGGAGTAATGCTTCTCTTCCTCGCTGTTCGGCGTCCCGACAGGTTTGTTCTCTGTCAAGCATTTGGTCAAGATTTATCTTGGCAGAGGTTGTTATGCACGCCACTGCTTCTCTAGGCTTGAGTGTAGGACAGTCTTAGATTGCCGCCCGTTTGCGCCTGTCGCGTGGTCACATCTGACAAAGAAGCAGGTGAGGTTGGTATGACAGACGGGGTTCTCTTTCGCCACTACTGACACTGAATCAAGGATGGCGGAGAGGTGCCCCATTTTTTTCGTCAATCCGCACTCAATCTCCACAATCCTTTCCCTCCCTCGCGTGTTTTCTGATCGAGGGGTCCCCAGGTGGAGTGGGAGAGACAATAAAAAAACGAGATCTTGCCCTACATCCCGTGCTTCAGCATGTGTTCGCGTAGACTGTTTAGATGGCGTGGCCTTTCCACCCCTTCGAATCACTAGTCGAGTTCACGGACATTATTTAGTGTCGTGGAGAATGGCCATCTCCGCAATAAAAACATTTTTCATTCGCATACTTTCGAGCGATTCGGGGCCCCATGATTGTTGTCCCGTGGAGACTCACCAACCATGCGGCCAAAGTTTGGATTGTTTCTACGCCTCGCACGGCGCTTTCGCGGCGACATTGAAAATATCTTGGGGACTCCGGATTATCGACTGATCTCTGTCTCCACAGATAGGACTCCCCCCTCGCGCCCCTCAGTGAATCCTCTGGGGATGCAGACTAAGTGGAGGCATGCTTTGTCGCGACGGCATCCTTCCAATTTTTGCTCCTCCGCTGGTCGCGCGAGTGTCTTGGTTCGCCGCTGCTTGCCTACGATCATAGGTTTTTGAATGATTGTTGCAGCGAAATGGGTCCGTGCGCCCCACTACTGTCATACTATTGCAACACTGGGTCAAGCAGGCTCTGCGATCATACGGTAAACCTATACTTCGCATCGCTCGCCAAAATTGGCCCTTCGTTCCACGTGCCGGTGTGTGGGTTTCCCCGTGGAGGAGGTTAACCTCGTGGAGGGATGTCATGACATTGCGGACCAAAAGACAAGGACGTTCGCTCGGTGAACCTTGGACCAAGTTCGGATGTACCTGACGGTTTAGGAGAACCCATGGGGTTCACATTGCCGGCGGTGTCGAGTCCCTCGCAAGAGGCTCTTCAATGCCTGAGATTATCATGTGAGTCTGCATGCGACTCCACATCGTACTATACTAGCTCCCGCGCAACGACGCGACCTCGTTCCGAGTTCTTCTCGCAGTCTGGTTCCGACAGACCGCTTCAATACCACCACATCTGGGGGTGGCATCACACAGCGCACGTTATGAGCCGATGTAGTTTATGTTCCCCAGTTTGGTGGGGTTGTCCTGTTTTCTTTTCCCATGGGGCAACTATAGGCAGAGTTGTTGGGGCATTGATACCTTGCCTTAAGATATCTCGCCATGTAATTGTGGGGCTTTTGGTTCTCTTTACCGCATGCTGCTCCCGCATATTGTTTTCGGAAGTGGGACGCAGTAGCAGTAGCAGCAAATCCACGTGGGATCGGAGAAGTATATCGTAGATTGCAAAGCAAGGTATATGTCGGCATCAGAAGGCCCATCGATGGGAGACAAAATCCCCATGCTTTCACTTGGCTGGAGTAGGGGGGCCCATGGGTTTGTCTGCGCTACTGAGGCACTGTGGTTGTGATAACATCGTGTGCTTGGGCGCTATAGTAGCATCTGTGGACCCGGATTGGTTCGTTTTTGAGTCATGCTGACACGATCAGGACGGTGCATGACGCTGATTCATGGATGACAAGCTGTGCTACAGTACTGTACCTACAAGTACTATACAGTATACATGAAAGATGAATGGGACCATACCGTATCTCGCAAGATGATTGTACAGTACGCGATGGAACACCCGGTCAATGAGTAGATCTTGCCGTAGACGACCATCTGGCTCGGAAAAATTGTGGTTTATTATTACAATGGAAAATACTCGATAGCTCAAGTATGGAGTGCCTTTCGTGCCGTACAGGAGTCGTTGGCAGCGATGTGCTCTGGGCATTGACCTAATCCTGTTCCAGGCTAGGTACTGTATGTATGCTGTAGTTTAATCACCATACTGCTCGTGCTCATTTGCCAGGTCTTCGACTACACCAGGTCTGGACACCCCATGTCGTCAATCCATCACCCAGCTAAGCTTTCGATTGCGAATGTGAATTGTACCCAAAATGAACCTCCGATTGGAAAGGCACAATAGATGCATCATCATAGAGTGCAAGTCCACGCTTTGGACAGGGTTGCTCCAGTGCCAGAATGCGAGTTTGCGGCGATAAGATAAGATGTAGATTGTTTGCAGCGTTTGTTTTTATTATTGACTTCCACGTCGTCCTTCTTCCCCGACTCCTATACTTGGCCTGATTAGGTATAGATATAATATACACAGAACATCATTGACCCTTTTTCAAATCGCGAATCTCTCATTGATCGATAGTAGCTGCATTGAAAGTCCGAGATTGCAGAAGAAGTTGCATCGGATCAAGTCACTGAAGGTTGACACATACACCACCTCCAGCACCTTCCCCTCCCCGGTACACAACCAAAGATGGATCCCTACTCGGCAGAAGGAGGTTAGTAGAGATCAGGAAAAGAAACAAACGACATATATAAAGACAGCAAATCTGAGACAAGAATACTGACTTGCCCCCCTTGAAGAGCTGGTCAACATCCACACAGCCTTCCACCAGTCACAATACCAAGAAGTGATCGACTTTGACACATCATCCTTCAGCGCCGACAACGACCTCGCCGTGCGCATTCTCCAATTGCGTGCACAACTCGCTCTCCAACAGTACAGTGAAGTGTTATCGTCCGTCTCAGCGTCCGAGGCAAAGTCCACTCCCGATCTGGCCGCCGTGCGCGCATTGGCCGAGTATCTTTCTCCAGAAGAAGACAGCAGCGCCGCCCTATCCGCAGCCGAGACGCTGTCGGAATCACACAGCGACAATCTGAGCGTGCAACTGCTGTGCGGAACCCTTCTGGCAGCAGCCTCAGAGCCCGAAAAGGCGCTGGCTCTGCTCGCGCACCACGATGGATCCCTCGACGCCGTCGCCCTGATCATCCAGATCCACCTCTCGCAGAACCGGCCCGACCTAGCCGCAAAGGAAGCCCGCGGCGCGCGCTCATTCGCCCAAGACGCCCTGCTCGTCAATCTGGCCGAGAGCTGGATCGGCATGCGCGAGGGCGGCGAGCAGAAATACCAGCAGGCGTTTTATGTGTTCGAGGAACTGGCGCAGTCGCCCTCGCAGACGAGCGTGGCCAGTCTGGTGTCTCAGGCCGTGTCGGAGCTGCATCTCGGTCGTTACCCCGAGGCTGAGGTCGCGCTGCAGACGGCGTTGGAGAAGGAACCCAAGAACCAGGATGCGCTGGCTAATGCGCTTGTTCTCTACAGCATTCTTGGTGACGAGGCCAAGTGCGAGGAGATCAGGACAAAGCTGGACCCGGAGACGGAGGTGTCGAGGGGCTTGGTGGAGAAGAAGCAGGCTTTTGAGCTCGCGCGCGGTAAATACATGCCTAAGTTCGAGGTTTAGCTTGTTTGAAGGGAGCAGAACGAAAAAGAATGGACGACAACAACAGTCAAAGATTGAAAGAATGAAGATGAACCACCTGCCTATCAACCCGACTTTACATGTGGCGTGATATTCTATACGCAATTTGATTTGTAAAAATGGATCAATGTTGCTGCAAATGCAAGGTATACATCGACCAAGACAAGGACGAATCGAGAAGGAAGGTGGGGTAAGTGTCGATGCAGACAGATGCAGACAGACACAGACAAGAACAGGAGACAAATGGTTCATGAAATCGTGATGTTTTTCCTACTCTCCCCTAGAAGTTTTACATGAGGAAAGAGGAGTCAGACCAGACACGACTAATCAAACGGCAACCGCCTCAGTCCCATATCCTGACCCGACCTCTTCAATTCACCCATGGCGCCCACAGCGCTCGGCACCTTGATACCACAGCAATCATCCCACGTCTTGCGCTCTTCTCCCCCAGCACCGACAATATGCGTAGACCCATCAGCGTGAACATGACTGTGCACCGCTCCCGCCTCATCACCATGTTCAGAACTCATGCCCTCAACAGCAGGCACCAAACTGCCGAACCAAAAATGCTGCATGACAGGCAACTTGCCCAGGACCTCGGCGACGAACATGCGGCGCATGCCCGCATCGACCTTCTCCCAGTTCTTGGCGCTCGAGATGTCGTCGAGCATAGGCGAGTGCCAGCGCAGCCCGTCGACGTTCTTGACGCTGTTGACGAAGGACACCTGGTCGAGATACAGGTAGTCTTTGCCGCACTCCTCGAGGATCATTTGCGTGTGGATGGACATGGGCCGGATGTGCGGGTGGTGTAAGAGTTGGCTGGAGCCGAACAGGAAGGGCAGGAATTGGTAGTCGTCGAGCCCCCAGACGCCGTGCGAGCCGGCGGGCTCGAGGTAGTATGTTGTTTGGATCTTGCGCATCAGGGCGACATAGCGCGGGAAGACGATCAGGGCGAGGTGCGGGAAGGTGGTCGAGGGGAGGAGGTGCAGGCGGTTCAGGCATAGGAGCCATAACATGAAATTCAGCTCGTGCCCGCTGCCGTAGTCGATTCTGGTCCAGTTGCCGAACGAGTGCTGGAGGTAGGTCTGGACTTCTTGCATGCAGGGCTCAGAAGGCAGATGCAGGTGTGCCGAGTGCCATTCGGGGAGTTTGGTCTCGGTCTTGTCGAGGAAGCTGCGGAAGGCTGGGTTGCCGAATCGGGAGCCCGTGTCTTCGGGCGGACACTCTGCTACTATCTGCTCTGCTTCATCGAGCATGTGCAGCAGAGTGTCGATGATGGCGTCCTGCGGTCTCTGTTTGACTTGGCTGATGGTCGTGTCTTGGATCGAGTCGGACAGGGTGAAGACAAATGCCGTCACGAGATCATTGGTGGATGATTTGAGGAACAACTCGTGGTCCTTTGGGGATAGAATACGTCTAGTCGGCTTGAGGAATCTCCACTCTCTCAACTCTTCTTCTGAAGGAGCAGCGACCAGTGCTGGCGTCGGAGGTGGGGGGTTCAGTGGTGGTTCTTGTGATGCTTTGGGCCGTCGACGTGGGACGAGTTTTGGTAGCTGTGCGCTGAGGTCGGGCACCTTTTGCTTGTCGGGGGGTGACACTGCTGTCGGCATCTTCTTGTTCACTTTTGCAATACACACTCACACAGACAAGAGCCAGACAAAGAAACAAGGAGGGGGATCAACAATTCAGAGTATAGCTTCTGTCTGCCTCAGGCATTCTGCTATCGATACCTCGAAATGGTTGTGCCAAGCACTCGGGGATTGCATGCTCACTAACGCCGACGTCGTCATCTACTTGTGATTGCACACCCATCTGTACCTCATCACCACACAGACATGGAACACCAGCGATATACTCAACTCACGCTCTTGTCAAGATATATGATGATTAGTCATGTCGACCAACAGCGGGTCCGTCTCATGGGCTTCCTAGTCATAGCGATTGAGCACACTGCATACCAGGAGGCGGCTCTGACTGCTTACTTGACTATCTAGCCACTATCACTACCACATGTCTCATCCTTCCACATGAGACCACACGGGAAACCTAACCAGATACTCGTCGATTCTGCAAGTGAATGCATCGTCTGCTGAACCAAGACTCAGTATCACGACACAGAGCATTGAGTCTCGGACTATCAGCATCAGCTGTTGCCAATACCCTGATCCGCCACAACGATAGCCTTTCCTGCCTACCAGTAGTCGACTGCGAGTCACAGACCTTTCTCCAGTCCAGTCCAATCGACGACATGACACTCGTCGCATGAGGTCGAGTGACATGTTAGCCATGGACAAGGGGTGATGGCCAC
Organism: Neodothiora populina; assembly: GCF_041146345.1. Lineage (NCBI taxonomy): Eukaryota > Fungi > Ascomycota > Dothideomycetes > Dothideales > Dothioraceae > Neodothiora > Neodothiora populina. The sequence continues at coordinate 1,616,090 of NW_027191417.1, forward strand.
CTTGCGAGACCCTGGCATCACTAAAACAAAGGTATATATACTCTGGCAACAGCATAACAACCATCAAGCAGCAAGCAGCCAGTTCTCACAGAGAACTAGATCAAATGACCTGCCGGGGTAGCTCAATCGGTAGAGCGTGTGGCTCTTATGAAGAGACAACCTCAAGGTCGCGGGTTCGAGCCCCGCCTTCGGCTATTCCTAATTACTAAAGCCTGCTCTTGAAACATTCTTTTTCTTTCTGCCAATCATCGATTTTTTTCCTTGCTAGTGTAAGGTAGGAAGAAAAAGGTTTGGAACGGAGAGGACAGAACCCTGGCGTCGGGTGTGGCGTATGCATGGACGTTCCGCCGAGACGTCCGCTCTTGTCTTGGGGACGTGCCGTAACCTATTTCTCCGGTTCAAACCGAGATGCCTGAAAGTGACTCTGGTTATTGAGTCAAAACAAAGGTTCGCGACAGAAGACGATGAAAGGATACAGTGGTTCTAGAGGCTAGACGCGAATTAGTCTCCAGATATCCGTTCCTGACACATCTTTACTACTGTTAGACCTTTCAAGCCAGAGGAATCTAATCTCATCTACGCTGCCCCTGCACGCTTTACTATTACTCACTGCTTCTACGACCAGTTTGAACAATAGCCAATCTTGTCTCTCTATTGTATTCACTCGGGTACTCCTCTGAATAGACCCTCTTCTAGTCGAGGCTCCTTGAACTGGCAGGCGATTGAATCTTCACAATTGCTTGCTCTGGGCTGCGTGAAAGTACACGAAGAACATCCACGACGACCATTGAGACATAGTCGATACGGCAGTCTATCGCTTGAATCACAAGTCTACTGTTCTTTTATCTCCACAAGGAAGGGAAAAAACCCAGACGAGACCAAGCCCACTTGAACCAATCCCCCAAAAACTACTCTCTAAAGGACTAGAAGGACTAAACAGCCTCGAGATCAAACTCGCAGCTCGACGCAGTTTCTCTGTGTTGAAAGACATCAAGTCAGAAGATCCACCAAAACCATAACTCATCCATTGCCCCTTCCACCTAGCAAGAAGGCGATAAGAAGAAAAAAGAGAAACAGAATGTCCTCCCTCCTCCTAAACCTCTCTCGCCGACCCCTGCTGTCTACACTCATAATAGCGAGTCCATTAGCTATTTATCTCGCTATTCCCTCTTCTTCTACTTCTTCCACTTCTTCCCACTCTTCGCTTCTATCTACAACATCAAAGGAAGCAACGTCAAAAAACATCTCGACAGCCGCATCGACGGCGCTGAGCAAAGGTCTCGAAGACGCTGATATCTTCCGTCACGAAACAAGGACCACCGCGAATGGCGGTGGGAATGGGGTGCGGAGACATGATTTGCCTGATAAGCCTATGCCGCCGCCTGCGCCTTCTGCTTCCTAGAATTACTGTTTTGGGAAATAAGTTGGACTCCTGTTTTTTCTTTCTTTTTTGGGATGGTGTTAGAGGTTTCCTTGGATGATGTTGGAAAGTGGGGATGGGGTGGATGGATGTGGAGGGGTTTAGAGATAGAGATAGAGATGGATTTGGAGCTAGATGTAGATGTAGACAAAGAGTCGAAGGTCGATATGGAAACACACCGCGGTGTGTATGTGTAATATAGACAACAGAAAAAGAACATGCATACGTATACACATCTCAGATCGCCTGAATATTCAAGTCACCTACTCACTCACCCACTTACTCGCACAAATGAGTAACCATGTACACATCACCAGCAGAAATCCAAAAGGGAACACAAAGAGTCTAGTTCTCCACGCCTCCCCTCTTAAAATCAAGTGGGAGGAGAAATCAGTCGTTCTTTCTATCTAAGTATCGTAACAATCTAGAGCAGAAGAACAAGAATGGAAAGAGATGTAAAGTGAGCGCGAGAGAGTCATTATAACAAGCCGAGTAAAAGTAAAACCAAGAGAGAGTGACGATAGCGAGCAAGCGGCAACGCTAAATGATGGACCAAGTAAAGACAGATGCAGAGAGAGGATTGTGTCTAGAGATAGACGACAGAAAGCACACGACGTGTTATCACGACAATAAAAAGACAAGCAGATAAGACAGGCAGATTAAACAGGCAAAAGAACGTGTAATTTTGAGTGGTGGTGGTGGTGGTGGCGGTGGCTTCAGTGCCAGGAGTGGAACCACCGAAGAACAAACAAACAACGAACTGATAGCAATCTTTTTAGACGTTTGCCCCTCTGGCGAAGAAAAGAATAACAGTCTGGAGGAATGGCGATTTGGAGTGAAAGTCAAAACAGTCTAGGGGATTTATCGCATGCTGACAGTCTAGTGACGAGAGAAAAAGAAATACGAAATGATTTTGGCAGACAATCTTTGACAAATCCAATGTGTCTGGTGTGCGATCTTCCAAAAGTCCGAGGAGAAGAGGGGCGACGCTTTTGGTGGCTTTTGCTCATGCTCAAATCTTTCTATGAGCAAGTCTTGTCCTTCCTTTTGGTGGTGATGGGAGCAGTGGAGGTTCCACGGTGGAAGCAGTGCAGTAATGACGAGGTTTTTGATGCTGCTCCGGACCAGCCGGGCATGCAATCGTTTGAGTCGGTGTTTTTTATGCTGATGATGTTGATGTTGACGTGGATGACAGTGAACATTTGAGGTCTGAAGTCGACTCTTGTGAGACAAACCCCCGACGGTGACGTCGAGATGAGATTAGGCTAGATTGAACCATGGCTGTGCAGGATCACAGGGGTATAAGCAAAAAGAAGATTGTGCGATACAAGAAATACAAAGGCAGCGAACAGACTCAACGCAACGCATCAGGAATCTCTTCGCGCCTAAGCCTCTTGTGCATTCTCTTCTTGAACTTGTGTCCTGCTCTCCAGATTCTCTTGCGAGGATAGTTGATCGGACTCTCACCACCGACGAAGATGGCAATGTCGTACATGCCTCCTCCTACGAGTGCACCTAGAATGGTTGCCACCCATGGCCCATAGACCCAGTAGCCATTCCTGAACAAGTGACCACCGTATCCGACTGCGAGAAGAGCGAGTCGCGGACCAAAGTCTCGGCTAGGGTTCATTGCTGCGCCAGTGTTGTATCCGAAAGCCATGCAGAGGACTGTGATGACAAGACCGAGGACGAGAGCCGACATACCCGCTCCAGGCGGTGCATTACTGTCATCTCCCATGGCAAGAACAGCGACTGCGAGGAATGCAGTGGCGACGAACTCATTGAAGAAAGCCGTCGCCGCGTCCACAGTCCCGTGTCTTCGACTTGTGATGAATGAATCTGCGGTCCCGGATGCGCCGAGGTTGAGTCCAGCTGCATACTCGATGATGGCTGATCGGTAGAGACCAAATGCTATCAAGCCTGCGAGGAAAGCCGCAAGTACTTGGGCGAATATGTATGCGGGTACTTTGCGCAGAGGGAAGCCTCGGTAGACCCACAGCAAAAGAGAGATGGCAGGGTTGAGATGAGCACCAGATATTCCACCAGCGATGTAGATGCCGGTCATGGACGCGAAACCCCAGGCATAGGAGGCAGAGAAGTTGTTGGGGTTATTGGAGACGGTGACTGACAGATCGGCGCAAAAGGCGATGGTGAGTTGCACGAGAGCCTGTAAACACACACAATGATCAGCGACAAGTCATAGTGTGAGTAGGACGGAAGAGGATGACGAAAAAGTCGAATCACTTACACCAAGAAATTCCGCAAGTGGCTCTCTGTACCTCGTCCGAATGATTGACCAATGGGTATGATGATTGTGAATCTCATCATCTGGGTTTCCCATTTTGATATCATATGGAGTAAGAGCCGGCCATTCCTCGTCGTTCTCCATGGCCGTGTCGGCTTCGGAGACGTTGTCGTCGAACCTTGTTATGGTCGGGCGGCGCGCGCTCTGGTTGAAGGAATATGGTTGAGAGTTCATCCGTTCAAAGTAATTTGGACCTTCCTCCTCGGTCTCCTGGATGGGCGTAGGCATTGCCTGTGGGAAAGACTGTGGGAAGCTCGGGAATGGTTCCACACCATTGTTGGATCGACCGCCTTGCTCATCGACAGACGTCCGCGCGTCTGAGGTGATTGTACCACGGCGGAGCAGCCGCGCTTCACGCTGGGCGGTCAGATCACTGACAGCCTGGAAAGTACCAGCGCGTCGTAGCGAAGGCTTTCCCTTCTCGATGTCATCCACATCCCACTGGGACGCGCTACTTTCTGCCGGTTGCTGCTGCTGCTGCTGTTGTTGCCCGCTCTCACCAGGTCCACTCAGATTCAACTCTGACGGCGTAGGCACCATGCCTGGTCGCAACACACGGGGTAAGGGTTTGGCCAGACCCCATACTGGACGGTTGTTGGTTGGCTGAACATAGGCAGGATTGAGGGCTGCATAGGCTGGGTCAATATATGGCTGATTCTGGGCTGCTTGGATATCTGGTCCTGCCAACGTGAAACCGCCTGGGATCTCTTGGTCCGAGATCATAGACGGAGCACGACCAGATGCGATTGCTGTGGGCCGACGAACAAGACTAGTCGGCGCCCGATTGAGGGTAAAGCCTCTGGTACGACGCCGACTGATGCCGGAAGCGCTGCGACCGCCAGCCACTCGACTTCCCATCGATGAGCTCTTGACTGAGCCTGTCTCCGCCTGCGCATTATTCATAGCATGATTTTCATGAATGGCATCAAGTCTGTCTCCAGGTTCCATGGAATGTCTCACCGAGGACAATGTTGCTCCCCGACGACGGGTGGCGGTTTCCTCCTTGTTTTCATTCTCTGCTTCATTAGGAGCACCACCACTCAAAGGAGGTGGAAATGTTGTACTTCGGTTCACAAATGGTCTTGGCAGCTCCAATGTTAGGTCTACTTTGGACCGGCTTGGTTGTGCCTCCTGTGACTGTGATTGAGACGAATTTGCTTGTTCCTCGTTGGGGTTGCTTGTAAAATTCGTCTGGGTCTCATCTGTGTGGGTAGTTGTCTTTGCTTGTGCATTGTCTGTTTGGGTGGCGTCTTCTTGAACGCCCCCTGATTGTGTTGCAGTTGTTGCTTGATCTGAGCGTGCGGGATGTGTCTCAGGGTTGACCGGACTGTCCGCATCGACTGCAGTGTCCGAGGAGTGGGCCGAAGATGTGGCCCTCTCATCCCCAAACGGGTTTGACTCCATGTTGGGGGTCAATTACTGTGAGTAAGGTATGTTTGTTGGGGTACTTTTAGAATCGAAAGCGCAGCTCTCAACATGAACAAATACAAAAAAAAGGATTACTGGCACGCCGTGACAGACATGACAATGTAAATCAACTGTCCCGTTTCGATCCGGCAAAGAGAGTTTCAGGGACTCGAGGACACGAGGACATGGAAGCGAAAAAAGCGAAGGAGTAATTCACCACGAAGTAAGGAAAGACACATGCAGTGGAGTGATAAGAACTCCATATGAAATAGGCAGAGCCCCCCTCTTTCGACTTTAAGGTCGCATACGCAGGAAATCTGTCAAACCCGGATCTAGCGGTGCCATGCGCGCGTTGTTTTCTCAGGGTTTGATATGGATAGGGCCAATAGCTTCGCACTGTTCACCAAGATCTGGAGACGGGACCACTGTTTTCGAACGCTTTTCCAAAGGGACCGGCATAAGACCGGGGCGAACACCGGTTGGAACCATAACACCCGTCTCCGGCTTGGGGTAGACGAGATTGGAAAAAGTAGTGGACATTTATCCTGCTTCTGGAGTTGATCTCTGCGAGCAAAGTAGAGATTATTGAACTGTAGTATGAAGTCAAACACAGGTATACAGCGATGCGATACTCGAGTAAGATACCTGACTGACATGCAGGGTTGTGTACCTTGTGCCTTTATCCGAGACCTGTTATTGCCGGATGTGGCCACAACCGGCGTGGCAATTGTGGCTTTCTTACTCGACTCTTTCCTCAAGCGGCTCGCTTGTTTTGGGCTGCCAGAATGTGGGGTTCGCTGCAGCTTGCACATGCGCCTTGAGGATCATCAATAATGAACCGTGAACCGCGGTCCTACCAATTCGCATACCAGCTCACTGGCGACAAGCTTGTCGATTATTAATGTCGTATCGCTTCGTTGGCAATCTTTTTCAAATGACTTTTTTTCACCACGTGGATGGATCCAAGCCTCAGGTTGGTCTCTGCTGACTGCTTGCGACGCGTCTACGAATTTCCACCTTCCGCGGCGCAGCGACAATGCTATTCATAGGAAGCTTCAAGCAAGCACGTGCAAAAGGGGCAGCCGCGCAAGTCATTTCTCCATGATTAAGGTAGCATCATGAGTCAAGTATAGCAATCAGGACAACATACAGTACCTGAGGTCCAGTGTATGCTGGCGGGTCGACTTTCCACTCTGGAGGAACGGTGTTGAGTGTGTTCGACTGTAAAACCTGCCTTGGGTTCAGAAAATCACACAATGGCTTCGCACTGGTCTAGACTTTTACACAGACGTCGTGAACAGGCCCCACCACTGCTATAGTACAATGCAAAGACTAAGCAACGCCCCGAGGACCCAAGTGACGCAAGTGGACATCGTCGATCTCGAATTTGCAGGAATGGTCAACGCCAGAGATCGTTCGTGGATTGTCTTTGAGCTTCTCTCACCAACTATGATTTTAATGAAATCCTCTGACGATCAGAGGCTAGAGATATGATACTGATATCAAGCTCGAATTCGCAGACCGTGTCACCTTACAAATGCCATGTACGCATTGGGCAAGTCATTGGCATATCGCCGCAAGACTCACAGACTGCTAGTAGTGTCCGCGACTAGCGTAGCTTCGGTAGGTAATCAATTTACCACGCCACAAAATGTGTCGAGACATCAACTCTTCCATGTGGTAACACAACATCGTTTGTATCACACTTCACCGTCTCGCGCTCCAAATCCGCGAGCAGGAATCACTAGATTCTCGCCCCAGAAGTTTACTAGCACTCGAGCGAGTGTGGCAGGGTGCGGTCTCGGTGGTACTTGAATTAATGGAGTCTTTGTCATGGTCAAGGACAACACTCGGCCTATTCTGCAGTATCACTTCAATATTTTTCTTTCGAGAGCGGTCTGGCATGCATTGCCAACGCTATACTGTTACAGCGCTGCCAGATGCCTGAGCTCACCATGTCTCATAAGGCCTGCTTCAGACTGGAACGAATTTAATCAATTCGACTACCCGTCGGCCGATCGGGCCTGTTCAAACATCTTAGACTCTATGGAAGGACCAGTCAATGCCGCATCATACCCATCCGCATCAAGATTAACATTGGCTGCTCGCGTTTCATGTCATCCAATATGGTGCTCTCGGAATCGCACAGGCTCCTGGGGCAGACGGTCCTGGCTCCATATTACCAGAGGACAGTCTTGACCACCGTGCTGCTTCGCCTCGCTGCCGCGGCTGATCATTAAAAACCAACGTCGTTCCACATTCTCGAGTCATGCACTGAAATGTGCCTTTAAATAAGGACCGAGCGGATGGAAAAGAAAGAAAAATTCTATTCACGTTAGAGCCGCCAACGCAACAACGACCACCTAGGCGAGTATAGCGATAGCGTCGAACGTTCCTTGTACATGTCTGAAGGTCAAGTGACCTGGAAGCTCACTTCCCAACGTTAATATACGTGCTATACTGCATTATAATGTCTCGCGGAAGGCAAATCATACAGCCGGACAAGAGAACTATCGACTGAGCTATATGCGGCTTCAATAGGAGAAAGGCTAACAGTAATGGAAGGAAGCAGACTCTGTACATGCGTGCAAAGAATAGCAATCAATGTTCTTGAGCTTCAGAAAGCTATGCCACAATGCCGACTCCTGGTTCCGACCATGCCGTCTGTCTCACGCTCTTGTTCCTCTTGTACGAGACGACCTGAAAGTTATCTGGGATACATCGCTCGCAGGGCTGGCGCAAGTCATATTGAACTTCGTTGTTCATGACTTCAAGCTTCAACACTGTGGGTGAGAGATCGGCCGTCTGAAGTTCCTGCTTATCCAGTCCAAATTGCCTGCAGTCCTCATCATTATCACTGGAATCGATATTGACGTTGAGCTCAACAGCATCCCAGAAAACCCGCCCACCAACAACACAGTCCAGATCTCCCTTGCAAGCTCTTTCAACCCATCCACCACGCATGTATAGCTCGAAATGCTCATGCATATCCCTCTGCTGCAATTCGATTTGCTCTCTACCAAAACGGTAGCAGTCCAAGGTATCGATCGCATCCGCGCGTGCATCATGAACAGCACGGTGAATATAGACTCTCTTGCTCCTCAAGAACATGGCTTTGAAGCCTGCGCCAGGGACACGTTTGTCTTTCTCATCTCTGTAAGCTACAAACTGCTGGGTATCGCGCCAGCCGCGGAGTTTCATCGCCGCGAAATCAGAAGCTCCGATGCGTAGAGCTGAAAGATCATTCTTACCTCCGTGGGTGACGATAGTATGTCCGCGCATAAGATCCATCATTCTATCCTTGACGACGTTGAAAGCAACAGCTCCATTGCAAGCCTGCAATTTGCATATCTCGACGCCGGTCTTCTTGTGCACAACACACCTGATCTCTCGCAGAGGTTTTGTAAAGTCGTAGACGTACGTGTCCCAGATTACTTCCCTGCGGCTGTTGAGCAACATCACTCGTGCGAGCGTGTAGTTGTCGATTATGGTCGTCTCCATGGATATCGTCTTGAGCATCAGCGTGGCGGTCAGAAGGTCCTTGTCTGGTCTGGGCGCAGGTGTTGAGATGTGGCGCGTCACGAGGCGGTTGTGGTCCAGCTTGCCGCAGCTGCGACACCTTTGCTCGAAGCCTGGCAGGGACTTCTGGCGGCGGTATATGTGTGGCATATCTGCTGGTTGGTATGGGTGCAAAGTGAGAGTGATTGATGTTTTGTTTATGGATGATGAATTGGTTTGTATGTCTTCAAAAGTAAGTAGTGCAGAGTTAAGAAGGGCAGGATGATGGTGTAAGATCAGGTATGTAAGATCAGGTATATATATCATTGAGCTCAGCGATAAAACTAATTGTAGACTCACGTCTATTGCAACTCAAACAAATTGTCACTCGGACTCGTGAAAGGACACATTGAAGGTATATATGATGACAGCTCTATCATGAACCACCACCTACAGTATATTGTCATGTCATGCTCATTCGTCCAGCCTCAGCAACTAAGCAACTCCTGCCTCTAGTCGGCCCTTCACGCTCTCAAGAAGCAAAGAAGACAGATTCCTGCGATCTTGATTATCGACAGTCTTTCTGGAAAGCATGTTGCACCGAAACCACATTAGCAGTCCCCTTGGAAAGCATATTGCACCACTTCCATTTCGCAGCCTTATAATGCTTCCTCTCTACACTGCATATTCACAAATCATGCGATTACGAACTTATGGAAGCCACAGTGAGAAGAAAGTTTTTTTCTTCAATATATGATACGGCCATGCGTGAAGGGTACCTGGCGAAGACACAAATAACTACAAGTAGTCCTCGCCAGCACTAGCAGAACACCACCCTATACAGCCACAGCCGTCATGCACCATCGTCTAAGTTACAACCGTCCGATCATCTCTACAAAGTGATGTTAAGGTATCGTTGTCAATTGAAGGTACGTCTCATACACGAAAGATCAACAGAAACAGATCCTACGCAACTCGGTACCAACTTGAGCATACATCCGCCTTTGGAACGCTTGGAACTTACCGATTACGCTTTGCTTTCTCTGGCTCTACGCCATCATCTTGTCTCACACCTGCGCGTGTGCGAAACACTTACCCAACTTCCCTCCCACACCTCTCTGCCAAGTCAACGTGTGCTGATAGGTCTATCTCGAGCAGTCAGCACGATACCTCAAGGAGTCTGATCCGAAGATCCCTGCTCATACATAGAGGCCTACACCCCGACCCTCTTCCAATTCCTCCCATCGCGACGAGAAAAAGGAACTGAAGGGAGACCGCGAGCCGAGGGGTCGACCTTTCTGAGGCATGTAATCACCCGTCGCGAGGCTCTGCTGTTACTGCTACTATTGTGTATATATGTATATCAAGGCAGGTAAGTAGTCTGACGTCGCGGGTCTCTCGGCTTTTATGCTTCGGTATATGTTCCCGAGGCAAAAGGACTGATTCTATCGTGGTGCAGGACTAGAGGGACGGACGGTGAAAACGAACGGATGTGTGCACGCGCTGGGAAATGTAAGTATCCGGTTTCCATAGCAGTATTCTGTACGTGTATCAAGATGATTCGAGGGAAGTGACATTCGGCCGGGATGGAGTAGCGGTTGATTGCTGCTTCGTATGGTATAGAAGTGCATTGACGAACGAGCCAAAAGTTCATGTAATGTGAACTGCTCCAATCTTCCCTATTGATGATGCGATTTTCGAAACAGAGGTTTCAGCATGAAGTGAAGTAGGTATATGGACATGCTTGCGCGATCGACCGAACGCCACTGCGGATCAGACATTTCCTGACCGCATAAACTCGGCACAAGAAAAGTGAACACGAAAGGCGTAGCAACACGGATGACGTGCATTAGCGAAAGCAAGAGTCGATGGTTCAGTCCATGTCAGACCGCATGTTGGATCGCCCCATCAGCCACGATGCCGATGTCGAATCACACGTCCCACGACAGCAAGCAGGTGAGCAAGCCAGCGAGCCATCCCGCAATTCCCGTTGCATCTAAGCATGGAGAGTAGTCATCGTTCTGCATCCATCGCATTGGCATCGACTTGCTCAAAGAGCGTGCGTGCATGCGCGCGCGCCGCCGTGTCTCGGCCTCTCGAAATCTCCAGGTACTCGGACCCCCGAATACAATATACGATGAAAATCACTGCATGGGGGCATGCCTAAGATGACAGGGATCCTCGTCGTGATGACGAACGCCTTCTATCATAGAAACATCGGTATACAGGACCGAGAAAGCTCCCGACAGCACGGCCGCGTGGCTACGTCTTTCCAGAAATCCGGCGCCGATGAACCAAGACAGAAGCAGAAACAAGCGGTAGGATTCATCCGAGACGCAACAAAGTAGGCAATGTAATGCAATGCAATGTAGGAGGGAATGAGAAGGAGTAGGAAATGACCCAACGACCTGGTTATGTCTCTCGACGAAACCTGGTAACCAGTAATGTATACGTACTGTATCTCGTTGTAGTTCGATAAAGATGATGCCTGCAGGCCTTCCTTCCCTGTATAGTGACTGTGCATATACCGTTCGTACGTGCGGAAGGAAAGCAGCGGATGCGCCTGCACTCGCATAGATGGGATATCTGACACACTCGCAGCAAAGACCACACTTGACACCGGCCATCCGTCTCCCCTGATCTTGCTGTTTTTCCTCATGTAATGCGAACAAGTGCCGGCAGCCATGTCCGAATTGGCAAAAGTTAGACATCAATCGTGCCTTATTAGGATTCGCATTCATGCGTCGTCCATGTTTGCGAAGTCCACAATGCGTTACTTGTACACGGAATGCGGATGTAGTATAGGGCACAATATACCCATTGACCCATGCACGTAAGCACTGGGGTTCGGCAGATAGACATAACAACAGAAGGCAAAGAGAAAAAGAAAGAGATCCGTCACATTTGCCCCTCCCTTTTTTTGTCTTGCTGATCGCGTGAGAATGATCACTACAACTACCGAGGTTCAGCGCAGATACCAAGACAGAGCCAAAAAGAACAGACGTGGAAAACCTTACATCGTTCTTATCACATCACTATAGTGAAGCACGCGACCTCTTCCTACCCAAGACAGATCAGCCCTCGAGATCGAAGTTTCAAATTGACCGAAGGTCAGTAGTAGGAAGAAAAGGTGCGAGCCTATCCAGAGCCGCCAGAGGAGCAAGTCTGTGGAATCGGGTTTGTACCTGATTACCTGCCTTACCTTGCCTTGCCTTAACAACAATGCATGCACACATGCGATGCACATACACACGTACATGCAATACAGACCCAGAATAAAAAGTCCCGGACGGGACGCTTCGAGCGGTGGCGCAGCCCGGGACCTGCATCCGCAATCCCGCACGCGCGCGATCGAGCGGACGAGCCGGCCCTTCGGTCCCCTTGCTTTCTCTCCCGTCCCTGACTCCTCATAAGGCTGGCTGGGCTGTTTCTTAGGGCGATCCGCTGCGGTCGGACATCGTTCATCATCTGTGCATTGTATTTGCAGTGTAGGTAAGGTATCTTGCCTATGCTTCCTCGAGTACGTACCAAGCATGCTTCCGGATGTCCTCTGTCGAACGTATTCCGACATGCTTTTGCAAGCTTGAGGATATCTGGATCCACTTACTTTGAGTCAGAGCGTTTAATATATCTGAGGCAGATTGCTTGGGAGAGCGGGAGGAAGGAAGGAGAAAAGGTATAACGGGAGGCGACATTCCAAAAGATTTTAGCTTTCGATCGACTCATTCGAGGAGGAGGAGGGGCATGAGCTTGAGCCAAGACCGCTCGTCTTATATCCATCCTGTTATAGCTTGTGGGTATCGCGCTGTATCACAAGGACTACCGTATCAATCTATCATCTCGGGAGAGAACAGATCCGTAATACTAGGGGAACGGGAATCACAAACGGCATCGCGTATGACAGCGAAAACACAGTATCTTTTAACGAAGCAAAATAAAAATTGGGTATACAACATCTAACATCTAGGTAATACAAAATATAAATAGCGAATGACTTATCGAACAACTATCGGGATCATTGTCCATGATCTGCGAATCCTCGTCACAAGGACAACTAGGCCCTGCGAGATCGCGTTCTTCTTGTCATGTCCGTTTGCCCTTTGGCGAGCGTACGCTTTCTCTAGGGTATTTCGGCTTCGAGGGGGGTTTGCAGTCGCCTGAGAAAGTCGTGATCAGTTCAACATGCTCTCTCGCACTATTCGGATATTGCCAAGAACGATGAGGCTAATAAGAAAAAAAAGTTGGGAGTATTTACTGCAGAGTTCTTCGAGTCGGTATTCACTGTTGATCTCCATGTTAGCTGCGGGGCTAGCATATGCAAGGGACATCGTAATGCAATGACGGCATGATGTAAGGAAAACATACATGGCGACGATGTTTGGTGGACAGCGCTTGTGCGTTTCTTGATACTTGACACACCAGGCTCGCACAGTATAACGGCAGTGGCGGCATCTGAACTCGACTTGAGTGTAATCGCACATGATGACTGGCGTATGCGGTGCGACTTTGCTTTGTAGACTTCTTTCGGGATAGCAAAAAAGCGATGCTGCAGGAAGAAGAATGTGATTGAAAAGGAAAATGTGATTTCGGTGTCAGACTACGAATCAGCGTATACAGGTCTCTTGAGATATATCCTTCTCTGCAACGAGGCTGCGGAGCATAGGGATATAAGAAAGTTTCCGGTCCAACCTTTCATACCTACCTGTCGCCCCTAGTACTGCAACTCTGATCGATAACGGTGGATAGAAATCCCTGACAATTGCGGAAGTGAGAACCGCGGACGCCACGTATGGTCTAGTGCTCATGGGGTATGAAACCGAGTTGATGCGTACGACAGCCTGTATCCGGTTTCGCGATCGTTACAAGTGATTGATCATATGTCCGAAGATGACCACCGGCGATATGGCGGGGCCAAAGACAGAGAGAGGGTCTGGAAGAGGGGCAGTGATGGAACGGGTGGAAACCACGAGTGCGGCCAGCAGAGGCCAGCACTCCAGGAATCAGGAGTCCCGTAAATGCGACATTGCGAAGCTGGGCTCAGTACCAGCAGGTGGATCACGGTCTGTAGGTGAATCGAAATGGCGCGATTAGCCAATATAGAGTTATTGATTGGGCAGATCGTGGGAAAGAGCCAAAAGGTGTCGCTTGTTTGCTGGATAATCTGCCTTGTCGCGGTATCTGTGACAGCGTGCGACAACAACGCCAACGTGTGACGTGACATGTCGTCGATAATGATTTCGTGGCACGTTGGTGTACACGTTTCTGTTTTCACTCTGCGATGTGCTCGCAGCAGCAGCGGCAGCGGCACCCATGAAGCTGGGGACCCAAGGACCCCAGGATTACAATGGGGTCGTCGGACATTTGGTGATCGACCCACCTGCAGTACTGTACGCAGCGTGTGCCCTGCTGGATGGGCTGCGCCGAGATCGCGCACTCGGTTGGTGGAATTGATTTGCGAGCTGTCGTTCCCAGATGGAACGAGACGAAGTTTGCTGCTGGCCAAGCAGGGTGGATCCCAGCCTGATGCCATGGAGAGAGCAAGCGCAATATCCGTCGGGTGCCATTCCGAATCAACAAAAGATGCGGATCGTGACGGGGGTAGAGCCTACTTTGGTCACACAGATCGAATAGCAGTGTTTGAGTTTCGCGGTATGCTATCCCATGTAGACCGCTGTTTCATGTCAAAGCCAAGACTTCAAGTTAACTTCAACGTCCAGCTGTCGCAAGTATACAGCATGCACGTCTTGACTGAACTAGCTCCAACATCTCCACCGTCTATCAGGGGGATTTCGAGACGCAAGACTCGCGATGATGAGAGTGAGGTGCAGGGCAGCGTGTTTGTTCATGACAATAGTTTCGACACAATTCACAGATGTTTCTAACAGCCGCTCATCGGCTTCTACTCGACCAAGACACCAGCATTACCGACCAGTTGGGTATCCTAAGAAGACATGTTTCCAACATTAAACGCTCCACCAGTAAATCAGACTTCCTCTACCACCTCTTGAGTATATATCTTAGGTTGTCTTAATTGTTCTCCTCATCGTCGACGTCTAGCCAGCCACGGCACATGCTGACGGCACGCTCCCACTTCTTGAACATCTTCTCACTCTCTTCTGGCGACGTGTTGGGCTCGAAAATAGTTCGGTCCTTCTGGTTGATGGCCTTCAGCTCGCTAAACTCGGACCAGATGTCCACGGCGAAGCCTGCGGCAATAGCGGCTCCGAGGGCGGTGGTTTCACGCATGGATGGGCGATCCACCGGGATGCCAATGATGTTCGCTTGTGTCTGAAGTTCAAATGTCAGCACGGAGAGGCAAGTGCAAAAAGGAGCGTGATATGGAACGAACCTGCATGCAAATATCAGAATTGCACATGCCACCATCGACAGCCAGGTTGCTGAGAGTGTGTCCGCTGTCCAACTCCATAGCATCCAGAATAGCCTTTGTCTGGAAGCATGTTGCCTCGAGCGTTGCGCGTGCAATGTGGCCACGCTGCGTGAACTGAGTGATGCCCTGCGCTATAATCAGTGACTGCCAGTATATGTGATGACTTCCGAATGACGTACAAAGATGGTACCCTTGGCATCATCGATCCAGTAAGGTGCGAAGAGACCCGAGAAAGCGGTAACAAACACGCAACCTCCATTATCGTCAACAGTTGCGGCCAGTTCGGAAACCTTGTCTGAATGTGCGATGAAGCCCAAGTTGTTCATCAGAAACTTGACACCAGAACCGGCGACTGCGACTGATCCTTCGAGAGCGTACACGGGTTTTCGTGCTCTGCCAAAGTCGTATGCGATAGTTGCAAGCAGGCCGTGTGAAGATATCGTGGGCTTTTCTCCAACGTTGTAGAGAAGGAAGCAACCTGTTCCATATGTGTTCTTGGCCGAGCCTGGGGTGAAGCCTTGTTGGCCCACCAGCGCCGCAGACTGGTCGCCGAGGACACCAGCAATCTTCAGACCCTTGAGTGGGCCGTATGCCATGGTACCGTAAGAGTCGGGGCAGGAAGAAGGCACGATCTTGGGCAGATTGAGCAATTCGCGGTCGAGACCGAAGAAGCCAAGGAGCTCGTCGTCATACTTGACAGTGTGGAGGTTCATGAACATTGTTCTCGAGGCATTGGTCGAGTCCGTCACGTAGACATTCTTCTCCTTACCGCCATTGAGGTTGTAAACCAGCCAGGTGTCTACCGTTCCGAAGCAGAGACGGCCAGCGTCGTATGCTTCCTTGACCTTCCCAACGTGTTCCAACAGCCAGACCAACTTCATGGCGGAAGGGTAGGTTGACAATGGCAGACCACAGATTTGAGACAGGTCCTTGTCACCCTTCTTCGCCTTGTACTCGCGGACAAGGTGTGCCACCCTGGTATCGGGCCAGGCAATGGCGTTATGTAGCGGTTCACCAGTCTCACGGTCCCACACCAGAGTGGTTTCTCTTTGGTTAGTGATACCAATTGCCTTGATATCCTGAACCGTGTGACCCATCTCAACGAACTTCTTGGTCGCAATCTCGACACACTCATTCACCGTGCTGATCAACTCATAAGGGTCGTGTTCGTGCCAGCTGTTGTCATGGTCTTAGTCAACCACACTTCTATACATTGAGTCGACAAACACATCAGAGAAACTTACCCAGACTCGGGATATATTTGCTTGAACTCTAGCTGGTGCATCGCCACGGGCTCACCAGTGCCATTGAAGATGATGAACCGGGTACTCGTGGTACCTTGATCAATGGCACCGATGAAGTACTCTTGAAGAATATTCTCATGGCTGGTAGTGAATCTGTTCAACGGCGGTCTGGTTGCGCTGTGCGATTCTGTTCTGATCTTGGGCTTCTTCGTGCCCGCGCCGGCCTTGGTCAAGTCATGGTCGATCTCCTGACTGCCTCCCAAGATGGGAATGGCATGTGAGCCGTCCATTGTGTCTATTCTACAAGGACAAGAGCTGTACAGATGAACTTTTCGCGTTGGATCGCTTAGTTTCAATATGAGATACAGAAGACGACAGCAGTGCAGCAGAGCGAGTCTTATGTGTGGAAAAACGACTAGATGTACTTGTGTGAACCCCGTGCGAAAATTGCAGAGCAGTATGCGCTGAAACAGTGAAACCCTGTTTAAGATGTTTATACGGAGGCAGAAGGTTGGCGGACAAAGCGGAAAAATTTAGGAGAGAAAGGGTATCATGCAAGGAGGAATGAATAATAAGAAACACGGATTGACAGGGAGGGAAGGGACCGATTTTTGGTTTTGTACGAATAATGGACAGAGTGGACAGTGGACCTGGTATTTCAGTGATCAAGGTATGATGAAATCCCCCACCAAAAGATACCCACGAGCCCCGCCAAAGCCATAGGCCAAAGCCAAAGCCAAAAAGCAGGAGCCAAACCCAATCCTGATTTCGGATTTCTGCCCTTTGCTTCGGTCCTTCTCTGGAGATGGCGGCGGCGCTCCATGGGGAAGGATGAATTCGGCCGGCGCGCGAGGAGGCTCCGCGAACGTTCTACTACTTTTACTGCACACTAAGGTACTGTATCTTCGTGCTCTACTACTGTACCTCCGTCCGGAGACAATCACCCATGGATTGTTGTATCTGTGGAGCCCGCAAAGCCGCGAGCGGTGCGGTCGGATCTGGCATCTGGAGAAATTGCCGGGTGCACACTGTACCTACTGTACACAAGCACCACCCCGTAAGATGCCAGCGAGTCCAATATTAAAAATGTCTGTGTGTTCAGTCATGTGTACACTTCTGTGAGCTGTTAGTCGACAAGGCAAGGTTATTGTGAAAAGTTCCAAGCCCGTCGCTTGCTCGCCGTCTGCACTACTGAACTGCCGTACGCGTGTACACTTTTTTCCTTCTCTTCCTCTGCTGCACCAACAAACGCGCGCTCGGTACCCCAGGTTCGGTGATCAGCAGAGAACCAAAATTTGCTGGCGCCGCAGAGACGAGCGCCGATCAGTAGGATCGTCGAAACCGTTTCGACGCACGGTGGTAAGATACGGCGCAGGACGGGAGAGAGACCAGAGTCACAAGAACAGCCGTCGGGAGCGCCAGAAGGAGAAAGACGAGTTGATTGCTGCCCCGAGTTTCGACCAATGATAGTCCCATGATACAAAAGTCATTGTATTTTATCCAGATAGAGCCCAACGAAGTCGTGCATCGAGGGTTCGAGAGCGCCGCCGCACTTCCCCCCGACAGTCCAGTGCTGTGCCTCTTGGACTAATTTCTCCGGACAGGCGTCAGTTCCAAATTACAGACAGGGGGGCAAAAATTGAATTATTGATCATGGGACTTCGGATTCAGCTATACATAGGATACAAATGCAGACGCTCGACCCAAGGGGGCTGATAACGTCTACTTTTCGCTCGAATCACGGGCGCGAGACAATTTCTCCTTCGGACGAGAGTGACGAGGCCTGCGATGTTGGGACTTCTACTCCTCATCTTCAGCCTCGTCTGCAGCAATCTGCTTTGCTCTCTTCTCTGCCTCCTCTTTCTCCGCCTGCATGGTCTGAGAGTCTCTGAGAGCCTTGATGCGGTCGGCTGGTCCCGGCAGCTTGCCTACCCTGTCCGCAATCTGCCCTCTGCCCACCAGCGAGATGACAATGGATGCGCCTACGATGAAGGTGAGGACGAATCTGTACACAGAGTACCACGAGGGCGCCCATCCTCGTTGGGCAGCACGACTGTCGGTGTAGTAGAGGAAGACAAATGCCAAAAATTGGGTGATGAGAGCCTGCTCTACCGGCATGAGGATCGTGGGCCATGCGACGGCGGGTGCAACGATGCCGATGGCATATCTTGGATATCCCTGGTGGCCGCCGAAACCGGCCCACTCGAGACCCCAGTGGATGGCGCCGAGGAAAGAGATGATCTGTGCGAAAGTCAGCAGCAGCCCGATCGCTGAATAGAAAGACTGTGGGAAGAGGGGATAATACTCACCACTGCACCATATCCGACCTGCAAAGGCTCGATGACATGAAGAAGAAGCTCGGCGGTCTGATCGCTCAGCAGAACACCCGAGCCATGAGCGTGGGCATGGTTGATCTCGTATGCGCAAAATACGGTGGAAAGAGAAGTAGCAAGGTAGGGCAAAACACCGGCCATGCCGACAACATAGGCCTGTCTGGGCACATCCTGCAGGGAGAAGGTTTCTCTGATAGTCGCCTAGAACAACGATCACGATAAGCATGAGTAGGGCGAAAATGTCCACAGCAACAGTCATGTAGGGGACGAACCAGATCAGCCTTGACACCGGCCATCATGTCGGCGTCCTTGTCCTTTTCCTCCTTGAGACCGACCTCTCCGAAGACAGGGTGAGTGGAAGAGTCAACGGAGACGGTCTCTGGGGTAGCCTTGAGGGCTTTCTCCGCCAGGCTCTCTTCCGCCTTCTTGTCGACTTTGTCGTATGGCGGACCCGACTGGTGACGCGCCATTGCCATGGTCAATGGTTTGACGGCTGCATTGGGACGCGCTTTGCTGATAGTACACAGCCTCGATGTGAACTGGGTAGGTCGGAGAGATGCATTGATGGATGATCGAGTCGAGGCGGTGGTGATGGAGTTGAGCGCGCGAACGGCCGATCTCGGAGCACTTGTTCGGAGCATTATGAGCGTCGCGCAAGAAGGTATGGTACCAAATTCACGATAAGTCAATCGTTGTAGCAGAGACAATGAGAAGAGAAACAGGTTCACCAGTGACAGGCACGCGAGAAGTTATGGCGAGTAAGTCAAGGTAGGGTGAGATGAGGTAAGGTATGGTAAGGTATAGAGTGGCTGGCGGGGTATACGAAAGTAGGACGAGGTTAATGCGATGGGAAGAATTGCTTCAGTTTACATAAGGTCCACCTAGACAGCTACTACTACTAGCTTCAGTGTCCAGTACTAGAAAAGCACCTGCTGCTGCACTTATTTCCTCTCTTGCAACTCCAAAACTCACCCCCAAGCGAGTGCCCGGATGCTGAGGGGTCAAGGTGTTTTGCTTTCGTCACTTTGATGCGCCCGTGCTCAAGCTCGTTGGACGCGATATCCATGACGTCAGAACCGCGTGTGCGTGGAGACGATTTCCGGCTTGACAGCACGCAGAGTGAGCCTCGTCTTGGAATCTTGCAGATGGCAGGCTTGATGCGCCAGCATGACCTCAAGTCATGAAGTACTTGAGGTCAAGAGGCGTACTTTGCTCGCTTCTACGCATAACTTTGTGAAGTATCTTGCCCGGGCGTGCCCTAGCGGACGATTGCAGCTCACACCATTGATCGGTGTGGACTGTAAAGCTCACGGCCACGCTGTGTGCGGCACACTGGACACTAGGGTACAAAGTGGGAAAGCGCAATTGAGTTGGTGGGGGGCTCGAATCAGGTCAGGCGGCGTTTCAAGAAAGGAAACAACGATGAGTTAATTGTCCAACCTGTTTCTGGATATTGGTATAAGTCGTGTTGTTTTTGCTGGACTTGTATTCCGTCTACACGTAGTCACACGATTCCACTCAAGAAGATTGATCATATATCATTCCACGGCCAAACCCAAGATCTTTTGTTTGTGCAACCGCACAAGTCAACGCTCCGTCGTATTCGAGTCAGTACATGCCTGTGTACTTGTACTTGTAAGGTAAGGTACCTTAGCCTGCCTCAAGGTGAAGTGACCTCATATTCGGGCACCTGCCCTCCTCGGGTCGTTACAGGCTGCAGCTGCATTCTACGATACAAACACAGTCTGTATTTCCAGCACCCAGGAAGAAATAGACGAACTCCATTTTCTAGTCCGGACAGATCTCAAAGCCATCGTCGACAGTATCGGCTGACAACCTGGATTAGCGATCTGGCTTCCGTTACAATATACTGACCAATCCACACTCGTTGCACCCCGGCCAGGGTGACGGCCATCGTGCGACAAGATGTTGGAAGGACTCGTGGCGAACCTGCTCAACAGGTTCCTGGGCATGTACGTCCGGAACTTTGATCCGAAGCAGCTCAACGTCGGTATCTGGTCTGGCGATGTCAAACTCAAGAACCTCGAGCTGAGGAGAGAAGCGCTGGATCAGCTACATCTGCCTCTGAATGTCATCGAAGGCCATCTCGGCCAGCTGACCCTGTCCATCCCGTGGTCCAACCTCAGAGGCAAACCCGTGCATGTGAGGATAGAAGATGTCTACGTCCTCGCCGCGCCCAAAGAGGACCAAGAATACAATGCTGAAGAGGAGGACAAACGCGCCCATGCTCTCAAGATGGAGAAGCTGGACAGCGTCGAGTTGTTGAAGGAGCGCAATACCGAAGGCATGAGCGCCGAAGAGCAACAGAAAAACCAGACCTTCACGGCCAGTCTTGTCACCGCCATCGTCGACAATCTCCAGATCTCCGTCAAGAACGTACATATCCGTTACGAAGACTCCATTTCTGCCCCCGGCCATCCTTTCGCTGCTGGTTTGACTCTCTCAGAGCTCAGCGCTGTCAGCACCGACGAGAACTGGAAGCCCACCTTCATCCAGACCGCATCTGCCACCACTCACAAGCTTGCGACACTCGGCGCTCTCGCCGTTTACTGGGATACTGACACCACCCTGCTCGGCTCGGGCAAGGGCTCGCAGACATCGGAAGAGCAAGGCATCGATCATGACGACATCCTCCAGAAGTTCAAGGACATGATAGCCAAGAAGGATGATACGGACTTGAGCAGCCATCAGTACATCCTGAAGCCCGTCACTGGTCGCGCAGGACTGGAAATGGACAAGACGGGCAAGACAGACAGGCCAAAAGTCAAGGCCAGGTTGTTGTTTAACGAACTCGGCTTTGTCCTCGACGATCACCAGTATCGCGATGCCCTGATGCTGGTCGACTTGTTCCATTACTTCATCAGACATCAAGAATACCGAAGGCTGCAACCGGTCAAGTCGCCAAAGGAAGACCCAAAAGCTTGGTTGCATTTCGCTGGTAAGGCAGTTCTCGACAAGATCCATGATCGCAATCGCCGCTGGAGCTGGGACTACTTCAAGGAACGTCGCGATGACCGCAACCAGTACATTGCTCTCTTCAAAAAGAAGAAAAAGGAGGAAAAGTTCACCCCCGAAGAGTCCCAGGACATGGATGCCCTCGAACGGAAATTGACCTACGAAGACCTTCGCTTTTGGCGTTCCCTTGCTCGCTCACAACTGCGCAAGGAGAATGTTGGTGTCAAGCCTGCCGCCAAACAGTCTTGGACGTCGTGGGTGTGGGGTGGCAAGGGTCAACAGGAGCAACACGACGATGAGACTCAGATGACCGAGGAACAACGCAAGGAGCTCTACGATGCTATTGATTTCGATGAAAAGAAAACCATCACCGACGCTGTAGATATGCCCAAGGAGGCCGTCAAGCTGCAGGTCGACATGAGTCTGCGCGAAGGAAGCTTCACCTTGAAGCGTGACCCTCATGGCAGGGCCAACGAGATGCTTCAGCTGATTTTCCAGGGATTCGATACCAAGTTCCTCCAGAGGACAGACTCCATGTTTGCCGAGCTCAGTCTCGAGACAATGAAATTGATCGATGGTACAACTGAGGGCAATCTTTTCACTCAGATGCTACACATCAAGCAGGAATCCCCTGTGCCAGACGACGAGAGGTTCCACGAGCTTCCGGAAGACGGGTCTTCTGGTGACCCCAACAGCGCAAAGCAGCTCAAGGAGGACCAAGACGACGACGAGGATGATGATAGTGAGGATGCTCCTGATCCGTTCTTCGCTCTTGCCTTCGAAAAGAATCCCCTGGACGGCCACGCGGACAGCGCGCTTACTGTCAAGCTAAAGGGTATGGAATTCGTCCACAACCCTAGGTTTGTGTCGGAAGTTGCCAAATTCTTCAAGCCTCCAGAGCGCCATATGGAGTCAATCGGTGCTCTAATGGAGACGGCTGGCGCGACTGTCGAAGGCATCCGTCAACAAACACGAGCAGGACTCGAGTACGCACTGCAAGAGCACAAGACTGTTGATGTCAAGCTAGATCTACAGGCCCCTCTTATCATCGTTCCGGACTCCGTCACCAAGTCTGCTTCGATATGCATGATTCTTGACGCGGGTCACATCAGTGTGCGTAGTGATCTGATTGACAAGGATACTTTGAACGAGATTCAATCAAAGCAGGCGCAACAATACAGCGAGGAGGACTACAAACGTCTCGAACAGCTCATGTACGACAAGTTCCGAGTCAAGCTGCACTCGACGCAAGTCCTTTTGGGCTCTTCCATCGAGGAGACCAAGAAGCAACTTGATGTGGATCATAGTGACAGGAGCTTACACATAATTGATCGCATCAACATGGACTTCACGGTGGAGACATGCATCGTGCCCAAAGCCGTAGACCTGACCAAATTCCGCATCAACGGACACCTTCCTGTGCTACACGCTTCCGTATCCGATTCCAAGTACAAACGGCTCATGAAGCTTCTCGACGTCGCTATCCCCAAATTCGACAGCGACGAAGAGTCAAGGACTACTCCGCAACAGCAAACTAACAGACCCCGATCCAAGAGCGTGATCGATAAGGAAGTAAGCGGGAGACCGCGATCGAAGTCCTTCCAATTTTCGGCTCAACAGCACGAACTTGTCATGGAGGAAGAAGGCGAGCATGAGACTGCAACCAAGAGCGACATTTTCAAGGACGCACAGCAAGGCAGCCAGCCCAACATCCATCAAAGAAATTTCGAGTTCAAATTTACTGTAGACAAGTTGCAGGGCTCTCTCTACAGATCCGACCCTGAGGGCAAGATGCCTGATCAGCTCCTTGTGGATCTCATCGCGGAACACTTTGACCTGGAGTTTTATCAGAGACAATTCGACATGGTAGCTGATGTGCGTTTGCGCACTTTGGCTGTCGAGGATCACGTTGAAGAGAACCCGACCCCAGAGTTCAGGAATCTGATCTCGTCCGAAGATTTGTCCACTGATAACAAAGAGGATCTCTTTTCACTCAAATTTGTCAAGGTCAATAAAGACTCGCCAGAGTTCATGTCCAAGTATGAGGGTATTGCCACCAACATTGATGCTACGATGTCCACTATCAACTTGCTGGTCACCAGAAAGACTCTGCTCACCTTGCTCGATTTTGTCATGATTACTTTCACCAATCCGGATGCTCCTCAGACACAGCAGGTGGAGGACGTACCCGACGAAGTTGAGGAGCCTGCTCCAGCCCAAGATAGTGATAAGATCCGCGTCAAGGCTCAGCTCAAGCGTATCGCAATCATCCTCAACAACGACGGCATTCGCCTAGCCACGCTGACACTCAACTCGGCCGAGGTCGGTGTGTTTCTGATGGGCAAATCCATGAGGGTCGGTGCAAGGCTTGGAAACCTCTCCTTGATCGACGATGTGAATCAAGGCGTATCTGAAGAGTCATCGTTACGACAACTTGTCTCGATCCAGGGAGACGAGCTTGCTGATTTCCGCTACGAAACTTTCGATGCTGAGTCTGAAGCCTACCCTGGCTACGATTCGTCTGTGTATCTCAAGTCAGGTTCCATCAAGGTCAACTTCGTGACTGAACCTTTCCGCAAGATCATGGAGTTTGGAATCAAGTTTGGCAAAATGCAGGCCATCTTCAATGCTGCGCGCCAGGCCGCGGCTCAGAATGCTGAGAATATACAGCAGCGAGCCAGTAAAATGCATTTTGACATTAGGATTAACACTCCAATCGTGGCCTTCCCTCGAATGGTTGTCACCGATACCCCAGGACACGATGTGATGACAGCATACCTTGGAGAGCTCTATGCCAAGAACGAATTTCTACCTCTGGACGATTCTGAGCATTCACCAGTCGCCAATAAGTTGTCTGCTGGCGTAAACAACATCAGGCTGACCTCGAAATTCAGCTATGGTGATGACGGGGAAGAGGAGCTCGAATTGATCGACAAGGTAGATCTTGACTTCAAGATCACAAGCGCTGAACACGTGGCCGGAAGCAAAAGACCAGACACTGAGATTGAAGGATCGATGTCGAATATCAACCTGAGAGTGACGGAAGCGCAGCTTAAGTTCATGCTTGAGCTGTCCCGATCGGTTCCTGCAGCCTTCGCTACCGACACTGACGATGATGTCGTGGAAGAGCTCCAAGAAGAGCTTCCTAGCACCACGGTTCAGAATGCACGAGCACTCACAGATGGAGCTGCGGAAGATAACGACAAGAGTCCAGAAGAAGCGCAATCTCCCGCAAACCTCGGACCCGAGATTGGCTCGCCAGAAGATGCATGGACAAAGCTAGATCTTGTCTTCAAAGTCGGCGCGGTTGGACTCGAGCTCGTTTCTGGGAAGTCCGACAAGCCGGTTGGCGATGTCGCGGCCGCAAGTCTGTCCAAGTTCTCGCTTAACGAAACCAGTGTTAAGCTACGCATGGTCAGCGATGGATCAATGGAGTCGGAACTACTCGTTCAGTCGTTCACCATCACCGATACCAGGACTCGTGACAAGAACAAGTTCCGCAAGATCATGTCACTGATCAATACTGATGTGAAGCAGCAATTCATGGCTAGCGTGTCTATATCGGGCGGCAAAGAGCGAAACCTGATTGCACTCCTGACAATAGACAGCCCGAGGGTGATCATTTCCCTCGACTACTTGTTTGCCATTCAAGGCTTCATCACCGCAGGACTTGCAGTTGACGAGCCTCTCGAGGTCGGAGATGAGGAAGAAGCGTCAATCATGGGCGATGAAAGCGAGATTGCGAGCCTCTCGACTCAATCGCCCAACGACCTTAACGTCCCTGCGGAGGCCGATACTACTGGTCAGCAGCAGAGCCCGATGAATATATCCTACCGCGTCAACGTTGTTGATGCGCAGTTCATTCTCATTGCCAACCCATCGATAACGACGTCGGAGGCAATAGTGCTAGGGACAAAACAGGTTCTTGTGTCTCAGCAGCATGTGACTACGCTACAGGTTGACAAGCTTGGCATGTTCCTCTGCCGAATGGATCAATTCGAAAAGAACAAACTCAGGATTCTTGACGACTTCAGTATCCAGACTTCGATCGACATGCGTACCCAGGACAAGCAATCTTCTCTGATGAGCATCAACGTTGACATCGAACCTCTTGTCCTTCGTCTTGCATTGCGTGATATTCTGTTGGTACAGCAGATTGTCAACCGAGCCTCAGCGCTTTCCGGCGGTGACGATGACAATCAATTAGCCAAAGAGGGTCCTTCAAAGATAGATCAGGTGAAGGCACCTTCGACGAAGCCTAAGTCTGCTAAGCCCGCATCTTCCAAACCTCTAGCGAAGACGATTGCCACGAACAAATCATCGGCCACGAAGGCGATCCGGGATGCACCCGAGCCACAAGACTCTGCAGTGCTCAAGAGAGAGGAGATGACTGTTTCTATGGAAGGTGTTCGAGTCGTTCTTATTGGTGACCTACACGAGCTGCCCATACTTGACTGGAGCGTGAAGAAATTTGCTGTTGAAGTTCGCGATTGGAGTGGTTCGATGACTGCAGACACGGCAATGGACACTTTTATCAACGTTTACAACTTCTCCAAGTCCACCTGGGAGCCTATCATCGAGCCATGGTCTCTGGGCTTCCACATGGCGAAGAATCTCCATCCTGATAAGCTGGCCGTGGAGCTCTACTCAAGAAAGTCCATGGAGGTAACAGTCACATCTGCGACAATAGATCTGGCAACCAAAGCCCTTACCTATCTAAACACAGAAGAGGACATCTTATCAAAACCTCGTGGCGCTGACGCTCCATATCGCATTCGGAACTATACTGGTTTCGAGGTAAACGTGTGGGCTCAAACCGATGGTGATGAAGATGGTGCAGCTGCTAAGATGGACGACGGCGAAGAGATAGCGTGGCGCTTCGAAGACCCTACAACTACCAGAGAGACACTATCTCCCGAAGGCGCCACTGGTGTCGTAGGTGTGAGACTGGAGGGCAGCGGATTCGACAGCATTGACAAGATCCCCGTCCAACGTGAGGGCGAGACACTCTTCAATCTCAAGCCTCGCAAAGAGAAGGTGCAACATCGTCTGCTCGTCGAAGTCAAACTCGGCGCGGACAACGTCAAGTACATTACTTTACGTTCCCCACTACACGTCGAAAATCACACCCAGATTCCCATAGAGCTCGGCATATACAGCCCTGAAGAAGGTCACTTGCTAAAGATTGAAAAGATTGCTCCAGGAGAGGGTCGTCCGGCTCCTGTCGGTGCCGCCTTTATGCACTCGCTTGTCGTACGCCCCGGCGAGGGCTTCGGCTATACTTGGTCGAACGAGCGCTTGTTCTGGAAGGACCTTCTCAAGCGGCCCGTCCGTACAATCACTTGCCAAGGTGAAGAGAGCGATCAAGGTCCTCCGTTCTATTTCCAGATGCAGGCTGTCTTCGATAAGACTGACCCATTGACCGCGTAAGTTTCTTTTGTTTCGCTGTATTGCATGCTGAAGTAAGCTAACTCTGAGCCAGTGTGTACCCATACATGCGTATCCGTCTCTCCGCTCCAGTCGAGATACAGAATCTGCTACCTTTCGACTTCAAGTACCGCATCTATGACAAGAACACGAAGAAGGATTGGACAAACTTCCTTCGCAAGGGTGGAGTGAGCCCAGTCCATGTGGTAGAGCTATCACATTTGCTTCTACTCAGTATCGACATGCAAGACACACCCTTCAAACAGAGCGACTTTGGAATCATCAATTCTTCTGAGAGAGACGACTTCCGCCGGGAAAGGACATTGGTTGTAAAAGACAACAACGGTCTTTCCCTGAGACTCAAGCTTCACTACTTCAACATTCCAAACAGTGGCGGTGCCTTCAAGCTCACTGTCTACAGTCCATATGTTGTTCTTAACAGGACTGGACTAGAACTGGACGTCCGGAGCAAGGCCTTCCTTGGTGCCACGAAATCGGCTGCTGGTCAGCAAGCCACATTCGTTAATACTGACGATGGTGGCCGAAACGATGAGCCTCGCAAGCCGGTTCCGTTCATGTTCTCCTTCCCGACGGACGACAAGAAGAATCGTGCTATGATCAAAGTAGGCAGCTCCGCCTGGAGCAAACCTGTCAGCTTCGACGCCATTGGATCGACAACCGCCATAGGCCTTCCGGCAGAGTCTGGACGAGCAGAGATGCACTGCGGACTTACAGTTGAAGAAGGTGAGGGCAAGTACAAGCTCACCAAGGTTGTTACAATAGCACCTCGATTCGTAGTGAACAACAGGTTAGGTCAAGACATCAACATACGCGAGCCAGGATCATCTGATATGACCACGTTGAAGACTGGTGAGCTGCACCCTCTCAGGTTCTTGAAGCAAACCACCGGACAGCAACTATGCCTCTGCTGGCCTGGCGTAAACAACAACTGGTCTTCTCCGTTCAACATTGGCAACGTCGGTAGCGTTCACGTCAAGCTTTCCAAGGCTGGGGAGCGTCAGAAGCTCATCAGGATCGAGGTCCTCATGGAGGATGCCACGATCTTCCTGCACATTAGTAACGAGACAAAACACTGGCCTTTCTCCATGCGCAACGAGAGCGACGTGGAATATGTCTTTTGGCAAGCCAACCCCAATGTGGACGAAGATGAGGAGGATCGAAACTCAGGCTGGAAGCCGATCCGTTACCGCCTGCCGCCCCGAAGTATCATGCCATACGCGTGGGACTATCCAGCTACGAGGAATAAGAACCTCGTGATATCTGCCAGAGGCAAAGAAAGATATGTGAAGCTAGCTGAAATCGGTAATCTCATCCCCATGAAGCTGCCGCCCACTGGTGAACAGCAGAGACAAAAGGTTATTGACCTCAACGTTGTTGCCGATGGGCCCACACAGACTCTTGTCATGTCGAACTACAAGCCTTCGAAGAGTCTGTACAAACAGCGGGCTGGCTCGGCAAACGCGTCCACTGCTACTGGCTTCGAAGTCAAGGATCTCGACGACCATGTCACACTTAGTGCGCAGATCCGATTCTCGGGCATTGGCATCTCACTCATCAACAGACAGCTCCGAGAGCTCATTTACATCACCTTCCGCGACATTGATCTTTCCTACAAGGACTCACCGCTGTATCAGA
This sequence comes from Neodothiora populina, assembly GCF_041146345.1. Classification (NCBI taxonomy): domain Eukaryota; kingdom Fungi; phylum Ascomycota; class Dothideomycetes; order Dothideales; family Dothioraceae; genus Neodothiora; species Neodothiora populina. Next base: position 1,644,744 of record NW_027191417.1, read on the forward strand.
CTGTATCGTCCACGATCAAGTGGATACAGATTGACAACCAATTGTATGGCGGCATCTTTCCTTTGCTCTTCTATCCCAGTGTGGTGCCGAAGACTGGTAAAGAGATGGAAGCGCATCCTATTTTCAAGGCAGCCATTACTCGCGTGAAGGACGATTCTTATGGTGTGACCTACATCAAGTACTTTACTTTCCTTATGCAACAAATGACAATCGAGATAGACGAGGATTTCATCTTCGCAATGTTGGACTTTACCAAGATTCCTGGATTGCAAGCTGAGGAGAAGGAAGGTACATTGGCGGATGACTCGCTGGACATTCCAGAACCAAAGCAAGAGCAGTCGGGACAAGACATCTACTTTGAGCTACTGCATCTCCAGCCAATGCAGTTCGATCTTTCATTCGTTCGAACTGAGCGTATCAACGCCGAGGACACTGGAAGCTCATCATCAAACCCTCTGATGTTTGCTGTCAACGTCTTGACCATGTCCATCGGTAACGTGAACGATGCACCTATCCGTTACAATGCTCTCTTGTTGGAGAACGCGCGTGTCTCTGTGGACACATTGATTGCCAACATCAAGAATCACTACGTTCAGGAGTCTTTGAGCCAAGTTCACATTGTGCTTGGTTCAGCGGACTTCTTGGGCAACCCAGTCGGCCTCTTCAACAACATCAGTTCGGGTGTTGCGGACATTTTCTATGAGCCATACAATGGTCTGGTCATGACCGACCGACCTCAAGATCTTGGTCTTGGCATCGCCAAGGGTGCTAGCAGCTTCGTCAAGAAGAGTGTCTTTGGTTTCTCTGACAGCATGGCTAAATTCACGGGAAGTATCAGTAAGGGACTTGCAGCGGCTTCGATGGACAAGGAGTTCCAGGATCAGCGCCGCATGTCGCGCTCTCGCAACAGGCCCAAGCATGCATTGTACGGTATCACGTCTGGTGGCAATGCCTTTGCGAACAGTTTAGCAAGTGGCATTGGCGGTTTGGCCCGGCACCCGTTGGAGGGTGCTGAGAGGGAAGGACTCGGTGGATTTGCCAAGGGTGTCGGCAAAGGCCTTCTCGGTCTGGCAACCAAACCTGCATTAGGAGCCTTCGACCTCGCATCTAACGTTGCCGAGGGGGTGAGAAACACGACAACAGTCTTCGATCAAGAGGGTCTGGATCGTGTCAGATTGACTCGCTACATTGGCCGTGACGGAATTGTTCGCCCTTACAGTCAGCGCGAGTCGCTCGGTCAGTTCTGGCTGAAGACGCTCGACAATGGCAAGTACTTCAACGAGGACTACATTGCTCATCTGGAACTACAGTCGGGCGCCGCAAGTGGTGCAGCCTCTCAGCAGCAGACCGGCCGTGGCAGTGGAAGAGGTGATACGCAAGCCGGAACACCGCGGATGGTGATGCTGACCTACAATGGCATCATGCTCGTGCAAACGAAGAAATTGACAACGGAATGGGAGGTGTTGCTCAAGGATATTCAGACGATCAGCAAAGAGCGCACGGGGATGAGCATTGTGTGCAAAGGAGGCAACAATGGGCCGTTCATTCCGGTTGCGGATGAGCAGAGCAGGAACTGGCTTTATAAGCAAGTCGCCATTGCAGTCAACGCTTACAACGAGAGGTGGAACGCCAAGAGTTGAGAGATTGAATGAGGCTCTTTCTGGTATCAGAGTTTTTGGGACACGACAAGACCAGACCATATCAGCCAGGGACAAGAACCATGATCTGATGATTGCATGCGTTAAGAGACTGGCGACAACACCATGAGTTTCTGATGGCTTTTCCTTGAGGCATAGCGACTGGCAATTGAGGTGTATTTTCTGTTTGTTGTTCTGTTGTTCTGTAGTATTCTCTTAGATAAAGTTTCAACTTGTTTTACTGTCGTATAGCTTTTTCGGATCTTCAGTGCTTGCGTTGACCGTACCGTAAACGAGCATACTCGGTGCAGTGCAATTTGTTATATGATCACTATATGAAGGGTGTCGGTTACGGCTCCACAGTCGAGCAAGCCGCAGCGGCCCAGAGCATGCCTAAGCCTAAGATACAGTATGGCGAGGTACAGTGCAGAGTAGATCCGAATCTGAATGCCGGATAGCTTCCCACGTCATAGCCAAGGCACGTCAGCTCTCGCCATTCCAGTGTGTCCAAGATCTGTGTAGGAAACCACCTGCCCTGCACTACACAAATCCTTCCATCGCCGAATGGATCCCTGCAAACACCACCCCTGCAAGATGAGCCGATCTCCCGACGCACAATTGCGTAGTAGTGCAGGGAAACGGGTTTGCAGCTAGGTACCTAGGTAGCTAGCTGTGCAGCGACTGTTCTGGCTCTCTCTCCGCACCAGAGGCGGGCAAGCCACAGCTGTGTGTCTCTCTCTCTCTCTATCGCATTGCGTGCGAGTGTAGCATCGGATCGTATAGGAAAGGACGGATGGATGTAATTGTCGCACATCGAGTGGTTTGTCAGCTAATCTATCGAGAGAGCACACTATAGTGTCCGTCCGTCACGCACACTCCCGTAGGGTTGGAGGCGACAGAAGAGTGTTCTCCGTACGGGTAGTGTGTTGTTGTGGACTCCAGGGTTGGAACTAGCTCTGCTGTACAGTACGTACGGGTGTACTGTGCTGTAGCTCGCGCCTTAGCTTGCCCAAGTGGTGGTGGTGGTCATGGTCGGTTCCATCATTGTCGTCTGTGACCCTGTTTTTATTCTAATGTCCTGCCTGCATACCTGCCTCGCATCTCTTTCTTGTCTCTTTCCTTCCCAAAACTCCTTTTCTTATTTCAGTCTTCGTCGGTGTGACAGCTATTCACCAAGTCCAACGCCACCCAAACCATTTCCCGAGTCATCTCTTCACATTTTATTTACAGGAGCATCCATATACGAAGAAACACCATGTCGTCGTCGTCAGAAGAAGATCACAGCAACCTGCAGGCTATCCCCGCCAGGCACGGCACAGCTACCTTTGTGCCAAAAGGCAGTACGATAAAGATTTTCTGCACCTCCGGGACTCAAGTGATTGATACTTGGGCGTTTGCACTTCCCGACCCACCGGAGTCGCTCAAGGACTCGTCGGGCGTTAGGAGAGGGCTGAATGGCGAGGTGGAAGAAGACAAGGACGAGAAGGAGGGAGACGCGGCAGAGAAAGCCAAGGGGCGGGATGAGGCGAAAGAAAAGGATAGTGTCAAGAAAGCCGCCCCCGAGTCCGCGAATGTGAAGAAGGGTCGTCAGAGCAAGGACATGGGATTGCCCTCGCAGGAAGAGGCAGAAGCAGCGACTGCAAAAGGCATCGGCGAGAATGAGCAGCTGCAAGTCCAACACCCAGAGGGCAATAAGGCTCAGAAAGCGGGATGGTCGTCGTACTTGCCTTCTCTGCGCGGTGGCGGCAAGAAGCAAGATGCAGCAGCAGCAGCACCCGCGGGCGACGAGGCTGAGAAGGCAACCGGCACAGAAACAGAGGAAGAGACAACCGACGCGCAACAGAAACAAAACTCTCGCACATGGGGCAGTTATCTGTCTACAGGACAGGGCTTCACTTCTTATCTACCAGGCAAGAGCGCCATCTCTGCCTTTGCTTCTACACACCAACGAGACACGTCAAAGTCCTACACAGAGCAGCTCGCCGACTTCACCAAGACTCCCGTGGGCGCCGCCTCGCTTTCTGCGCTGACAGGATCAGGCACTGCGAGTTCTCTCTACGCAGGGTATAGCGCGTGGAACTCGACACGTAACGATTATCCTTCCACCGAGTACTTGTCGTTGCCTCACACACGAGCGGCGAATGCGCATCTGGTCCCGCGTCCCGGAGATGCACTCGTCTCGAATCTGCGCAACAAACTCCTGACACTGACAGAAGACACAAGCGGCGGCGTGCACGACACCCTGATGGCCGCTTGCGACCCCCAGCGCTACCGAGAGATGGGCATCGAGAACTGGGAAGAGCACGGCTCCTGCGCCGAGAATCTTGTGCTAGCGCTCAAAGAGCTCAACGAACGTGCGGGACTCAAGGGCGCCAAGGGGATCGGGGCTGATGTCACCATCAACTCCATCCCTGCTGCGCTGAACCTGTTTATGTATGTACCATGGGGAGGCGAAAAGGGCGAGCTCGGCTTCGCTAGTCCCGAGGGTCTGGTCAAGAAGGGCGGATACGTGAAGATGCGCGCCGAGAGGGATGTCGTTGTCGTCATGAGTGCCTGCCCTCAAGACCTGATCCCCATCAACGGAAAGGAGATGAAGATCAACGACGGACATTTCATCGTCGAAACGCCCGAAAGCGACTCTGAAGACGACGTCGAGGAGAGTGGGAAGAAAGATGCGAAAGCGGCGCGGCCGGCAACTAAGAGACCGAGGAAAGCCAACCCGAAGAAACTGGGTTCGTCGACAGCGTCAGGGTCGAAGCGATCATCTGTCCAGCCAGACAAAATTTCCTTGTCAAACAGCGATGGAGACGCCACAGAAGACAAGAAGCCGGAGACGAAAAGGAATAAACCAAGCCCTGCATCACCGATAGCAAGCAAGAAGAAACCCACCGACACCCCCAAGTCTGCGTCGTCGTCGTCAACACCAACAAATGCAGCAGCTGCTGCTGCAGCTTCTTCCACCCCAAGCAAACCAAGACCGACGAACAGACCACCACCGAAGAAGTTGATCGAGCAGAGCACAGGCGAGAAGAAGAAACCACGAAAACTCGAGTCGAGATCGGCAAAGAAGGATGCCGCCGCCGCCGCCGCCGCCGCTACTCCTAACGATAACGCAGACAAAGCGCCAGCAGCAACAGCAGCAGCAGCGAAAGACGCTTCATCGGAAAAGGGAAAGATCAAGGAATGAACCGAGGATGAAGACGATGATGACGACGACGATGATTTGTACACCGTGACGCCGAGAAAGACACCTAGTCCCCACGGCGAGAACGAGCGGGTTGGGGAAAGTGGTGCAGGAGGTGACGAAGATGCAAGCTTTGACAGTGCAGAGGTTCTTGACGGAGAGACGGACACCGCTGCTGCTGCTGCTGCTGCCATCGACGATGATCTCGACGGCAACGGAGACGCCGACAAAGACGACAAGAACAGCGTCATGGCCAACGCTGGCGTTAATGTCAACAACAGCAGCAGCAACAGTAATGACAAGAACAAGACCAACATCGCCAATCCAGCAGCAGCAGCAGCAGCAGCAACCGACTTCTCACTGACAAACTTCGTCTTATCAGGCGGGCCCGTGGGCTTCCTATTTTCGGCTCTCGAAAGCAAGGGCGCGGCGATCATCAACTAGCCGAGACGCGAGGATGTTTCTCTTCTTGTTTTGTTCTTTATTTACTCGGCTGTATGTGTATGTGTATGTGTATGTCATGTGTCTTATGATATATCGGTCAATCAATCAACATAATGAAAGAAAGTAGTCTTATCGACGAAGGAAACAGATGTCAAAGCGATTGAAAAAGACGACTTCTGGTCATGAATGTCTTTGACATGCAGTAAGTGAGTGAGTGAGTGAATGTCTGGAAGCGAAGATGACCGAGTCTCGCTTCTTCGGATTCTTGAACCTTCAAGTCTAACCGTGAATCGACTTCGACTTCGAGTGGAGTAGAGTAGAGAGACTCGGGTCTCGTCAGGTGATCTTCAGTAGTGGCAGCGGCGATGACAGTGGTAATTGAAGAAAGAACAGAGGTAGATAGTCTACCTATGGCTGATGATCCTCACATCTGATTATTCTGATATCCTACTATGCTAAGCCGCCATCTAAACTCATGCTGATTCGTGCAACGAGCTGATCCATGCTGCTGTGATTCGTGCTGCATGCATGTGCTTTGTGTACTGATCATCTATAAACCTCTCCCACGACATCGACTATGCCAAGTCAGAAGGCGCAAAGGATGAATCGTTCTTCATCCGCCTGTCGTGAGGACCGGGTCTTGTATCCCTCCTCGCCTCGTCTTTCACGTCCGGCTCGATGATAAGCATCAAGTACATGCTGCCATCCTTCCTTCCTTCCAAGCCTCCGTCCCCCTCATTCCCTTTCCCTCTCCAATCACCATCCGAACAGAAAAGTAACAAAAATGATCCGTCTTCCACTCATGAGTTCAAACAGCCGAATATCGACAGATGAACAACAACAGAGCCGCCCACCTATGACAAAATAAAAAAGACTAGCCCACTGAGCAAATGAAGCAAAACCAGAGACGGCAGAGACAAGACTAGAAAACAGAAATCCTGATTGTCATCGTCATCTTCGTCAACATCATCATCATCATCATCTCCAAGCACCCTGGCTGAGACTCAATAATCCCTGAACGCAATCCAGGTCTTCCTCTTCACTGACGCTGTCGCTCTTCTTCCTCCCGCTCCTTTCGTAGTGTCCGCCACCGCTCTGACTTGCTGCTCTGCTGCCGGCACGACCACTGCCGCTCATGAATCTCGTGACTTCGTCGTCGTCGCCATGTTCATGGTCGTATTCGTCGTTCTCCGAGGTGTCGTCACCTTCGTGTGCGTTGTGATCTTCGTGCCTCGAAGCGGCTGCAGCAGCAGCAGCGGCGGCGACGGCGGCAGCGGACCCTTTCTCGCGTCGTCGACCTACGCCACTACTTCGCTCAACGCCGCCACGTCCGACGACGCTAGCTTTGCTCGGCGTGATTCCCCTGCGGAGGGGTGTGTTCGCCGCAGCACCGATGTTACTTCTATTGCGCTTCGAGGTAGTCGTAGGGGGCACGGCAGGAGAGGTGATCATGCTATTGATAAAATGCAGATGACGTTCAGGGCTCCAGTTTTCCTTGTCCGAATCCGTGGTTGGGAACTCGAATGTGGGTGTCTGCTTGAGTTTGGGCGTCTTGTGCTGTTGGACAGAAGATGAAAGTTTGTTGTGCCCTGGTGTTTGAGACGATGGAAGAGAACGTCGGGGGTTGCGTGCCGATGCACTCTTGGGTTGAAGTGGTTGTACCGAGTGATTTTCTTTGTAGGGAGTAGTGTGAGGATGCAGAGCAGGCGATGTTGTTGTCGATGTTGGCTCTTGGGTTGGTGATGTGGTAGCAGGTACAGGAGCCGCAGCAGCTATCTTGACCCGCTTTGCCGAACTGACTTCGGCATAGGGTGTGATGGTCCGTTTGTTGGACAGCGATCTTCGTAGAACTTTGCCACTGTTCGAACGAGCCAGCTTAATGGCGTCTGCAGCCGACCCACTCTGTTCCTGCTCGGCGCGTTCTTCGAGCTCGCCACGGACATCGCGATCACAGAAAAACTCCCATGTTCTCGAATCGTGGCTGCGGAAACTTGAGACGCGTCGAAGAGACTGAGACTTGGCGCTGTCCTGACTACCAGATTCGACTAGACTCGCAGAGCTCTGGGTGAGGTGCAGCTTCGGACCAGGGATCACTTCGCCAGGGTTCGCCGGTGGAGGAAGCAGCTTTCGTGGAGGGGATGGCGAGTCGCCGTTTCTGAGGATTGCACTTCCGTCGGCACCAAAAGACAGACGGATGGCGGAGATGAACTTCTTGGGCCCGTGGCGTGGTGGATCCATGTTGCTTTCTTGACTCGCAGGCAACGAATCCGACTCGGTGACTTGTGACATGCTCTCGTGGAATGACCTGAACGGCGCAGCACTTCTTCGACTCGACAGCCAGCGGCCGCTATTTGACTCCTGCGACGAAGGCGGGAAGAAGGATTGTGAGCCAGCAGGGAGGTCAGAAAAGGAAGTCGATGCCTTTTGGTCGTCTGTCTTTTGAGCTGACGCGTCTGTTTCGGCGCCTGCCTCTTCTTTATCTTTGGTGGTCACATCGCCATCAGCTCTGGGACCTCGCGGCAGTCTCGCAGCGGGACTATCATCTATAAAAGCACCGTCTTCGCGTGTCGACTTTGATATCGTTCCGGGAGTTGTGCTACTGTATGGTGAGCTGTAATTGGCGCCATACGCCAGGGCGGGAATCTCGTGTGCTTCCAATGGACGTTGTTTCCGACGTGTACTTTGTCGACGATTCTGGAACCAGATCTGGTGTTCACGACGCGTGTAAGTAACAGAGCTAGGACTTTCTCCCAATGTTTGTGGGTTTTTACCTGGACTTCCTTCTCGCCCAATGCTACTCTGTCTACCAATGCCATACGCGCCGCCTTGTCGGGTTTGGGGTTTTGCAAGAATGATGCTTCTAGTACTGCTTGGTCCTCTGGACTATGTTTGGTAGTCGTATATCAGTACAAGAGACTTGGGATTTACTCCATAATTCAATTCAAATTACCTCGTCCGTCTCCTCTTCTGTCTGGCAAGCGGCTTGTTATCGATACTGGGATCCTCTCCATTTTTGAGCGAGTCGGTAGAGTGAACAAGAAACGCATATTTAGATCCTGGTTCTGATGCTTTTTCGCGAATGGCATTGAGGTTGGGGTCTTGAGCCAGACTCGGAGGCGAGATGGAGACTGGTCGTGTCGTTCTCTCGTCTCCATCGTCCATGTCTGCTGCAATCTGGTCTGCTGTTGATGATGATGATGATGATGATGATGATGATGATGATGATGATGATGATGGTGGGGGAGCAGTGATGGTGGCAGAGGCAGAGGTAGAAGCAGTGCCTCCTGCTGTGGCGATTGCTGTTGTTGCCATATTGGCGAGATTGAGGAAGTCGCGGTTTCCTCTTTCTGTCTTCTCTAATCGCTGCTGCCCTCACACACTCGCCTACGCGCGGTCAACGACGAACCACGTTATGGACTATGAATGGAGACCGAGGCAGGAAAAAGCGAGTGATCAACGACAAATACCACGATGATACAACCTCGTCTCTCTGTTCTTCTATCGTGCAACTGAAAAAAGTAATCCAGTGTTCGCGTGGAAGGAAGAACCACAACCGCGAGTTGTGCCTGTCTAGCTCGTAATCTATGGAGAGACTTTGGGGTCCGACGCTGGACGCGCCCCCAGAAAGGACGACGCGACGACGATTCGCCCAGTGCCCCGTTCCAAGATTCCGAGAGCGGGACCCTTTCTACCTTGCTGTCTGTGCCTATTACTCCTTTCTCTTTCTCTGTCCGTGTCTCTCTTCTACCTATCTACTGTAGGCACCTAGTTGCATATCCCCACTCTGGCGGCCACTATCGACACAGCATAAATAACGACCTGTACTGCACAAGACTCCACGGAAGAACGTGCGCTGTCACGTTCGAGGACTGCATTTCTGATGGATCCATCACATCTATTTTACCTCTTCAAACCACCAATCTAGATCTATATTTTCAACCAGGACAGATTTTCTTCTCAACCCGTCTTGTCGTAAAGCATATCTAAAGGCGGTGTGAGTGAGTGTGGTAAGAAGGAACGCCTCTTTTTGCAAGTTACGGTACGGCTACGGTACTTCGGACACGTACCCGCACGAGACGAGACGAGACGCGAGAACGCGCCTGGTCACGAGGGGAGAGGAACACATCTTGGATCTTGCGTTCGCCAAGAGATTCTGCATCGTTTTAGCGGGGATGGATGATCTGACGCGCTAGCTCATGGTTATTGTGTTCTTACTTGGTCTATGACATGGCAGATTTGACCAAGAATACGCAGAGCTATCTATACGCGGACGTATCTGCCTCAGAATCCAACCTTGTCCTGAAATTGCAGCCTCTTCTTCTCAACCGCTTCCATAGGCACGACGAAGACAGGATGCACAAATCCCACCACATCACCCTCGTCAAAACACCATGCTTTGCGCTCTGCTTCGGTCGCCTTCTCGGCGCGCCAGTTGAATGCAGCAGACAACTCATCCGAGACCGTCCCGCTTTCTAGTCCTTGATCGTAAACATAGTGGTTCTGAGCGGCCGAGAGCCCAGCCAGCGAGTAACACGTGTGGTAACCATCGGGTCTGGTGCCGGGCTTATCTCTCAGCCCGCCCTTTTTCGTCTGTGAGATGGCGAGGGAGTAACGCACCAGGCCTTCTCTGCTCCACAGGCCGAGTCTTTGCTCATCTGCTTTCTTGCTTTCACCGGTAGGGCCAGCGACGGCGGCTTCGACGAGGCTCCAACATCCGCCGACCCAGTGTGAGTAGCAGGCGTCGACGAGCTTGTTCGTTCGACCGGCAAATGATCCTTCGGGAGCTGATTGCCGTGATGTGAGCCACGAAACGAGACGAGGAAGGTTGAGATAACGGGGAATGGAGCGGTAAGGAGCATCGAGGATGCAGAGACAGGCGAGACAGCAAAAGGCGTAGGCGCCATGTGCTTCGTTTGTTGGTGCGCCGCCTATGCCGCCTTCGTACGTCTGACATTGACCGAGCCATTCTCCCAGGTTGTCTGTGAATGTAGTCACGCCGCCTATCTTCCTTGCGGGCGAGTCCGGTGGGAGATCCAGAGGCAGATGCAGTAGCGTGTGTATCGTCATTGCGCAATAGGCGCCTCTGACATCTTTTTCTCCCCCGACGGCCATGGTGAAGCTGCCATCGCTGCCCTTGACGCTGCCCAGCCATCGCCACATGCCTCGTCTGTCCACCATCTCCAGGCCACCGACTATTGCCAGCGACAGCACAGCGGCGTAGCTGGCGGCGCAATGGCTCATCTGCCCGTGACCACCTCCGAAGCCGCCGTCTGGGTTTTGTAAAGGGGCAAAGGTCGCCATGCAACGCTTTTTGTATGTCTTGACATTGACGCCCAGACTACTCAATCCGGCGAGTGCCCAATATAACAGCCATGGTCTGCTGGCATCCATGACCTGGAAAGGCGGCGGGTAATCTCCCAGGACATTTCTGAGGAATTTGATGTGTTTCTGTCGCTGCAGCTTAGGCAGACGATGCGAATTCGGGTCTTGGATCTCTTGCGCTTCCGACGTATTTGTCAAAATGTTGATGCACTCGCGCATGACTTTTTGCTGTTTCGTAGACGATTCCGTGACGAGCGAGTCCTGCAGCAGGGAAGGGTGCGAGAAGAGGTGAGGGACATGGGTATAGGGTATTTTGGCCGCCATCCAAGCGTGTATGTTCTGTCCGCCGAACGTTTTGTCTTCGTCTTCGTCTTCGTCCTCGTCTGTGAAGTCGTCCTCGAACTCGTCATGCTCTTCTGTGTTCTGATTGTCTGGCTCCACCACTTCCCCCTTGAGGACTTGTGCGGCGGCCTCGTTCTCCGAAGCAGACGACAGCTCTTCTATGCGGGCGTTGGTTTCTAACAGCGCTGCCAGTTGCCTGCTCGGCGACGAAGGCGTCGCTGTCTCCGACGACATTCCGTCGTCGTCGTTCTTGTTGTCGTTGTAGCGTGGTGTGGTTGAGGCTTTGCGTGCGAAAAGGACCTTTCTGCGACCGGAGTTTGTGAGTGGCATAAGGTTGAGGTGACTGGGTTGAATGACACAAGGTTCGAGTATCGATGCTCTCTGTTAGTATTGTTGTCCTAGCGCCAAAGAGCCCATCCCTTTGTTTAGTTGTCGGGCTGCTATTATCGTATGCAATCTCTGGGCAGCACGTGAAGAAGACAGACAACGAGAGTAGACAGACAAGCAGAACTCTCCGGTGCAGACTTCGAGAGTATGCTTGCACAAAGCCCCCAAATAAAGATACAATGAATGGTAGATAGGTGATTATGAGTAAGATATGTCTGCGATTATTGCTATTGTGATCAACGTTCCGACAGAAAAGTCGCAAACGGGGTTGGGTTGGTTCGTCATGCGACACACTCGAGAGACCCTGTTCTCGCTACAAAGTCCGTTAAAGCCCGGAGAGCATTCGTTCGGCAAATATGCTTGCTGATTGTTCGGTTGTCCATGTATGCCGAGTATGCTTCCGTGGTTCCCAGCTTCCGCCCTTCGACGGACATGACTGTGCAAAGAGTCGGACTTGTGGATCTTGAGGCTCGCATGCACCCGGATCCCATGTGGATTGGTGGCTCCATGCACATGGCAAGAACTGTCATAAGGTCCCCCAAGACCGTGCCACGACGTGAGGCGTAGAGCTCGAGACACCGGTGATGAACCATGAACCCTGGCGAACGTTCGGGGAGGCCGTGTCAGAGTGGCTGTGAGAGACGAACGACGACAGGTTGAGGCCAAGCTCTTCTCTGTCTCTCTGGCTCTTTTCCCCGCATACCGGTGTGGCTAAGGCATTGTGGCTCTCTCTCTCTCTGTCTCTCTCGATCTAGAGTAGGCTCGATCTAGAGAGAAGCATGCGGCGGCGCAGTATAGCATGATTGGTTCATGGACCGGGAGCGGGCGAGATGTAGATTTAAGCTCAGCCTCGCTTGTTGGTTTTAAATGATCAACGGTGACCAGAGCTCTGTCGGCCTTCGACGAGACAAGAGACCAGCAAACTGAAACTTGGTTTTTTCCTTTTTGCGCTCGCTCGAGTATTTCTTACAGTCTTTTTCTTCGTTTGTTGCAATTCACATTTTGCTCCCTCTGTGATCGGTATCGCTATCATGTCGCACGCACCCACTCGCATTGGCGGAAGCGGTAAGCTGGCCCTCGCTCCCGGCGCATTTGCTGCGCTGCGAATAGATGTATATATACACCTGGATATGTGAGCCCATTGAACTGACGAAACACCTCAATTCACACAGCCTTCAACCACTCTCAATCCGCAGACGCAGAAGCAGCATACGACCGCCTGCGCGACCAGGCGCGCAGCGAACAATCTCAGCATCAACATTACGCAGCCGAGGCACGCAAAGCATACGAGCGAGGCGATGGCGCGACCGCGCACGAAATGTCTACAAAGTCGAAGCAGTACGCTGCAAAGGCCGACGAATACAACAAACAGGCCTCCGATTATATCTTTCGGGAGAACAATGCTGTCGGTCGCGTCGATGGCGATACGATTGACTTGCACGGCCAGTTTGTCGAGGAAGCCGAGGAGATTGTGACGCAGCGCATCAAGTACGCTCAGCAGACGGGACAGAGCCACCTGCACGTGTAAGTCATCACATTCCAAGCAATCCCTCACCTCTTCTCCCTTCTCTTACTGATGTTCCTTCTGCAGCATCGTAGGCAAAGGAAACCACTCAGCGAACCACATCCAAAAGATCAAGCCTGCCGTCGAGAACATCTGCAAAGACCTCGGGCTCAACTACCACACGGAGCAAAACGAAGGCCGCATCTACGTCGATTTAACCGGCGGCCAAGCCAGACCTCCGACCAACTACGGAGGCGCGCCTCAGAACTACGACCAGCAGCAATACGGCCAGCCTCAATACCAGACCGCTTATCCCCTCGGTGGAAACCCGCAGTATGGCGGCCAACAACAGCAGCATCACCAGCAACAGCAGGGGCCGCAGGAACATTTCGACTATGCTGGCGAGGCCAAGAAATACATGCCGCTCGCGAAGAAGATTTTCTATCTTCTCAAGTCCTGCTTCCGTTAAGGCTTGTGAGCCGCAGTCCTGCTGCTGCACTGGGTTTCTTGGTTTTTCGTCTTTTTCTTTCTTTCTTCGTTTCTTCCATGCATGTTTGGTGATGGAGGAGTAGGGAAGCACTCCAGCCCGTTTTGCAGATACCCAATGTTTTTGCTTTTCTTTTCTTTTCGTGTTGGATCTAGTATAGGAGACGGCTTTTGGTGTGGAAAAAGAAGCGAGAAATTTGTTTGTATACTTCATGTAACATACCAGAGGCAAGGACACATCTGGACACACTGTCGAGAACTTGTATTGTATGTGTCGGCTGTTGTTTCTCGTCTTTTGTGTAATTGTAATACTTCAATATTGAGAGTCTTATCCACAAAATCTACGTACCGTATCCGACTCTCAATACACGTAAAATGCTTGTCCCGCAGATTACGGAAGGAAGGAAAGAAAAGTGTTCAGTCTTCGGACATGTTTCCATTGACACTAGGTCTTCAAAGGAGAGAACAGAGAGAGCCAACATCGAATACTAACCACTACCTACCTAAGATACCTTACCTTGACTATCGGAGGTAAGCACGTGCCGTACCTGAATGCGCTTCACGAATGAGGAGCAAGCACGAATCGGAAGGAACGAAACCGCCCGAAGCAACATAATGGGAGCAAGCCATGACTTGTGAAGCGAACGAACTTCAGATCGTATTCTCTTCTTGTCCCCTCCAACGAGCACGCCCTGAATATCCCGGACCTATCAGCAAACTCGGAAAACCCTTCCATTCGCCACATCCTAGGTAATTCATGCCGTCGTGATCGTAATTTCATGTATCAAGTCGTTGTCGTTATGCCATCGTCAAACAGAAAGAACAGAAAATTGGGTGTCGCCGGGACGAGCGTGAGCCAATATACGTCATACCCCTGACCCCATTCACGAATAGATATCTCCCCTATCCTTTTGCATCTGTGATGCAGGGGAACAGTCCCGTTTCGTCCCCATCCTTTCACGCCCGCCAGCCCGCATCTCTCAGGCACATGCAGCACATGCCATGTTTATAGACCGCAAGACCCCTGCGACATCGACAAGGCGGCTGTGGTGGAGCATTCGTCGTGGCAGCAGACGAAGCGGCGGCGACCGCAGCATTCAATTGGTGTTGTTTGCCGAATGCAATGGCGCTGTCCACACTCCTTGGGCTCTCGCCGCCTGCAGATGATGACGAGCCGCTGGTCGACGATCGATCCCTGCTGCTCATGTGCTCGCTGTAGTTGTCGTAGCTGTCTCTTTTCTTGCCTCCTCCTAGTCTGTTTGGATTCCCGTCTGCACAACGCGTCGATTGTTCGAGTAGCTGTACATATGACCCTGTCCCGCCGCTACCTCCTGTACCCGTCAACGCTCGCCCAGAAGTTGTTGTGCTTGGTCCATTGGGAGCAGCAGTGGTTTGTTTTGCTGTCTTGCGTCCTGCCCCGATAGCGACGGGCATACCCTGCGCGCCAGCCTCGAGTCTCTGGCCCGGATACATGCCGTCGTTGACGCTAAAGTTGCGGCAAATCATGTAAGCGCGCGTGGCGGCGGATTCCTGCGCCAGGTCTTTGCGAGCGTATGCCACATCGGTGCTGTACTCGCGGTTGTTGACCCGCACGATGCAGGTCCAGTAGCCTGGCTGTGGCTGGTGGGCTTGGTAGTACGGTTTTGGCCACGCGCGTCGATCGCATAGACCTGTCCATTTCATTGATGTGTCAGCGAAGATGTACGATCTAGGGGTTTGTTGATATGATAGAGCAAGCGAGCGGGGATTTGCGAGTCGAACCCAGTGTTCTGGGGACTGGGTAGATATTGGTCTTTGGAGGGTTGGCTTCGTTCTTGCCCTATCCGGGCTCTTCAATCATGCATTGATGCCGATGAGACAAACATGGAAAGTGACTCGCATTGTGTAACGAACATAGCGTCGTTTGAGACAGATTGGAAGCATATTGCAGTATACAGCGAGCCGGATCGCCAAAAGAACAAAACTCAATTGACACAAACCCTCAGGAATGATGTCGGTGCGCAGCAATAACAGCGCTGCTTTGCCATCTTGACCATAAATTGCAGGGCTTCTCGTGCATTGCCACGTGGGGAGCGCTGGGTGTCCACGTGGAAGTGCATAGACCCCCAGGTGTACGGATCGTGTCAATCTCCACTCTCGCTCAGGGGACCGGCGATCGGACAATGCTCGAACGGATGGCATGCATCGACGAACAAGAGCAGAAGACAAATAGCAAAAAAGCAAAAAGAAATGTATAAAGCTTACCGCCAAGATACATCTGGTAGAACCCACGTTCGCACTCGAGACTCATGGTGAATCTGGTGATTTGTACTCGATCGAGTGCCAACAACCTGGTCTTCGGGCACCGCTTCGGGCTCCCAGCGCTTCGGTGGCTTATGATCTTGGGCGATGATGGACAAAGCAGGCGTCCTGTATACGAGGAACTATTGTCGAGATTGGGCTCGAATTGGGCAATCGACTACCTCCAGTAGTCACACAGCAGCAAAGAGGCCCAAGAGGCGAACGGGAGTGGCTTGATAGAGTAAGTGAGTAGTGACGAGATGGGTAACCACACTGGTGTCCAGCAAATGTAGAGAGAATCTTTTTCAGCAATGGGCTTGCGGAAGAAGAGGCGGCCCCATGTGTCAATGCCTACAAAACTCGATTGATAAAGTCATGATGCAGGACGGACTAGAAATAGGCAACGGATGAGGCAGATGCTTAGAAAGATTGTAATAGCTTGCAGCAGCAGCAGCAGCAGCGACAACAGAGAAACGGTCTTCTTCGAGGGGGACTTGGCAATGATACAGCATGCTTCTCTTACCTCCCGAACCTACCCCTTCTCCTGCATCTCGCAAATTGAAGGACCACTCAAATCTTGTCATGCGTGAAGCAAGATTCACACCATTGCTGCATTTGCGACAACAAGAGAAAAGCTCTGATACCAGCCGGAGGAAACGATGTGTTGGCGGTCGCGAGGTCAGCCAGAGAGGTATGTCCTCTTCTCGATTCTCGACCGACTTACTCGTGGTCACTGCTCGAGCTGCCTCATGTAGTACGACGTAGAGAGTGGGCATGGGTGGGCGTGCCGATCCACATCCTTGCACATGCCTCGCAGTATGGGCCGCTTGCCCCCAGTACGTGGCCCAAATGAAGCGTGCGCAGCACACAAGCAGTACTGCGGGAATGATGTGCATGCAAATTGCACCTGCTGCTGCCGTTGCTGCTACCGTTGCTGCAATCCAACCCGAGCAGTGCAGGACAGCAGAGAGGGAGGAGAGTGATGCAGAGTGACAGCTGTTGGGGTGTACGTAAGGTGCGCTTACTCGTCAGGCAGCCGAAAAGGACCAAGGTGCGTGCTATTTCGGCGGAAGCATGGGATCCTACGGGAGCTACTGCAATGCATGGAAAGTATTGGAAGAGATAACCTCGAAAAGATCTTCGGATCGTTACCGAGTCAGCATACTTGGTGCACCGGTCAACTAGTCCTGAAGACGATTGGACGTTCGCCGTGCAATATGGCTGCTTGTTAGTCAATAGCTTTCGCAAGGTACATAACAATGGGCTTCCAAGTCAACGTATGCTTTGGGCAGTGGGATGATGCACAGTCGTGTGATTCGCGTGCGACCGGCTACGTGATCTGAGTGACATGTATTCACGACGCAAGCGTGTGTTGGCAGTCACGGTCGATATCGAGGCACTGCGGCACAACAGGCCATTGGAGAGCTCTCTCTCTCGCCTTGGCAAGCTTTCTGCTGAGTAGGACCTCATAAAGTTGTCTTCGTGGTCGAGTGAGTAGGGGCCGTCGCGGCCTGAGGCCAAGACTATCCAAATCGTCCAAGTTGCCAATGCAATGTCGAGACCTGGGTGGAGATCATCTCTGCCATCAGCCTCCCTCGTGCAAAGCGGTGACTCCAGCCAATATGGCCATGAGCCGTGATTTGTCAGGTACTCTGATGGTGCATGAAGTGGCGATACAGGAAATGCATCATTCACGCGCATGCGGTTGCTTGCATTGTCGTGAGCAGTTACTGAAACATCTGTATATAGCTCATGCTACAACCTGGCGAAGGTTTCTCGCTGGTCTGGCGGAGGAAGAGAGCAACATCATACACAGCATTGTACATCCTTCATGGTAGTGCTCATTCGAGTCTGAGGGGACTGCGAGCAGCCAAGCTAGTGTATGCCTGAAAAGCGGTGTGTACCCCTCGCAGCGCCAACGTTATGTCGAGGATCGTGAGATGGGCAGTAGTCATATTGCTAGACGCTCGGCTAGATCTCCGCTTAAGCAAGAGGCAGTGCCGCCGTCGCAGGTCAAATACTGTATGAAAGTGACAGATCACTTCTTGAACCTCAACAAAGAAGCACAGGACATGAACAATCAGGAAGTGCAGATAATGACTGTCTTCACGAAGGCTATGATCGTGTGGAGAATTGTGAATCCGGTCCTGGAGTGACTCCTATCAATCGCTCGCTGAGGGATATTCCGAGACATCCCGAACTCGGCCACTGGTCTCGGAAAGCGGGGGAAATGGTGGGGTGGACCATGGCTACCCGTGAGTGCTGACACTTGACACTGAAGATGTAAGAAAGCACTGTGTGCCTGTCGTTGGATATAACCCAGTCTGCATTTCTTCAACCTTGTGACCTGCTTTTGTTGCATTGTACGACCGTGACGCCACTCTTCACAACACCTTGAGGGAAAGAAAGGAGATTGCAACGTCTCCCAGATCATCATATAGCACAGAATCGAAAATGGCTTCGAAAATCATTCACCGAGTGACGATGTTCAAGATCCCGGAGCCTGCGAACATCCAGCCGATTATGGATCAGTACACACAGCTGCAGCAAAAAGCGACTAAGGTGTGACCCTGCCCTTTCCCCTCCCTTGCAGCAGAAAGCCACGCGCTCGAGCAATGGCCCGCCGAGTTTCACATACTCGTCATTGCCTCGTGCGTGTCTGTCGTGCCACTCTCTGACGGGCTTTGGAACCGATCTGACATTATTGCCAGGGTGGCAAGAACTACATACTGCGTTGCGTGGCCGGCAAAACTCTCGATGATCCTCGCACTCAAGGATACTCTATCTGCGCCCAGACAAGTTTCGCGAGCTTGGAAGATATGAAGTACTATGACGAAGAATGCCAGGCCCACTTTGCGCTCAAGGAAGTTGTCAAGGGGAAGGCTGAGCGTCCTCCACTTACCATGTACTTCGAAGCGCCTGCAGAGGCCTGAACGTCGATTTCGTCGGAAGGACCAAGTCCACGGTAGCGATTATAATCGGGTAGCCAGCATAGCAAATTATCATTCGGAGACGCTCTACCGCTTTGGATGCCTCATATTTCTATATAAGGGCGCAAACCATCCAAATGAGCTTAGCAGATCATGGGTTGGTCACGTAAAACAAGGAATGGAAGCATCCCATTACCATGGTCCACTGCTTCGCAGCTCGGGATGTGTTTAATCTATACGCTGGTGACATCTGTAAGGCAACGCACCGTGGACTGTTTGAGATCTGGTCTACCGACGAGGGCGTCGAGAGCCGATCCGCCTGGCTGGAATGCTGGTCTTCTCAACACGTCTTTCGCGGTCGTCGCCTCTATCTCAGCAATCATCCTGCCAATCTCACTGGTCACCCTTGTATGACCTTTTTCGCCATGCATGCGTGACCAATGCTCCTGAGGCATTGTGGTCTGACATTGCTTGACTAACAAAACCCAAGTTGGCATCACATGAGGGCACGTGAGCCGCGCATGCATCACGCAGTACGCCTGAACGACGACCATCTACAGTATGAAACGTCGACGAGATCAGATCGAAGATGAAGTCATCAGCGTTATCTTCTCGCCCCCATACCATAGTGCTGAATGACCGGATAGGCAAATGTGAATAATGCTTCGATGGCTTCGATGGCTCCGACGTCACATCATATCACCGGCTTCGTTGCATAAACCTGGCATATCTCGCTGCATCGCTGTGCGGCGTTCTCGACCGTGGCCCTCAAATCGCGAAATGGAATTGTTGACCTCCTGACAGATCGACCGATTCGACAATGAGAACGAAAAGTTGGCCGTAGGACTTGACAAGACGCCGATCTCTCATACCTCGATAGCGCTTACATGTCTGACCACTGTCGCCGTCCTCTGGCTACACCTGTGCAACGTCAACCATGTCAAAGAAAGGCCATGATGTAGCTCTGTGATTGCCATGGAAAATATCACAGTACGCTTCTCTGCGTACACAACATCAAAGCCTTGCGTGCTTGTATGCACACAATGGCCGCGGGAACGCTGTGCTTAGAAAACAACACGTATGCTATATGTTCGCCTGAATGAGGCAGAGTTGTCCAATTTCTGCCAGATCCAAGTGTATCTGGAGAGACCGATATTTAGTCATTTGGGCCTGCTTCTGAGAAGCCAAGACCACAATGTACAGCAGTCGGAGCACAATGACAATATTGTCATGGTCTCGTAGTAGTGATGTCAATCTGTAGGAGTATGTTTCAAGTGACTGTGGGCGTGTTCTGAACTCTTGGCCGAAATGACAGTTACTGAAGTTGATGTACATGGCACATAACGGAGATGTCTCTTCTCACACAAGCGATTGCTTTCGCAATATACGATACGAGCAGTCATGGTACAACAGGTCAGGAAGCAACGATCCTAGGCGTTGGTAGGGTAGGTTTACAGATTGCGGAGAAATACGAGCCAAGACATGTGATATCAAGATATTTGAGTAGTGGTGGTTTTTGAAGTTCATCTTTCATTCTCACTCAGCAACATATAGTTGCGAGGCTAGATTCGAATCTTGTTGGTCATGATATCATTTCCTTTCGACTCATTGCAGCTCTGCGTCAACCATCAAGGCTAACTATCAGATGAGATTCTGGTGTGCGATCAACGCATTTACCAGTTGCCATACTTCTGCATGTTCTCGTGGGGCTGCTGAGAGTTGGGGTCGTACTGATCGTACTGGCCGTACTGCTCATCGTACATGGCCTCAGCGTTCTTTTTAGCATCGTGCTTAGCCTTCTGCTTGTCCCACTCGTCCTCGCCCTTGGTCTCGGCGAGCTTGTCAATCTCGGCACCGGCGAATCCAGCAATGAGCTCTTTGGCGAACTGGTGCTCGATAGGCTTGCCTAAGGAGTTAATATGTCAGTACAATATACACAATAGTCATGAGATAGACATACCCTCAGAACGCTGGCGGTCCTCGAATGCCTTCATGGCAGCGAAAGATGCACCACCGGCGAGGACCTCGTGGGAGAGGGAGCTCTCGTTCTTGGGCTGGCCGTCGTCATTGTAGGCCTGCTCGTAAGAGTCCTTGGAGTTATCTGTCAAGGTCAGTGGCTGCCTCGAGAGCTAACGTGTTCATCCCAACTCACCCCAGCCGAACATTATGATGGTAGTTTTGGTAGTTTTGGGGTTGAGTGATGTGTAGAGATGTGTTTGGTAGCTGTATGATGCTGTGTGATGGAAAAGAAGAAAGAGCCTTGAGCTGCTGTCAACGAGGTTTATGTACTCGTCCTTGAGCTAAAAGGTATCCTGTACCTGACCTTAGCTTTGTAACAGCTGCCCCACCAAGCCCACCAGGAGTGGATTATCAGCACATCACCAGGAGCAATTGCGGTGAGCGCCTAGAACCAAAGAGAACCCTGCTTCGTGACGAAGGCGACAACTGTCGTTTGTGTTTGAAGCCACACATGACGTGGATCCATAGCCAAGCCCCGCAGAGGGCGTTTTACACAGCGACCTAACTCATGCTATACGTACAAATCAAGTGCAAGTTAGGGTTCGCCAGCCGGCGCAACCATGGTTTATGATTTCATCGACCTGCGGAGTCTAGCATCACAGGCCAATGGACCGGTCAGGATCACCGTCGCTTGCTCAGACACGCTCTACATGTAGAGAAGCTCCAGATTGGCAACCTGGAACGCTGGCCAGTTGCAAGCCGATATCGTATAGATGACAGCTACGTAGACCAGTAAACAAAGGTTTCATCATCACACACAGCCCCGCGCATGGCACAGATCGCGCCAAGGTCTGAGAGAGCTTATCTGCAAAAAGCATCCTTCCAAGAAAGTCTACAGAGCACAAGCTCTGACAAGCTCATCGAGCGTTTGTGGCGTTCTGCTGCCGCCCCTGAGTGTGGCGCAGGCGTGCACGCCTCGGCTTCATCTGCCTCGCTCAAAAGTTGCGAATAGGCCACCGGTCAGTGTCGCTACAAGTATCGTCTTGCGTAAGACACGTGCAAGTACACTTGGCGACGAGCAGATGAAGATGCTGATGCTGGGTAATATATCACACACCGGTGTGTGGGTTTCATTAATATCATGATTACTATTATCGTTATTTCATGTATGCTTTTCGTTGTAATTATGTAGTAAACTCAATGCACGGGGAGCGGCATGGCGATGCCGTTGTTGTACAATGATCGCCGCTTTGCCGACTCCGAACGCCGCATCCTAGCTCTCATGCTATTCCAATCCTCGTGGGCCTCTGGCAAAACAGCAGGTTGATCGGTATCAAACAGAGTCGTTGCATCACTTTGAGCCGGCGAACTACGGCCACTTCCCTTTTCCTTGTCTTTTCCTTTTGTCTTTCGACTACCCTCCTCCTCTTCGTCTGCTCTGAGCATCAGATTTCTAACGTCACCCAGCTGGCAACCATCTGGATCGCGCTCGTCCCATTCTGGCTCCCACAAGACATATCGTTGAAAAAGCTCTGGCAGTTGCAACCCTGCTTCGTGGCACATCCAGTAGTATTTTGTCAATAAGAAAGGTCGGGCTATTGCTGGGAGCATGTCTCCCGTCTTCCAAACCACATCTTTGGTGCCCAGAAAATGTAGCATATGTCGAACATAGGTAGAGAAGGTGGCATCCTCATGGCCCCACATCAACATGCCCGGCGTAGTTTGTGCATTACGTTGGCGGTTAAGGTTACATTTTGGAGGAACGATTGGGAGGTTCGAATGTTGTTGTGTTGGGTCGGTGATTACTCGTGCGAGATCGGATTTTCCAGTCCATAGATGTAAGCCAGCTGTGGAACGCGGGATGCATCTAAGTGTGAGTAGTCGATCTCCGACCTCGACAAAGTCGAATGAAAGCTGGCCACTGAACTCGCCGAGTTTTGAAACGATCGTGTCGACGTAATTGCATATCCCGGCATGCTTTGTCTCGTCGAAGATTTTTGATGAAGTGCTGTCGGCAGTCTCGAGAACAGGGTAGACGCCAGTGGCCATGACCTTACCCTGTCGGACAATACTGTAGCTACAGAATTGCTTGCCTGTCATCCTTTCTTGCGCAATGTGCCAATTGTGATTGCCGATGTCAATACTATCGGGCAACTGCGCGTCGGGCGCCAAGTGGTAGACCGTGGATGAGGCGTGTCCAAGACAGGGTCTCAGGACAAGTCCATTACTGTACTTTGATACTGGGAGCCTTTCCACGTCCTCCCAGCTCTTACATAGGTAAGCCTTAGGGACATCCATCCCATGGCGCTGCATGAGCTTGTGATACTCCCACTTGTCATGTAATCTCGTCAGTAACTCGAAGCGAGGAGCGAAAAGGATATCTAAGATTTCCGGATCTTGGCTGTCCGCAAGATAGAACACTTCCTCGTGGATCGGAACAATGAGGTCGATCCTCCATCTTTGCACAGCATCCTTTACGCCCTGTATGTATAGTTTGGGATCATCATGAGGCGCAACTACCTGTTTGCTCCTGCGCACGGCAGTTGAAAACTTGCAGAGATGATAATCTAGGGGATCCACGACATAAACGATGTGACCCGCCGAATGCAGTTGTCGAGCTAGGTCAATAGCTACGGGGAAACTGCCATTCGTTAGGAGGACCCGCTGTCGATGTAGTCTGGTGTTGACGGGACTCCGTCTGTGCGTCCCTGATGTTGCGGTCGCATCGGCTGTCATGTTTGGTTGGAGTATGAAGGCGAGCACGACAAGATAATTTCCCTTCAAGATCAGGATATCCAACTTCCAAGCAGAGGTTCACAGGTCCGTCGGCACGCTCAACGTTTGATTCGACAATATGCTGATAAGAGGGGCGATTGAACTGGTTGAACAGGATGCGACACAGCACGGTATATCATGAAATTACCTGGTCTACACTGATGTGAGGAAAGGGGCAGTCTTAAGATCAAAATTTCCGCACGGGAGTCCGCGGCGGACCGCAGGGCTCATGACAATCATCATACCATCCGCATCCCTTGACATCAGTCCGAAATGGACTTATGAGTACATAAGAAACAAAAGATAACTTTGACGAAATTTAAGCGGCAACGCCGGATGTTGCTGGAGGGCAGGACTGAGGGATGAAAGCTTAGCACGATTAACGTCATAGAGATATACTTGTACCAACGTAGAACACAGTCAGCATCACTTCTACGTGCTTTCTCTGCTGGCTCGAGAAGACTAAGGTATTATCAGATCTGTGAAAACTTTCTAGCAGTCATGGTATACATTGCGTCGTTCGCTTCCAGGGTTGGATATTGTACTGTGGTTGGAAACAGCACTTGGTCGAATATCGATAGTTTGATCCATAAAGCAGAATGGGCAGGGTTTCGATCAAGTCCGCGCACTTTGCATACTGAATCGTATACTGTACTTGAGCTTCGGCTATCAAGTACAATAGGTGCGTCTATTGTCACGTCCATGGTGGATGATACACCTTGTGTCTCCCTGAGACTTCGCATAGAGCTGCGCACTCAAACAGACCATTGTGAGCCTAGCTCATGGCTCGACCAAGATCCACAACTCAAAATGAGGATCATGTGTTTCACAATCATTGGTTCAAAAAACCCTGATAGACAATATGTTGACGAACCAGTGGGGTCGAGAGGGTCCGAATCTATCAGTAGTTCTGCACAACACATCATCCGCGACGAGTATATGGATACGAGGAAACTGATTACCCACCCATGCAAAAACTGCACACCGCACATTCTGCGTTGACTATCACACTCGCATACTTTTTACTCGATTCATCAGGACCGACATGGGCCGAGTTTGCTTCATTGCCGTGCAGTAGTGCAAATACATTTTCTGACCAAGATCCGCACTATCCGCTAGGTTGCGTCTCCTCGATCATCCCCGCGACAGGCTGCGGGTTCTCTGCACTATTCTTCCTCGCCACATTGATACGTTAAGAGTTCTTCAGATGGAGGTCTTGCACATCAAAGTCTCATAGCCTTCGATCACTGATGCTACAGTATGTACAATAATTTCCAAGATGCATTGACTGTCCCACGCAAATGTGTGTTTGTTCCAAAATGTATGTCACTACAGAACTGGCTTTTCCTCTAGGGAAGGGTCAATTCAGAGTATAGTCAACAGTGCTGGACGGCCTGATTCTGATTGATCATGGTTGACCAGGCCAAACCTCATCAGCAACTGCTCGGACAAGCTTGAGCTTCTTCCTCATATCGTCCCAACTCAGTAGGTTTCCGTCGGAATGAGAAGCAAATCCGCACTGAGGAGAGACACCCATTCTTTGTAAAGCCTGCTCTCTAGTCTGCCCACTGCCCTCGGCCACGATATCCGCAGCCTGGTAGACCTTCTCGACCATCTTCTTGTGGTCTTCCAGCTCCGGAAACTTCGATGTCACTACGCCAAGTATAGCATTCTTGTCCTTGGGCAGCACCTTGAGGGGCTCGAAGCCACCAGCGCGAGGCGTGTCATACTCGAGGTAGAACGTGCCAACATTGAGTTCAGTGAAAAGTTTAGTCGCGATGCGATCATATCCACCTTCGCTAAAGTGGCGCGAGTTGACAAAGTTACCTCTGCAAAGGTGGATACCCAGATGAAAGCCTGCAGGTCGTTCGAAGCAAGAGTTATAGAACTTCACATAAGCGTCGAACATTTCATCGGCAGTCTTGGTGTTCAAAGGGTCTTTCGCCCAGCCCTCGAGCATAGCTTCTGAGCAGAAATCTAAAGTCAAAGTCCCATGATTAGTCGTATAATTGTACGCTTGAGTTCATGGCGATTCATACAAGCGAGATTGGGGTCATCGACCTGAGCATTGCGAAGTCCAGCATCATATAGGATCTGAAGCTCCTGTCTGTAAGCTTTGGCTATGTCGGCAAAGTACTCGTCATCTGTGGAATACACGTCCTTGGGATACGCCAGGCCCTCCTTGTATCTGAAATGATACCAATTCGGAGCCGCCAAGGTAAGTTTGATATTTCCCCATTCACTTTCTGGGACCTGACTTTTCGTATATGTCAATTCCCTCATGTAACTGCTTTCTCCAGTATGACTAATTTTTCCCGTGCAGATGACGGTTTCTCCGGGAACATGATTTTCTTCCAAGAAGGCAGCAATATCAGGTGCGTATTGTCGGAAGATGCCTGGATCTGGTCCATTGATCTCCTTGAATCCATGGAGACTGGGGAAAAAGCTACCCCAGAACATATGTCTACGATATTCTCCATCACTTGGAGCATGGAAACCGCAGTCCTTCTGTAATGCGAGAGCTTCCTTGACAGCTTCGTCTTCGAGCGGGCCGAGTTCGCTCTGTGATGCTTTCTTCGCCACTACTGCGTGACGCTTGTTAAGGAGAAATTGTGGTCGGAGCAGAGAGCCCAGGTGCTCTGCACGAAATGGAGGATTACGTGGAGCAGACATTTTTATTGTCTCTTGAGTGTGAGATTAGAGTACTCTCAAAAGGTCTGTGTTGTCACTTCTCGTATAGATATATAGAGGCTCGGGCAGCATAGGGCAACGCAAGCCATCAGCAAGCAAGCGGGGTTCTTCGTTGCCCCGCATAGCCATAGGCGAAATTGATCAACGGCAGTTCGATCTAGAGCATGCACACTTATACGTTGTATGGCAAACCCAAGTGCCGATTCACTTTGCACACGTCGCAGGGAGATTAAGGTTGCCTACTTTCATATACCTGGCATGAGCCCTCGGATCTATGAGGACGTTGTAGGAGGACCGTACACGGTGCGATACAGTACAGTGCTCCACTCGGTTCGCACAAAGGAGATCGGACTGGCATCGAAAGCAACGGTAAGAGGTCGATTTGGTGACCAAAAAATCGGCGTAGGAGAAATGTGGTGCGTTGGTTGGCTACACTGGAGTTTGTGGTCAGGGTTCTGCATATATAGCATGAGTTCTTCCATCTGGGTCGAGTCTCGATACTGGCGGAATCATCATGATGCGTGAGCCGTACGTCCATTCGTTGCAATAATGTTGAACTGTGAGTGTATATCATATCTGGCCTGTGTTCAACTTATGCCATCTTCACCTTCTCTTGCTTGTGAACCCATAAGTAGACGAAGGGATATATGGTCTCAGGGATCAACGTCAGGACTATTATCCACCAGCTCCAGGGAGAACCGACGTAAGTCCAGCCTTCGGGGTTGTTCAAATAGCGCCAGATGAACACGCCATAGGCAGTGTAACATCCTAGGTAGCGGGTCACCCAAATCTCTAGCGAATGCCCTTTCGTACTGCGATGCTTAAGCAGAAGATAGACACTTCCCCATCCTATAGGAAACTGTAGCAGGATGCCAGTCCAGTAAGCGGTCTTCTGCTCACGCTCGTCTGGGAACATCTGGGTCAATTGATATAAGATGCATATACCTATTAACACCCCGAAGACCATCCTAGTCGCAACAGTCCGCCTCCTCGCGGGTGGTATGGATGATGAGATGGCCACTGAAGCAAAGGAGAAATCCAGGATGAACCACATTAGAAAGCTCAAGAGTTCAAACCGTGTAGACGTGGTAGCGAATGCATAGAAAAGCTCGTATGCCATAGTCCCGCAACTATGCCCGAGCATTGTCAGCTGCGGGACGATTTGGTTTCTATCATACGTTCAACGTACGTATATTCGATGGCGCCCGCACATGTTTTGTCCCGGTACGTTCGGCTCATATAGAACAAGTAGCACAGAGCATAAACAGCTCCGCAGGAGATGATGAGACCATCTTGAATGAAGAAGTAACTCTCCGGTGGGTTCAACTTTAGATCAACTGGCTGTACCACCAGATGAGAAGTACAGTTTCTTGCGAGAGAGAAGGCAGACATATGATCAGAGCAGAACTGGCAAGGCTTAGAAGATCCGCAGAGGCCGATCACAAAGGTCAAGAGAAGTGAAATGGTTCAAACCGACAGCCTGATCTGACATTATATCTAAGCACCATCGCGACGTACGCACTCGAATCAGATCGGACAGTATAGGAATTGGTCATGTGTGATTTGCAGCCGCCTACCTCCGGATCGCAGCTTGGCCGCGGAGGATGATGATGACAATCGGATGTATGACTAAAGTGTTCCGGTCGAAGGGCGTATGATGACCTCCGAGTATCATGCATACTTATCTTGCCACAATCCGGATGCTAAAACAGGGTGAGAGAATCTTAAATACTATCGAGTCGTGCTGGAAAACATTTCTGCGTTACTGTTGGCAATATCGATGCTTGAACTCCAAGGCAGAGGAAGGAGATGAAGGACTCAAATGATTGTGGGCTCACTCAATCTATGGTCGGCTAGAGTGACGAGAATTTGTATGCAGGGAGATCACCTTGACGATGTCAACACCATAGGCGATCTCTTAATCACCCGTGAGGTAAGGTAGACATGAAGGACGAGATTCACGTTAGCTTTATTGGACGCTTGTAGAACGACAACGAAGAGGATCCACGGGCGACCGCTACGGACATGGCACCGACGTCCGCCCCACCCACCTTGTGCTTGGCACCTTCTACTGTACTGGGAGTAGAGCTATCACGTGTGCAGTACCTATCGGTCACACTTCTGTTAGGCGTGCTCCACGCATCGCAATGCAGACGATGTGTGAGAACTGCGATTGTTCTTTGCATGTCGGGCAGATCCTGAGAAAACAGTTGGGTGGGTTTCATATGATTAGGAAATTCTCCGAGTGAAGCACAGTGTATTCAGTGACGGTAGTTTATGGAATAGAGGCATTTATCAATCATACCGTACTCTGTTGGCCGAGGCCGTAGACAGTTACCGACCGCTCACTGATAAGGCAGAATAGGCAGCTTTACCCTCGCCAACGCAGGGAAACCTGACCAACCACGGTCTAGATTGGATTGCATCATCACGACATACAGAAAAAAAACATTTGTAAGCCTCAGGCATCTTTAGAGACCCACGTTTGTGATCTCGTGGTTTGTGTCTGTATCCGATCGTTTTATTTACATTTGTACGAGTGTGTTTCTCGATCGCACATTATCCATACACCTACACCTGCGCATGTCGGAGATGCGCTTGTGAATCACTGTACCCTGAATAACGCTCTGAAGAAAATCTCAAGTGAACCCCGCTACCTCAACTTCACACGAGATATCATGCGGTAGCGGTAGCATGCCAGTTAGTTGAGCCAAAACTGGCTGTTCCCTGTATTCGAAGTACTGGGTCTGGCAACAGACATTCGTTCCAGTCGGAGGAACATTGACGCGACACTTCAACCTGTGAATTACTTCGTTCCTTCCTACTTTCACATCACTATTGGCGCGGCAGATCTAGAACTCCATAAACATGGGTCTTTTGTAAGCAGCCACGACCCTCCCTTGTATAAGTGGTACCGTAGACTCGGTTCACTGATCATATTCTTCTGCCAGAGCATTAGGAACGCCGCTGGAATGGCCTGAAGCGAAGAAGGTTGCTGGCCAAGTAAGAGAGTGGGGAATTGAACAATTGTTGGCAACATGGAACAGGGCCAAGGGCAAGGAACGAGATGCGATGCTATGGGGTGATGAGGTGTGTTGCACATGGATAAGATACTTATCCATCCATCACAACCACTGACGATTCCTCAGATCGAATACCTGGTTGTTTGTTACGATGATGAGAAGCACGAAGTCAGGCTCTCGTTACGCCAGGCTGATATTCTGGAGGCCCTTGCTAAGGACGAAAAACTCCTTGCACAGGGCGGAGGCGTGCCTGACCTGCAATGTGGAGAGGCCAAGTAAGGGTCAATTCGCGATTACTGTGATACGTGACTAAACTTGACACAGGAAAGGCAAGACCGCACCTGTTTTCCACCCAGAGTTTGGCCGCTTCATGCTTGAGACCACTCCCGGCAAGCCATGGGGCATAGAGTTCAGGGATCTCCTTGATGTGGAGAAAGACATGAAATGGAGGTGAGCAAGACTGGCCGCAGATATATTGAGTTCACGTTATTGATAGCGCTAGACGAGTCATCGCAAAAGAGCATATGGAACCTAGCGAGTTCCCTATTACTCTGACTACATTCCCAAGGCTAGGTCAAAAAGACAGATCGATTACGCCCGAGTACCCTTTGAACGGCGACAAGCTAAGGTCACAATTCCTTCCGGACGAGATTGCCAACCCTCATATTCGATTTCCCACACTAGCTGCCAACATCAGGTCACGAAGAGGAAGGAAAGTGGAGATCAATGTGCCTGTTTTCAGAGATGAAAAGACTGTCTGGCCATTCAAGGATCCCACAGTGGACTTTGGCCTGCATCAGTGGCCCGAGGACGATGATGTTCGTAATGGAGCTGTGAAGGACAACCACATTTATATGGATGCCATGGCTTTCGGCATGGGTAGCTGTTGCCTCCAGATAACATTCCAGGCGAAAAACATTGAAGAAGGTCGAAAGATGTATGACCAGCTCAGTCCCATCGGACCCATCATGCTTGCTCTGACCGCTGCAACGCCGATATATAAAGGCTTTCTTGCAGACACAGATGTCAGATGGAACCAGATCAGCAGAGCAGTCGACGATCGAACACCTGAGGAGTTGGGCGAAAAGGTACGCATAGCCATAGTATGGTGCCCCTGGTGGAGATCTCCTACTGACATTTCATAGCCCCTAAAGAACGACCGCTGGCGCATTCCGAAATCAAGATATGCTTCAAACTCCACGTACATATCACAAGACCCTCGTCTGCGAAAGGAGTATCTGGACCCGGATCTTGTCATTGACGAAGACATGAAGCGCAAGCTCATGGACGGCGGCATGGACGATCGTCTTGCAACGCACTTTGCTCATCTTTTCATCCGCGATCCGATTGTGGTTTTTAATGAAGATCTTGAGCATCTCGATCTCGACAAGGTAGACCATTTCGAAAACCTTCAGTCCACTAATTGGCAGCACATGCGTTTCAAACCGCCACCTCCAGGAAACGACATTGGCTGGCGTGTGGAGTTCCGACCTATGGAGATCCAAATCACTGATTTCGAGAACGCCGCTTTTGCTGTCTTCCTTGTACTCATCACACGAGCCATCCTCAGCTTTGATCTGAACTTTTATATCCCCATACCGCGCACCACCGAGAATATGGAGACTGCGCACATTCGAGATGCGGTGAACACTCAGAAGTTCTACTTCAGGAAAAACCCTCTGCCACCTAGACAGCCAAGATCAGGTGGCTCTGGTACATCGACTCCAAACCCCATGAGCCGACCGCAAACGCCACAGCTTTCTGTAGACGACGAATACGAGCTCATGACTGTGGATGAAATCATCAACGGCCAGAACAATACCAATGGCACGAGTAGTAACGGCACCTCTGGTAGACACGGCGGGTTCCCAGGCCTAATTCCGCTTATCGAAAGCTACCTGAGCAGCATGAATGTTGACGTTGAGACCCGCTGCGAGATTGCAAAGTATCTTGCACTCATCAGAGGCCGTGCCAATGGGTCCTTGTGGACGGCATCCAAGTGGATCAGGCAGTTCGTCCATGACCACCCAGAGTACAAGAAGGACAGTGTAGTGAGCGAGAACGTCAGCTATGATTTGGTGAAAGCAGTCGAGGAAATCACTGTGAATGAAGGCCGAGACGGCTTAGGACTTGAGATGCTCGGCAAAGCAAGAACACCTTGCAACTCGCCCTGAGTGGCATAGAGGGCCGACATTTATTCGCGATTAAAAGCATGCATAACCCTGCGTCCAGCGCTTTCCCCTAGAGTCTTTGTCCGTTAGATTGGTGCTTCATTGCACTTGAAGTACTATACCTGGGCGAGGAGAGTATCCATTATTTTCCCTTTACACGTTAGTAGCTACAGCGGTGCCTTCCCACACGAATTGGACATATCTTTCATTTCCGGTGTGGAATAATTTTTGTCTCCACGAGCGACTGATCTACTGTATGTCGGTTTACTTTCTTATGAAAGGAACACGCTAACGTCCCATACCTACATACTCGCGCGCGTCTGCGAAGGTAAGCGCTGGCAGTACCGAGCATCGACTGCAGGATGCAAATCGACACGCATCAACTACACGTGTCAACCCAGTGTTTTGGAATGTGAGGCGTTGAGGTCCCGGCTCATGCAGTGGTGCGTATGTATAAGCACACCTTAAACCCAGTATCTCGCAGACTGAGCACGGGAAACAGAAAAGCGAAAGTAACGGGGGTCAGAGGGGTGTTCGCCCCGCATCTCTATTTGGTTTGAAGCTGTCTCGCAAGCAGTCATGCATGCGAGAGTAAGGAGTCTGATGCATGCCATATAGCGCACGCTGCAGCCAGCTCTTATATTACTCATAGCAGCAGCAGCAGCAGCATCATCATTTTTCCCTCGGGACAAGGTGTCGGTCAGGAATTTGTAATAAGAACCACCGTGGCCAGATTTGCTGGTTTTGTGACAAATCACTGGGTTGTTTGCTCCCTTGTCGCAACTCCCACCTCGCATGGTTTCTGGTCTTCCGACTTTTCTGCTCCAGTTCTCCGGGTGAGCAGACCTCACATACCTATGTAAGGAGCGGCTATTTGTGACTCATGCATGGTCCTCTATGGCTCGCTTACTGCATTTGATCTTTCAGACATATGTGATCCATGCCATTACGGTTTATGTCGCAGGACGCAGAATGCAGGTCGCAAAATACGGAGATTTATTTTCCTCTTCATCGTCCTCGCAAAGATCATCGGGATTGCTATCTTCCGATTACGCTCGGCTGCATACCGTAAACCACGAACACGAGTCTTCAGTAGCTTGTTGCCCTTCAGGAGCCACTGTTCAGGAGTACACAGTTGTTTTAAGCGGTGTGACAGCAAGCTGTGATGCATACTGAACATGGCTGCTCCATGTTAGAACGCAGCGCTCTCGCAGAGTTGGAGTTCAGGCCGCCTATGACGAGGTCCGTCTTTCGGTCTCGGCGGTCGCGAGTTGAGTGTATTTCAGTGAGAAGCGGAGGGCGTTACCGCCTCCGTTTGGTGTTATGGTACCGTCCACTTGGTTAGATTACAGCCGTGGCATACCTGGGTCGTTGGTTTCTCTCGTTAATTCGAGACTTGACAGGCCATTAGTGGTGGTAGCGCGAAGCGTGGCATGCTTGCATTCCATTTCTATGATTCTACGGCTGTGGCGCTTCCAAGCGAACACAAAGACTACCTAGGTACAGTACCTACTTGTCTACACGTCTACACGTGCAAGGGGTACCTTAGATAGTGACTAGTCGTCGAGATACTTGTACAATACCTACTCAGCCCTTGTGCCTTGTCATTATGGCTTTAGCATGTGGCAGCAGAGATAAGATTCCGTAGTGCTCCTTCGCGTTGGTGAGGGGGGGCCGACTGCTGCAAGGCACTGTGTCCGTTCAATCTTACCCTTGCCCGAGATGAGATCCACACGATGCCCTCGAGAGAGATAAGAAAATAGATGGCAGGAAATAGTGAGGAAGGAGCGCACATGAGATACGAGAGGTGAGCTAAGCGACCTTCCTCACATATTGGTAGCGTCATCGACTCCGCACATACCTTACCTTACTGTTCGGACGACCTCCGTTGACAAATGATACAGGGTTTGCAGAACCCCATGTCGGAGCAGGCATAATCGATGTCGTTAAGAAGTCCCATCATCAGCCATCTTTTTCACACATGCTAGAGAGCAGCCAGAGTTCTCGCGAACAGAGTTGCGAGGTCCCAAAGCCATGGTTCGGAATGACCGCCGTCGCCTGTTGAGAACAGAGTCGCTTCGAGCTGGTGAGACCGAGCTGCCGCGGTGAGGGGTACATTGAAAGTGGGCGACTGACCCAGCACTCGGAGACCTCGGAAGGCTTTGATTGTCTAGAAAGAAGACATGGGGGACGCCATCCCAGGCTCGCCAGGGTATATGATTATCGAACACTGTGTCGACAAAGTGGGAATAATCGGACCAGTAAGCGGGAGGCGCCCGTATATGGTACTCGTACCGCATTAAACAGTAACAAGGCTTGTTTAAAGCCGGCTTACCATGAACAGCGACGCCATTTTGGATCTCATTCGCCACGCGCGAAGGCATGGATGGGATCGCTGGCTTCCTCGTGCTGCCTGCGAGTCGCTGCCTGCCGTTAACCGTCCGTCGTGACCCTGACGTCTGCCGATGCCCAAGGGATCCTTTATGCAACCCATGAGTACGGAGTACCTTGCACAACTCGTGATTCTCCGATTACATGACCAGTTCCACTTCAATTTGCTTTGACACCACGCACTAGATGTACGTCAACTGTACACCTTCGATTCGTGATGAGCAATAGCGTCTAGCGCAAGCTGCCGTGAAACTCTCTGTGTTTAACGTTCGAGTCACGATCATCTTACTTCGACTTTGACTTTGACAACTTCTATAAGCACAGTGAAGCTTAAATCGAGATATGAACGCGAGATTTAAGATTCATGGTAAATAGTGCTGCCCACATTTCTTCCCTTAAAAGTGCAACATCGGTGCCAATCGAGCTAAGCATCAAGATCATACAGAGATTACGAGATCTGAGACTACTGCACGCGCGAAGCCGTTCACAATACGGCAGTTGTTTATTTCCTTGTCTCGCGTTCATTCGCTGAGTGTCCCACACACCCTCCTCGATGCTTCTGCGCTTCATTTCTATCGATCTGCGATGGATTCATTAATGATTGGCCGACGACCAGGCAAGCTTTGACGAGGTGCTACCACAGATTGGTGCGTCCGCTCATATTCCTTCTTCATCTATTCGAACAAAGGAAAAAAATTCCCCGGTCCGGATGGTGGTTCACTTGATCTGAGTGCGGATGTGTATCCGGGTGGGTAAGATTAGAGTTACACTTTTGATTGGCTTCATATATCATAATAGCAATAAAAAGTTGTGGATTCTGCGGTCGTAAGATCGGTTGCCTTTGGAGGCACCACATTCTGGTGCTTGTCTTGGGGTTTTCTTGGGAGGAAGGCAATGGTCGTAACTCGGTCGATATGATGAAATTCGTGGCTTGCGAATATCAAAGACACAGGACAGGTACTGTAGGTAAGCAAAAGCTCGGGTTTTCGCGTTCGGCTCGTCTGGAGGGCGGAAGAAGGCAGACCCCCTCCCAAACACCTATGACAAGTGGATCGTTTCGAACCAGCACACGAGCAAGCATGCAGCAATCCCGTTGGACTATAAGCGCACATCCGATAATGATAGCAATACTCAAAATGGCGAATGAAGAAACAGCAGCAGCTGGCTCCGGTAATAAAATAGGCAATGATTGGAAACACAACCACGCGGCTTATAGCGGAGTATTGTATATGCATACGCTTCTGCGTTTATTTTTTTTTATTATAGTCCTTCACGTGCGTGAAGCATTTGTCGGCAGTTGCGTGGATTATTAACGACAGCTAAGATATGCACCGGCAACGATTGCCTTCGAAGTGAGCACAAGGGGGTTTTCCATTTGACGGCTGTCACTTCCGTTTCGAGGGAAAGAGGGGTGGCGGGATTAGATTAATTCATGCAAGCTCTGACGAGTTGAGAAGCTGGCTGGGCAAGAGTGGCCATGCAGACCACTATGCCTGCTCCATTCCCAAATGGTAGACCCGCAGCTCTGGGTCTGAATGAATTGCTGGCAAGTATCATGCGCCCAGTGATAATCATTGTGAAGGTGTGCGATTCAACAAGCAGAGCCGGAAGACGAGTGTGGTGTCGTTGGTAAGTATGATTTTAGAGCTGAACATTTTCGTCGGAAGCAAGCAGATGAAGCAGGACCACACTGGTCAAGGTTTTTGGGTGTCATCATTCACTATGCTAATAAAAAGTCAAGCCGACGCGTGTCCGAAGATCGCATGTTCGATTCATGGGAACGGTAAACCAAAGAACATATCCTGCTAGAAATCTCAGGCCTCCAATCGTCCAGGCCCGTCGAATGTAAACCCACTGTCCGTAACGCCAAGTTCTTTCTCCCAAATGCAAGGTATCGTCGTTGAAAAGGGCGCAGCCTAAAAGCTGGCCATGATGCGTGTATAGTTCCGTGCCCCATCATAAAAACGCAATGAAATGTCAAAGGTCTAATAACCCCACGCTCGCTAATGTCGCTTGATGAGAGCCTCTAAAAAGGCCTTTTGAGGAAGGATTTCCGTGGCCTCTAATAAGACCAGACACGCTTATTTTGACTCCGTAAAATGTGTGCTGATTGTCGAATGAGGTTTGTACAAAGATCAGGCCAGCAGTAAATAATCTGATGCTGATCTTGCCGCTCGCCGGGGTTGTTGGCAGAGGCATGTATCGATTTTGCCCAACGACTTATGGACTCTAAGTAAGTGGGCTAGATGATTTAATTGCTCGCGTCTGGTTGTTCCGAAGAGCCAGCTTTGGGGCGCAAGCTAGAGCCACCCATGGCAGCCTTCTGGGTGCCTTGTTTCCTGGTCAGCTTTGCGTAATCTGACGATTGTTAGTCATGCTCGTTAATTGATCCGTCGTGAAGGGAGTAGCTTACGAAGACCGCACGCGTTGCAAAGTGTTCTGGCACCATCTGGGCCTCTTCTCCATTCGGGTGTTTCCGCACGTTGACAACTGTGACAGCGACCGGGAGGAGCAGCACGACCTCTGCGTTTCTTGGCTTCGGGGCCAGCGAATCCGCCGAGCTTTGACTCGTCATGCACGGAGTCACGCTTGCTTTCATCCTGGGACTTGTACTGATGCTGCTCCTGGGCATAGCAATACGCAGCCTCCTGGGCTACAACGGTCTCGCGCATACGGCCGAGACAATCAAGCGTGTTGCGAGATCTTGCCATCATATCGTCAATCTCGTGTAGACTAGGTAGAGTACCGGCGATTGGACCCGATCTTTGAGCTTGGTGCATCTTGGCTCCCAGTTGTCTGCTGAAATCAAGTGTTCGACTGCTGCCATCGGCAATTTCGTTTAGAGCAGCCTCAAAGTCGTACATGTCTAGATGGCGCTTCACAGACTCGCCATACACGCGATCAGGGTCGGCCAAGTTCGGTCGAGTTGTGATAGGGTGCGCAGGAGCAGGTTGTGATACTGATGGCTGGTATATAGATCCCGATGAAGGCGCGGCATATGGGGCAGTATAGGCTGGACGATGTTGTTGATAGCTGGAGTAGCCAAAAGAGAAGGGTGCTGGGGCCGACGGCGGGGGAGGGGGCGGCATCGACAAGGCATGTTGCGATGTGCGCTCAGCGGCAGGAGAAGGATCGGCAGCTTGAAAGGGCTGAGGGTAGGAGTTAGGTAGGGGCACAGGTGAATATTCATTGCGCGAAGCCGTCACTACTGGCGGAGGAGGTGCAGCCATGTAGGGCGGGCGAACTCTCTCGAAGTGATCTTGTGCGGTTCGTGGGCTGACTTCCGGAGGATACTGAGGATTAGGGCTGCGACGGGCAGCTGAGTACGAAGAGGCATGGGAAGCAGGATGGGCAGGTAGAGGCGGAGGTTCCATGGCAAAAGATTTCCGCGAGATAGGCGGCGAAGGCGGCGCGGGCGCCGCATAGGCTTGCTGAGGCGCGGAAGAGTACGAAGGTTGTGATGGGAAAGAACGTGGTTGCTCCACACCAAGGGCCTCGTGTATTGACGGCAATGACTGTTTGGCATGGACATCGTCGCCAGACGATCTACGTGCATCCGGTGGAGTGTGTGGAGCACTATGAGAGTTCTGAGAGGTAGGGTGGCTGTAAGGCGGTGGAGGACCAGTCGGATATTGGTAAGATGGACTCGGGACCGTCGACGATGGCGTGGCAGTGACGGGTGTCATATTCGTGTTTCGACTCTGGTAGTCGTGTTCCTCTCGCTTCAATTTATCAAAATCGAAATGTTTCAATGGGGGCAAAGAAGCCCTGTGCACTGTGGTCAGGCGAATATTGGATGGTGAGGAAAATGCAACAATTGCCTACCTATGTTGGTCGGCGGTATCCATAGGTATGAAAGAACCAATTCCAGTGGCCGTGACGTGAGAGTTTTCAGTGTTTTGGTAATCAGACAGCACCACAGACACCGTACTGTTGCTACCTAGAAGTAACGAGAATTGGGGGCCAGATTTGACACTTGGAAGTGCTTTCGGACTTTGAGTATAGCGCTATGATGCAGTCGCGAAGAGATCACGAGTCATCACAAGCACGCTCGAGTTTTCCCGATATGTCAAGATAGGAAGGCTGTAGATTTGTGACGAGTCAATTCGGCTCTTCGGAAAAGAGAGTGATAAAAAGTGAGTGGGTTTCGAAGGGCCGCAGGCGAATCGTAACAATGTGAAATGCAACTGCGGAACAAAGTTCTGCGAGGGAGAGAGAATGATTGATGCAGATGCGGAGGATGACAAGCCAGGATGTACTCGTACAGTGCAGAGCAATGCAAGTGCAGTTGGCTCGAGTGGTAGCGTGTACACAGCAAGGTACTTACAGCAGGCTGAGCGATCACGATGAACGGGAAAACGATCACGTTTAAGCGTCCAGGTAGTAGGTCGAGTAAGGCCCGGGCAAGGGTACCGACCGCAAGCCAGAGTTCCAAAGTAGAGTACTAGGTGAGTAGTGTCCGCACAGGCAATAATGCAAGAATGCGACAGGCCGAGTGGATCAACCAGGAGGACAGGGATTGACAGACGGTTGGCGTCAACTATATCGTGCGCGGACCTGGTCGGGGTCCAAACCAGCATACAGGAGGATCTTAGGTGACCAGATGGTAAAGAAAAAAAGGGCTTCCGGTGCTAATGTATGAAGCACGACGGTACATAGATTGGCCTGTGAACGTTTTTAGTGTTGGAAGGCAAAAGTTGCCGGATGTCTCTCGCTTGCCTCTGTATGATGCACCAGCGGCCGTGTAAAACACGTTCTTCATTTGGTATCTGAGTATCTTAGATCATTACTCCACCATCGACACCCAATCGGCTCCGCCAGGCCACCAGCGAACCTTAGTCGTACATGCGACCCGTTCGAGTCAAGAGCACGATTGCGATCTTGGATCTGCTCAATTTTCCGTACAGTTCTATACAGGTGTCGCGCTTATCTTGCTACTTTCTTCCGAATTGCCGGTCATGCTCCCCTTCATATACTTCGTATACATTCGTTGGTCAACATCTGGCAACCGAATTTACTAAGGTTTGTCATGAGAAAAGGACAATGGGCCGCAACCGCCGTTGCGTGCCACTGCAGGGTCAATCTTGCCAATTCCGCGTCCACTTGTGTTGGCTTGCTACGCTCGCTATCTCCAAACGTGCTAGTGCGAGATCGGTGATCTGATCTAGCGGCAACGCTGACGTCCTCTTCGACGAAAGCGGGCCTCTCAATGGACGGATCACGCCGTTCCGTAGCTAGGCGGAGCGGAGCATCGCATGGACGAGAGCGCATCGCTGTCCGATCGAGCCCATCTAACACTGCTTTACCCGTGCATGCAGCTGCCAGATGGCGTCCCTAATAAAATGGGGCTTGTGTGGCAGCTGGGCGTTCTCTACCAATGACGAGGTAGCAGACCCCGCTAGACTGGCACTTGAGGTAGATTTCATCACAAGATCGTCGGCAATTCGTTGCAGTTGCCGCAACCATTGTGCACATCTACGCTCCTGAGGGAAGGACGTTATTCCTTTCAAGTGCAACGTTGCACATAATGCTCATGCAAGCGCTTTGCGTTCGATTCTCGACATGGTTTCAGGTCGACAGCCACCCGAGGTTTCTCCAAGTATATCCTTCTTCCCGTTTCGAGTCATTCGGACGGACCGCTTTCTAGTAAACGCCATCCCTTGACAGAACCCGGGTGCTAATGCTGTGGTAGGATTACCAGTGCTCATGAAGCCACAGCGACATGTCAGTCCAATAGTGGTCAAGCGTGAATCGGTCCCACGTGCTTACAGCACGCTCCTAGCTCTCGTCAAGGCTCAATCAGCTCGGTCGCTACCTTTTCCCATTTGTCTTCTTCCGCAATCCGTCCCTGGTGCCCATACTCTACACTATGTCGTAAATCCGAAGATGTAACACGGGCGAAGTCCCCGTGCCTCCATGATAGGTGTCGTCACGCCACCTATAGCACTCGCTGCAGATTCCAGTTGCTTTCTGGAAGCTGGCCTGTGGCATAGTTAAGACCAAATCACCTCGAGCGATGCTGCTTCATAAACTCTATAAGCACGATCCAGATCTCCGTACCGCAGACCACACGTGTGGGGCGTGGGGCCTGCTTGCAGCATTCCACCTCTTCTCGACACAATCTACACGATTTTGAGTGTTTCCGTGCTCGATACAAGTTCAATGATCAATTTTAAACATGATCAAATGGTGATCCTAACCTCTCGTTCCGCGATACTCACTACCAGTGCACTTGATACTGGTCCATCTTGTGTCGAGGTATCATCGCAGTGTCTGAACGCATTTCAATGCAATGGCAGCAACAAACCTTCCTCGCAAAACTTTACGCACAATTGCCCTTGTCGCTCAATTGTCCTGACCTGCTTTCGAGAGCCCGGAGGCAATACCGCCCTCTTCTGCATTGCGTAGAGTTTCCTTCTCCTTGATGATGCTCCGCCTGTCGTGGGACATGTTAAGCGCGTTGCAGTAGTTCCACGAATACGACGTCTGTGAACGTTTCGAAACTCTCGCATTTCGTTTCTGTATTTCCATAGATGAACTAGCCACGCAGGCAAATGTCTCACCTCTCCGTGTACTTCTATCGTACTCGGCTAGAGTATCCAGACTCTTCCTGCCACCAACTACTTCATCGCTGAGACATGTAAACTAGTCGTTGAGTCCCCTGGACTCTAGCATGTTACAGCGGTATGGGAGACGATAGTAGCGAATACAAGAGAACCTACGTCCAGGGTGTGTGCTCGCCACCATATGGTTTACGCCACGTTCTTGCTTATTTACCTATACAGTACGTACTCGAAACTTTGATCTCTCAGGGTTTTATTGTCTCGCAACGGTCGTCTTCCTCCAGATTTCGAACCCCGATCGCAATAGCGATTCGATTCAGCCACTGCCGCAAACCGTATCGGACATTTTCATGCATGTGGAAGGACAGTCTAATAGTCCATGGACTGTGTGTTCCTTGCCAACCTATTGTTAATGACCTCGGCATCTCTCTTCCAGCGAGATCCACACCTTCGCCGTGTCGATGTGACCCATACATCGTCCCTCGCTTAGAATAGGGACATGCTTGCGAGCTGCTGCGATCTACCAGGTCGGAATCTCGCGGTCGACATGTGTGTCAGAGAAAAGTATCTCACCAGATCACTGCTATGATCCGGGGTCACCACTCACGATCACCAAGGTACACGTTCTACGATCGGGCGAGATCAAAATGATCTGAGATCTGTTCCTTCCCAAAGTACAAAAATACCCTGTTTATACCACTCATGGTGACACTGCCGCAGCTGACTATCGGTGAAGAAGAAGAGTGTCTGTGGCTCTTCTAGTACCGTACTGTACATCTCGACTGTGTTACTTTGAGCGTCGACGTTTCATATCTTCACTATCGTCTTGCCGTTAACCTTACTTGTACTTTGCACGCGTATCCTTTTCCCCTACGCTGTACCCCCTGGTCGCACATTGCGATTGCCGGCGATCCCGTGATGGCTGCATCATCTAACTAAGCCAGAGGGGGCGAGATTACCTTTCTGCACCCTTTGCGGGGCTTCATGATTGGGGCCACGGGCGTCTGTGTCAGCAGTACACCCAGGATCACGCTTGGAGTCTTTGCCCCATCTTCCATCTAGAAAGTCCGGTGTCAAGCACGGATGGCTCAGGCCCACACCTTGACGCTGCAGACGAATACTACAAACATGGCACGAGTGGTGAGCTGATCAAAGAAGCATGGGATCTTGAATCTCATTGATCCACGCTTTGCTGAAATCATGGTCCACAAATGTTAAGACGACGCCCGGTCGCAGTGCTAATGAATGGAACCTGATTCACTGCGATGTCGCTCATGCTTTTTTTAATCTATGATCTTTTGGTCTACATTCATGTGAGCACCGACGACGGCCTCCGCGTGTCCAATAAGTCCCCCCACGGATTTTCCTTGCAACCAGTCTGCTCGTCTTCCATGAACAAAGTAGTGGACAGGCAAAACGGCTGTGACAGACCTCTTACTCGAGCCCGCGGGCGGTTGTTTTCCTGTTCGCTTCTTTAGGCACTGGAGATACCAAGACGGGCAAGGATCACCGCACAACCCGACTCATTTGCTTTTTCCCATTATCACGTCTATTCCCGCGAGTCGTGCGCTAGTTGTTTGATGGTAATGTGACGTACGTGAAGATGGATAAACAAGAGACAAAAAGAAAGCTAGAATCGACAGTACAATTATATGCGGGATTCAACGTGGCCACACGATTCAGGGCGTTTCTTGGGTGTGGAAAAAGCACGAATACAGAACCTGGTCATGGTCTCCAAAATGCCTTGTGATAAGCACAAAGGCCAGAGACAGCGCTTTCCGCTAATCTCGGACCGCCATTGGGTTCAGGTACAGCACACTTGGGCATCTGCAACGGAGATCCGTGCTTGCGAGCCATACATAAGGTATACACGCCAAAGGAAAATGCAACAGACCCTGAGAAGGACGACTTCCACATGTGAGACCAAGAGATGTCAGATCTGCCTAGAACGGAAATGCATGAATCCGCCATGTGAGCCGTGCTCACGCTTATGAACAGGCTTGCGCTGCCAATCCTCCCTGCCTTTTGGACTGCGAGGACGTGGCAAGCTGTGGAACTTGCTGAAAGAACAAGTCGAATGATCTGTCCTCTGGTGCCTCGGTACTATGGACCGTATCGAGGTGCTACAGTATTCCTCAAAACAGCTGTCTCGCCTTCCAATGGGGCAACAGCGAAAGAAGATTATTAGAGGGAGCACGAAGGGGTCCGGTCGGTTGACAGCAGCCGATATGGGCCGAGCCCCACTGCCATACTGTATCGAACAGACATCATCGTCATGGTGCTTTTACACATGGGCTCATTGTTTAACGCTGACGAGTACAAGACAACAGTAGTCATTGCCAACAAGACATGTGACAGCCAATTCACCCTCGACATTGTTCTGCTTGTTCCAGTCTGCTGATGGTGATCCCTTCCAGTATGGCAATTCCCTGAGACACGCACTACCGCGAACGGCCTCGACGCCACATTCCCATCCGCTGGACCCTTTTTCGGCTTTCCTCCACGAGCTAGTGAGAGCGTTTGTCAATTGGCCACATGCCACCAGTGCCGTTTCATTTTATTTCCCGAGAACTAGAAATAATAAAGGAAAGGGTGCTTGTAGAAGCACAGAAAGCCGGCCTCATCGGTATGACGGGAATGACTCGCGAATCACAGGCCGTGTCTGACTATACAGGTACCAAGTACTCAGATCGCTGATCATGGTTGATCTGGGTGTCTCGAAGAGGTGAGTTGGTGGGCGAGAGCGAGAAAGAAGAAAAAGGGGAGCAAGAGAGTCATGCCGTCGCAACATCTAGATGGCACGATTCGAATCGGAACGACAATCAGAGTGGAGTTCGTACCGTCGTACGTGAAGCGCGGAACTGGATCTGATCGGCAAGACGGACTTGCGATCATCTGTCTGTTCCTGTGCTTACGTAGGCCTTGTTTGTCCTGTGTTCATTCGCAAGTCGGTACGGAGTACTGTTTCCTATCAGCTGAGCCAACTACTGTGCTGTAAGTGCAGTTGATTACAAACAACGGGAAACTGAAGAGAGATTGGAGCGCGAGAAGAGATTGTTTCGCCAAATGTGCAACTCGAGTCGACGATACAACTGAAATGCGCTGCTGGCGCGGCACTGTCGTTATCCACTCTCGCTGGCGAAACGTCGAACTGTAGATCTCGTGGGAAAAAGAAGGTCAGCCACGACTTTGCGTTGCAAGGAAGACTTCCTCTTGGCGGCATCATTGCTTACACCTCTTCATATCGCTGCTACTATGACAGAGTGTTGATCGCAATTCTCTGCGTTGGGAAGTGTAGATGATGTACTATATTATACCTTTGTGGGGCTTACGTGAAGAGAAGAGACAGAAGAGAGGGTTACCGTGTTACCAGATCTAAACATCACGATTCCAAGAGGCACAGTAGGCTACGGTATGAGATAGAGTAGCCACCCAAAGTCCTTTGTCCCAGCAGCCTAGATGAAAGGGAAAGGGGAAGTGGGGAGCTTTAGCATTTGCGATCTGAACCCTCATAACACACGTCGCCATACCGCGCCATCTGTACAATGCCCTCTGTACAACAGAAACCGAGAAACATCTTTCTGCCATTTAAGCGAAACCCGGGAACGGGGCGCACG
Source organism: Neodothiora populina (assembly GCF_041146345.1). Classification (NCBI taxonomy): domain Eukaryota; kingdom Fungi; phylum Ascomycota; class Dothideomycetes; order Dothideales; family Dothioraceae; genus Neodothiora; species Neodothiora populina. The sequence goes on from NW_027191417.1 coordinate 1,688,450, forward strand.
CCGTAAGACAATAGTATGCCAAAGTTTTGTGTGCCTCCCAAATGTACCTTACTGCAAGTCCATCACCCCTTTCTTCATCCTGATCATGAAAGCAAGGTAAGGTAAGTAGGCCTATCTCTCTCTCGATCAATTGGTCGGCGTAACATGATTTCTCCGAACTCTGTAGTCTGCATGACTGATCCTACTAGTTCCGCCTATTCTTTCACGCATATTAAAACCAACGTACAGTATATACCTTACCTTATTCCTGTCTTGCAGCTAAGGCAAGGTATATGCGCCGCCCAACCCACAGCGATGACGCGTGAGGCACTGGCTTCTTTCCTCCTGTCGGGGTTATGTGGTTCAACTGCTTCCAATACATGGACGTTTGGTGGAGACGGCTGCTGCACCACGCCACAGGGTGAGGTTTTTCGAGGGTTGCATCTAGGGGGGAATAACGATGAGAGGGAATAACTACTGTACTGCACTGCACTGGTCTACCCGTTGTGGTGGCGCGGACGAGGACCCCTTGGTCCTCGCGTTGTCTTGCCTGCTATCGCCATTTGAGCTACTGTATGTACTTGTACGGTATGTGGGCGATGGCGGGAAGTTCTTCGCGTGGGATGAAGGATGGCATGGCATGGCGTTCGAGTGCAGAATTAACCTCTGCCTACCTAGCTACCTACCTATCTACCTACCTACCTACCTACCGTATCTTGCCTACTTCATCCTGCAGGGACGGACGGTGTCTGCATGGCTCGTGGTTCATGAATCGCGTCGTGTGTGAAGTTTGTGGAAATAGTCGTGAGCGTGTTTCTGTGTGTGCTCTTCTTGCCGGTGTAAGTATGTGTAGGTACGTACGTGCTTTGTAGACCTTCCTGTTCTGATACCACAGTCATTTAGCGTGGGTATAGTGGGATGAGCGGTGGATCCATCGTCCTACAGTAAAGTACTCGGAGCTGTCGATGTCGGATGTCCGCTAGGAAGGATCGAGATTGCGGAACAGAGTGCAAGTACGTCTGGTGCAATTTGTGGTTGTTTCCAGTGTGCGAGCACTGGCAGTATTTCATGCACAAGCGTGTCTATGCTGGCAGAGAGACGGATAGGTATCGTTCGTTCAGTCTCCCCCTCTCTTCGACCTCGCACTCGAGGTCGAGGGTCAGCTCACCTGCAGGACTTGAAGTCAATCGTAGAAACAAGGCAATTACACCCTCTACTCCGGGGAAAGGGTTTGGTATAGGACTCGAACATGAATGATTCGGTGCTGCATGGCTTCTCCATGCATCGGTCAGTGTTGTAGTAGCTATCCTTGCTTGATTTTGACATGAGGGGGGAGGGATTGAGCATGGAGAATATACCTGTATCTACTTTTAGCAAGGTGCAGAAGAGCTCACGCTGCTCGAGTAAGGGACATTCCGGTTTCATCATAATGAAGTCCTATGCGATAGCCAGAGTTTCCCCTGTCGAGCAGTTAACAGTGAAACAAAAGCTACTGGATATCCCGAAATCAGCACTATGAGATGTCGTCCCGACGCATTCCAGAGAACATATCCACCAAGAGTGTCCAGACGCTTGCATAGATGACCTATATAGTGCGATAATCCGAAAGGCATCGTGGCACAGGCATTATGTTTGACAGGAATTGCAGAGAGATAATTCACGCCGATACATATTCTGGAACATATATGCATGCGAGGGATGGAAGCTGGGCGACCCTGTCCCTCGATTCGCACGATACTGACTTTGGACACGAGATGTCTGGAGAATATCAACAAGCAGTATACCGTGTAGTGACACTCGACTACTATCTTTGTGAGCTGAAGACTTCGATGGAGTTGAGAGTAAGGCTTCGGCTCTTATGGATGTTTGTCCAGGTCCATCAGAAGAAAAGTACAGTAGATTCTGGTGCTCCTTTAACTGTTGTGGTATATTCATTCATCAAGGTTCATGTCATATACGGCTAACAACATGCACATACATGCTAACACATACACAAGTATCGAATGCACAAAGAAACAGCCTACATATATGAGCAACAACTAAAGCACGGGGACTTGTCGTGTTTCTAGGAACAATTACAAATGGATCATGTCGAGTGGAAGAACAGGAATAACATTATCATTTACCTAAACCAAAAGCCACGTCCTTCCCTGCACATATGCTCCCTGTCAGAGAACAAAAGACACTGCGAATGATGTTAGCATATGCACCCCTTGCACATGTATCTGACGGTTTGACTGGAGAAGAAAGGGCAAAAAGTGTCAGGTTAAAGCCTTGTCACAGGCTGATTTCGTCAATGTCCAACTTGTGGCTACGTTGACCGTCGTGAGATGATTGAAAATTGTTCATCATTTGAAGCGTGCATGAGAAGAAATGGAAAAGGGGTGGGCTTACCATTAGGTGCAGATCAGACATGGAACATAGCCTGAAGTCAAGGTGGTGAAGGAAAAACTGTGAATCGGGTCAGCGACGTGGTCACAACCAATTTGCGTGCAGAGCATCAATTAATTGATGTCAATCAGACAAAACACTCTCGTCTTATCCACCGGTCAAGGTGGTCGGACATATGCTTGTCATTGGTATATTTATATCATCATGAAGAGTAAAGGCAGAAGGGAAGAGGAAACTCCATACCATTTCAGTAATTATATACACTGGCTAAGGGATCACCCACATCACCAGTATAGAAAAGACGTTGTTGCTCTCGAGATAATCCTACAATAACTGTAAGCTTCATGCATACTCGAAAGATCAACGATAGAAAGTAGTGCAACAGAGAATATCAGTTAGGCATGAATGGTTAAAAAAAAAGATTGTGTCGGCATCGCTAACGCGGATACGACTCGTCATCTAAAGGGTTCATCATAAAAAAAGGAGAAAGCATGTGCAAACAATTTTAGCTTACCATTTGAGATGCCGTGCCCGCGCTTGCCAGCTAGTGAGCTGAATAGCAAGACGAAGATGCGAGCACAACTGCGTCAAGTGACGGCCGGTTGAAGGCCATCAAGCAATTCAATGGACGCAAATAGAGGTAACACGCTGTTCGTATGCACCTTGCAGGACCAGGGTGTCCGTTCGCATGCTTACATGGACAAAATGACGATTGCCGTTCCATACTGAATCCAATTCACGTCAGCTTTGGCCCAAAATAGGTCAATAGCAAAAGGTAGTGGTAAGATTGAGGTAATCAGTGGACGAGGTTTTCTAGGCCTGTCACAAAATAGGCATATCGGCTCATGTGGTTTGTGTCGGAGCCCAGTGCCGTTTCATCACAAGAAGGAAAGATGATGGACGAGTGTGGTCTGCATACCTATTCTAGCTATTAGTCAAGGCCCAAAAGATGAATTGAGCAGTAAAAATAGTGATGCGAATAGTAAAGATCAGAAATAGCCATTTGATATCGCCAGCGATCCGAGGATCTCGGTCGGTAATTTCCAGCGTATATAATACACAATTGTTCATCCTCAGAAGGGGGTAGTGGGCTGAATAGTAGATGCAGTGTACGCGTACCTTTATGATGTTGTCTCAGGGCAAGCCAGCGACATATGCGGTTGCCATGAGCAAGTGGTTCTAGCTGTTGACCTAACAAAAGGCACAGCATTCACATGATGAACACAAATGAGTGGAGAAGCGAGCTGCACTTTGAGTGAAGACTCGAGTCGACATGGATTCTCATCCCCACAACGTTCCAACTCTTAGATGAAGCCAAGCTTTGCTCTGATCTGATGAAGACTCTGTCAGTAAATACTCAAGCCTTGGTCGAGTGAACAGTGACGAGCAACATATATCGAGCATCGATCAGACTGACGTGCTTGCAAATGCGTTTCAGTTCTCCAATGGAGATCAAAGACTCTAGTTTATGCGGTATACAAAATCATCGTGATGTTGTGTGGGAGGACAGGGCAGGCAAGTGAATTGCGAGCGGAGACGTGAGGAACTTACGAATTGATCAGGCGACCACACCATTGCCATGCAGGGCTTATGCGAGATTTTTCAGTCGCGCCTGTTGATGGACAATGGTGTGTTGATGATGTTGAGGAAAAGTTGCAGCTGAATTTTGTATGCAAGCGTTGCGGGTCGGGCCCAAGCTTTCAGGCTTAGTCATCCTCGGCAGTGCCGCGCTAGGCCGTTATGAGGAAGCCTCATCGAGGCGTGTATAAATGATGTTGCCACACGAAGCGACCACTTTTGACTGAAGTTTGTGAGATTGTCTTTCGTGGTCATTGCTGTACTATCATGCGGTAGTCATGTAAATAAATGCGCTTTTCTCTTCCATTATTTAGTTCTAATGGCCGCGTCGCCAGGGCCATGCATGAGTTATCATATGCTCATTGGTCAAATATGTTTTCACTGTACCAATTCCCGACAACGCCCAAGTGCTATCTTGTGGCAGGTAAGAGTATTAAGCAGATCGATAGAACAAGCGACACCAAACAATGCTGGTCATCGACCTTGGCAGGTTTGTCGAATGAATAAACAATGATAAAAGACACGGATAAGTGATAGTAATAAAGGGCTTCAGCGTCCCGAAGACTTGCCAATATCTAGATGGAAAGCTTGAAATAATGGCTTGACTGGATACAAAGCGACTAGATTATTGGGGAATGACCCAGCAGGAAACATATATGCAGGGCCCAAGTCGATGGGTGAAAGAAGCAGAACAAGCGGGCGAGTCGGACAGTCTAGTTTAATTTCACATAATTACCTGGGTAGATGTTAGATCAACAATGCCATGATCAGCAGAAGAAAACTCACCTGGGAATTGTCCCGACCTTCCGGCAATCTTGCCCGTCCACCATTCGTTGTCATTGCTCGTTCTTTGGATGATTTCAATAACATCACCAGCGCTGAAGCTCAGATCTCCCTCGGCCTGGGCTTCGTAGTCATACAAGGCAGTGACAGTCTCGGCCTGAGGCACGCCGCTGAATCTGCTGGGTTTCTTGGGGGGTGGCGGAGCGGCCTTTGCCTTGGCAGCTGCTGCGAGACCGCTGTTCTGCGGACTTATAACGCTAGGCGCAGTGTAGGGCGGCGGAGGGTTGTCGTAGCTATCCCGTAGAGGACTCGATGCGCCAGTGCCAGTGCCAGCAGCCTCGGAGGCCTTGGTGGCGTATTTGTTCTCGCCGTACTTGCTCGTTCCCGGGCCGAGTGCGAGCTTGCCGCCAGGGGTCTTGCCCAAACCCTTGGTCTTGAAATGGACGATTGTCAAAGCCTCGGCCTTCTCTTGAATGCCCTCACGTTTCTTCTCGAAGGCGCCCTCGATGTCGAGGGTGAGATCAAAGTATCCAATGTCGATGCTCTGCATCTTCTCGTGCAAAGTGTAGAAGACGTTCAGCTGCATGTAGTAGAAGCTCTGGAACAGGGGGATGATGAACTCGCGCTCGAGACGGAAAAGCTCCGGGAGCTCGTTCTTAAGGAGATCGTTGAAGTGCTCGTATTCCTGTGTGGCAACATCGACGTCGTTCTCGGCCTTGTACAGAGCTTTTTCGTCCTTGAGCGACTTGTCTTTCTTGTCCTGCAGCTTCTTGAGCGAGGCTCGGTGCCGGTCGTAGTCGAGCTGCTTGTGGTCGCGCTTGGTAGCCATTTTACGGACTTGCTTGATGATGACCAATAGCTCATCTGCGGGACGGACGACACGGTTCTCGATCATCTCGAGCTCTGGCTGTAGGGCGGCTTTGAGGTCGCGCACAATGGCTTCGTACTCTTCGCAGGCGCGGATACCTTCCGGATTGCCATCGACGACGTACGAGTCCGGATCGGACATGCGGCCAGATATGGGCTTGTAGATCTCGGCGCAGGCCTTTGAGAACTCGATCTGATGGTCGAGCATGCCATTGATCGAGGTGAAGTATCTGCGGAAAGGTGAGCTTTTTCTCTCTGGATTTCTGGCCAAGGGCGGCGGACTTTTGAGATTCATCGTGCAGCTTCTTTGTCTCGACCTCCAACTCTTGGAAGCGACGCTCGGCGTCGACGTAGACGGCATCTTTGGTGATTTCTCCCTGCGATCAACGCGTCAACAGGCGAAGGAGAGAGTGAGAAAGAGAGGGGGGCAGTACCATGTTAAACCTCTGCTTGAATGTTTGCGGTGCCTAGAACGAGTGAGTCAGTCGAATGCTCTCCATCCGAGGAGGTGTCGTCGCAAGTCATACCCGCACAACACTCTTGGAGAAGCCCTTCCAACTCATTGTGACGGCTCAATGCGGTTCAAGCCGTCGAGGCGCGTGGAAGTCGAGGGCTATGACTGTGGGTGTGTTTGTGTGTAGATGTGCTCTGCTGCGGGAGCAATGGCAAAGAATCAAAAGAAAATCAAGGGCAAGATGCGAAGCAAGATGTGATGTTGCGGGTTGGAATGTGCAGTAAAGTTAGGTAGGTTTATGGGGCGGAGTCTATGTTATCTTGGCTCAGGTTCAGGTATCTGTTATGCGTTTTGGGTTATGACGATGATGTGTAGGATCGACTCGGCGCAGACTGGAGACTGGGCGTTGCTGAGGCAGGCAGCGACTACAAGTATGACTATGACTATGACTACCTTAGGTAGGTATAGTGAAAGACTATCCGGCGGAACACACATTACTTTCATGCCGTATGTGCCTCGAATTGGCACCTATTGATATTAATATTTGCAGTTGATGCCCGTCTTCCGGGATGTCTTGGCTGCCGTTTGTTAAGGTAAACTGACACAGGCAAGGTATGGTGGGCTGTCTGACTTGGCATCACGTCATATCACTCGTCCATTCCTTTCTCTAACAGCTTTATCCTCCTGTCTTTTGTCTCTGGCAGTACTGTAATTAGTGCACAGGTGAAATAGACAGCAAGATGAACCGAAAACGGCGACTCGGAGACCGACGGACGGAAGGTCAAAGTCCGAAGTTCCTGTAGTACTTGTATCCACCTACCCAATGAAGTAGTCAGGTAATGATGCGCGGTGCGTAATGGAAAGCTGAAGCAAAGCCTCGTCGCCCAAAGTAGCTTAGCAGCAAAGCGCAATTGTCAGGGAACTGTGGAAGCTTACCTTATCTGGGCCTGTCTGTCTGCAACTACTCGTACAAAGCATATTGTTTTGTCGCCTTCTTCACATCTATCCTGGATTTTGTTCATCAAATACCACAACAACAACAACAACAACAACAACAACAACAACAACAACAACGACATCCACCAAAATGTCACAGAGTGTGTCTTCGGTGGCGAGGCAGGCCCTCCGCCACTCATCCAGACGTCTCTCAACCACAAATGCATGGGCACACCCGGCACACCAGGCACACCAGGCACACCAGGCACCCAGGCTCGCCGCCACCTCGCGCTTCGCCGACCGCAGGACCTATGTCAGCGAGAGCAGCTCCAAGAATGCCTCTGTCAGTGTCGAGTCGACCATCAAGGCAGACCAGAAGGCTTTCCTCGCCGAGACCGGCATCAAGCCCAAGGACGCCACCATGCCCACCACCGGCATGAGCGCCGATGCCATGATGAGCCCTACCGCCGGCATTCTCAAGCAGGCCACCATCATGGACGAGGGCAGCCGTCCCATCTATCTCGACATGCAGGCCACCACTCCCACCGACCCTCGTGTCTTGGACGCCATGCTTCCATACTTCACCGGTCTCTACGGAAACCCCCACTCGCGCACCCACGCCTACGGTTGGGAGACGGACTCGGCCGTCGAGAAGGCCAGAGCCCACATCGCCGCACTCATCGGAGCCGACCCCAAAGAGATCATCTTCACCTCTGGCGCCACCGAGTCAAACAACATGAGCATCAAGGGAGTCGCTCGCTTCTTCAAGCGCAGCGGAAAGAAGAACCACATCATCACCTGCCAGACCGAGCACAAGTGTGTCCTCGACAGCTGCCGATACCTACAGGACGAGGGCTACGAAATCACATATCTGCCCGTCCAGTCGGATGGACGCATCGACATGGCCGAGCTGGAGAAGGCCATGAAGCCCGAGACCATGCTTGTGTCTATCATGACCGTCAACAACGAGATCGGAGTGGTGCAGCCAGTCGAGGAGATTGGAAAGCTGTGTCGCTCCAAGAAGATCTTCTTCCACACCGACGGCGCCCAAGCTGTGGGCAAGATCCCTCTCGATGTCAACAAGATGAACATTGATCTTATGTCCATCTCTGGCCACAAGATATACGGTCCCAAGGGCATCGGTGCTTGCTACGTCAGGAGACGACCGAGAGTCAGACTCGAGCCCATCATGTCCGGTGGCGGACAGGAGAGAGGTCTGAGGAGTGGAACCATTGCGCCGCCTCTTGTCATTGGATTCGGAGAGGCTGCCAGGATCTGCAAGGAGGAGATGGAGTACGACACCAAGCGCATCTCTGCGCTTTCCAAGCGTCTTGAAGACGGTCTCCTGTCCATGGAACACACGACGCTCAACGGATCGCCCGAGCACCACTACCCTGGCTGCGTCAACGTTTCTTTCGCCTACGTCGAGGGAGAGTCGCTTCTCATGGCGCTCAAGGACATTGCTCTTTCCTCTGGATCTGCCTGCACCAGTGCGTCTCTCGAGCCTTCGTACGTGCTGCGCGCGCTCGGAAGCAGTGACGAGAGCGCACACTCCAGTATCCGATTCGGCATCGGAAGGTTCACCACGGATGAGGAGATCGATTACGTGCTCAAGGCTGTGCAGGAGCGAGTGACGTTTTTGCGCGAGCTCAGTCCCCTGTGGGAGCTGGTGCAGGAGGGCGTCGATCTCAACACGATCGAGTGGAGCCAGCACTAAAAACACAGAGGTCGCGGATGTGTGGTCCGAGCGGATTTATGTTTGGCGTTAAGAGAAGGGGACACGGTCATTGTAGCAAGCAAGAAGCAAAGCAAAGCATACCCGGGATGACGAATTGGTTTACTTTTGATACATGTACGATAATGGAGAAAACACAGAGCTCTATCTCATCCAGCATTCTTGTCTTCTGTCTCATAAATCAATAAAGGAGTGGGTAGAGGTTGTATGACAAGAATGGCCTCCACTTCCCCACGCCGCCGCCGCCCCCGCCAAGTTGACCTCCGCCCGCCTTACTTGAGGTAGATATGTCCAAGGTAGCTTTACATGACGATCAGCAATTACCAGAACAATTGACTCGTCCCAAAAAGCCAATGAAGCGACCGACGTGACATGATCGTGTTTGATTGTCGGAGAACAAAGACAGTGCAAAGCGTGTCGCAGGAGATAAGAGGTCGGTGTAGTAGTCATGGCCCAGCTGCCCGACGGGCTGCTACGATGGCTCTGGAATGCACTTCAGAATGTAATTGCACTTTCATTTCTTTGCTTTTCTCTTCTCGTCCCATCTATAAAAGAGCAGTTGCCGCTACATCAAAAAGCAAGAAGCTAAGAGAAGAATTCGTTTTTTCGTACTCGTGCAGGAATACCGCAATGCGCAAGCCACCTACTCAGACGCCGTGTCCGCCCTCTCTGCGTTTCCCTCGCTGCAGCCACGGACGGACGTCTACACTTACAACAACGGCCAGCCGGCTCTGCTGCTGTGTCTCTCCGGCACCTTGCCCGTGAGCTTTCGCGGCACCGTGTACAGGTTCCCGATCAAGATCTGGGTGCCGCAGGGTCACCCGCAGGATGTCGAGGGCATCTTGGTGTTTGTCGTGCCGGGCGAGAATATGATGATCAGGCCCGGTCAGCACGTCAGTGTCGATGGCAGAGTCTATCATCCTTATCTCAGGGATTGGAGCGTCAGGCCTCAGAGATCTAGTATCGTCGAGTTTTTGAGGGTGTTGCAGGACGTGTTTGCCAGGGAGCCGCCGGTCGTCGCCAGACCGCTGCAACAGCAACAACAATTGCAACAGCAGCAGCAGCGACAATTACTCTCGTCTCCGACCCAGAGACCGCCGCCGCCTCCGAAAGAGAGGTCAGGGAGTGTGGCTCACCCTGCACCGGTAGAGATGCCCGTTCCTCCCAATCCGCCGCCCAAGCCACCCAAGCCTGGACAACAAGTAAGAGCAGGAACGCCGTTGCGGCAGACGGACGGGAATGGTCCACCTCTACCACCCCTTCCACACGAAAGGAACACACAGGGATATCATTCACCACAGTTGCATCATCAGCAGCAGCACCAACAGTATCAGTCTACTCCTATACCTTCCCCTGGTCCTGGCGTTGGGATGGATGGCCCTCCTCTACCGCCTGTACCTCCCCAGGCTCAGCCGAGGGACATGTATGCTTATGCCAGGGACAGTCCCGTGTCTCCGTTGACGCCATCAAGTGGAGCGGACAAGATGCAGCAATACGCACAACATGGTCAACAGCAGCCGCCGCCGCCCCTTTTCCCTAACCAGCAGCAATTGCAGCAACAACAACTCCCCTATCAGCAGCCGCAACAGCAACACTATCAGCAGCAGCAGCAGCAAGCGCAGTATCAGCATCAGCCACCCCAGCAGTACCCATCCCAGCAATACCCTCCGCAGCCTCCTTTGTCTCAGCTACCTCGACAACAGATATACCAGCAACCTAACCCCATCACGCAGCCGGCCAGACCACCTCCAGACCTGTTGACAGATCCATTCGAGGTCACTCTGCCGACCCAACCCGCACAGACGGGACCACCCCCACCAATCCCGCCGAATCCAGAAAAGGAACATCTTCTCCAGCTGCTGTCGCAGTCTCTCGTCAGTCAAGCGCAGGCGCAGATGCAACAAAATGCCACTGCCGTGCCCGCCCTCCGAGCCCAGGGAGTAGCGATGCAAGAAGCCAGCCACCGTCTGCAATCGGAACAAGCACAGCTGGAACATCTCGACCGCACGCTGAGCTCCAACGAAGCCATTCTGCGCGCGTCGATGGAGCAGTGTGACGTGTTGATGGCAGACGGCGCCAAGATGGCAGAGCCAGACATTGACCATGTCCTCGTTGCGCCGACTCTGGTTCACAACCAGCTCTGGGACCTCGAGGCCGACACGGCCGCCTTGAGGGAGTTGCTGTGGGTTCTGCAGAGGGCTGTCGGCGCCGGCAGGGTCGGCGCGGCTGATTTCACCAGGCTGACTCGAGGTCTCGCTCGAGAGCTGTTTTTGAAGATGGCACTCAGCAGGAAGATTGCACGAGGATCAGGGCTGGACTTGGGGAGCGTCGGTGTTGTGGGAAGTAGTGCTGCAGATGCAGGAGGAGACGAAGGGTTCTACAGTTGATCGTTCGTCTCGCGTATCTTTGATGCCCAGTCCCATCTTTCTTCTTGTCTCCCTACTACTGATATGATGACCACGACAGTCGTAAAGACCACCTACACCTTTTTTTCTGATATTCTGATATTCTGCTATTCACTTCTTTATGTCTCTTATGTCCGAGCTTCACCTCCGCAAGTGAGACGATCAAGTCTTTCTTGGCGGGCTTTTCCGATGCTACAATGAGCCAATGATCTCTAGAAATACACAACACCACCAACAACAACAACAACAACAACAACACGACGAATCGGGCTGCCAAGTCGCTGGATATCTCTCTCTACTCTCAATCTACATTGGATTCGGACTACAATAGCCAAAGACAGTTGAAGACGACTCTATACCACCGACCTTGACCTTCTTACCCGCCGCTTTAGAAGAAAACAACCACCCCAAAACACAAACCCGCGCCCAACCAACCAACAGCACAAAACCCACAGAATATGGCAACAGCAGCAGCAGCGCAATCGCACCTGCGCTCGCTCTACCGCCGCCTGCTCCGCGAACTCCCCTCGCACCACCGCGTCTCACTCACTCCCTCAAACAAAAGAACCGGGCCCGCCTCGTTACTGTCGCACCCCTCGCCACTCCAAACCCACATCCGCACGACTCTGCTTTCCCCGCCCTCAACCTCATCCCCAGCGAGCGCAGCAGACCAGCGCACCACGCCGACCTCCCCCCTGACGACCGCCACCCTCTCCGACCCCTTGTCTCCAAGCAGTAAATTCAACGCCGAGAGCGGGATCCACGCCAAGACGCAGGCGCAGCGACTGCACGAGGCAGAGCAGTTCGTGAGCTATGTCCAGGCGCAGAGAGAGTATTTGAGTTTGCTGGAGCGGTATAATCCTGGCGCGAACATGGATGAGGAGGAGAGGGTTAGGCTTTCTGCGAGGCGCGTGGGCATGGAGTTGCCTGTTGAGGTTGATAAATAGAACGAGAGAGAGAGAGAGAGAGAGAGAGAGAGAGAGAGAGAGAGAGAGAGAGAGAAAATCAGAGACGGAATGTCCGATCGACTAACCGAAGACGTGGATGAACCATCACTTTGGGTCTTGGTATATACCATTGTCTTCATCATCTTCATTGTTGTTACCCGAACCCTACAAAGAAAGAGAGGTCGAAGTACAGGTGTTGGTGATTAGCATGTATACATACATTTCCCATATTATTTATACGTGATAAAAATAAAAACAACCGAGTAAATCTATGTATTCCAAATCCTCCAACGACCACAGCAACAACCGAGAGAATCAGAGATGGTAGCAGACTGGACAGGGGCAGAGGGGTGTATTATTCATCCTTCTCTCTCTCTTTCTTTCCTTTGAACAGATTACAGCAACAACAGCAGCAGAAACTAAGAAGAAAAAAGACTCGCTCGCTCGCTTGCATTGGAAAGACTGATAGAAATCAGAGAAGAAATGGAGAGGGTTTCGCCTGTGAGATGAGTTGTAAAACAACACCCGAGAAAAAGAAATAAAGAGGAAAATCCACAAATTCGGATGGATGAATCAAATCAATCGATCGTTGCGACAATAGGTCTTCGATCAATCTTTCGAGTGTGTACTTTTCCTCTTTTCCCTCCTTTCATCCATTTGTTTTCGAACAAGAACACGAACAACATCCACCAACACCACCACAACAACAACAACAACAACAACAACAACAACAACAAGCCCGGCAGCATATTTATCGTCGTTTACCAGAACGTCGGCGAAACCTAAGATCAGACATCGACGACGTCTTCGATCCATTGCAGCACTGTAGCCACGCACTCCTATATCCGTCCGCCCTCGACAATCTCCCTGTGAATCAACTCAGGAAACCCCTGCTGGCTGGTCCTCCTCCGCTCAATCACCCATCTCTTCGTGCCCGTCGTCGCATCCTTTTCCTGCACGTACGTCACCGTGTCGGCTGCCGCGCTGCTTGCTCTCTTGTGTCCATGGCCTTGTCCGCTCGTCACGCTACGCGGAGACGCAAGTGGAGAGTAACACGCCTGCTCGTGGTCTTGCTGCTGCTCGGGTCGATGCATCTGCTGCTCGTTGGCTGACCTCGGAGCCAACACCGAGTACGGAGGAGGATCCCCAGAATAACCATCTGGTCTCAACGGCGACCCCTGAGAAGCCTTGGACATGCTGGCATACGCAGGCGTGGAGATAGCAGCCGGCGGAGCTTTGCGTGCTGTTGTTGGTGTCTGAGGCTGTGCGGGCGGTCCTAAACCTGCCGGCGACGAAGACGGAGAAAACGGTGCCTTTTCTTGCTGCTTTCTCGGCGTCACACTGTTGTCGTGCTCCTCGTTGACAACACTCAAGAAACTACCGCCGTTCGTGGGGGGCGGAGGCGCATCGTGGCCGTCGAAAAAGGAAAATGCCTGTGCTTGTGTGACCTGCGGTGATGTCGATGCGGCAGTGGCAGGCGCAGGTGGTGAGCCAGGGCCACCAGGACTCGACGAAGACAAGGAAGAATTACTGTCTGTGCTGCGTTGCCATGCCATAGGTACACCGCTGACCAAGGGCATGCCACTGCGAGGTGGTGGCATATAGTAATTGGCTCCAGCTGACAAGTTTGGCGCTGCGTTCTGAAAAGCGGGACTGTATGGGCGACCTGCAAACTCGGCGACAGGAGAAGACAAAGCTGGTCCAAAGTCACTGTTAAGACTGCCCACGCTCCCAGCATAGGCATTGGCATGTAGTCCCTTTCGAATCTCCGCCAGCGTCAAGTTGTCTGTGTCCGGCACGCGACTTCGTGAGTGAGGACTCATGCCGCGCTGTTGGGCGAGGCTCATGGTAGCCGAAAGAGCAGGACTCGGCATACCCTGTGCGCTGCCAGCGTAGGATGTCGGCGACCAAGGTCCGCCCATGATGCTGCCCCCTGCAATATAGCTATTGCGTGTGCTGAATTCGCTCCGCTCGGTGATCGGAGTCAGATTGGGTTCCCTGAGACTCTTCTGTCGCTGAATGTCAATCCCTGGTTGGCCAAAGTAGCCGCCGTGAACGTCGCTCTCGCCTTCTGCACCGCCGGGACGAGGCTTTGCATAAAAGCCAAACTCTTGACTGTACATGCCGCTATCATCAGCAGACAGCGCCTCGGCGTTCGCCGCAGCGATGAGATCTGCATCGTCAAAGTCATCGTAGTCGTCGCCAGGCTGGAACTGGTAGTCATACGCATCGGTGGGTACCTCAGATGACAACATTGTGTCGTAAAAGGTGGAGTTGCGCATGTTGTTGTTCTGGTTCTGGAAACCGAAATCGAAGTTGACCCGTGCAGGTTCTCTCTCATCTGTCTGGAAGGTCGAGGCCGATGACAAACGATCGTGATCGTAGTTGCTCGAATTGTTCTCTGACCTCTCAGCAACCTCTGATGGTTCATCGTCGGTGAGAGATTGTCTGGAGGCTGATGTTGCTGTACTCGGGTGTCGAATAAAGCGACCCGCAGCAGCAGCCTTTTGCGCTGCCTCTGCCAGAGCACTGTGATATGCCGACAAGCTGTCTTGTGGACTTGGTCCCCGACCGTCTTGACCATAAGTGCTTTGTCTACCACCAGGCAGAGCGGAGGCAGCTCGCTCGTCTCTTTGCGGTGACGGCTCGGAACAGGGCGAGTCTGAAGTAAAGTGCCCGAGACGCGGGTCGCGGGGATTATGCATTAGAAAATCGTAACCGTTAATGTTATAAGTACTCGAGGTTGCATCGAGTTTGTGAGGTGGTGGAATGGTAATCTCGGGAGTTTCTTCAGGTGGTGGTCGCTTCAAAAATGTATCGTCATCAAATCTATCCTCGTCAAAGACGTTGCCGTCTCGATCATGTGGCCCTTCGCGGACGTCTTCAAGGTCATCAATCATGCCATCGTCAAAGTAGAAAGAGTTGGGAGACATGGGGCTGGCAGGTTTCGCGGGAATATCGGGAGAGGCAAGCTGAAAGGGAGGCGACCTTGCTGTGTGCACGGCCAGTTGTTGCTCGGACAAGCGGTTGGAATCTTTCGGTGTAGCTGGAGAAGTGAGTTGCTGCGATGCTCGTGGTGAATTGTTTGACAGGGAAGAGCCTGGCTCGGAAAAGTGCAGGCCTGACAGATCGACAGCGAGACCCGATGCAGGATCAGGCCGATTGTGAGTAGTCTGGAAAACATTATTTCCACCAAGCACTTCGGGCTCGTTGAAATCCTCCATTTCATCGTGGTCATACATGGCATCCTCGTCGAAGAAGTCGTCTTCATCCTCGTCAGAGTCTACGTCGACGACAGCAGGAAATGTCTGCTGGGTCGAATGACGCTGTTTGTGTTTGTCTTCGAGCAGTTTTTCCTCAGCCAGAGAATCCATACTCGCAATCTGGAAACTGAAGCGAGAGGCGCTGCTGGGTAGATGGCGAAGGTGACCAGACTTACGACTCTCGCGGTCTGCAATCTCACCACTCCGCAGGTCCGGTGATTCGCGCTGTGGGGGCGAAGACGACGAGCGTCGAGATGATGTCGAGCCTGCTTGCTGTTCGTGGTTGCGAGTCTCACCACTATCGGGCCTCGAGCTAGTTGTTGGCAGCGTCTCTGGGGAGGTGCGACTTTGTGCCGAAGTTCTAGCAGTGGTAGATTGAGAAGCATCGAAGGGATTGGTGTCGGATCCATCGGAAGACACAGAGACGGGGTTGCTGAAACGATTGTTAGACTGCAAGATAGGACCAATCTGCTTGTCGTCCAGCTGCTGGCTCTTCCTGCCGAATGGCGGCGGTCCTACAGGGGTTTCTGCCTGGTTGTTCTGCCATGAGTTGCGTGCCAAGAAGGCATTGCTCGCCAGTAGCTCCGCGTGTACTGCGGAAGGACCCCGCTCATCCGAAGGCGACTCGAAGTTCTCAACAAAGACAGGGGTGTGTTGAGCCGACTTGGCCCTCTGGTGAGTGTATTGGTCAAACGCAGCCGAGAAATGGCTGGGAGGCGATTGCTGGATGGGATCAAGGGAGGTGGAATGATCGTCCTTGCTGGAGTCAAGTTGTGGCGAAGCACCACCAACAGCATCATTGTATGACAGATTACGTCGCGGCCCTCGGGGAGCGCTGAAGTCGTGGACCCCCTTGCCTTTGATCCTAGGGTCGTAATCGTCGGGCAGGTCCATGGGAGGCACAACAAGACTCTTGGCCGGAGCCTTGTCTCCGCTTGGTTCAACCTGCTGACTCGAGCGTCTCCGCATGAGCAGGTTGACAGGATTCAGTAGATTCAGCCCTCTTCTGCTCTTGGAGGGCGGAGGAGCTTCATGGCGGGAGGTGTTGGGGGCCAGTGTCGTTGTTGTTGTCGTCTTGCTCAAGTGCTGAGGAACGCCGTTGACGGTCGCAGTGGCAGCAAGAGGCCGCTGTCCAGAACGAGGCTTTTCCCTCGCCGTGGTGGAATTGTAGGGCACACCGAGAGTGGTGGAGCTGGCCGACCGCGCCGAGCTGGGCGAGACCGAGTCCCGCGGGGACTGTGTGTGGAGGAGATTATGATCACTCTTGAAGGAAAGAGAAAAGTCGGGGCTGGTGATGGATCGACGAGTCAATCTTGGTGGGTCGTTCATTGTGTGATGGTAGCTCTGCTGGCTGTGGCTCTGTGTCTGGTCCAAGGGATAATGTGACCATGTTCCGTCCGAGGCAAGCGACGGCGATGATTGTGCGGGTGACAGTGACGATGTCCTTGATGCTTGCTGCAGTAGTGATGGCGGTGATAGTGCTGCTGATTGGTCAAACGACAGTCTGTGGCCGAACATGCTATCGCGACTGTTCTCTTCCGCCGTCGTCGGGAGACGAGCTTGCTCTTGGCCAGACTTGTAGTCGTGTCGTGCATCGGACGAGGTTGATGAGTCGAGCTGAGAGGCCACACGCGGTATTGGAGGGAGGATGGGGGGAAATTGCGAAACAGAAGAGGTCGACGGCGACTGAGAATGCTGATATTGTTGGCCGCCGTGGTCGCGGTGATCATGGCGATCATAATGATGATCATTGTCGTCTTGGTCCTCGTAGTCGTGACTGCCAGATTCATGTTGATGACGTTGATATTGATATTGATATTGATATTGATATTGATATAGATGGTGATGATTATTGTTATTATTATCACTCATATATCTCTGCTGCTGTTGCTGTTGTTCAACGTTATTGTTCCCTGTGGCCGACGGATACATTTGCGGAGTGCGCCAGAAGCCCATGATGTGTCGGTCTCTGATTTCAGAGGAAAATGCATTGGAATGGACATTCGGATGCGTTGAATTCCTCGGTAGAGACATCACTCTCGCGTGTATCGATCCAAGTCAGACAACCGCCGCTCAAATTAATGGATGCGGCACCGACGGATACAGAAAACCAAGGCAGGCAGGTCGCGTTTCTTGTTTCTGTTTCGTTGGTTTTGCGCTTCAACAACACTCGCTGGCTGCTGAGCGAGAAAGCGTAGAGTCGAACTCGAGCCAGGCGAAAATGTAATCTGATGCTACGAGTACAGGGATCCACACCTCACCCTCTGTCCGGATTGGAATATGCTCGACAACACCCTTGGCTGCATGTGAAACTCGCAGGCCGCTTTTAGTGAGATATGGGAAGAACGTGTTAGACGAGACCTTTTTCTGCCCCGCCTGGTACAAGCACCTGTAGTTTTATCGGGACCGAGAACCTAAATGATGCTTATAAAGTACAATGCTTTGTGCATGAATGCGCCTCTGGACTATTGCGCATTAGCAACCCGATTATACTGCAATGACATGTTGTGACAGAAAACAATAGAACAGTGGTGGCCGTGCAATAATGTTGACGAATGAATGCAACCAAGGCACTGTAAGGTAAGGTACCTACCTAGCTAGCACGCTCCAGTATTGCTTGCTTGCTTGAACAATGCTTGCTCGATTCCCGTAACACTTACTGAACACAAAAATAGTCCTCGTAAGTTGCGAAGCGACTACTGTACAGTACTTGCAGCCAAAGATGCCTGTGCTTTTGTGCTCACTCCACCTTCCGCGCCCTGCTCTGCCACCACTGCCGGAGCACAAGTCACAGACCCGTCACCTACCGTATCTTGATCCAGCATTCACGATTCATCATTCTGTGATCGAAACCTTGCTGCAGCTAGCTGTGCGGTAACTTATCAATCAGCCAACTTCCCTGTCCTGTTGATCCCTGCGAGGCGACAAATGCCTGCTGCAATGGGAGAATGATGAGTGATACTGATGTCTGCCTTCTCCCGCATCCCGATCCAGTGTCACCGCGTCATGTCACGTACCCCAACTCTCTCCACCACCATGTGTGCCCTTGGGCTTCCGGCCCTCTTGGCCTAGTGTACAGCGCAGTGTAGTCTGCCCGAATGAGGTGTGCTGGAAAGAGAAGACTCCCAGCGCCCGACCGTCCCGCCCGCCCTAGCCTTGTGGCTCATTACAAGAGAGCGCCATGTCCAGACACGAGATAGTTGCGTTAGTCTACTGTAAGCACTGTAAAGATCAAGTATGCTCTCTACAAACTATAGCGGTGGCCGAGCATGTGCAATTGCTGAGACGGAATTATCGACACACAACTTACAACCAATTTACCCGGCCAGAACAGCTCGAATCATCGTTTCTCTAACTGTGCTTTGGCTGATCACCAGGGCACCCACACAAGCATTTAAGTCTTAGCCACTCCCGTCTCCCATCACTGCCGCAGTACCTTATCTTCTGGATCGCGGTTACACCAACTGCACCCGCACCCACAGCCGTCGCGTCGAACCTTGGGTGGGTTAACGAAAACGTCCAAAGAGGCCAAAGCTCCAAGTTTCGTCACTGATGAACCCCGCCGATCAATTTGCGGAGCGAACTTCTTCTCAACCATACAAGACAGGCCTATTAGTTATCTGGCTGGGCGTTGATCGTCCTGCAAATTTTTACAGTGAACGTACAGCTGAATGTGTCTCTTTTCGGAAGTTAATCCTCGTCGACGTCCTCCATCAGTTAGTGTGTATGCGTGGGCTATCTACATACCTTATCTAACCTCCCTCGACATCTTGCCAAGCCACAGCACTGTAGCTTGTCGTGATTGTGCCTATCGATCGCCGCCCGATCGAGTTCACAAGCACCGCAACCAGGTTCATTCCCAGGCTCGAAGTTTACAAAGACTGTTTTCTTGTCAAGCTCGATAGCTATGGCTCCAGGTGTTGTGCGTCTCCCTAATGGCTACAATCTGACTGTCACCCCCGTCTTCGGAGGTCTCTATTTCAAATCGTTAGATGCCAATACCCAAGACTGTCCTTTTCCCCCGGGTTGGACCATCTTCATAAGCACTCAGGATGAACCCCGGGACGAAGACGACCAGTCTGGTGATGACCTTGGAACCATAGATCCATTCTCTGGTTCCGTGAAGCGCAAGCATCATGTTCATGCTTATCGGAAACCCACGCTGCAAAATGACCATCTTTTCTTTTCTTCCATCTCTAATCCCGCCTCGAGCGAATCTAAATCGAAACTTTTCCCTGCTTCCTCCCCGACTCGTCAGATAGCGATGATGCTGTGGGCTACCTTGTACTGGTACTTCCACCAGCCTGAGCCAGACGCACGTATGATCAACCCTACTTCGAAAGATACGCCCGAGGATGGTCGACCCAGAGGTGAATGGCGGCTCAACATCAGCCGCGAAGGCATTTTCAAGGGTCGCCAACTCATGCAGAAACTCGAACATATGGGCTTGATCGCTACAGAGGAAACTAGCGTCGGACTGGAAACGGACCCCAACACTCCTGAGGGATGGTCAAAGATGTTTGTCTCTCGTAGACACTTCTGGCAGTTGGATCCACGCATCTATCTATTCACTCTCTCTCCTCAAGTCAGATCTTCGGCACCTGGAGAACCTCTTGCTAGCTCCAGCCAGCCTCGTGGGCACAAGTCAGATGCATCTGTAGACAAGACCCCTACGTCCCCGACTGCTGTAAGATCTGGGCTGTGGCAGCCACCGGGCCAGTTCAAGTCTTCCTCTCACCTCCCGACTTATTATCCTCCTGCGCCGGCTCAGTATATCTTCACTAACAACGTCCGCCACCCGCTTAGACCAAAGGCCCAACGGCAAGGTGAGACGTTCTACACTCGGTACATTGCATCATTGGACGAGTATTTGTCTTTCCGTGTTGCGAGCAGCTCCTCGCGTCCTATCTTTCATGCCGGACCAGTTGCTAAACCGGCGTTACCGTCTGGGGGTCCCGCACTGCCAAATGGGTCGTCGACCGTCAGCAGCCCGAGTTATGCATCTGATTCTCACGTACCCACTCTGGGAGCGCTCAGTCATGACTTGACCGATTCTGAGCTCCTGCATAGATGGATGAACGATCCGCGAGTTGCTTACTCGTGGGGCGAGGAAGGTCCGTTGAGTCACCAAGAAGAGTTTCTTAAGCACAATTTACAGAGCAGGCACTCTTTCCCTGTGATTGGACTGTTTGATGGTCAGCCGTTCGGCTATTTTGAAATCTATTGGGTCAAGGAGGACAGACTCGGCAGCTATCTTGGTGGTAATGTCAACGACTGGGACAGAGGTGAGCCGCTCAGGACAAGGCCTATACTGTCCTTCGCTTGCTGACACAAGAATAGGTATACATGTTCTAGTAGGCGAGCAATCTTTCAGAGGACCCCACAGAGTCAAGGTCTGGCTTTCTGCTCTTGTGCACCTCTGCTTTCTAGCCGATTCCCGCACAGAGTGTGTCATGCTCGAGCCGAGAGTTGATAACGTAAAGTGAGTCATGTTGACAGATCATTTGTTTTGATTGCCTATTCGTATTTGAGACCAGTCTGCTAACGGATACACAGACTCAAGAGATATTGCGAAGACGTGGGTTTCTTCAAGGAAAGGGAAATCAGCTTTCCTCATAAACAAAGCAACCTCATGAAGATCAGGAGGGACGCATGGACAGCACCTGCCATCTAGACAATTCAGTATATATAGTATAAAAACTTAGGTACAGAACTAAATATCGACCACTGTGAAGCTATTCGTCATGTGAGCTCCCAGATGGATTAGATACTGTTGATCAAGTAAAAGTTGGCCGTGCCCTATGACTATGGATAAGGGTAAAGTGTCGAAGATTGCAAACATCTAATCAGGCAAAGCTGAGGCCTTCATATCGGGACCTGCAAAAGTGATCCTTCAATAAGGCCACCCATTTTCTGCATCCTCAGGCCCCCACATGTGAGGGGTTTCACCGCATACAAGTATATGTCTGCCAAGGGATCGCCAAGCCCCTGCGCGCTGTAGATACTATAATCAGCAGCCTCAACTTGTAGGCGATGCAGCCAACACTACCTGCGTGCTAATAATGTTGCTATTTTGGCTGTCGAGACATCGTCACATGGATGGATGTAGGCTGTAAGTCGTGTGGCTTCTGGAGCCACATTCTCTTTCGGGGGGTCATGTAGCTGCAGTTGCCTTATTCCTGGAGTCTGGTAGATCTCTATATCTGCATACTATCGATGGAAGGCCTAGGGTGGACATACCATGGGATCATTGTCCAAAGCCACCAGAATGAGGTATAAGACAGGCAATTTTCTTGTGTTTCTACGTAGCTCAGCATATACTGCGTAAGTCATTGTATACTCTGATTGTTTCCTTTCCCTCAATCTTCCTCCAATTGCGCCTGAAAAAACAAAAAGAAGATGTCCATGCCACAGACCCAAGATTTCTACGTGCCGTCTCCCATATCGCCAGGCGGTCCATCAAGAACAAACGACTCCAAGAGTCCCAGTCCATACAATGCCAGTCAGTCGGCGCCGATGAGGCAGGAGAGATCCTCTATAAGCGGGAGTGTCAAAACCCACCACTTCAACAAGAACGACAGCGACACGCAAAACGACAACGACGAAGACGAGAATATGGTCCCGGTGACGACACTGAAACATGCGCCGACCTTCGACCGCGAACGCACTTCGCGCTGTTGCAGGGTGTCGAACCGACCACGCCCACGCCTCGTGGAAGCTACAGAGGCCCAGCAGCTTCCCCTATTCCGCGGTGACGGATCCGACGAGGGTACTGCCATCGCTACCTCACTTTCGCCATCTTCGTCTTCTTCTGCGTCAGCAGCCAGAAAGCAGCGAGAGACGGAAGATGCTGGGAAATATGTTGTCTTGGGTATCTTCAACCGTGTCGATGGACGGCCGCAGGAGATACTGGTGGATATCAGAGATGATGCGAGGTTGTTTTGTAGTGTCTACTGCTCTATCATTCGGTTGAGAGGGCTGGCGGCGTTTTTTAGTCTCAAGGACGTCAAGTATTTCAAGGTGTTCAGCGTAAGTTTTTCCATTTTCTCCTCCTTATCAACCATACCTTGCCCGTTCTTTGTATCTCCTACCTGTGAGGGCAAGAGAGACTGCAAAGGACGAACCCCAGCAGCAGAAACTAAAGATACAAACCGTACCCAGTGTGATCCCCAAACCGGCGTGCACCACCGCATAAAACTCGATGCCACATCCATAGACGCCCTGCACAAGTTCCAGCTCGCATATTCCTCCTGGGCATCATGGACCGACATCTTCGACCACCCCTCGTTGCCCTCATTCATCCAGTGCCTGACCTCTCCCTTTCGATTTCTCTCGTCCCTCAACCACCACAACACCTCCGAGTCCAGCAACGAAAAAGAACCCAAAAAGCAGTGGTGGAGCCGAGGCCGGAAAAGCAAACACAACGATCCAGACGCTCGCAAACTCAACACCGAGTGGGCGAAATGGATCCACGAGGCCCTGAACGGAAGCAACCGCGATCCTTGCGCTGCACTGGGTAGATTCCCCTCCTCTACCACCACCACCACCACCACCACCGCAGCCCACAAAGACAACAAAAACATCACCGACGACGACAGCGAAGAACTCCGACCCCACCCACATTACTCGCTGGAGATCATCCTAGCGTGGTCGCCGCGGCGCATCGCAGTCGTGGTTTTCCTGCCTGTTCTCATCAGTTTCGCGGTCGGACTGGGACTCAACTCGACGGACTGGGAGGGCACGGAGAGGATCGAGATGAGTTGGGTCGTTGCTACTTATATTGCTACTACGGGCGGGAGTAAGTGTCCTTGCTTTTTGGTTCCGTTGTGACTTATTTTCCCCATTCGAGCAAAGGGTTAGCTGACTTTGATGCGTGCAGTTGTTGCGGCTATGATGGCTATTGTTTCTGAGATCAAGAAGTGACGGGCCGCCGTGATGCTGCTTGAGTGTGGATGAGGGCGAAGATGAAAATAATTGTGTGGTCGAGGACTGATATCATTAACGGGTTAGGAAGGGCTATTGCTTGAACATATATGCATCTATCGAGCGGCGTGACAGAGCAGGCATGCATGTGCTTACTGTATCGTATTGTTTTATCGATATAATAACGTCTACCTTCACGAGAGCAGGCAATTGCTCTCTTCACTGGACCCATCGGACGAGTGAAACGTCACGAGTGTCGTCATTTTATCACAAAAGAGGAACGAAAGAGGAAGACTTGATTGAAGTGTTTCATTCATTCGATAATGCGAGCTCGGGACATGTCACAGGATAGTAGACGAGTCCGGTAACAATCCCAAAACACCTAATCAAACGCCACAAGTGCCCCCCCGACAGAATTTCAATGAAAAACAAATCTAAAAAACAAAGCGCCGAGTACTCCAGTCCCCTGATCCCAGCGTTCCCCACGCCCCACTTGCACCTTACCTTGCTGTCATGTACTGTCCTGTACTGTACTGTCCATATCCAGACGTACCTAATTCCCGTCATCTGCAAAGCGAGGAATATCCAAACGCGAAGCGCGGAAAACTCCAACCATGTGAAGGGGATCCATCCGACCTTGAAATGCATGCGATGCAATGCGATGCGAAACACACCCTCTGTGACTCCGCCGCTGAAGATGATTTGGAAGTGAAGTGATTCACAACCACGTAACACCCACTTTTCCGTACACAACACCTCGTAATACCCTTTCGGCTCGCTGTGCCGATGCATACGCCGTTTGGGATAGTTGACCAAATCGATATTCAAATCAACCATCCATCCCATGCGATGCGCATGATACCTTATCAGAAAGTGCAGAATGCCTGGTTCTCTTTTTGCTTCCTTTGAACTCCACTCCATGCGAGAAGGAAAGAACAAAAGAAAAGAAGATAGCCAAAAACACCTGCTCAGAAAGGATGACGGTGAAATCTTCGCCTGGACGAAACTCCCTCGATCGCCATGGGCCAAGATGACGAATCAATCTCCCATGCCACAGAATCTCAACGCTTTTTCTGTACACCACTATTGCTACTGCCAGACCGAAACAGGTTCAGGAAAATGGCGAAACAAATTCGTTGATGAAGCCGCACAAGAAACCTCCGATATATCGATATCCAGAGAATGGTCGTGGGACCGCAGAGACGTTTAGCTTCCGCAGCCAAGTCGAATGCCGAGTCGGGGAAATCGCAAAGCAGACCACTTGATGCGATCCAGAAGTAAAACCTTCATTAGTCACATCATCGCTCGTAGTCTCAGCCGCGTCTGCCGTCAATTGCGTAGCCATCTCCAACAGTCGAGGAAGCGGCACCACTGCCATAAGCTTCCCTTTCGGAGACGATCCTCTTTGGGAAATTTGCAATGGCAGCTTCGTGGATGGCACCCATGAGTCTACTCTTCTGTGCTTCTCTTGCTCCTCTCAGGCCTTCGTACGTCCCTCTCAGCCCCTCGATCTGTTCCTCGACGGTCAAAGTGCTGCTGTCATTCGCTCTGACTAGTGGTGACACAAGCTTCTTACGCAGAATCTCGAGATTGCTGCGGAGTTGAAGCAAACGACCGTTGTGGTCGACCAGGACATGCTTGTTGGTGATTGTGCGTTCACGCAGCGAAGACAGAAGCGCCTTGTTTCGGTCAAACTTGCGCAGGCGACTGCTGTTGGGTCCAATCACGCGTGCCCACAGGGAAGCGAGGAGCTCGGATTCTTCTCGTTCCTGAGCGTCGGTCTCGCGAATCACGGTACGTTGGAGATTCAGGAACTGACGGTCAATGGCTTCGAAATGTGCAAATAGCGATATGCTTGCAGTCAATTCGTTGTTAATGCCCTCTTCCAAGACAGACAGGAACTCATTGAATGTTCGATGTAGGGTGGCGCGGGTGGTCTGCGCCTTTGTACGACCGAACAAATCGGTGACAAGAGCACCGAGTGCGGTAGGTTCGCCGGTGCTTGCTTTTTCGAAAATCCCCAGACGTGAGAGCAGAGTGTGCAAGTTCGAAAAGGCAAGAGAGAGATGCGATGCGGAATGGCCATTGGCTGCGGATAGCTTGTTGAGTTCGCGCTGAGCCCATTCCATGACAATGAGGATGCTATCCACATCGCCATCGACCGAAGCGAAAAAGCGCGTCAATTCTTGAGCCAAAGACTTCAAACTCTCCGACAGCTCGTCCAGCTCGCGCACGATGATGGGTCCAGAAGTCATGTTCGTGGAGCGCACAGATTCGCCAAGGTCCCAAACAGCAACGCCAGTCTCGCCTAACTGAACGACCTGAGTGTGTCCATTCTCACTGTAATACATGAGAGGTTCGAACGACTTGGCCAATCCGGCAACCCTGACGAGATCAGGTTGGGGTTGCTGAGCGGGTTCTCGAAAGAGTGCGCGGGCAATAGTGATGGCCAGCAGAGCGCCGACGAAGGTGAGAAAGGTAGAATACTTGGACTTGGTCATGTTGGAATACGTCTTGCGAACGTAGGTCACTGCAGCTTCAATGGGTTCGGTGCGGTGTTGCACATCGGCGCGCACTGAGAAGCGTATATCTATCAGTCACACAAACGCACATATCAGCCTCTGAGGTCTATGTCTTGGGTCATGTTTCTCTCACGAGTGCGACATACAGTTGTTGTTATTTTCCGTGTTTTGCCATCGTGGTGGTTCTGAGTCATGTCTTGTTTCTTGACTGAGCGGCGGAGTGAGATAGTCGGTCTTGGTTGGAATGGATTTTATTGCAGGACTATAATCGCGCTCAGGAGTTCTGCCCTTGAGTGGACTTTCGGGTAAGGCGATACGAGCTGCAGTCATGGAGACGTCCTCATCATCATCATCTTCGTCGACGATGCATTCATCCTCTTCTGGTAGTGGACTGGTCTCACGACTCCGCGGCGGTGACTTTAGTCCGGACTGATGCTGATACCACCCTGTTCCGTGCTTGCGCCACGGAGGCGGTGACCAGCCTCGGTGGATGTCTTCGGACATGTCGGAGTACACTGAAGTGACGGGACTCCGGAACTGGAGACGCGAGTTGGACGTGACATTCAGCAGATCGGGAGACATGTCGCGCGATTCAAAGTCTTCCATTGAAGCTGTCACCGATGGATGCGAATCGTAGAGAAGCCTTGTGCTTGTGGTCATGCTATAATGTTAGGCAACGGGAAAGCGGTGAGAGGGGGATTTCTTCTTTGACTGATTGATAGATAGATGGATTGATTGATTGATTGATTGCTTGGTTGACGCTTGATTTGATTTGTGGGGTAGCTATAGGAAGGGTGGTGGTAGCGATGACTGATAGCAACGACGAAGACGACGACGACCGTGTTGTTTGATTGTCGATCGCACAAAGAGACGGAAAAGTGTAGTTGGAACAAAGAGAAAAAAGATCGGGAGAGGATCAGGGGATTCGATATGGCGCTATGCGATGCGACACGAATAGTCCAAGTTGACGAGTGACTCGTGGTTGATGCGCATGCGCCGGCGATAAGGGTACACGCGATCGCGAAAGTGACACGGCAGCCTCGTGGACGACGAATGGGGACTTAAGAGGAAAGCTTTGATATATAAACGCGGGTTCACCTATTACTTTGAATGATTGCAATTGTAGCGATATCGATGCGGGAAGAAGAAGAAAAGAAGATCGAAGGATGATCAAGAGAGGAGATTAGAAAAGTGCGAGATGCCCCGGGGGACCTACCTTACCTTACCTTACTGCTGCCACCGTCCTGTACTGACCAGTCCGACCCCTCTCTTAGTCCCATGCGCTTGGGATGGTTTGTGATAGCCTCCCAGCCACTCGCGGCCCGGGGCCGTCTGAGTGTTGGCATGCAAGGTTAGCTGAGATCGACAGGCCAAAACTCCGTTTCGCCATGATATCTGGCAACTTTGGACCTATGACCCTGTCCATCCTCTGGACCCTACGCCCTCTTGTTTCACCGTACCTGACATGTGGCTGCATCACCGTACAAGCACTGTATCATGCACGTCAGCAGCAAACACTCGCTCGAGACAATGTCGACTTTCTCGTGGGCTGCTGGAAGAAGTTCAAGTCGGTCGAAGTATGGCGGGGAAGTGTCGCAGCTCTAGCTCAATGGTGTCTGGCACCATTCTCAAACCTTACCTTCCGCTTCTGCTCCTCGTGTCGGTCTAATGTGACATCGTTGTAATCGCCATTATCATGGCCCAGTGCCGCCACAGCACTGACATGTGCATCCTCCGCTACTCCACTTTAACGGTTATTAGCATTTCCCGCCGCACAGCTAATCAGTCATCATCATCGTACATGAGCCGCATCAGATTTGACTGCACATCCTGGACCGTGTCAGGGAAGTGTCTCACGGAGTGCAAGTGTACTCGGCCACATAGCTTTGTCATCGAACGACATCTCACATTGCAATGGACCTGCGAATAAGACTGTACAAATGTTGATTGACCATTCTGGAGGAAATCGTGCCGAATCCCGTCGTGAACCCTCCGCTTTGACATGATGCTCTGATAGTTTTACTGCCCATCTCAAGTCACACCGTGTGGTAGATATGAAATGTTAAGGATATCACCATCTTCCATCTCTTGCCAAGTACGATAGAGGAAATATGAGACCGTTAGAAAGAATATCCCCATTGCGCATGTCCTCAGTGTTATGCGATGACGCCTGCGAGTACAGTCGCATCCAAGTCCAAAGCCAGAAAGCCGAAAACATGTGCTAACAGACATGGTCCCTTTTTCTGATCTGTGCAATGGTCTGCAAAGCTGTACTCTGCGAGGACGACAATGAAAACCATAGACGCCACCACCGACCGCGGTGTTGAATGTGCCGTAAACTCCAGAGCCACAAGGAAACCCATGAAAAGACGGCCGAGATCGGAATCGCCTGCGCTGAAGATCCAGTCACGGTCTGATCCGGTCGGGCTGCTCTCATGGAGTACAAACAATCGCCAGCACATTCAACGTTGTTGGAGAAAAAGAGAATAGAATGGGAAAGTCGGTCGTCATAAAAGTGTTTGGGGTATCGTGCAATCATAGACGCCTTTAAATAAAAAACAAGGATACGTCCGCCATAATCATTGCAGAGAGAATGTAACTTTTGATGGAGTGCCTAGCTCCACGCCGGGTCACGCTTTTGACCGGACCGACGAGCGCGCACGCAGTCCGATGTGCCGGTCGCTGCTTTACTCGGCCTTCTCGGCACCCTCCTCAGCGGCAGGGGCAGCGTTCTCACCGTTGGTGGGAGCGGCACCGTCCTCGGGGTTCTGGGTGGTGACGTACTCGTTGTAGACACGCATGGCCTCGTCAACCTTGTTACGGAGGGCGGCCTCATCGGTGGTACTGTCAAAGCATTAGCATCATTGTGAGAAAACGGCAATAGCAAAAGGTAAAACTTACAGCTCAAGGAGCTCGGCGTTGTCCATCTCGAGGAGCATACCGGTGATCTTGCCGGCAAGCTCGGGCTGCTGCTCGTGGATCTTGGGGTAAAGAGCCTCACCGAGCATCTGCTTCTGCTGAGCAGGAGGAGCGGCGTTGAGGGCGTTCATGTCAACAGCAGGCTGAGGCATAGAGGCACGCTGCTGAGGAGGGAAGTTTCCGCGAGGAGCCATGCCACCGCGAGGAGCCATGCCGCCGCGCTGAGGACCACCGGGACCCATCATGTTAGGGGGCATACCGGGCATCATGCCGGGCATAGGAGCGCCACGTCCGGCGCCGCGACCACCCATGGCAGCCTGGGTGGCCTGCATGAGCTGAGCATAGGCCTGGGGGTTGGCGTATGCTTGGGGAGGGAAGTTTTGCATTGGAGGGACACCGTAAGGGATCTGGGGCATCTGCTGGGCGTTAGGAGCGCCACGGCCGGCCTGAGGGGGGAAGCGCTGTCCGGCGGGAGCACCCTGGACGAATGGCATCTGGCCACGGGCGGGCATGATGGGCTGGCCACCGGGACCGAAGAACATCTGGGGTTGCATGAACTGGGGAGGCATACCACCAGAGGCGGCGGCCTGCTGCTGCATGCGGACCTGGTTGCGGGCCTGGATGGAGGCCTCGAGCTGGCTCTTGCGGACGTCCTTGCGCTGGGCGAGAGCAACATAGAGAGGCTTGTTGTGGATCATCTTCTGGTTGAGCTCGGTGACAGCTTTGGTGGCCTCGTCGGGGTTGCTGAAGCAGACGAAACCGAAGCCCTTGGACTTGCCGAGGATGCGGAGCTCGCCGCCAATCTTGACCTTGTCCATGTCCTTGGTGAGGCCGTCAACATTGTCGTCCTCGTCCTTCTTCTCCTCACTCTCGGTCTTCTCCTCGGCCTTCTCCTCGGTCTTCTCCTCGGTCTTCTTCTCTTCCTCGCCCTCGCTCTTCTCCTCACCATCCTTGGAGGCGGGGGAAGCGACGCGGTCGGCGGGCTGGGTGTCGCGCATGACCTTGGCCGAAGTGATGGAGCCGTAGGGCTCGAAGATCTTGCGGAGCTCCTCGTCGTCGATGTCGTCGGCCAAGTTCTTGACGTAGAGGTTGACGCCCTGGTACTTGGTGACCTTCTCCTGACGAGCGGCCTCGTACTGTCTGCGGAGCTCCTCCTCACGCTCGTGCTTCTTCTGGGCGCGGCCAACGTAAAGCTTCTGTCCCTTGAAGTCGAGTTCGTTGAGCTCGTCGACGGCCTTGGAGGCATGCTCGTGGTTTGCGTAGTTGACGAAACCGAAGCCGCGGCTCTTGCCCTCCTGGTCACGGGCGAGGGAGGCCGAGGTGATCTCGCCGTACTTCTCGAAGAGAGCGCGGAACTCGTCCTCGGTGGCCTCGCTGTCAATGTTCTTGACGTAGATGTTGGTGAAGTTGGCCTTCATCTCCTCGAACTTGCTCATGCGGTCCTTCTTGGGGATGTGGTGGCCGACAAAGACCTTCTTCTCGTTCAGAAGCATGCCGTTGACGCTCTTGATGGCGCTGTTGGCAGCCTCGGCGGTCTCGTAGTGGACGAAGCCGTATCCCTTGGAGTTTCCGTGCTCGTCCACGGCGACCTTGCAGGAGAGAATGTTGCCAAAGGCAGCAAAGGTGTCATGAAGAGCCTTGTTGTCAATGGCGGCATCGAGGTTCTTGATGAAGACGTTGCCCTGGCCGGTCTTGCGGAGGGCGGGATCACGCTGAGACCACATGATGCGGCAGGGTCTGCCCTTGATAAGGGTGTAGTTGAGCTCCTCGAGGGCGCGCTCGCCGTCGTCAGAGCTGTTGTAGTTGACGTAGGCGTATCCGAGAGAGCGACGAGTGACGGCGTCACGGCAGACACGGATAGAAGCGACTTGGCCGATGGAAGAGAAGAGCTCGAAGAGCATAGCCTCGGTGACGGACGTGTCGAGCTCACCGACGTAAAGCGAGGCCGAGTTGGAGTGAGCGGTGGAAGGAGCGGCCGATGCATTGTCGCCGGAACTTGCGTGAGCGCTGCCGTTGACATCGGCGGCAGGAGAGACGGGCTGCGCAGCAGCGCCTGCTGGGGAAGTTGCGGCTTGGACGTCAGACATTGTGGATTTTTTTGATTTTCTAAAAAGTATCGATTTTCTGATCAATTGTCAAATGTCAGTAAATTGCATAAGACTGTGTGCGAACCAAGCGTAGAAACAAAATCAAGCTTCGACATCCTGCGAAGACTGCTCAGTTGCGGAGAATGCAAAAAGACAATAATAGCAGTGGCAGTTCACAGGCAGGTGCGTGGCTACTGCCAAATCAAGGCACTCAAGGCCATGGCTGCCTGCACCCAGATGAAGAATTTCTCCTTCATCAGGAACCCGACCGCTGATCGCGGGGATGATTGTGCAAGTGCGCGCACTGTCTTGGACGAAGACCATTGCCATTCTCGAGTGAAAGCTCGACTATTATTCTCATGTTTGATGTCCTCGCAAAAGCTTCGCCGATCGTGGACACGTCTATGATATGCGCACCTTTTTTATATTGAGGTTAAAAAAGTGATCCTTTCCGAAGCGACTCGTGTGTTTGGGTGATGGGAACCTTCTAACAACAGGCGTTGCAGAAGTAATGGGCTTTTCTGGTTTTCTTTTCAAATTTTTTTTGGGATGTTACGAGTCTTAAGAAAAGGGGAAGAAGTGCAAAGAAGCACTGGAGCGTGTGTACCTTGAGGGATGTGGATATGACTTGCGTGAAAGAAACGAAGTCTGCTCAAAGAAAAATCATCCTCTCCAAACTGTGCTGCTTTGGGACGCTTGGACCATCTGGCTTTTTATGACCTACCGCCAAGTAATCATGTGATGCTGGTTTCCTCGCCTGGCTTCTTTGTCGCCGACCTGTATTTCATGTATTTCGTGTTATTTGTACATCCTATCTGTCCAGATGGCTGGCCTTTTTCTTCCTTTTCCGCATGTCAATTATTTCAACAATGACTTCAAACCAGAACCGGTCTTTGTTGTGGTTGGCGGTGGAATGTGACGCTTCCTCTCTTCTTTACTGCATGTGCTGAACTATAACCGTAGCGAGGAAGCAGCACCACTTGGCGAATTAGGAAGCTGCAGTGGTCAGCGCGCTCTAGCACCCACATGAAATGTGACTGATCACCATAGTGTGCTCTCGAGAAAGATGTTATTGTCTTATCTTCAAATCCGTCCTATGATCCTGTACATCATAATCACGAGCGAGCCTGCGCTCAGTCTATTGTGTTACAGATAGTATCCAACAAAACGATGCCGTCCTCGCTGTCTGTTAAGTGATGAAAAAGTGCCATGAACAAATCATCCTAACGGATCTTGTCAAACATCAATATCTTCCCAGCCTCCTTGCTCCTGTAAGACAGCTTTTGCTTTCCCCATGACAGCTGTAATGTCCTTGCCTAGCGCACTATCCCACTGATCCTCTAGACAAGCAACCCTCTCTTGTAGCACGCCTGTTTCATGCTCCTCTCTACGTCTCCTGACCTCTGTAAGTTCTGCCTTTACTACATCTACCCTCTCGCCGTTCACGACCCTGCCAATTTCTGAAAACTTGGTCTCCGCCGCTATTGCTGCAGTGCGCACCTCATGTAATAGACACAAGAGGTTGGTCTGATTTTCGATGAATTGATACGCGCTCTTCTTCGCATGCGTGAGTGTTTGCATCAGGTACTGTAGCGGATAATGTTGATAACCTGGATTATCGACAAATTCTTCGGGAGGGATCGCTATTCTCAAAGTTGCGAGAGAATAATTGTCCTGAGCAGGGATCTTTTGTACCACCTCGCCCAGTGCAGGTGCAATGTCCCAGAATGCAGAGAGCTGGATCTCAACTCCGCGACCAACATGTTGGTCTACGATCTCCAAAAGCTGATCAAAGCGCTGCTTCGCGTGCCTGGCGAAATAGAGTTGGGCTTGTTGTAGGTGGTAGCCTAACCTCCCCTCTTCTTCAGCCTGCCGTCGATGTTCACCTGCTGCCCGGCATTGCTCAATGTAGACTTGGGACCGCCTTCTCATCTCCTGCGTCGCCTGATCATACTCTTGCCTCCGAAGCTGTTCTCTTGCTTCGAAGAGCCATTTGAGCAACGTGAGCTGTTCGAGCAGCTCCGGCCGTTCGTCCCCTTCGATTTGTGCCACAACAACCCCTTGTTGAGTGTTCCAGGATTCATCGAGTTGTCTGACCAGCTCTCTGATGCTTGCCTCGCAGGACTCTACCACTTCAGTATACGCAGTATGCTGCCAGGCGTGCTCGACTTGCGGGCTGGATTGCCGCATTTTAATTATTTCTGCAATCTCGCGATGCTTTGCCCGGAGGTTACTTAGCGACGGATGATTATTCTGAAGTGCAGGATAATGACGCGGGTACGGCGGAGGTAGTGTCACAAGCCTTGAAACATCTAATGAGGGAATGAGCGACTGCTTTCCAGGTGCATGTAACACTCTTGACGGTGTCATATCAACATGATCGAGCCTGGCAAGGGTGGCGGGGCTCCCTTCCCCTAGGTTCGTCTTTTCTGGGGGATACTCTTCAGGCGCATACCCGAACGACTTGTCGTTAGTACCCGGTGTGGGTGTGCCCTGACTCGGCGAAGGTTGAGCGGCCAGTATAAGCTCATCGGGGTGAAGACTCATATATTTGCTCTCTTGCTTCGTCATCTCCAACTTGCGACCACCATTGCCAACCGATCCCTCACCACTCCCCTCCCACCATCGACTGGCTGAGCGTCCACGTGATCCTTCTTCACCTACCACAGTGCTCATGGCCATACTAGGTACTGAGCGTATCGGCGAAAGTGATGGCTGGAATCTTTCTCCCCATGATGCGGGGGGTGCTCGACTTTCGGGTCGTTCATCCGCATCGTACAACGAGTCAGTGTCCGTTGCAGGTGTAAGCTCCGTTGCGGACGAGCAAGAGCTGTCACCCATGGCGGCAGAGTTATGGGCGCTTCCTGGTGAGGCCGCCATACGACTGACCTCGTGCACCAGCTCATCCAGCGATTGACGTTGCTTTGGAGAACTATGGCCAATGGTCGACCTCCACATATCTCTAGTCAATTCCATGATCTCGCCCGCCATTGAACCAAATGCATGATTGTAACGATCTCGTCTGATGCGCGATTCCTGGACCATGAAATTTGCAAAGAGCTCCAGCCGAATCCTGTCGGTGGGAGAAGATGCTTCTTGCTGTATGAACATGTGAAACCTCTCCAGACTGGCTTGAGCAAAGGCATCCGAACCTGGAGTAGTTACATCTTGGTGAGCGATACCAGAAGTTACAGCCTTTGCTTGTCGCCGTTGTAGATCGGGGCTAGGCGTATATGGGGGCGTAAGGGCTGTGATACTCAAAGGCGCTTTAGAACGTCCGCCAGATTGAGGGGATGACCGCTCTTCGCGCTCGGCAAGTCTTCTTTCCAGCAGCGGATCCGCCGAGGAAAGAACAAGATTCTTAGGCTTGCGGAATGCTGGCCCTTCGATAGCTGGGCTCCTGCGTACACCACTAGAACCTGACTCGGTATCTGTAGAGATGTCCTTGCCAGCTCTACTTTTTGACCTCCTTTCTAGAATGCTGTCAGCACTAGGGTCCCTCCTAGCCGGCCGTCTGATCAAAGAAATTGGTTGCTGAGGCGCTGGATCTGGTTGAGCAGCTATTGGTGCAACTTCAGCTCTCACCATCGAGTCTGGAATAGGATCATCCTCTACCCAGCCAGCTGGAGTCGGTGGAACAGTGGGTAACACACCCGTGTTGGATGTCCTATAAGGAGCCGTTGATCTCGCCACTGACTGCGTGTCAGGAAACTCAGTGGATGGCTGTTGGCCGAAGCGATTCAGACTGTGTGATCTCACAGAAATAGCTGGTGGCGGTCCTGGCGGTGGTGGTGGCAGAGGCATTCCTGGTTCCCACCGACCAGAATCGGGAGATACTCGATTGAAAGGCTGGTTGTCACCTCCTGAAACGGAGGATCTCGGTAGACTGATGGCTCCAGCAGATATCGCCCTGCGTCCTGCTGGGGGCCTTGGGTTGTAATCTGTTGTAGGCATCATCGGTGAGCTTGGCTGCGAAGGCGATTCATGAGTTTCTGGACGTTTGACCATGGCTGTCAAGGTTTGAAACCTGAACCTAGAGCGAGATGAGTCCCGATCATTTCGGATCGACGTTGATGGAGGTGGTGGAAACTCTGCACGTGTCTGCAACTGGGGAGATGAACGCGGGTTGCTAGGATGAGTCGTCGTGAAACTATTTGCAAGTGGCGAGGATACGTGGACTTCATTACCAAATGTCGACGCCCGCTGCGGTCGAGTAGCATCATTGCCCGCCGGAGGTGTATAAGGGGGTGGCGGAGAAGGCATTGAAGCTAAAACAAGTCACAATAGAACTAACATGAATGTCACGCTAAGAAGTATTCGGAGCCTCAATATAACGAGAGAGTATCGAGAGACAAAAGAACTATGGTGACTTACTCTCCATGCCAGTAGCATCTCTTGTGCTCCCTCTGGATGCGGAGGCGCCAGAGCCAGCTCGCGAGCTTTCTGCATAACCTGGGTGGGACCACTGCCCTGGGTTATACGTTCTTGACGACGTATATGCAGATTCGTCGAAATGAGGCCGCGACGGAGAGAACATCGGGCTTAGAGGAGTTCCAGCATGTGGTTCCTGAGTGGATAAATTCGACAGAGGTCCATGAGCTCTGTCAATTATCGTAGTCATCAAGCGTGATGGTCCAGTTTGCTGGCGTCCATGCGATGAGAAGCCACTGTTCAATTGAGTTGGTGAAGGACGACCATCATATTGGTTGCTCATATTAGTCGTTTGCAAACCTCAATCCTTCTACTTGGGAGGAAAAGAGTAATAGAGGCGGAAGAGACAGTGACCCTGCCACAAGTAGAGAAGGCAAAGTACGCGTTATGGCGCGCATCTTATTATGGCCTTGTTTGTCGAACAAGCTTTCTTCATGCAACCGGATATGTATGGCGAGATGACCTACAGATCATTTTATTGGCTAAAGAAGTCCAACAAGCGACAAGGACGGACATTGTTGCTATTTTGGCTTGTTGCAAAACACCCGTCAGAAAGTGGATGTACGGGAGGGATAGTGGTGAGATGCTGCAAGTAAGACGGCCAATCAAATCCTCTGTTTGTTGTGACATATGCATGGCGTTCTTCTGGGCGCTTAGAAGTCGACTGCCGCGGCGATCTAACCATAGAACTATAAGGCCGAGCAATGAGATAGAGAAGCAAGCGATCAACAGAAAGTGCGTCTAATGAAGTGCTAGCCCCAGTGTCCATTACTGCCAACGAAGAGCGAAACCCCGTACGGCTTGGTGATACTGAGATTAGCTGTATGCTTAACGTAGCACCTGCCAGTATATCTATCCATGTTGACTTTGGCGGCTCAACTCGTCGCAATAATGTCCTGAAGTCTGTCTGTTCTATATATACATTATGCGCATTCACACACTTTGATGACAATATCTACGAAGGTCGACCGTGGCGTCTACTTACAGTATGTAGGTAATTATAAGCAGCAGAGAACGACTTGTCGTCCCTTAATCGGCGCTTGACCCGGTGACCTCCGTATCAGCAGTGAATCTGTACGTAGGCCTAGACCAATGCAATTTACCCTGGGAATATTTAAAATAGGTAGCAAGGAGGTAAGAATATCTTATCTATGGTCAAAGTAGAATAGAGGAAATTGACCAAAAGCAGTTGTGCAGATTAAACAAGATGACCTGACGGTCCTGAGTAGAAAGGTGACTTGCCCCAGACTGTTCGAGCACACACGTCACTACGAGGGTATGTGATACCGAGGTACATTATAAAGGAGCGTGGCCGATCTTACCATAATTACCCTACCTGTCCAAGTAGCTTCACTCTACTTTGCTTCTATTAGTGCTGTCGTACCTCGAATTGGAACGACAACAATCGGAATTTGAGTTACAACCACGACTCGAGTGGGAATTGGACTTGTCATCCGATGTAAGAATGCACAAGAATTGATTAACTGTCCGCCCTGCTGAGCAATCTACCTAGCTGTTTCTTGCTGGCCGTTTGTTTGATAGAAAGGTAGCTAAGGCTTCATCATACTTTCTCGAAGCTATGAATCCAGAGTCGTGGTTCAAGGACCTCACAGCTTACTTCATCTTACTACTTCTTGTTTCTACCCTTGGACCTCTTCTGTTCGGGTATCATCTTGTAGGTGATTGTGCTAGTATGACTCGATGAGCATCATCTAATGAAACTCGCCAGGCTGAGCTCAATGCACCCCAAGATGTCATTACTTGCAAGAAGAAGTCGCTATCCTTGGCTATTTCTCCATCTTTACCGCAATGCATACCTATGAACTCTGGCGAATTTGGACTTGTTTCCTCGATATTTACACTAGGAGGATTACTAGGAGCCCTAGCTTCAGGTCCTGTTTCCGCCCGCTATGGCCGCTACAGGACGATGTTGATGACCACGATACCATTCGTCATTGGGCCAGTGCTAAGCCTTTTCGCGAGCAACATCGGTCTGCTCATAGCTGGTCGACTCATAAGCGGACTGGGTGCTGGATCGGCTGTGGTAATCGTGCCTCTCTACATCTCGGAAATCGCACCACCTGAGGAGAAAGGGTTCTTTGGCGCCTTCACCCAGATCATGATCAACATGGGTATATTCATTGCGCAGCTACTTGGCTATTTCTTGAGCAAAGGGCAAATGTGGCGAATCATCCTCGCTGTCGGAGGCGCAATTGGGTTAGCACAAGCCATCGGTCTTGCCCTTGCAGGTCAGGAGAGTCCGAAATGGCTTGCCGAACGAGGCGAGGGTAAAAAGGCAAAGGCCATCCTCCGAAAAATCCGCGGCCACGAGGCTGATGTGGACGAGGAGATCACTGGCTGGGGCCTCCAAAGCGCCGAAGATATGCATGATGAGGAGCAGAGTCTCTTGCATAACGAAGAACGTGAGCCGAGCAACCCTAATGCCCAGCCAAGTGCAGCTTCTCAGACGACAATGAAGGATGTTGGAAACGAAGCAGAAAGAGAGATGATCGGTGTCATAGGCGTCTTGATGAGTCCTGAATCGCGACCCGCTGTATTTGCAGTCATGGGCATCATGGTCGCACAACAGCTGCTGGGTATCAACAGCATTGTCATGTACGGCGTGTCCCTACTATCCGATCTACTGAAAGCCAATGCTGCCCTCCTGACTGTAGCAGTTGCTGGCTTCAATATCATCATCACTACTGCCGCTGCACCACTTCCGGACAAGTTAGGTCGAAAGACTTGCCTTCTGCTCAGTATCACCGGCATGGGTATCTCGTCCTTACTGCTTGCCATTGGTATCATGAAGAGCCTGGAGGTGCTTTCTGCCATCGCTGTCTTGACCTTCGTCGGTTCATTTGGAATCGGCCTCGGGCCAATTCCTTTCATATTGTCATCAGAACTCGTCGACTCAAAGGCCGTGGGAGCAACGCAGAGCTGGGCATTGGCAGCCAATTGGATAGCAACTTTTGTTGTGGCACAGTTCTTTCCTATCGTCAACGAGAAGCTCGGGAAAGGCAAAGTATACTTTGTCTTTGCCGGACTCGCCGCGATATTTTTTGTATTTGTTGTATGGAGGGTACCAGAAACTAAAGGCAAAGCGGACGTAGACGAGGTATGGGGTCGAAAGAGCAGCAGCCGAAATGTCGACTGAAAAGGGATGGTTGATGATCAATTCTTCACATCCAGAGAGATCAAGCTGTTCAGATCTGGTGACGAGACGACTATATACTGCTGCACGAATCGACATTCAACCGCTGATTGATGTGTCGAGATAGTCCATGTGTAATGGTGCAACTCAGTAACATTACCGCCTGCCATCCATGCGTCTCCTCACTAATCTTGGTACAGGTAGATCAGGCACCTTGATCTGCGAGTATTTGCGTGCGCAGGGCGGTCCGAAAGTATTAGCTATTCGGGTATCCTACCTACCTTACCTACTGTAGGTATTTAGGCATAATCCGGTCACGTACGTAAGGTTGTACTCCAAGGTCACTTTTGACGAGCTCAGCAGGAGTTGTAGGTCGTTCTTGCCTCGATGCAGGTGGTCACTCTGATGCCAGGTGTTTGTAAGTCTTCTCAAGTGCAGATGTCCCCGTATCTCTGAATATAGCCCATAGCATACACCATTCATAATATCACAGCAAAATTGATACAACACATATTCGTTACAAAGCATATTCAAGTTGCATACACCCT
Source organism: Neodothiora populina (assembly GCF_041146345.1). NCBI lineage: Eukaryota > Fungi > Ascomycota > Dothideomycetes > Dothideales > Dothioraceae > Neodothiora > Neodothiora populina. Next base: position 1,727,372 of record NW_027191417.1, read on the forward strand.
TTATAAACAGATACATCCTTGTCCTTACTCATCCACCTCACGAAACGGCGAAACGGTCATCCGATGTTTCTCGAACCAACTAGCTTAGACGAAAGGACTGCTCGTGATGCAGCACAAGCTTTACCTCTCGATCAATCTACATCTGCCATACAACAAACTCGAAACCCCATCAGCCGAGCAGTATCGTCGCTGAGTGAATGGCTTGAGGGTCATCCACCAGGCTCGACGATTAAACGCAATGACCATAGGTATTTGGAGGATTCTATGGACGATCTGCCAGTTACATCGTCTTTCGACATTATCAGCGCAACCTTAAGAACGTTGTTGAGACATCTGAAACGAGCAGGTCCCGTAAACCTGATTCCGGAAAATCTGTCCATCGTCACCCGGGGCTTCTAGCATCGTCCACAGAACGATGAGGATTGGGGTTCTCCATCCATTCCATGTCCCGAAATTGTTCAACCGCCGTTCAGAGAGGCTCTGATCGAGTATGAAGTCAGGAAAGGAAAGCAATTAAGCGCCCCTGCAACTACCGCGTCATGCTCCAGAGTGGCCTCGAAAACGGCCGGCGCTGATAGCGTTCGGCCTACTTCACCACCCCTCACGTTGACGGGCCCGGGTTCGAATGTCAACTATGTTCAGCTTCGACGTGGTGCCATTGCAGCACAAGAGAGTGTTGCACCGAGTCTTCCGGTGGCCCCTGAGCCCATGAGCGAAAAGCGCAGAGGTAAACAGAAAGCCGTGACTGCAAAATTTCCCGACGACCGACACGATTCAACGTGGCAAGGAGAGCCGTTTCAGGAAGAAGACCACACTGAAGCACGCAAAAGAGAAGCTTCACGTGCCATATCACAATTCCCGTCCCTACTCACGAAGGCACTTTACGCCGCCCAGAACGATCTTCCACAGCCTAAAGAACAAGCCAGTGAGAAGGCGCATGTTACGTGCAGTCACGTCAGAAACGTCAGCATCGTGAGCCCACATTCAAAACCAAATCTCAAAGCAATGAGTGGCTCGAGTGATGAGCTCTCGCCTGGGTTCTGGGAAGAGGCTCTGACCCCATCTGATGAGGAACGTCCGTTACGGTCACGTGTAGAACACGAAAGCGAGTCTTGGGAAACAGACAGTGATGCGCATAGCGACACAAGCGCAGACTCCTTGAGTTCAACGGATTCCGCTCAGAAACTAGCGCCTCCAAATGTCGTGCTTAGTCTGCCTTCCCCTCTGGGAGTGGCCGATGTTCCACAGTCAAAGCCCAAATCCTTCATAGACAGAGATGTAATCACCCACGACCCACTGTCGAAGAAGGATCATCGTCGAAAAACAAGTGCTCGTACGGAAAGGAATCCATTGCAAGAGAACCAATCCTCGGATCATGAAGGAGGATGGATTCATGCTCCCATACCTGATACCGAACTTGAATTGTCACCAGAAAATATCTTAGAGCAACTGGTGAAGAGAGAGCCCTCTCCGAATGCAGCCCAACGAGTATCCGTCCATGAACGAGCTACTTTGCCATCCGCAGAAGTTGTCTACGGTCGAGAAATGGCAAGGCAAAAAACATTAGCTCAGAGTGATAATTTGAGGCGCGAAATGTCACAAACCTCTATCGACACTGAGCAAAATACTAGCCAGGACGGCACTGAAACGAACCTACTGTCCCGTCAAGAGCCTAAGGCTGCGCAATCCTCTGCTCTGCCCGACGCAAGCCCCAGGGTATCGCCTTTCAGATCGCTATATGCTGGAGGAGACCGAGTCAGAAGGAAACGGACTGAAGCGACACCTGCGGCACGCACAAAAGCCTCGGATCTAACCTCAAATAAAACACTCCAGCGAAGTCCTCTGTTGGCTAAGAAGGCTCACAGGCGCAGCGCATTGTCTGAGCGAACTGAGGTACAACACCATCGCAAAAGTATGATTCCTGAGCCAGTCATGCACCCACAATCATTTGATGATGTCGCTGTTGGACCTTCACAAGTCACGGCAACCTTGCAGACAACCAGGTCAGGAAGCCCCCACGACATTGCAGATGACGACGCCTTGTCTGGAAGATCGAGCGACATACCAGCTGCTCTCGACAAGCCCACCTCGGAACGACTGCGGTATCACTCAGGCAACAGGGCTCTGAAGTCCCACAGTAGGTCTCAGATCAATCATTCGACCAGGGTCTCCGCCAACTTGAGGCAAAGTAAGCGCATAGGAAAAGTCGAGAGTAAGCACTCACGTAGATCCAATGAACCTAGAGCACGCGAAAGCCAAATCTCTCAAGAAGCATTAGACACAGGCAAGGTTAAGGTAGACATGCAGCGACTTGATCGTTCTGCCAGACCTCTGGGTATACACACACCAGGTCTTGGGTCTTCTTCAGCCCTACACAGTCCATACATGAGAACCAGGGCCTGTGGTCAGACTCTTGCTCATAATCCAAGTATAACAAAAGCTACCAAATTGACCACGCTTGTTGGCTCACCAGATGCGATCACGATCACGCTGCGCTCAATCCTGGAGACAGAGGTTGTTGCTGAAGGGTCATGCGCTGGGAGTCTACCTGGAGTCGATATGCCAAGTATAGCCACGTCTCCTATGCAAGACGAACAACCAATGATGTCTACACAAACCGATGAGGCGACTAGGCCACATCTCATGCATCGACGCAGTACCGCAATCAATCTCTCTGCGGCAAGCAAAGACACTGTTTCCACGGAAGAATACTCGCCACTTTCAAGTCCATTGCAAGCAATCATTCGTGCCTCAGTATCCCGAAATGGTCCTGGACATGACCTGTGTCCAGAGAGGATAGAACCTAATGACGAGGAATATGCCTCATTGGTGCTCACCAGTGTTACACAAAATCAGACTGATTCGACCAATGTCCGCGATGAGATTTTCCCAGAGCCACGAAGAGATCAATCTCGTCCACAATATCGGAATCTGTCGCAAGGATCCATTCTGCCTCACACTCCAGAGTCATCTCCTCCACGATCGAACGAATTCCAGGCAAGCCCTGGGTCTAGAAGACAAGGCATGAGGACGATTCGGATGAGGAGACGAGTCAGCGGACAGTGGAGTGGTAGTCCGGGCCCGCCATCGTTTAATGCAGCATCGTCATCGCCTCTTCCTTCAAGGTTTCTAGAATGGACAAGAGATGATACTGCCTCCAGAGGCATCGACTCGGCTTTTTCTGGTAGTGACGGCGCTGCTCTTGCATCACAAGTGATTGATCATAGTCATAACGAGCCAGATTCGGCTTTGGCGAACTCTCGGGAAGACATGCATTCTAGGGCTGGCAGTCTGTCTGATTCTCGCACATCGTTATACGGTGGAACGATACCTACGGACAATAGTGCACGTACCTACCTTGAACGAGGAACGGTGGTTCACCAGCCGGACGGTTCGTTCAGTATCTGGTATCTGGGAATACCCTGCACAGAGAACCGAGTGAACAGAAACCGACATGCTCACTTGAGAGGAGGCACTTACGATCAGTCTTTCGAGGAGCCCTCATTGGATCTGGACACGTCGACCGGTCCGCAATCATCAGGCAGGATCACCGGTACTGTACAGTGGTCTCAGCTTCGAAGACTTCGGGGCGGAGCAGAACAATTTTCAAACTACCAAGACTCCGACCATGACGAGAATGCCCAGAACTGCATCAGTGATACCGAAAACGAAGATGAAGCGGAAGAAGACACATTCCACACAGTGACACATTCGCAAGCGAGAATCCTCGACCAGTCTACAAGTCCACCGTTCGATACGAGGATCTCTCGGCGATTTGCTGTTGCAGATGTCGGACAATTTCTACGCTACGGTGACGAAGAAGAAGGAGCAAGGAGTCAAATTATTGAACCTAACGAACGCGTGTCAATCGTAGGGATTGAACGATCTTCTGGCTCACCACGCTCCGGTCACATAAAGAGTAGCTCAATCGGAGGGTCGCTTGGGAGATCTGGTGCGTTGTATGGCACAAGGTTATTGTCAGGACCTCGCCGCGGGCACGAAGTCATTGCTACTCCACCCAGTTGTGCTAGATGGAAAGGAAAAGGCAGGGGAACCAGCACTACATCGGTAAAGAAAGTGAGTAGTCCACCGGACGAGTACACTATTCACGAGGCAGACCCTGCCAGGATGCATTACGGAGAATATGTTCGGCACTATGGCCCGAGACGGAGCGCTAAGGATGGGTCATACCACGGCGAGGCGCCACCCATCGATCCGATCGAGTGGGATCTTGGGCGACTATACGGTCGTAACAGTGATGAGCTTGACAGGATCCTTCGCGATGAAGCCAGAAGCCCAGATACTTTTGATCATGGGAAGCGGTTTTTGAGCTTCCGACGTAGACTACAAGGCTTACGATCTCGAAGCTCCTCCAGTGGACCATCGACAAGTCAGATGAATTCACCCTCTGGACGACCACCACTTGTTCGCACACGCGGCCCTAGTGATCCTATGGAAGGGCCGAGCAATTCTCGGCTGCGATCTGGAAGGATAAACCCATCTGATGGCGAGCCATTGTCAAAAATCCCCATCGACATGCACGACCTGAGAGAGAAAGGAAAGAAACTAGCTCATTCGGTGAGAAACGTGCTGACCAGAAACAAGAGCGAGAGATGGGAAGATGCACACAGAACTGCTGATGATCGGGCCAATATTCCAATGTCTACATCTGGGGGTTTGGAGACATCCCCTCCAAGCTATGAGGATGATGTACCTCCACCTCCGGCGACGGAAGGCGAGATGTCGCAAACGGTTCGTGAAGTAGCACCCCACGAAGATGCTCAACTCATGCAGGATATGCAACGTCGTCTAGCTCGAGAGCGCGCCGCCTGTAAGGACGAAGTACCTCTCACTGACAACGAGGCTGTTGCCAACGACACGCTGCTGGAAAACCTCGAAGGTGATCTGCAGACACAAATGAGAAGAGCGATGCGGAACAAGAGCCACAACGAGGAGGATACGGCGTACTTCCGACGAGTCGCCAAGGAGTTGCGAGAGAGCAATAATTCAGACAAGTCGGACCGGGTGATGTTGGAAGACGAGAAGCTGCGCGCACGAGGATATAAGTCAAGAGAGCTTGCTTCTGATGACTTGCTCTCCCTGGTCTTGCATGGTCCGCCTGCTGGTCGTGACCACAACTCTATCACGGGCAAAGGTATGATGCCAAGAAGTAGGAGAGGCTCATTCGCAGGTAGCAGATCCCGAGACTCGTCCATAACTACACCTGTCCCAGTCCTAGGCAAGGGCAAAGAACGAGCTCACGCGCAGGAGGAGGAGCATGGTGGCTACGCAAGCCCCATGCCAAGGCGCAGGAGAAGCTTGCAGGTGGATGTCAGGGAGATCGAGGACAATGACTCTGTCGAGGGACAAGTCATAGATGAGGAAGACCTACATACAGCGCATTCGGAACAAGAGGTAGACGACACTGCCGGGCATGGCGCGAGAGATGAGGCTTCGCGAAGTCGTTACGATACCTTAGCAGAGATCGATGCAAGCGGTCTTGGCCAGGCCAGAGCGGACACGAAGTCTACGTAGGCAATCCATCACAGCAGATATGGCTTGTGACGGACTGGCGGTGATCACAAGTCCTAGTGGCTCGGTTGTACAAGTCACAGCTGAAGGTGAGGTGGCGGGCAGAAAGCAGCACTCGGAGTGGCTATATGAGTAAAAGACGATGGGTTAGATGGTGGGTTAGTCGCTGCCAAGGAGATTCAGTGATTCGTGGAGAATCCATAGCATTAATAAATGATTAATTCAGCGAATGATAGAACAACAAGGCCAAGCGGATGTGATGATTCGTCATGCTGGATGCATCTCGCCCGTCGGTCCAAATGGCTCTGACAGTACAGTTGCTATGGATGTGATTCAGCTCAGAGGCGAAGTTGAAACTCAACACGAGGGTCGACCTCAACTAGCAGTAATTAATTAGCTAAACCCCAGACTCCGAATCTCGACTCTGGCCCGACCATCTGTCACTACTTGACTAGTTTCCAGAGTAAAGATGATCTTATATTGAACATACATCTCTGTTGACCACCCGCGTGCTTCTGCTTGCACTTCTCCAGACCCCGTTCATTCTCTCACCCCTCTCCATAGCCACTCATATGACAAGGGACCGTGAAAGCCCAACAAGAACAACAACAACAACAACAACAAGCACCAAATGATGGCAGCACCCAACGGCATGAACCCCGGGGTGGGGGTCCCATATGCGCCAGGAGGCGGGATACTGCCAAACGCAGGCCACCACAACGACGTGCAGCACATATGGAAGCTGGTCGAGGAATTGAGCAGTCAACTGCAGGAGAACCGGCAGAAATACGAGGACTTGAGGGAGAGTATCGCGAGGGCACAGGTATGCGGTATTGCACTTTCTGACCGGTGTTTGATCTTAATCTCTGTCACAGACCAGACCGCAAGCGCAAGTGCAAGTGCAGCACCTCTCGCTCCTGCCGCCGCAGGAGAATGGACTCGTCAATGGAGACTCTGGTATGCTACTGCTGTCCTTTGATCCAGCTCACCACTACCACGACACATGCTGGAACCTCGCAGCATGCCATGCCTTGCAGCCTACTGACGCGCCAACCCTCTCACAGCATCACACCCCCAGCAGCAGTCACCCTCGACCTCAACAACCAGAACCACCACCACCAACGCCAGCCAACAACCGCAACAACCACAACAAGCGCAGATCGCCTACCTGAACAACGCCCTAGCGCACGCGCAGACCGCCATCGCCGACCTCGAGACCCAATCCACATCGCAAGACTCGCTTCTGAGCGCCTACGAGTCCGCGCTGCAAGAGACGACGGCGCGCCTGCGCCAGCACGCCTACGAAGCCCAGTCGCACACCATCGCGCTGCACGCTCACTATAACTCGCTGCTCGAGCAGGCGCGCAACGAGACGGTGCAGGCGCAGCTCGTGCATCAGGCCTGGCAGGCGGGGTTGGGAAGGCTGGCTGAGGGGGTTCGCAGCGCGTATAAGGAGGTTGGCGAGGGCGAGACGAAGAATCGACGCCGCTTGCAGGGGCTCAGAGAGGAGAATAGGATATTGCGACGTATGGCTGGGTGGGAGGATGGGAACGGGCACGGCGGCGATTGGGATAGTAGTGATGAGAGCGGGAGTGACGAGGAGGGAGGAGGAGGAGGAGGAGGAGGAGGAGGAGGAGGAGGAGAGAGGAGAGATGGTGCTGCTGGGGATGCAAGAGATGGCGATGGTGGGCCTGGGGCGCTGGCTAGAGGGAGGGGCCGCATGATGGGTTTGGGGTTGATGTGAGAGACACATCACACGTGCTTCGACACTGCAACCAGCAACATGACCGGGACATCCTTCTACCGAAAGCGACACGGATCATCATTCAGAGACAACATCTCGCACGCTCGGCCTCGAACACCAGATAGAAGTTCGCAGAACGCTTAGAGACATGACTTATCTTGCATCAACACTTGGTATAGCGAAGGAATGGATACCCACCGGGCGTTTTTCGTCCCCAATCACTCACGCCTGAGTTCTGGAGCTACAGGCAGACTGGGATCTTACATGTAATTCTTTTGCACGCATCCCTAGGCGGGAACATAGAAGGCGAATCGACACGCCCACCTTTTTCACTTGCATCATGCACTCGAGAATGGAGGTTGGGTGTTCTCATCACACGTCGGTCGTTGTCAAAACCATGTTATATACGCAACGTATCTGTCGAGGAGTCTAATGATACCGAGGGTCGATGAACCGTTTGCAGAAGACTAGTAATGGAGGCCCATGTAGTCGCCTGCTGTCACTACTACTCGGCAACCCAGACAGCAGCCATTCCCATACCGGTACCCACACACATACTAGTCACACCAATCTGCTCCTTTCTCCTCTTGAGCTCATACAGCAACGTACTGACCTGTCTTGCACCCGTGCAACCAAGCGGGTGACCGAGCGCAATGGCGCCGCCCTTGGGATTGACCTTGGCCATATCGATGCCCAGCTCCCTGACGCAGAACAGGCACTGACTGGCGAACGCCTCGTTGATCTCCCAGACGTCGACGTCGTCCTTGGCGATGCCTGCCTTCTCCAGCGCCACGGGGATGGCTTTCCACGGTCCGATGCCCATGAGCAGAGGAGGCACGCCGACGACACTTGCGGTCACGTATTTGCCGATGATCTGCTGGCCGAGCTTCACCGCTGTGCTGCGCTTCATGAGCAGGACCGCGGCGGCGCCGTCGCTGATCTGCGAGGCGTTGCCGCCGTGGATGCTGCCGTCTTTGGCGAACGCGGGCCGGATCTTGGAGAGAGACTCGGCCGTCACGCCGGGACGTACGCCGTCGTCTTTGCTGACGGTTAGGGTCGTTTCTTCGTCCGTCTTGGGGTCCGTATATTTGACTGTCAGGGGCACGATTTCCTCGTCGAACAGGCCGCCCGTTTGCGCTGCGGCGGCTTTGGCGTATGACGAGGCGGCGAACTCGTCTTGGTCTTTGCGTGTGATCTGCTTGTCTTTGGCCATGTGCTCCGAGAGCACGCCCATGGGTACCTTGCATTCCGCGGCGGACTTGTTGTTGTTTAGAAGATCCGAGAACTCGGTGACTGCGCCAGGGCTGTGACGGTTGGTAAGCAGACTGCACAGGGGTATATGTTGAGCATGGAGAGTGATGACGAGCTGGAAGGGAAAGTAAAAGAGGACAAAAAGAAAAAGGTAAAATAACGAACCCATATTGCGAGCTCATGCTCTCGACGCCCGCGCCAACGCCAATCTCAATCATGCCGCATTTGATCGCGTTTGCAATCTCAACGCAAGCCTGCAAACCACTGCTGCACTGTCTGTTCAAGGAGTGCACTGCAGCGGTATCTGGAAACCCAGCAGCCAAAGCGGCAGCTCTGAACTCAGTCGCGCCTCCACCTGGAGGGAGCACAGAACCGACCGCTATGTCTTCCACGAGAGAAGGGTCCATCTTGCTACGCTCGATCAGAGCCTTGAATGCGCCTTGTAGTAAGTCCGCCGCCGCTGTGTCCTTGAATCCACCCTTGCCGCCCTTGGTGAGGGGAGTCCTTAGACATGCGGTGACGACAATGTCGTCTGGGTGCTTCTCTAGGATGGCTTTCTTGTTTGGAGGCAGATCTACCTCGGAAGCACGAAGATGTGAAGAAACTTGAGACAGTCGCTCTTGAGCTATCGTACGAGATCAGACTGAGCTTCGGTATATAGTTCGACACGGAACTGATCAGTGGTCGTTCTTACCCATGCTAGGTTTGCCTGTCTGGTTGGCCATATTGACGTTTATACTTGAACTCGTTGAAATGGAAAAAGGTAAAAGTGGAGGAAGAATGTATGGATGAGAGAAAGCAGATGAGGATAGGAAAACAAAGATAATCAACTCTACTACTGTACTTTCTGTCCCTCCTTGCGCGCTTGTGACAGTCCGGGGATGATGATGTATCTCTCTTTCTAGTGTGGAGGGAGTGTGGAGAGTCGATGACCGAGGCGCCTCGGCTTCATATGACCGCCAAGCCCTGTCTTCGGTAGACGCCTGAGGCCATCCTCGTTCACTCTATTTCCCTATAGCTCTCAATGAACCGTCTTCTCTGAACCGAGCAGCGTTTGAATTAACATGTGTCCGGGAGATAAATCGTAGCGTGGAGCGCCCCAGTCTCGTAATCCAGCGTTATTGTGTTGCGACCTCATTGATGGCGACAAAATTCGACAGGATGAGAAAATGCAGTGACCAAATCCCCATACAATCCAGGGGGGACAAGATTGCATTCATGGTGCTCGTCGTACTTGCAGTCACCTATTTACATGGAATAAACCGAGTCAATGTTATTGGTTGACTCGATATCTCATGTGTCTGCGATCAGCGAAGCGTCTTGTGAGGTGATCAGATGTGTGAAGCCGGCCGACCTGACGCCGACGCCAAGCTTGCTTCATTTCTCATGTGAATCTTCACCTCTCAAATTTATGCTTGCGCCAGGCACACAAGGCAGACATCGTTGACAAAAATGGTACGGGTTTCGGAACCAATATAACATTAATACCAGGAAGACTTGGCTGAATCGTAAAGGTACACGCAGATGCCTCGAATTTTGACACCAACGTGAGCAAGAAGGATGCGTATGCTCAGGTTCTAGAGCAAGCGCGGGCGCTGTTTTTCGAACAGAGAAATTGGGTAAGTCAGCAGTGAACTCTACAGACGCAGAAACAGAAGCTGACTGAACCTAGGTCTGGTATGTCGTCGACTTAGGAATGCGTGCCTGAATCACATAACTGACTGGATTTCATAGCAATCTTGCAAATGCAGCTTCCCTTCTCTGGCACGCCCTGCACGCTCTACCTGCGCCATCGAATGCGGTGAACTGGGCTGGATTCTATGTGCTGGATAAATCCAACCCAAGTAACTTGATACTGGGTCCTTTCCAAGGTAAAGTCGCATGCCAGACCATCGCTTTCGGGCGAGGTGTATGTGGGGCTGCTGCAAAGGAAGCGAAAACGCAGCTGGTGCCGGACGTAGACGACTTCCCTGGACATATTGCATGCGACGGCGACTCACAAAGTGAAATTGTCGTTCCTGTCATACAGAACGGAAAGGTATGGTTCTCATGCCGGGATATCATGTTCCAAGGTAGCCTTGACTAAGATGTTTAGGTCGTTGCCATCATCGACATCGACTGCGCTGTGAAAAGTGGATTCGATCAGGATGATCAGACAGCGTTGGAGCAACTTGCACAATTGATTGCTGAGTCATGCGACTTTTAGAGTGATGGCAATGTGTTTGCAGGCAAGTGCGTTGACGGCCTGTATCTGAGACCAGAACATGGAGTATCAGAACATGCTGATGGATCACGGGTAAAGAAAAGAATATTAGATAGATGATTGTCAGAAGTTCAGGTCTACTTGCTAGCTCAAGAACCTTTCACCTCGGTGTTTGCAGTCTCGGCATAAAGTCCTTGAAGACTCATGGCTTCTAGACCTTGAACGCATATCAGGCGAACCTGGAGTATGCTTTAGTCTCCAAGTATAAACGAGGTAGCTTCGCTCATGGCGAGATATACTACAACTAGATCTACGAAGAACAAGCTTGCTTCAGGATACAAATCGTGAGCACAACGATTAGTAGATTCTGGCTTTCCTTGACCGCCTACAACACTGAAGTCCCGGACCCACTGTCTTGCAGGTTTTTAAGACGACCATGGGTCGTCCGGTCCTACTTTCGCGAAAGACCTCCGCAGGACAAATATATTCTCGATTCTCCGCGAACAAATCCCCACTTCCCCCACAAGGATCTCCCGAGATCTTACCCCACAAGGTCACCTGGCATGTACTACGTCACTATGGTACCTGGTAAGGATAAATGCCATGCCGAGATCGACAGTAGATGTCCATGGCAGAATAAATTTGTACATGGTGATTGGGAGTCTCATCAATCAATCATTGGGAACGCGAGACAGCGGAAAGCACTTACCATGCGACCTGCAGAACTCTCAACTCTCACTAATCACTACTGAAGTTTCTGGTGTCTTGTATGTGACAGTCATTTCTATTCAATACCCATCTCCAATTAGCCTTTACATGTGGGTCATTCAAGGTGTACCTTGACTTGCCTCGTGCGCGACTGTCGATCAGGTCTTCCTTTCCAGCCTCCTCTATCCTCAATGACACACTCGGACCGATATACTGGATGATCCGGTCAGAACCCACTATGCATGTTACTGCCCCGCCTGTTCCTACCCCGCCATAATGTGGGTTTGTATACACCAGTCACACCACAGATGCAGCATATAAGAAGCGAAGAGCGCCCTCTTCTGGCGGTCAAGTTCAAGACTTTGCACTTAAGATATTGTCGTCATGTTTACCAAGGTGCTTTGGAGCAGCATTGCGCTGCTAGCGAGTGAAGCCGCAGCTGCTAACTTTGTCACAAATGGACTCGCTCTGACGCCGCAGATGGGCTGGGTAAGTTGTTTCGTACACCTTCCAGACTTGAATATGGTGATCACTTTGAAACATGAATCACCAAGACTGACGATCAAGCCAGAACACATGGAACACGTTCGCCTGTGATGTCGACGAGGAATTGATCCTGAGTACAGCCCAAACCCTAGTTGATCTCGGTTTCCGCGACGCTGGCTATCACTACGTCGTTCTCGATGACTGCTGGTCAGATGGTCGCACGAGTAATGAAATGCTCAACCCGGATCAGACAAAGTTTCCAAACGGCATGAAGTATGTCGCTGACCATATCCACTCCCTCGGGATGGGGTTTGGCATGTACTCGGATGCTGGCGCCTATACTTGCGGTATGTACTCTGGTAGTCTCGGACACGAGACCGTGGATGCTGCGACCTTTGCAAGCTGGGGCGTAGATTACTTGAAGTACGACAACTGCTATAACGAAGGTCAGAGCGGCACCCCTCAGATCACTCAGGCTCGCTACAAGACAATGAGTAATGCGCTCAATGCTACAGGGCGACCCATCCTCTATTCCATGTGCAATTGGGGTGAGGACAGCCCCTGGAATTGGGCACAGACAGTAGCAAACTCGTGGCGTATGTCTGGCGACATCACCGACTCCTTCAATCGTCCCGATCCTCGATGCCCTTGCACGGAGGCTTACGACTGCAACCTCCCTGGCTTCCATTGCAGTGTCATGAACATTCTCAACAAGCAAGCCGCATTCCCTTCAAAGTCTCAACCCGGAGCCTGGTCCGATCTAGATATGCTTGAGATTGGCAACGGTGGCATGAACGACGAGGAATACAAACTTCATATGACTATGTGGGCCGCAACCAAATCACCCATGATCATTGGTACAGACGTGAGAGCTCTGGACGCAAACGCATACAGTATATACACCAATCCGGCCATACTAGCCATTAGCCAAGACCCCTCCGGCTCATCAATCGTTCGCAAGTGGCGCTACTTTCTTGACCCAGATGAGAACGGGGAGGGCGAAATCAGCATGTGGAGCGGTAGTCTTTCCCAGGGCGACTACATCCTCGTCCTGCTGAACGGCGCAAACTCACCCATGAGCATGAACGCCACTCTTGCCGACATCTTTGTCGACAGCGGCGGCGCCGAGTCCGACGAGGTGAAGCAGAGCTGGGACGTGTATGACCTCTGGGCCAACCGAATGCCAAACAGTACTGCGAACATGATTCTCGAAAGCAACAGCACCATGGCTGCAATGAATGTTACGAACCACTACTGGAACGCAACTGAGACTAGCTTTGCGGACGGTATTGCAGCCAATAAGTCGATCTTGTTCGGCAAGAATGTCGGGGTCGTTGATGCCATGGGTACAGTGACTGCAGAGGTACCCAGACACGGTGTCATGGCGTATAGACTGAGACCAAGAGGTTCGCCAACGAGCAGAAAGAGAGACGAACTATGATCAGAGTGAAGTAGTAATGTAGATGACGCCACACATCTCAAACAACCAGGCCTTATGAAGCCGCTTTTTCCACCTACTGTCACGTACGACCATAGGCAGCTGAGAACTGGGCATCCCGTCCGCTCTGCCAGACATAAGCAGTTGACCGGCAGATTAGTACTAGGGTAGGTGACTACCTGGGAATCCCTGCTGTCGTACGTTTTGCGGTTGATGTTTTTGCAATCTTTTGCTCTTTTTAGCGCCCATTGGTACTGTACCTCGTGGTATCGATGATCCTCGATACAAGAGTCTGGAAGCATAAATGCAGCACCTTGCAAGCACCACGTTCTGTCATCTTCCTGTGACAGTTTGAAGACCGAGACTTTTCACAGATCTGACTTGAATATCGTGCGCGTTGTGTATGTGTGCCCAGCACATACTTTTTCACATAGTCAACAACATGGCCGACATGTATTGCTGAAGATATGGAAAAGAAGAAAAAAAGAAAAAAAGGCATGCTTTGCCAAAAGACATAATTCTACTGATGTATAGAGTTGCATGACAAAAGAAATATTGCTTCGACTGAGAATCGAACTCAGATCTAAGGATTTCCTAGTCTTGGACCAAGTCATGCATAATATGAGACCTCCGTACTAACCGTTATACTATCGAAGCTGAGCCGAGTTTGAAATTCGGGATAGTGTCACGTGCTGATGATTTTAACGTCTCGGCGGCTATATAGCTCGCAGTCACTCCACAATGGGTAGCTACCACATCATGTTCATCCTGGGTCCCATGAATTTTAATTGGGATGGTATAAATACCAATTACGCGAACCTACGAGGTATGGTTAGACGACTGTCGCACGGCACACGATGACTCGATTGGGCAACAAGTCCCCCCCTTGCAAGCATGATCTTTGCCTATTTGGAGTTCAGGGATTTCTGTCCTGACCGAACTCGCCAACCGAGAGTAGAGGTCATGACAAATTGAACGAATAGCGTGAGCATGAGCCTCAGTCGGGACCATGTCCATCACTTGGGCACCTTTCCCCTCATGATGAGGGTCCCCGTTTCATACTGATACAGACACAAGGTCTTCCAAGAGTCGACCTGGACGATCAAAATTCGTCTTTTAATAGATGTGTATAGCAAGCCTATTGAACCATGGAGTGGCATGAAGCAAGGGGTTTCACGATTCGATGATGCTGAATATTCTACCCAGATAAGTCCGGAGGCATCAGCCAATCGACCTCGATGCGCACGCAAAGTGGGTATGTGGGCGACTGTGGCTTGTACTGTAGAGGCCGAGGATGAGGAGAGCATATCTCGCCACGACACTGGCATCACTCCACCCAGACGATCGTCCCCAAAAACCGACCGGTAGGCCAATGGCCTGTTCACAGATCGACCATTTCGATAATAAGAGAAAATCATCCGCAGGAAACGAGCACGCACATACGGTTCTCCGGTATGGCTGGCCAAGTAAGACAGTGTCGATGCTCAACTCGACATACACGCAATGATTGTGGCCTCGGAAATTGCCTATGAAGAATTGTGTAATTTTGGCGAGTTCGCTATCGTGCTGCCTGATGTCTGGGTTGTAAGGAAGGGTTGTCCATACTTGTGTGTTCTATGGGTTTGTAGTGCGGAGTGTAAACAAGAGCTATATGTCGTACATCTCCTGATGATGGGTGGACTGTATTCTACGCCGGATCAACATGATTCATCGCTGAATCATTCTAGCTGATTGCAGTCAACGCACCATTCTACCGAGGCTATTCCCACGCCACAGAACATCTGCCATTTCGCTAAGCAGTATCGAGCGACGCCGCTGTGCGTGCTTAAACCATGTTCAGGTGTCAATGTAAATCTTCCTGTGTCTCGATGGTGAAGCCTTCGTTATTTGTAGGGAGCTTTCACCATTTCGGACCCTCGGCGCCACTTGTGTGGTTAGCTCGAGCGTGGTCATGACTCTGTATGGCAGAGCTTGGTGCACGTGGTGGCTGCATGGAAGCCGGAAGGATCTACTAGTCTGATAAGCACCGAAGCGCGTTTTGAATGCGAAATACTCTATCTGAAAACTGGATCGAACGCAGAAGCCGGCGCAAGGGTGACTTTCTGTGGGCCTTAGCATGACGATGCTTCGGGCGAAACATGGGCGTCACCGGCAGTCGCCTGTTCGAACCAGTCGGCCAGTACTTGACAAGGAACCTGTGAGGTCTAGGTACTGGGATTGCGAGACGTGGGCATTTCTATTGGATTCTCAGAAGCAGCAGCAACAACGACAGTAACGGCAGAGCTGAGAGCGCTCAATCAGGAGTGCTCGGTAACTCTTCTGTCAATACCATGCCGACGCTGGCCATGTGAACCTAGGTACTGTATGCTACCAAGATCGCAACAAGCCGCCCCTTGAAGCTCCACTATCACTGGATGGCTCATCACTACAACAAATTCTGCGTGAAACCTCATATCACAGCCAGTGAAATATGCGCGGCCATTAACGTCACCTTGGCGGCTTGTCACAACCCAAAATACATTGTCAGTTGCGAAGGCCTGCATGTGGTGAGACACTTATTCATTGGATCAAAAAGTTAAGCGAACGGACCTAGTATAATACAAGGTTGACTGCTCAATGCTGGGTTGAGCACAAGTCATGTCACCTGTAATTCGCGGGTGCGGATCTAAGGCTGAATTACAGTTGGCAGCACTTTGACCCGAAAGAAAACATCAAGACTACCGGTATACTCACGGTCATTGACGGATGATCCGATCACAGCGACATAAGTGGTGTCTCAATTTTGGAAAGCTGAATTGTACCACCTTCAAACTCCTAGCGGGACGTACCCACCGTGTGGGGGTGGTCCCCATTTGACCCGACAGCCTGTAAAGGACTTCCCTCCTTTTGAGAATGAACCCTGCTGTGAGGGACACAGGAGCAGATACCAGGTGGAAAGCTTTGGGATGTGAAGATCCATCAGCAATTTGGTGCCCATTAATGATGTATCGATTAATTGGATTGACCGCACTTACGCAGGCGGGGAACGACCCTATACAGCAGATGAAACGCTCTTTTCAAAAGCTTCCTCAGTTCGAGAAGACTTTCCGTATGAGCCTATTGACCGCTACCAAGATGCTGAGAGAAATGCAGGGACCTTGCCGGTGGGAGTAAACCTTCTGAGGGCGGACTCGCCGCATTTCAAAAGGCAATTCCTCGGCAGCGGCTGGTTGGTCAGCACTATCATAGGCGGTCGTACCTGTCGGGACTGCAGGTGAATGTTCTAATGTCCATCACATCGCCATACATGACTCTAGTTCGTATGCACGTGCGTAGATCACTGCCACAACTAGTATAGACAGCACGCAATCTGGCAGGTCGACGCATGGCTTTCAGGTCATCTGCAAGTGACCGCAGTGGTGTCTGATGTCAGAGCTTGTGGAGCAAGTGACAGGAGGCTGCTGGTGTCATGGTCACGAGTATTCGAAGTCCTGCATCCTGAAACACATCAACAACAAAGGGTGAAGGACAAAGTCGCAGCGTAAAAGGCAAAAACAATCAGATGAATATTCACAAAGCGTCGGATGCGTGGTAGAGGCCATGCTGAAGTGGTTTGAGCTCTGCGCGGGTGTGATTAGCCACAACTTAAATTTCTCCCATTAAGCTCACCCATTAATCTAATTCACACCACGATAACCGGGCAAAGAGAGCACGGCGCGGCAGGCCAATTTAGAGTGCGCCCGTTGCATTTCTTTAGCTCCTTGACCCTGGTACGGTGGGTATGAGAAGAACCCCACATGTAGCGCATCTTCGCTGGTAAAGCATTCCATCCACGTTCTTCTTGTATTCACGCATCGATCCATCTGTCTCTCGTCTACGTTCTTTGTTCGCTTTCACGCTCATAATCTGTCAGAACTGCTCTCTTTCTTACCATTGGCTTACTGCTATCAATTTTCCTCCCTCGCCGCCGTTCAATCCTTAGACTATAAACCAACTCCGCAAAACAAGCGTTGGTTATAACAAAAAAAAAAGGCTGCAGTAATCAGCTTCACAGCTAGAAGTGTCCGACATTCCTGAGCAATCAGCACTCAAGTCGGTCAAAATTTCCCATAGATTGTAGTGTGAGAGAACTACAACACAAGCTACGGCTATCGACTTCAGACTTCGACCAGCGTCAAGGATACCAACACCGGCCATATGGGCATCATGTGCTTTGGTAGTTCAAAACAAGATGATCCGGATGCGCGGAAAAATGCCGAGATCGAAAAGCAATTGAAGGCGGATCAGAAGCGCCAGGCGCGAGAAGTGAAGATGCTACTTCTAGGTATGTATAGAATGCAGAACTAATATCATTTCCACAGAAGGCATAAGTGGACTGACTCGTGCACCGTACAACAGGAGCTGGAGAGAGTGGTAAATCAACAGTGCTCAAGCAGATGCGATTGATCCACACCAAGGGCTTCCCGACGTCCGAACGTAAGCAGTGGAAAGTTACCATCTTCAGCAATCTCCTACATGCATTCCAGTGCATACAAGCAGCAATGGAGGAGCACGACGTTCGATATGCAATTCCGGAGAACATCAAATACATGGAGCTTGTCTGCGCCGACCCTGAGATTGGACCCAACGATGCGATGCCATTGGACTGCATGCATGCCTTCACTCAACTATGGGCGGATCAGGGAGTGCAATCGGCAATTGCCAAGGGTCACGAATACGCCCTTCATGACAACCTCGAATAGTCAGTCAAGACCTTGTGCGATGACATGAGAATCGTCAGTCGTGCTGACATGTTGTTCTAGCTATCTCAACGACTTAAACCGCCTCTTCGCCAAAGACTATCTACCCGACGACCAAGACATCCTTCGCGCACGTTTGCGGACGACTGGTATCAGTGAGACGATCTTCGAGACCGGGAACCTAATCTACAAGATGTTCGATGTTGGTGGACAGCGATCAGAGAGAAAGAAGTGGATCCATGTCTTCGACAACGTGCAAGTTGTGCTGTTCCTGGTGGCAGTGAGCGGTTACGACCATGTGCTGATTGAAGACAAGAATGGAGTAAGGCATTTGCTACAACGGTACGCTCTCCGATGAGGCTGACACAAATGCTTTACAGAATCAAATGCATGAAGCTCTGATGCTTTTCGAGTCGATCGCGAACAGCAAATACTTTGAAAAGTCAGGTCTTGTGCTTTTCCTCAACAAGATCGATCTCTTCTCAGAAAAAGTCGGCTCTGGACGGTCGCCAATCAGCGAGCACTTTCCCGACTACACGGGAAGCGAGGACGACGTGCAAGCAGGACAAAAGTTCTTCGCAGACAAGTTCCGCAACATGGTGCGCGACCACAACAAGGAGGTCTACGTGCACTACACCAACGCCACCGACACGAATCTGCTCGAGAAGACGATGCGCAGCGTGCAAGACATGATTGTACAGCGAAACCTGCATTCGCTGATGCTGTGAGTGCATTCTTATGCATATGCATCCACCCTCGTCCTTTCCATGACCACACCCTTCTTGTAGAAACCTTGTTTTCTTGACCTTAGTCCCATTGCGCCACTATAACGCCTATATGTTTGTTTTCACCGATGATCTGGAGCAATCACACATTGACTTGAACAGAACCTGAGCGTTGGGAAGCAAAAGCGGCTACCAACATCTGCAGAGTTTCTGCTCTTTCGTTTTCGTATGCATTTTTTGGCGCTCAGGTTTTTTTTAGGAATATCAGCCAGTGTTTTTTTCTTCTGCGCAATCCGTCAAGGATATTCCGGGTGTCGGAGAGGCGTTTTGATCACCAAGGATGGTCTCCTTTGGTTTTGCTTGCCTTGAAAGCATGCAGTCGAGTCGTTTTGCGGGGAGGGGTGGTTTGTTTTTGCATCATTTGTTACCTATATTAAAACAAAGGGCACCTTGAGGTACCATATTGGGAGTGGGGAAGGGGTTCAGTATAGGCAATGAGGAGAGGATGCAGGGACGCAATCTGGACACCATGACCCTTACAAAACCTTGTACTAGTAATTTCGAAATCCATTTGGCATTCAGTCATCTTGCCTCTCTTCGCTGGCCGTCTGGTGGTAAAGAGCCATACCGCACGAAAAGGAAATGGCATATACAACCGTTTACTCCTTGCTCGTAAGCAAGCTGATGACAGTGCCACGCGTGAAACCGCACTTGTGCATACTCCGAGCCATGTGAGAAACATGATCGGATAGAAAGGCGTTTTAGAATCGATCACTCGTGTGTATGAGACCACATCACAACGACCATGAAACATTCCGTCGCCGTAGACGCCGCAGCAAGGAAAACGTGAGGGAAGAAGACCCTAATTACCTAGGTCACCCCTTCGTTTTGGTTCTTCGTCATCGGAAGCGGGCTTAGGCAGACTACGGAAATCTTAACGAACAATTGGTGTTCCACATGCTTCTCGATAGGCCAGGGAATACGATCAATTAAGGGACGAAAAGCTGACCAACGAGTCAATTGTTTTGTGTTCTGCATATAACGATGAAGATGTCAGTAGACTTCAGATAACGGCGTGAGAGCACGCAGCCTTCATCGCTTTAAGGGTTCGCCTCGAGACAAGCCCAGGGCCGGCATCTCGGAGTTTCGGTGTCTTTCTATCTGATCTGCGGCAAAGGTGGGAGGGGGATGGGAGGGATAGTGGGGAGTTTCGCAGCGCAGTGTAACGCTGTACACTCATAGTACAGCGACATCGCGGCATCATGTCCGCTATTGGCCTACACCGAGGAGGAGGAAGACCAGACGAGATCCGCGGGTAGGTACTCGTATAGTATAATCCCGCCATCAGTACTAGCAATAGGGATGCCTAGCAGCCGGGGGGCCGTAGCCGCTTATCGAAAGCCGTAGACCATTGTGCTTTGGTCGGTCAGGTTTGGGGTCTAGTCACATGGGAGGGTCCTCTCCGTTTCTCTTGCTTACATACCGTCAGTAATATAAAGATTGTACAGTAATACTCATAACGCACGCCATACTGCACTACTAAAAGATCAACTCCGTCACTTTCTTGGTCTTGAGTGACTGTATTGTTTTCCTCTTCCATTCTTTTGCTCTTTCCATCCACTTCAATTGAGTTTCTTGTCTTCCCTAACGTTACTTGGTTGGTCATCTGTCTGTTTCTTGCCTCTGACATCAGATCAAAGTATCGTCACTCGGAGCCCCGGGAGTTGCGCGCGAGAGAACTGAAAGGGGGCCACATATTATACTGACTGTACACGCTTGTCTGCTATCGGAGTTGATTTCTTGTCCATACTATACCTGCACTGCGCCTGTTCTTCAACCTCTTCAAAAACAAAAGAAGCGCCGGGTTTCGTCGAATCTCTGTTCGAATAATCAACCCCCCCCCCCCCCCCCCAAAAAAAAAAGACAATGTCGCCCCAATATCCAGCGCACGCCTCGCCGCGGCCTGACTACAGCACTTCTCTAGGCCGTACAGTGTCAGACTACGATCTGACCGAAGACAGCGCCGACAAGGCGGGCGTGAAGCCTTATGAGCGACATGACGCATCAATTGCCCAACCTACACCCATTTCGCCCTCTCAATCCTACTCTGTGCCTCCCATCATAAGTCCAGCGTTCACACCTCCCACCACACCCGGTGGATCCCTGGATCTGAGCACCCCGCCCTCGTCTACACCAATAGATCCTTCTCTGACGACCGACGCCGCCGCCCACGCCTCCTCTGATGCTACTTCGACGCCTGAAGACACGACCAATTCCAAGCTGGACCCTCTGCCGGAAGTGTCGTGCGAAGTGCGCGCCCGCATCCCGACGACAACGGGCCAGGAAATGTTCCTCCATCTCTACCATAACAATGCAGACAACAAGGAGCACCTGGCCATTGTCTTTGGGCCATACATGCGAAGCAAGTCTCTCGACGCACCGCGCGAGGGCGAAACGGAGAAGGATCGAATGATCAGAGGTGCGTACGTCGGGACTCTTTTCCCGGGCAGGACGAGTTCGCGCATCGAGGCTCTGAAGCGGGAGGCCGGTGTTGCTGTCCCGAACAACAATGGACAGGCGGCAGCAGCACAGGCGACGGACAATACGGCGGGAACTCTACCTATGAGCCCCGTGCAGGCCCCGCAGAAGGACGACGAAGAAAAGGAAGCGGAAAAGGAAGAAGCGACGGATCCCTGGAAAGAGGCTCCGCTCGTGCGCATCCACAGCGAGTGCTACACTGGCGAAACCGTGTGGTCAGCACGATGTGACTGCGGAGAACAACTGGACGAAGCAGCCAGACTAATGAGTCTTTCCCCTTACGGAGGTGTGTCTCTTTCTCTTTCAATCATTCAGCC
The DNA here is from genome assembly GCF_041146345.1 of Neodothiora populina. Lineage (NCBI taxonomy): Eukaryota > Fungi > Ascomycota > Dothideomycetes > Dothideales > Dothioraceae > Neodothiora > Neodothiora populina. Next base: position 1,749,032 of record NW_027191417.1, read on the forward strand.
ACAAGACTCGCAGCTAACAAACTCCAGGCGTCATCATCTACCTCCGCCAAGAAGGACGAGGCATCGGCCTCCTGTCCAAACTAAAAGCCTACAACCTCCAAGATCTGGGCCACGACACCCTGCAAGCGAACCTGCTCCTGCGCCACCCGGCCGACGCGCGATCCTACGGCCTCGCGACCGCCATGCTCGTCGATCTCGGTCTCGGTGGACCGTTAGGCAGTCGCGAACGAGAGCGCGGAATCAGATTGCTTACCAACAACCCTGAGAAGGTGCGGGCGGTCGAAGGGCCTGGCAAGGAGGTACTGGTCAGACAGAGGGTCGGCATGGTGCCGCTTGCTTGGAGGACGGGGGGTAAGGAGGGCGTGCAGGGCAAGGAGGTGGAAAAGTACATTTCCACAAAAGTAAGCCTCTTTTTTTTTGTGTCCTCTTCTCTTTCCGTCTTCTCTGGGCTCATGGCTGACACAACTTCACAATACAGATTGAGAAATTCAAACACATGTTCAGTTCATAAGTCTAGTCGCCGACGAACTTTACGAGCCCAAAGAGCGAGAGAGATGAAAGGGGCTACCTGCGTCCACAAGCGGACTTTGTCGATATGCAACCTCGAGATTGTGGCTACGATCACAAGCAACCCGATCCATATATACAAGGAGAAGGCAAGGGGGGACAGAAGTAGAAAGAAAAATAGATACCAAACCTTGGAACCTTGATAGGCGACTGGTCAGATGCACTTATCTAGGTCTTCAGAGGCGAAACAAATCCACTGGAACCATAATCGAAATATATACACACAAAGTTCTCATCACGCACTTTCCGCATGCTTTGTACTTTCGCTGCTGCTGGCATATAAATTCTGTGGGTCGGAGATTTGTGTTTCTATACTTGACTTATCTGAGGGATCTTTATGATCTCCCAGCATTGACCAGTTCTTTATTCCTAGATGGGACGATTGTAAGCCGGATGGCAATGCAATGTGATCCATGAACAATGGTTGACGGATTAAGGTAGGCTTGATACAGTAAAGTAAACAGGTAATTAAGGTACCTGGAGGGAAGGCACGGAGCAAATTTACCCGATGAGAGGTAGTGAATGTTCCTTCCTTCCCTTGCGTCTCCCCAGGTACTAAATCATCACGAATGAAGGAGGGGCCTCACTGCCTAATACCTACCTGACTCTACTAACAAATACCGAAACGAAATCTCATCAGGGCTAAGCCAAGGAAGAGACAAGAAGCGAATCACGAGTTGCGCATAGGGTACGACTGCCATGCCCTCCTTCGATGACGATGGAATGCTATCATGTGTGTGTTCCAATTGTGTTTGTGGTGTGGTGAACATTCTCTTCCTTGGTCCTGTCTATAGCGGCCTACTTCGGTAGGCGGGTGGATGTTGGCGTTTATATATATGTTAGTTGATGCGAAAGAGGAAAGAGGAAGAGAGAGAGAGAGAGAGAGAGAGAGAGAGAGAGAGAGAGAGAGAGGAGTCAGAGCAGAGGAACGAAAAAAAAAACGAAAGAGAAAACGCTCAGTTCCTGTCCAGTCTCCGTCTCAAGTTTCTCGTCCTCTTCATCAGCTTCTTGTACTTGTGCTTCTTCATCTTGAGCTTCCTCTGGCGCTTGACGCTGATCAGCTGCATGCTTCTCTCCTCGTCGCGCTCGGCGCGGTAGTCCTCGTACTCGAGCTGTCTCTCACGCATGCGCTCGAGGAAAGGGTGGCGGTATTGTCGCTGGGCCAGGGCGTCTTGGACGGGCGTGTTTGATTGTTGCTGTTGTGATGACGGAGCGAGGCCGATGCGGACCATGGGCGAGGTGCTGGCGGTGTAGTATTTGACGCCGTCCGACGAGGTGTTTTCGGTCACGGTGATGGTGGTCTGGAAGGACTTTTTCGTGTTGTCGGCGTCGACGTCTTCGGCGGTGCTTGACGCTTGCTTGGAAGCCTTTTGCTTGTTGGATTTCGACACGGCGGCAGCAGCGGCCGGAGGAGGGGGGTCATGAAGGGACGGAGCTGGCCGACCATCTCCTCGAGGGTCTTGGCTCGGGGTGCGCCGTCGAGGTGTTTGACGCCGTCGGCGTTGGATGGAGACTCCTGGATGATCTGCCACTGGAGATCTGCCGCGTCCTCCTGTCTCTGCTGCTGGTCCGTGTGCGACTCGAGAGCGTCGAGGGTGTTGGAGAGGGTGTAGATGACATCGCCGGGGTTCTGCGCGGCGGACGCACGCTTGGCCTTGGAGTCAAAGATGGCAGCAAAGGATTCTTGGGTGGTGATGGGCGGGAGTGGCGTCGACAGGGCGAGAGGACGGTGGAGGGAGAAAAAGGAAGAGAGGGAGAGATCTGTCACGAGTCAGTAGTGGCCAACAAAAAGAATACAAGAAACGAGAAGGGGAGTCAATCATACCCTGGGGATGCAGATGTGCGGTGGCAGCAACCCTCGGTAATGCGTCAAAGGCAGCGTCAGCAGAAGCCTCTCCAGACTCGCTCACTTCTGCCATTGCCGCCGCTCCGACCGACTTCTTCGACTTCAGCGCCGCAGCATCCCTGCCTCTTCTGCCGCCTGCCCTTCTCTTTGTCTCGTTGCCGCTCTCTTTGCTCGACGAAGAAGCAGGAGAATCGGTGGTCAAGGGTTTTGCGCCATTGCTGTTGCCGTTGTTGGACGACGAAGACGAGGCTTTCGACGACGAAGAAGACAGACGTCTCTGCTTGGGCTGCAGAGAGGGCGAGGTGGCGCAAGTGGCCAGACAGGCGCAGGCGCAGGCATTCACGCTGCGGGCGGTCGACGTGGTGTGCGGAAGGGCGTGTATGAAGCTGCCTGCTCCGGCGCGAGTCACGCGGCCGAGTTGTGACGAGAACATGGCTCGACCGATCTGTTCTGTTTGCTCCTTCGATCTTTTCTTCTCCTTCTCTTGCACACAGTCTTGGTTGGTGTGTCAAGTGGAAGAACAGCAGTCGGGGCCGTGATTGAGTGATCGTGACAGCAGCAGCAGCAGCACTTGCCGCCCGGTTTGGTGCAGATTGCAGATAATCACGAATTCTTGTGTTTGCTCCGAATGCAAACTCGCTCGGCGCCTACCGCTGTCTTCCGCAATCGGGCCATCCACCCTTGACTATAGTACCTATATCGAACATCATCTGATCTCCACATGACATCACTCTTCATTTCCCATCTCTGCTTGGTCTCATGTATACATTGTCCATACTTCTGACTATCCGTGCAAAGTCGCCTCAGATGCACCTGCCCTTGCCCGAGTGCCACGCGAAACTGCCTGAGATATTGTCGCCAGCAATTGTAGGGGATAGCAGCAGCAAAAGTAGCAGTACTGCCGCTACAGCTGACAGCAGCAAGCACAGTAAACCCCACTTCCTCATCGCAGGAGGTGGAGGTGTACAAGCGGGCGCTGGGAAATTCGACGCCACCACACACTCGATAAGTTTATCTTCTGGCAACTCCGGAAAGTCCATGACCACGATACCGTACCGTCGTGTCATTCCCTCGTCGCAATCCTCTCTCAGTGTTTTGAGCGTGCCATACAATCGAACATTGATCCCGTCCACCCATCCCCTAAAGTACCAATACGCACCCAATGCAATCTGTCGTGGGTTGATCTGATACCACACATTGAACTCGTATGCCGATGCGAAGTTGACATACCAGTGTCTGGGATCCGGATCCTTCGACGCCAGCTCAAGCATATGTGCCACATCACCACCCTTTTGTATAACCAGCTGCGGCAACGCCATGGCTGGGGTCGGAGAGTAGTGGTCTTGTATCGTGAGCAGCACGTGGCCTGGACCTGTGTAAATCATAAAAGGCTGCGGGGGGTTATCCTGCCATCGCGTGACATTGATGCCATAGAACAACAGAGATGAAGTGTCATCGTCCCGGTACATCTCTCTACTGTCAATGCCGTCTTTACGAACCTCGGATCTGAATCGTCGGAAGAGTTGTATACGTCCACGTAAGTCACCTAGTGAAGGCGTCGTGCATTCCGTACGCCAGTACTTTGCGCTCGCCGCGATGATCTCACGTATGCTATCCGCGAAGCCTACTGGATCGCCCCCTCCATCCTTGCCGTTATTGTTCTTGTCTTCGGACTTGCGATCCTGTTTGATCTGTATTATTATGCCCTCTGACTTGTGACCGTCGAGCCAAGTATAGATCGTTGACAGTATATCTACGAGTTTCAGACCCAACGTCGCTGTACCGTGGACCATCTCGACCGAGCCATTGATGAGGCCGCACCGAAAGTCAAAGTAGCGCACTCCAGCATATAGCTGGGCTTTGATTGGCATGTTCTGAGTGCTCACAAACGGGAAGGTCGAAGTGTAGGCTGCACTGTCATGTGTGCCGGGTATTGAGAGCGCAGAGACTGGCAAGTTATCGTCCAATTCAGCCATCCAGCTCTGGAGTTTGAAGACGGGCTTGGCAGGTTTCTTCTTTGACACTTGGTCTAAGTAATCTTGTGGTTCACAAAGTCCTTTCTCGGCCAGCGAGACACTTTGGAAGTGTTTTGTGGGTGCCATTGCTATCATGGCTGCGACCTGCGCTGGGTAACTGAGCACTGATGTGGCAAATGGTTGCTCGGGCGCTGTATGAAGCCCGACTTTCAAAGTAGGCGCCGCCAAATACAATTTACGGCGGGTCGCCTTTGTTATGATCAATTGGAACCAGTGCACTTCCTCCCATGTACACGATCACCGAATGTCGTAAGTCGAGGACTATCGCATGGTCATTGCATCGTCAATACAGTCTTGTTTCATCGGGAGTAGTTCGCCACCCACGAGATAGAAGTCAGACGGCACTGCTATACCAGCACAAATACACAGCAGCGATGATTCTTGTTGAGTTGAGATTCAGCAAACACAATGCATTGTCGAGCGACCAAATGTAGTCCCATATCCAATGACTCCACTAGCGATGCGCCACAGGTCTTGGCGGGCCCTCTTGCTCCACGTTGTCTTGCGCTTGATTGCGGCGCGGAGACGAGAAGAAACGGTCAGGACGCAGTGGCTGGCCACCTTAGGCCATGTTGCTAACGTGCTTGTACCTTGCAACCGAAGCATGGAGACAAAGACTCGCTTCCTGCTCTCCATACTAATGCCAAACAACGTGTAGGCGAGAGCATGCGCATCTCCTCGGATACAATTCTCACATGGTCAGAGTGATGTAGTATAGCTGTGAACACACAATTGCAAATTACAAGGCGTTGCATCAGGTGGTACATACCATGTCTTCTCGTCCTGCGCCTATGGCGCGCAAGTCGACCAAGTCCGAGTACATCGAAACGGTAGGTTTTTATTTTACTATTCAGTAAACAACACCACCTCAATCTATCTTGCGCCGCGAAAGATCTGTTAAATGCAGAGACTGTCCATGTTTTGTCTCCATTGCAGAAACAGAAAGAACACAACAGCCATGATGTTGTACACCAACTTGGGAGAAAAGAAGGAAATGCAACCATACCTCGAGCACCAAAACACACTTTTTATACTTTCCTTGCACCACCCACAATCACCAGCCATTTCAAACCCCAACTAATATGTACCTCCATTTCTTCCCTTCCCACAGGACACGGGCAACAAAATCTCGCGCAAAGCCAAGATCGAAGGCAAACCGAACATCATGCTCGGCGGTCGCACAGTCATCATGGCAGATGTATACATGCGCGGAGACTTGCATCGCTTCTCCAATTCTGCCGCCGAGGGAGGAGGTGTTGGTGCTGGGAGTGGTGGGCAGCAAGCACCTACTACTGCGATTAGTATTGGTCGGTAAGTTGGCGTTCAGTCAGATCCGTGGAGCACGAGAGAGGCTATAAGCTTCTTGAAGAGTTGATGGATGACTGATCCTGTGCACCTACAGATACACGGTGGTCGCCACTGGAACCACACTCCGGCCTCCGGCTCGTGTCAGTAGAGGTCAGATGAGCTATTACCCCATGCGTATCGGCGACAATGTCTTTATAGGTATGTGCTCGAGAAGTCTACTCAATGTCCTGGTCTACTTCGCGGTCTTAGTTACCTCCATCCCTTGGGCAACCCTCTTCTACAACGATATCTTCGCTTTCCCTCGTTTTCTTCCTGCCGTCATTTACCGATAAGCCCTCTCTCGTCACACATCCCTCTGAGAGCATTTCAGAAATTCCCATTCCATCGATTGAAAAAGAAATGGAAAGGAGAGGAAAGTGAGCAAAATTAACCCACCATAGGTCCGAACTCACACATCTCGGCAATCTCAATATCTTCACACGTGCACATCGGCGCCAACTCGATCCTATCGCCCTTCGTAATCGTCAAAGAAAACGTCAAGATCCTGCCCGGCACAGTCGTGCCCCCCAACATGGTCATTCCCGCAGGGAGTATTGTGGCGGGCAAGCCAGGGAGAGTGATTGGGGAAGTCGGCGAGGGCTGGGGAATTGGTGCTGGGAGTGGAGGCACTGGAGGTGCGGTCGGTGGTACGGTGGGACCGGGAGGGTCTGGAGAGAGTAGTTGGGTTGAGGGCGGGGAGTTGAGGGAGTTGGTCAGGAGTATCAGGTGATTTGCCATCATGGAATTTTGTCTGTCTGTCTGGGCGGAGCTGGTCGGTTGAGACGGTGGCCAAGGTATCTGGTCTTCTTTCTGTCTTTGCTCTTCCCCCCTCCGCGCCGTTGATCTCATAATACTTGGAACGTGTGGTCGTCACTTGTCATTTGCTGATGTGTAAAAGACAGCTTATAGACTCAGAACTACCTTATGTGATCGACTTTCGACCATCGACAATATTGTTGTATTCATCTGATAATGACGTAAGACCTTCCTCCAATTGAAATAAGAAAGCAATATACCATTATCTGCTTTCTGACCGAGCTGTCTCAATCACTATTGATAGTGACCGACGGCCATGACCGCAGTCTCAGCTGTCATCATGCGCAACCCATCTAGTCGTACGATCACCAAGCATGACTTCCATTGCAGCTCGCCCCCCAGCTGTATCAGCATCCGCCCCATCCTCATCTTCACAGGTCACTGCCCAGTCTCAGACGCAGGATATCGAGCAACCTCGCCTCCCGGAAATAAACCGGATTATCCTCCCCGTAGCAACACCTCAAAATCTCAACTTTCTTGCCCAACCAAAGCACAGCCTCCTGGCTTCTCCGAGCAGCGATACAGCAAATCCCCAGCCGACCACACAAATAGCCCACCTCGGGCCCGACCAGCCCTTCCGCTTCCATGATGCCTATCATCGCCTCCAAAGCCTCCATCGCGCGCCCCACGCCTCCCTGCGTCATATCGGTGTTGAAAGACTGTCTCTCGGCATCATACACAGCTTGCAACTCCCGCAATCTCTCCCTCTGCCCATCACTGCGCGCACGCCTCGGATCAGAACACGCATGGCACTCACATCTAAACCCCCATTTCGCCAACGCCGCGCGTCTGGAGCTCGTCGTTTGGTACGTGCCCGGGATGTAGCTGCTGTGCAACTGCTCGTCACGCGATATGTCTCGCGTCGCGTGCACGACGTGGGTGCCGCTGGCGTTGTTGTAGGAGCAGAAGACGTTGGGGAGGCACGAGTGGTTGAGGCGCGAGGCTGTGAGGCAGATGTTGGCGTAGATTCGGGGAGGTGTTCTTGGGTCCGAGGAGGTGGAGGGTGGGGTGACTTCGCAGCCTAGGGCGTTAGTCTCGAATATGTTTAGTATTGTTGCTGCTAGGCAGGTTGGTGGGGGGTCGGGGGATTGAGTGCAGGGGAATGCTGCTGTGGCTGGGTTGTTGCTTTTTGATAGAGGTTCGAAGGCATCCGTGATGCCAGAGCCCGAGTGAGATGGCTTTGGGCTCTCATCGTAAGCCAGGAGGTCGCCGACACCGCCATGCTGTGCGCTATCCAAGTCGACGGCTATGTCGCTTTGCTTGGATTCATCCAGCTGAGATGAACCTGGTTCCATCCCAACCTCGGCGACATTCCCCATATCAGACACCCCCAATGCACCTTCCAATAAATCATCATCCACCACCACCTCGTCCTCCTCGCCACAGTCTTCAGACCCAGGCACAGCCGCCCCCTTCCCATCGTCGGAGTCAACCAGCCCCAGCTCCCGCGTATCACTCCACTCAGTCCCATTCTCACCCTCGTCCTCGTCCTCGTCCTTCTCACGAGCGAAAAGCATCATATACATATCCCTCTGCTCGGGCGTCAAGTCCCAGAAGCTCCGCAGGACGAGATTCGTCATGCCTGCGTCTCGTGGGACTGCGAGGAGGGGTTCTTCTTCGATGAGGCGCGTGCCGGCTGGTATGTCGCGCTTTGCGAAGAGGCCGAGCCCGATGGGTCCTGCTTGTCGGAGTTCGTAGAGTGCCATTTTTCGGGTTTAGGGAGCTGGTAAGGATGGATGAGATGAGCAAGGCAGGGGATCTGTTTCATGCGTGAGTTTTGTGGGTCTAGGCTGTTGCTTCGGGGCTTTTCCTACTGGAAAGGCAAGAACGCAGGAAGAGAAAGAGTGAAGATGGTAGTAGTCAAGTGATGGACGGGGTGAAGCCGTGGACTGCTTCCGTGAAGTGAGGAGACAACTCTGGAAGCCAGCCCTGGATCCTGGTGAGGACGATGCTGTTGCTTGTCCTAGAAGGCCTTTGTATTGTATGATGACAAAAGATTCAGGGTGACAAACATAGATGCTTGTGAGTGGGAGTGTGGTCAATGGAGAGAATAATGCCGGAACGCGCCCTTATGTCGCAATGAGCCTGATGTGATGCCTCGCTATCGCTTCGCTAGATCGCAGCAGATTCCTAAGCACTACTCGCCGTTGGAACGCGTCGGTAGTGATGCTCACTTTGTCCTCTGGTTGAGGAAACTCACTCTTTCACTTAGTGGTGAAGAGGTGTAGACAGCAAAGTACCACAGCACTATCTCTATCACTTTCGTATTGAAGAGCCACACCACTGGGCTGAGTAAATATTCAGATTAGGCAAGTAGTCTCAAGTATCGTCTGAGTCCTTTCCAGACCAGAATAAATTTTATATTTGGAATTAAAACGAGAACATATGGCCTGTGTCCGAACCAGTGATGTTCGGCTTCTGTATTGTCAGTCTAATCTAACGGATCTATCAAAGTCATCAGTCGTGAGTATCTCATTCGATACGGCCGTCAACGCTCGAACTTGCTCAGCAAGTGACCTTTCCTATCGCAGGCGCTGTTTTATAGTGAACCTATTCCTGTACAAGGCTCCAAATATGAAGGCGAGGATCCAAACCTTGATGATATCAATCCACAGTCGCCAGCCAAGTGATTCATCCTGCCTGCCATCATACTTTCTGCACACGTCCAGAAACAGTTTGGGATTGTCTGTCAGCACACCGTCGATTTCGTGATGGATACACCACTTCATCTTGTCCTCGGCATTCACAGTCCAGGCTAGCACAGGCCGTTTGGCTTTCTTGCATTCCCTGATGAATTTCTTGCCTCCTGGTGCTATGAGTATTGGTAGCAGCATGTTGAATGATAAGTTCGGTACAGCTAGGAATTGTCGTGCGTAGGCTAGACTGAAACCAATGTGAGTGATGGGAAAGCCGGGCATGTAGTGTGTAGAGAGGTCGATATACTTGGCTGCCCAGCAACCTAGTACAATGCGCTGAGACCAGGGCTTATGCAATGCTGCAGGGACCGATGCGATTGTTTTCGCGATTAGGCGCATTAGATTGTCTGCATCATTGTCCATCTGAATAAGTGACAGGAGTCAGTAAGGCCGCATGATTTATTGGGTGCCATCAAATGATCAAGAGCAAATGAAGGGTTCCTTGGTAGAGAGATTCTGACTGACCTTTAGATCTAAAACCAGCCAAATGTGTTCATTTTCGCTTTTCGCCAGGAAGTGAAGGAGATCGAAAAGCCGCGGCATCCGTTGTCGAGGCTCGTCGACTGTCCATAGTGTACTGACGAAGTCCCAGTCGACATCCAGCAGCTTCTCCGGCCGACCAAAGCAGCGCTTTAGAGTAGCATCGTGTGATAATACAACAATATTGTCTTTGGTAATGTGTACATCGGTCTCGATCGCATGTGCACCTATTGAGACAGCACCTGCGAACGCGCCCATGGTATTTTCCGGATATGCTGCTTTGTATCCGCGATGAGCGATAGCCTGGGGAAATTGCCGTCCATGATTATATTTTGTGGAAGTAAACGGGCCTAGAAGATTATAAGCACTGATACGGATTCAAATAGGAAGGCTGACAAGAACAACTTACAAGATGATATTGATTTATCAGGACGCAGCCCCGATGGATCTGACATTGTTTGCGCTCCCAGAGGAACGTAAGTAGTTGAGGCAGAGAATTGGTCCAGAAGTGGTTTTGTCTCCAATGATCTATTCATTGTTGTGAATGCTGATGCCTTAACGAATAATATGTATCTGCTTTTCCAAAGTTGTAAAGAGCCAGGAAATTGTCTTATCGTATTGACTGCGAGGAATGATATATAAGAGAACCTCGTGCAGGTGGAGATTACCGAGTGGGATAGCTAATATATCGAAGAGGTAATGGTTAAAGGTGCAATATCCTCTCAATCTTATATGACACGGATGTGTCGCGGGTAGCCAGTATTTGAAACGTCTTGTTACCCCAAAGCTAGCCTGGGCCGGAATCGCATCAACTTTATTAACGTCACATCGAGGGTTCCCGAAAGAGATGGAGGAAGCAACTGCGACCAGTCTGCAGAAGTTGGAGATGATGAAAGGAAGATTTCAAAGAGAAAGGGCTCCAGCGGTCCCTATAAACGGCTTGCGACTTGAAGCACAGTTTGAAAAGGCGGCAACTCCTGAGACAATAACGATTGAACGGCGGTCAGTGACCTTTAAGGAGCGGCTGACCACATGATTTAAGCTCTGATTTGGCGCGACGCTAGTATTTATGGTTGATTTTAAGCATCCATAGGCGGCATGAGTGCACGCCCTCTCTGCAACGAATCAGACCTTTCGCCGCAGCCTCGATCGCAGCCCAAGCGATTGCCTAGTGCTGTACCTAACACAAGGGTCGTAAACGCACATACATCGCAACACGCACGCCACGTCCCATCCATGGGGCACAAATGAGCTCGATACCAAAAGCCTACCAAAAAGCATTGCGAAATGTGGACAGTACTATCGGCTCGCCGTCCCTGCAGTAAAACGATATGTTTCAACAGGCGCCCGCACTATCAGCAACTGCTGCTGTATTCATGTCTCACATTCCAAGCGATGAAACACTTACACCTTCAACTATCATAAGGTGGCTTGAGTAGAGTAAGTATCTGCAGGCGTCTTCCAGTGCTTCTCTGCGGGCGGCGAGGGATCCTAGGAAGGATCGCACGAAGGTTTAGCTATCGTATCTTGCTACCCATAGTACAGTAAGCTCACACGGCTGGGGCGAATCAGAAATTGTGTTGCTTTGCAGTTGAACACGTGCGGGGTCAACTCAGTAATCCTGAATGTCATGTGGCTATCAGAGATTACGTGTTCAAAGATAAACATTCACAATAAAAACACACAGTAATGATTTTGACGCAGCTTCTGTGTCACCGGATAACGGCATAATGATGTTTCGGCCGCCGAAATCCGACAGTTCATTCTTGCTCAAGTGCAAGTCGTCCCAATAGGCGCCGATGTTTGACCTCACACTTATGCATGTACAACGCAGAGCACAATCTGATCATGTAGGTCTGGCTTATATACAGGAAGAGATCACCCTCGAACTGGAAAGCCGAATCCTTGTTTGTTCTTTATGCCGAATCCCGTTGCCACAACCCATGGCATTCTCCGAGATGAAGATCAGGCCGTCTCGAGGATGCGATATGGAGCAGGCCGTCTTACAAGGATAGATACTCGATCGAGCCACAGCTATCAGAGAATGCGTGACGTTCTTGAGGAAGCAGTACATTCCTTGCAATACATAGCAATGGTGCGAAGAGAAGCATTTCCACTGAGCGTGGACTGATGTGTTAGCATTCGTCGACTCTAGAGCCCGAATTATCCCAAATATGCTGCACAGCAGATACGGTTGTCGTATCGTACCTGCGCGCCGCGTGGGGACAATCTGCAGGCGCTCGGATCAGTGTGCATGTTGAAATCATGTCTCCGTACGCTCGTGTTGTGGTACCTCGAAAAACACGTAACTCTCTTGGTCGCTATGCAGTCCATCCATTCTGTTGCAGAAAGACGGTTCAAGCGGCCGTCGCGAACCTCAGCAATATCAGCTAGCCTTACATGTCCTGCATGCTCGCCGGCTCTGCACATGAAGGAGACCAATGCAGCTCAAATCTTTTCCACGATAAATTGCTACGGTTTCTATCCCATCGCAAACACCTGAATTCGAAGATTCGATGTGCCGAAGCGCCGCCAGGAGACTCAGATTGCTCAGATTCTAGTCCTCACATTGCAGATATTCCCCTCCACATCGTGAGGTACAGCCACATAAATCATGCCAGCCATACAAATATGTGCTCCATCATTCGAGGGGCGTTTCCCGGAAGCTCAATCACTGTGTCCAAAGAGGCTCGGAAGATCCATGTGTTTTGTTCTACAGTGTGCTACTCTTACTTACTGTGTTACCTTGTAATGATTATTTCCTCCATCTACTACCTACTCATGGCTAGGTGGATCCGATAGACGATAACAATGGAATAAGAGTGATTTGCCAAGCTGGCAACGCGGGGCCCTGCTTCCACATTCCACTGTATTCCATCAACCAACTCCTTCGACACATGCTGTGGCTTTTTATTGGATGGTGATCCACGCATGAAGCAGCAGTTTAGATCTCCTGATCGCACAGGCTTCACGAGCTTGATTCACTAAAACGTCAGCGCGAAATGACATGTCATTGACACAATCCTGTTTTCCACCTAGCAGGTATGCAGCACATGGACTTTTATAACAATTCGTGCAGACCGCAAGGTTAGCAAACTGCCGATTAACATCTGAAACCACATTTTTTGGTCTGCCGGGTATTGTCCATCTACCTAGTACTAGATCATTTACCAACGCCATTCCTCATTAGCAAGCAAACTGTCCCCCATTAGCAAGCAGACACGTTTGGCGAACGAGACACCGTCACAAGTCGTACCCGAAGTCATGGATCTACCACCTTCGAAATGGAACGCTGGACGGTATGCCCATTCCTCTGCTGGCTATAAGACAGCAGCCATCGCTCCCTCCGAGCTTCTCTACTTCCCTCATCAGAGCATTAGCAGCTCTTGTATGTAGTACTAATGATACAATTACATCAGCTCTTTGAAGGCATCTGAGCAACTGGCGAAGACTTTCATCGACAGACTCCGCAAGATGGTCGAGACACAGGTAAAGGACGTCCACCATGACTTCGAGGCACAGCCCCCGGAACAACAGGTCAAAAGACTTTATGGTTTGAGACCGGACGAGAACGCGCCTACTCAAGATGTGCGATACGAGGTGTGCTCTGTCGTTCCATGAATCACCCTTGGCAGTTATCATATTGACATGTATCCACAGAAAATGTATCTTGGTGTTGTAGCAAAGCGACTCGACAGCACTATTGATGTCGGCTTCTCTGTTCACGATGGTACGTCGGCTCTCAACAACTTCTCTTGTCTCAAGGACCTCCTACTTCGTACTTTGGCAGAAGGAGGATAAGGCAAATGTTTGATTCTACTAATCTGGAGGTCTTCTCCCTCGCATTGAACACGATGCATTACAAACGAATTCTGCGTCAAGCAAGGAGGCTGATGGTCCTTCAGGTACTTACAACATGGACTACGCATGGCATAGCATTCCCGTGAAACACTCTGCTGCTGAAGAACTCTCTGATTATGTGATTGCCCGTCTCCGCAAATACGAGGCCGAGCAGCGCTACAAGTTCCTCGGCGCTGGGCTCACTGATGGAACACTTGAGATCTGTCCATGCCTGGCCGCTAGGATGTGGGCAGAGCTGGACATCGTCACGCTGGTCTTCAGACCTGACTATACGCAACCGACGTACGCACTTCAGTATGATGCCGATGTTGATGAACAAGCCGATTCAATGGCGCGAAAATGTGTCATGTAAGTCCCATGTAACCATAGTTCGGAGCATGGTATTAATTTATTTCCAGTCGCTTCGGTCCCAATAACCAGCCACGTCTGTCCATAGGTCTTCGCAACGAGGTTGACGTTGATGTTGGCGGCGAGGCAATGCTGGCGACTATCGGGCAGTATGAGAAGTCTGTGGGCCCACGTACCTGGCAAGCAATACAGCATTATATTTCGGGTCTCAAGCGCGATCAGATCCGGATTGCTTTCTTCAACAGCACTCCCCAAGGTGGTGGCGTCGCTTTGATGAGGCATGCTCTGGTCCGCTTTGCACGCCTCGCAGGAGTCCATATGCAATGGTAAGAACACCGAGTCTGCACAACATCGATAAATCGAATCTAAACAATTTATAGGTTTGTGCCCAAACCAAAGCCGGAAGTGTTCCGCATCACGAAGACAAACCATAACATCCTCCAAGGCGTTGCTAGTCCAGAGGAATGCTTGAGTGACGATCAAGCGGAGACGATTCGTGCTTGGACAGAGGTGAACGCGCAGCGATTCTGGCTCAGTAAACGGGGGCCTCTTCGAGCTGTAAAGGACGGCGGAGCTCACATCGTAATCGTCGACGATCCTCAGATGCCATATATCTGCAAATTGGCCAAGGAAGCCGACCCCGATAGACCTGTCATATTCAGATCTCATATCCAGATTCGAGCAGATCTTGTGGACAACGAACCAGACAGCCCAACAGCAAAGGTTTTTGATTGGCTATGGTCGTACGCAAAGTACGCAGACCTGTTCGTGGCTCACCCAGTCAAGGCTTTTGTGCCTGCAAAGGTCTCGAAGGAAAAGGTCTTGTACCTCCCAGCAACTACAGGTAAGTCCGGACTTTCGATGGATCAGACTGACTTTATGCTAACGACGACTAGACTGGCTTGATGGTCTGAACAAGGAGCTTTCGGTTCAGGACTCCATCTTTTATATGAGCGAGTACAACAACCACTGCATTGAGAGCAAACAGCCGCAGCTCGCATTCCCAGCCCGAGACTACATCGTACAGATCGCTCGATTCGACCCCGCCAAGGGCATCGACACAGTCGTTCGTGCCTACGGCGAGCTACGCCGTAACTAATACAAGCACGCCAACATCAAAGACATCCCTCAACTCGTACTCGCAGGCCACAGCGCAATCGACGACCCGGATGCATCCATGATCTTTGATCAAACCATGGACCTGATCGGGACAGAATATCCCGAATTAGCCGAAGACATCTCCGTCATGCGGCTGGGGCCCGTTGACCAGTACTTGAATGTGCTGATGAGCAACGCCAAGGTCGCTCTCCAGCTCTCCACCAGAGAAGGCTTCGAAGTCAAGGTATCAGAGGCACTACACAAAGGAGTGCCCATCATCGCGACAAAAGCGGGCGGCATACCTCTGCAAGTGGAGGACAAGAAATCAGGATTCATCGTCGAGCCAGGCGATCATAAGGCAGTGGCCGAGCACCTGCATACTTTGTTCACTGATGAGAAGCGTTGGAAGGAAATGAGTGGCTATGCCTCTGCACACGTCAGCGACGAAGTCGGCACGGTGGGAAATGCGCTGTCGTGGTTCTATCTCGCGGATACCCTAGGCAGGGGTGACAAGCTCGAAGGTAATGGGCGGTGGGTCAATGATCTTGCGCGTGGAAAGGCTAGTCTGCCGTACCTGGAGGACGAGCCCAAGCTGCCTAGACACTTGACGACTGGTTGAAGGACCAAGTAAGGCATCGAGTTTTCACCAGCTGTCGCCATTGACGGGGTGTAATTTTGATACGCTGTGGTAAAAGGTAGCATATTTATGGCAAACATGATTCACGGAAACTCTCAGCTCTGGAGGTTTAATATTATACGATAGTACAGTTTCTAATGCAGATCATTCAATCATAGCATTGCGTCTTGCACCTGTCCAGGGCTTCATACGTAGGCATTAACCCGACGGCAGACAGACGAGCTCTTTGTCACCAGTAGACCAAGTCCTTTTCCCATCGACGTGGTGGCCGCGTCAAAAGCCTACTGCAGATATCTACTTGCCCTCATTGGCCATGGCTCGAATAGTGGACAATGCCAACTTGGCTTCGCATTGCCGCGTCTCGACATGACTGTTTCGACCAGCTTCTCTCAGAGGATCCTCTGATCTGCTCACATCCTCGTCCCAGTCCATCTTGACAATCAAGACGCCATCTTCATCAGGTAAAGACTTGTCAATGTCGATGAACAGACTTGGATGTCGTTGTAGCGGACGTGTGCGCCCGTTGGGCAAGATGGGGTTATTCGCTCTCGCGACATCCACAGGGAATTTCTCCAGAAGTTGTTCTCCTGTCATGTTTCCAGCACCAATCATATCAAGGGACAGCTCCTCTATGGGAAACGAATCGGCGCGAGGATCCCCAAGCGCTGTCGCGCTTGACAAAGCTGGTGGCACGGCGGATCCGAATACGGCGAATTGCCACTCACCATACGGTACTGCTCCGCCCTGGTTGTCGGGGCCATCGTCTTGATCCTCGTTGGAGTCTCTCATGTGGCGGTACTGCTCTATGACTTCATCAAAGTATTCGTCGCCCATTGCGAGGCTTGTTAGGGGAAGACCGAAGTCTTTGAAGGGAACTGTGCAGCGGCGGACTTTCCACTTGCCACGGTCTTTGTCGCAGTGGACAACTGTGAGGCCGCTCTCTCGCCAGTCTGGTTTGGTCATGGCCACGAACCCGAAAGGGTAAATCTGGTGGTCATTTGCGGGCTCACCATTGTCGTCTTGCTCAAGGATTGTCTTGAGTGACTTGATATGTGCATCGAAGATGAATTGGACGTCTTTTCCGGGGCAATGTCGGTTTTCGTGGGCTGTTTCGATGAATATAAGGTCTTGGAGCTCTTCTTCGGGGATGTGCAGTACCTCGTCGTTATAGGATTTCAAAGCGGCATCACAGAGCTCAGTCATGGTCTCATCTGTCGTGTTGATGATGCTGTAGAGACGCCATTTACCAAGATCGGTGTTGGTGTGGTAGTTTTGTTCTAGCACTTGAGATGCGCCGTCGGAGAGACAGAGCGCAGGCATGATTGTTCGATGTCAAGACAGTGCAGCAGTGTCAAGGAGAGGTTTCGAGAATCATATATGTCAAACGGTAGACAAGTGGTAGCATCCTTCCGGGCTGCTTCACTTTTCATACGTCATAGGTGTTTTACAGTTCCTTCGTGCATGTCTGGATGCCTGGAGTCACATAATACATTTATGTGTATACAACGGACTCCTTGGAAATGGTAGAGATCATAGGTACCGTGCACGTCTACTATGCGCATCTACCCGACTTTGTGGTCATGGTCACTATATGAGATGTGACGTCTCTTTCGACCCTAGGGTAGTCAGTATCTGTGTAGCGAAGAGAAAAAGAGGACAAGACTATCAGATGTCACAGAGAGACATGACTCGAAGCAATTTAATAGAGAGAACAAGGCATAACAGGTACGATGATGCAGTGAGAAGCCACGGTCTAATCAAGGTAGGAGAGAGATTAAGACGGGAGTCGTGAGATGGACAGATTGGGCAATGTGGGGAAGTTGAGTTTGGCAAGCGCGCGCTCAGACGCGTCTCCCCCAAAATGAACTTCTTTGCGATAAACGAAGCATATCACATTATCATCAATTGCGATGCGCTACAGCAGCTATGCCGCGGTAAGTAGTTTGTGTTACGAGCTCGCCTTACTTCATATACTGACTCAAATGAAGAGAAATCATCACACTGCAAGCAGGCCAATGCGGCAATAGCGGTATGTCATGTGACAGAGACCACCTCTGCTGCTGCTGCTTTCCTGGACAGCATTGGAGTGGAGCAAAGGTTACAGTGTACTGACTTGTCCTCCAAGTGGGATCCCAATTCTGGCAACAGCTGTGTCTCGAGCACGGAATCAACCAAGACGGCAATCTCGAAGACTTTGCAACCGAGGGCGGCGACCGAAAGGATGTCTTCTTCTATCAATCCGACGACACTCGATATATTCCACGTGCCATTCTTCTGGATCTAGAACCGCGTGTCATCAATGGTATTCAGACCGGAGCCTACAAGAACATCTACAACCCCGAGAACTTCTACGTGCACAAGGATGGCACAGGCGCAGGCAACAACTGGGCGGCAGGATATGCCATGGGAGAAAGCGTGCAAGACGAGGTGCTCGACATGATCGATCGCGAGGCAGACGGAAGTGATTCTCTCGAAGGCTTTATGCTGCTGCACTCTATCGCTGGTGGTACAGGAAGTGGTCTTGGTTCTTTCCTGCTTGAGCGACTGAACGACCGCTTTCCCAAGAAGATCATTCAGACATACTCCGTCTTTCCTGATACCCAAAACTCAGGAGACGTCGTTGTCCAGCCATACAACTCTCTTCTCTCGCTTCGTCGCCTCACGCAAAATGCCGATTCCGTCATCGTTCTGGACAACGGAGCACTCAGTCGCATAGCAGCCGACACTCTTCACGTGCAAGAACCTAGCTTCCAGCAGACGAACCAGCTGGTCTCTACAGTCATGAGCGCGAGCACCACGACTCTACGATACCCTGGATACATGCACAACGATCTGGCCGGCATACTGGCTAGCTTGATCCCAACGCCCAGATGCCATTTCCTGCAGACAAGCTACACTCCCTTCACCGGCGAGAACATCGAGGCTGCCAAGACTGTGAGAAGGACGACGGTTCTGGAGGTCATGCGAAGACTTCTACAGCCGAAGAACAGGATGGTCAGCGCCAGCCCTGGCAAGAACAGCTGCTACATTTCCATTTTGAACATCATCATGGGTGAAGCCGACCCGACTGACGTGAGTATCTGATGTTATGCAGCATTACAGTGGACACACGTTACCACAGCGAATGGAGCTGACATGACTTTTGCTCTTTAGGTTCACAAATCCCTCCTACGCATCCGCGAACGCCGTCTCGCTACCTTTATTCCTTGGGGACCGGCTTCGATACAAGTAGCCCTCACTCGAACCTCTCCCTACACTGCAACTCCGTACACACCAAAGGTCAGCGGTCTCATGCTCGCCAACCACACTGGTATCTCGACGTTATTCAAGCGAATTGTTTTCCAGTACGATCGTCTACGCAAGAGAAATGCCTTTTTGGAGCAATACAAGCGCGAGGAGCCATTCAGAGACGGGCTGGGTGAATTCGACACGGCAAGAGAAGTGGTAATGGATTTGTGCAAGGAATATGAAGACGCCGAGAAAGCAGACTATCTGACTGGCGGCTCCGCAGGGGCGGAGAATGATGGCGACGACGCAAGGACAGATGGAGTCACCGGGAGGTAGTATGTCATGCACTGTCAGGACTTTTTTATCACAGGGAAGCGGTGCACCACCGTTCGGACCCGGGGGTCCAGGCAAGGTGTTTTCGGCGTTCCGCGGCGTTGTTTTATCTCAGATGTGAATCATGCATGATGTTTGGTGCCATACCACGAAGAACGCGTCAAGTCGGAATAGGGCGTCTGGTATTTTGAATATGAGCTTCTCTAACAAGCTCTCGTCTTGTTGCGACCCTCCTCACTATAGTAGTAACACGTCCTGTATACATATCTCGTACAATCGACCGTGACAATGTCCGCTCAACTCACATGCATTTTACTCTCATCGTCACAAGAAGCTGGCAATGACAAATCCGCAGCAGCAAACAAGCACGCATGGACCAAAGTGAAGCTTGGAAGCTTTGAAAGCAGCACAAGCATCGGAAGTCTCTTGTCCGGCAGCAGCAGCATCGTCACCGTCCGTCAATTGCCTCTGGAACAGTCAGCTATCCTGATCATGAGGCCATGCATACAGTACTGTACACAGCAAGAGACAACCATAGACATGGACATGTCTCGGATCCGGAACTATTATCATTGTCAAGTCCCGAATGGCCCGAGTTTCGGCTGCTCTGATCTCCTCAGGCACATGTTCAAATGTCTCGCCGCAAAAGTCAATGAATGGTTCCTTCGTTGCACTAGAACTGGTCAGAGGAGGGGAGTTGGCGCGAGACGCTCTTGCGCCGCCGCTTCTTGTAATGAATTTAGCCGACGACGGAAGTTCTTCCACTGCTGGGCTGCGCTGCGCTTCTGCACGCATAAAGATGGTTGTTGCTCGGGTAGTAGTGAGACCGTGCTTTCGTTGCGCTCTGCCGGTGTAGCAGACGCCGAAAGACAACAGACACCGAGTCGATAGACCACTGTGTGAGAAGAAGAAGAAGAAGAAGAAGAAGAAGAAGAAGAAGCAATGGCAGCATCAAATATTGCTACCATGATAGCTTAGATGAAACTGATGGACTGAGAAAGATGATTTTCTATCTCCTCTTCATACCAGAAAAACAAACCAAAGATCGTCGAGAACAGGGCAGACAAGCACAAAAGCGATGCTCCACAAGTCTCCAAGTCGGGATGAACCGGGGCCCATGGCGGTGATTTTCCATTTTCCCCGTGTCTTTTCCCTACCAAGTTTACGGAGTAAGGCCAAGCGTAGCGTACAAGTAGCTTCACGGTACTGTGGCAGCTAAGATACGGACACGGGAGTAAGACTGGCCCTGTCCACTCCTGTGCCACAGCAGCCCGAGCAGCAGCCTTTCTCCAGTAATCCCGCATCGTGAACCCGGCGGACGTCTGTGGCCCCCGTACCCTTCTATCCACCATTTAAATCATGGGTGACCTCGGTAAAGGTCGTTGTCGGGGGTTTGTGAACAGTTACCAGAGCTTCCTGATTGCTTCCGGAAGCTGAATATACATATTGTTACTTGCAACCTCCCTGACATCTTTTCTTCTTGATTTGATTTCTGCTGTTCCAAGTCATCGAGTGATCGTCTTACATTGAGCTTGCTGTATCTCCCTGCCCTTTCTCCACTCTGACGTTACCAAAGGATCCGCAAAATCGATCAACAACAGCTGTGACGTTCATCTTACCTCTTGCTACTGTTTCCTGACAAAACTCGAGAGTGTGACTTTCTGGTTCCATTGTTCATCTTTCTTCGTCCTCTACTACAATCTACACGTATTTCTCTCGAACCTCAAGTTCAGATTACCCCGCGACGTCTTTCCCCCGCAACATTCATCAAATCTAGATCATCATGGCTGCAAACAAAGGCGGAGCTGTCGGCGACGAGGCCGTCAACACCAACATCACCACTCTCACAACTTTCCTTACTGAGGAGCAGACCAAGCACGAAGAGGCAACCGGCGACTTCACGTATGTTTCTTCTGACTTCTGATCCCGAAATCACACGAAATGCTGACCTCTGGTTGCCCCGCTACCCCGCAGTCTACTTTGCCATGCCCTGCAATTTGCCTTCAAGTCCATCGCATACTACATCCGTCGAGCATCATTAATCAACCTCGAGGGTCTCGCGGGTGCATCCAATGCCACCGGCGACGACCAAAAGAAGCTCGATGTCATCGGCAATGACATTTTCATCAGTGCGATGAGGAACTCGGGCCGAGTCAGAATCCTGGTTTCGGAGGAGGAAGAAGAGCCCATTGTGTTTGCCGAGAACCCTCATGCCCGCTACGCCGTCGCCTGTGACCCCATTGATGGCTCTTCCAACCTCGACGCTGGTGTGTCGGTCGGTACCATTTTCGGCATCTACAAGCTCGTCGAGGGCGCCAAGGGAACCAAGGAGGACCTACTGAGGCCCGGCACCGATCTCGTCGCCGCAGGTTTCACCATGTACGGTGCTTCAGCCCAGCTTGTCATGACGATGAAGAACGGCCCCGTCAACGGCTTCACTATGGACGCGTCGCTCGGCGAATTCATCCTCACTCACCCGGACATGAGAATGCCCAAGGAGCGAGCCATCTACTCGGTCAACGAGGGTAACTCGTGCTGGTGGTCGGACCCTGTGAACGAGTGGATTGCATCGTTGAAGCAGCCGCAGGCGTCAGGAAAGCCCTACAGCGCGAGATACATTGGATCCATGGTGGCAGATGCCTACCGAACTCTTCTGTACGGAGGCATTTTCGCCTATCCAGCGGACAAGAAGAGTGCAAAGGGCAAGCTGAGAATCTTGTATGAGTGCGCGCCCATGGCCATGGTCTTCGAGCAAGGTATGTTTCGTCTTCTTCTTTCTTGCCTGCACTTCCAACGCTGACATTCTGTTTCCTACAGCCGGTGGCCAAGCAGTCAACAGCAAGATGGAGCGCATGTTGACCATTCTCCCCGAGCACATCCACGACAAGTCTGGTATCTTCTTGGGCAGTTACAATGAGGTGCAGAAGGTCATTGACATTCACAAGAAGTACCAATCATAGGTCTCTGCAATGCAGCAGCAGAAGGACCGCCATGATGGGATGATAGTGATCTAGCTTTTTATTAGCTAGTGAGGAAGAAAGAGCAAGAGGTGTCATGGTATTTTTCTTTTTCCTTAGCTGAATGATACCCTTCAATGGAAACCACATATACCCAAAATCCTTGACTTTTCTGCTTTTTCTTGCTTGTGATCGGTGCCTTTGGCAGACTGGACACTTCTTCATATTAAGCTTCCACTTCCCCAATGGTTCGTGCAGGGAATCCATCACATGCACGATTTCACCCGAACAGGAAGGAACGCTTGACGGAGGAGGTAGGGCAGTCTTGAAACTTGCATCATCGTTTCTCGTAGACACTTCGATTCCAAGAGCTCAAGCGAGCTACAGCGGAACACTCTGAACGTAAACGCCAACAGGACTCGGCCAACCCCAAGAACAAGACCAATGTATGAAAACGAGCCTGAGAACCAATCACTGACGGTCAAGCGCCAACAACGTATCAATACACAACTGATACGCCTCATCCCTAGCCTTCTCCTCAACACTTCCAGGCTTAGGCGCCTTGTCGAAAGCATGATTACACTTCTCCATGCGCTTGACGACGACCTTCCTCTCACTGGCTTCTCCTCCTGCCACGATGAGTCTATCCGCGAACCTCTCGCCCTCAGGCCCCAGACTGTCGCCCGCGGCAGTGATGACAAGTACGGTCCCGGGGTACCCGCTCATGTCGTCGACGTACATGGGCGACAGTCTGGGGTCTTTCCGGTCCGTGTCGGGCGGCATGTACATGTCATAGAGGAAATCGCTCATGCCGGGGGATATGGCGGGGTCCATGGACTCGTCGAAGCCCTTTTTCTTTTCGCTGCCGGGCATGCTCATTTCCGTGCACGGGTAGAAGACCAGAGTCGCGCGGAAGGTGTCGCGAGGGATCGAGGGGATGGCGTCGCAGGATGAGGCGACCAGGGCGTAGTTTCCGCCTGCGCTGAAGCCTGATATCGAGAGTTTGGACGTGTCGAATGTCGGGTATGAGGTGCTGCAGGACGGGGACAGGACCCATTGGATCAGGTCCTCTACGTCGTGGACGCCGGCTGGGAAAGGGTGCTCGGGCGCCAGGCGATAGGGACAGTCGAGGACGATGTGCTGCGTGCGCGAAGACATGAGGCGGCAGAAATCGTCGTCTTCGCCGTGACGCGGGAGCGTGAAGCCGCTGCCGTGGTAGTTGATCAGGATCGGGTATTTGGTCTTTGCCGCTTGCTCTGTCTTCTCTTCTGCCGCTTCGCCCCGAGCTTCGGGTGATGCTTGCGTGAGCTCAGGCGGATAGTATACATTCACGCTCATCGTCCGTCCTTCGGAGCGTGTGGGCACTTGGATAGTGGCATCTGGGTGAGGGTTTGGAGGCCCGCTTACGACGTTTATCGTCGTTCGCATCGCCAGCGCTGCGGCCTTGTACTTTGCGTATGTGAACCAGCCGAACTGCTGTTGCGGTTGCTCTTCTCCTATAGACTGCTCTGTCGTGGACATTGTGGCGGTTGCTCTGTGATCAGCTCTTTGTTCTGTGGGGTGGTCGTATGATGTATCACTTTGCTTGTTAAATCGCTAACAAGGTAAGTATACTGCTGTCGGTAAGCTCAAGTGGCTGTCCTGTTCACTGGAGCGAGTCTATATATTTTCCTAGCGCAGCCGTTCACGACGATGTAAGACAATTTCATCAAGACCGGTCAACAAGCTCATATGACAGCTAGTGCACGCACAAACCAACCAATCACGTCAGCATAAATCAGGTCTATTGCTATCACTCTATGAACCGCCTCAAGCAGATCAATCTGTTGTGGAGTACCTAGCTGTGTAGCTTAGCTTACTGTAGCTTTTCCAAAGTATCATTGTAGTAGTGGATGGACATAGATATTATTGTAGTGCATCATCGACGCGGTCGGTGGGGGTTCAATCGTCCAAAGATGACGTTTCGTCGGAGATACTAGGTGCCCAGCAGGCTACAGTAACTCCGAGGCTCGATTGTTGTGCGGTCGCGGCTGCTTTTCTTTGTCTCTGTTGTGGTCCTAGGAGTATATCGACACGGCTCTATCGTAGGGCCATGGACCTCTTGTTGTATAGTGCGAACGCTGTCTTCATAGCCTCCTCAGGGACGCGACGAGAGGTATGCTCACGTGATTGAAGACTGAGCTGAGGCTCTCGAAAGCAGCTGCGATTGAATGTAGAAGTGGCTCGTAAACAATCAAGCAGCACAATTGCTAAAATAGGTCAAAGCACTCTACCACGACCCAGTACGAACGTGAAACCCAAGAGACGGATCGAACAACATAGATGATAGTAAATCACACAAGCGCATTCGGTGACAGCTTCACTCACTTGTACTCGAACCTGTGTATCTGCGTTATGTAGTACTGCACCTTAGATGACTTGGCCTCACTCTTCCATCCCAATCCTGCATTAGATGCATTTGTGCCTGCATTCCCTCGTGCCACGACATGTATCGCTGATCTACACGCGCAGCTGCAGGACAGACACACGCGCACGCATGCATGCAATTCTCCCACGTGCGTACCTCATGGTCCTGAGGCAGGAACCCGCTTGATACTCCCCCTATCGTCCTCGAGAGCTTCACAGTGTTAGGAATATACTATTGCGATGAGTCATCATTGAACAAATAAGACCGACAGCAAGGGTGAGAGTAGAGAGTAGCAGAAACACATTACAGATTCAAAGCATTATATACAGAGACAGACGGAAGAGTGAAACGACTACTACTTCCGACGACCGAAACAGCAACATGATGAAGATTGCTGATCGGATATGTGTGTGTACGTGTGTTGCGTAGGATGGTAAAGGAAAACATTTCGACAAAGCAAAGAAGTTGCGCGGCAAAGGTGAAACAGCAGCTGGAAATTTATCCCAGGCAAAAGAGAGAAACAGATTGTAGTAGGTCATCAGTATAACAGCGGCAGAAAAGAAAAATAGAGAAAAGAACAGTCGCAGGCGTATGCCAGCAACGAAAAAACGGTATGATCCGTCAGAAGAAACCCATCATCAGGAAAGTAAGAAAACGGAAAGTAAACACCTTCCATATAAACAAAAGGACTTGAGTGTTGAAAATATTCCTCTGCAGACAACTTAGGCGATATGGCATACACGCAAATTCCTGCAGATGGTCCCTCATGGCATCGAAGTCGCAGACAGACATGTCCTCCTCACACAGGTCCTAGTAGAGCTGGGTCGCCGTGCTGAGATTGGTAACCACAACAGATGCTTGCAACGGTCATGTATGACTGTCAGAGCTTGCAAACTTTACAGTACATATGAATTGCTTCTTCGGCACGAGCTGTTTCACTAATTTGCACTCGACCTCGTAACCGTAGAGGCGAGACGAGAATTGCTGGTGTGATTGTAAACGTATAGACTCCCACTTTGAGATGGGTTTATCAAATCCGGAAAATGGTAATCGAGAAGGTTGTTGTTGGCAGCGCACTTGATGTCCCCAGCGCGAAAAAGATAGATGACATAAAAAGTTCAAAACATGTCGCTATAGTCGACTTTGGCCCCCAGTGGCACGGGATGTGCTCTTCTCTAAGAGGAAGAGAAAACAAAGGTGGCGGTTCCAGAGCTCATGGAGACCTGAACAAGTTAGCGACATGTGTCATAAAAATGATTCCATAGACATACCGTGCATCCAGATCTGGTGTTGCAGTCGTTGTAGTTGGAGCCACTGCAGAACTGGCCGTTGGAGTATCTGCACTTGCCGCTCATGTTGCCATCAGTGGCCTCGATCTCAATGGTGAAGTCAAGCTCAGCAGAGGTGGTGGGGTAGTTCTGGAAGATGGACAACCATGCAGCACCGTTGCTGTAACCAACACCGAGGTTGACGGGAGCAAAGTTACCCCAGGGGTTGGCGTTGGAACCCCATTGGCAAGCATCGTTGACGGAGACACCGGCAGGGTTGACGTAGTACTGGGCAGAAGTGGCGGAGTTTCCCCACTTGTAGTAGCTGGAGCCATCGGGACAGGTCAGGTTAGTGGTAGAGCCAGCCTCAGCAGAAAGGGGAACAGTCTCGGACTCAGTGCCTGTGACGGATTTGTTAGTCTTGCAGCGCGATGATTCACTTCAGGTATTGTTCTTACCAGGGTAATCGGTACGGCAGACGGCAGAGTCCTTCTCCATCTCGTTGCGAACAAGAACAGTGACGGCGGAAGCACCCTTGATACAGATGGTGTCGTAGTCCTCGTTGGTCTTGAAAAGCTTGCCGTTCTTGCAGAGGAGTCCACCGACCGACTGGCCAGTAGAGCCCTGCTTCGTGGGCCATTGAGACTTCTGGTAACCGGGAGGGCAGGCGTAGGAGCAGTAGTAGCCCTCCTTGCAGCAGCTGCCGTCGGTACATTGACCGCTGGCGATGGTCATGATATCAGAGAAACCCTGAAGAAGGCCCTCGCCAGGGTCCTGGATACCAGTCCAACCACCGAGACCAAGGTAGTCGAGGTGAATGGCACCGTAATCCGAGGGGAAATCAGAGCAGTCGATCTCTCCATCGGGAAAGGGAGTGTCCGCTCCAGAGCTGCCGGACGATGAAGTCGAGTAAGAAGCACTGGACGACTTTGCAGCGGCGGAGCTGGACGAAGTGCTGGACGAGTAGCTGGACGAGTAGCTGGACGATAAGCTGGACGAAGACGACCAGGCAGCGGAGCTTGACTGTGCGACCGAAGCGCTGGTGGCGAAAGTGGTGCTGGCGGCTGCGCTGCTGGACCAGCTCGAGACAGTCGAGGAGGCCGAGTAGGAGCTGGAAACCTCGCTGGCAGGCTGAGGGGCGCCGTTGGCCCAGATGAGAGTGCCGTTCTTGATGCCCTCCATGACCTCATCCTCGGAGATGGTCTGTCCGTTCAGAGAGTACATGACAACAGTAGGTCCGGGCACGTAAGCAACATCGGCGACTGGGGTGGCTTCCTTCTTCTCATGAACATGTTGGTGGCCATGGCGGTGCTGAGTAGCGGCAGCAAGGCCAATGGCTGCGGAAAGAAGAACAATTTGGCTCTTCATGATTCAACACTAAGGATTATATAATAATGATGGTTACTGTGGTTGGGCGAAAGGTCAAAGTGTCGAGGATCCGGTAATGCGACGAGGTATGTCAAGTGGTGATTAGGTCGTTGTTGATAATGACGGTGGGCCTGTAAGGGAGTTTCGTGTTGGAAATGTAACGAGCGTGGGCGTGAATTATCGCGGTGATTATTCCAAAAGAATGAATAGGAACGTCAATGGGTGATTGTTCCTGGTGGAATGTCCTGTGGTTAGGTGAGCGCTGGGCGGTGGGCGAAAGGACTGGATCCTACGACATGCGTACTTGCTTGAGACGGGTCGCGACAAAGAAGGAAAGAAGAGAATTAAAGGGAAGGTGCAAGTCTTGGGTCAAGAGAATTGGCGGTTTGAGAGGGGGGAAACGGAAACGACAGAAAGTTCCGGGAGCGCAACGGTTGATGTTGTGAAGACCGTTTGCTTCCAGTGTTGGGAGAATGGGTGAATCGAGAAGCCAGAAGCCAAAAATGAATAGTAGTGCAAGTAAGGTAAATGGACTCGATCGTCCCATTGTCTAATGCTACCTACCTTACAGAAAGGGGTAGGCGTACATGCCTACAACTGCCAAGCTAATCTCTTCGACCCGTCTGCCATGCAAATCGTCGGCACGTATCGCCATATGCACTGCCCTTCTTGCCAATTGACTTCCTTCTGGGGGATGTGACTCGTAAGAAGCTCTGGAACTCATTGCCGGCTGTGTGAGTGATCTATGTGTTGCGTGCGTGGCGAGGTCGAGTGTGGTCTTTGCATGCATGCTATACTTCGGTCCAATATACCTTCTGCGTGACACCATCCTGTCAAGCGAGCAACAAATCGTGGTTGGAGATAAACAACAACGTCTCGGTCTTGTTTTTTGTTTACACCTTCCATCCATCCATTACAAGTTCACCTGTCTTTGTGATTGACGACATACTAATCGCATAGTGACGGCTAACGTTGTATCTGGTGCACAAATGTCGACCACCAGAGAAACCGCGTGACACTGTCAATACATCTATCGAAGCAATAACATGCAGCTCGAGGTTGCGAAGGCAAAGAGATGCAAATTTCCCCAAACAACGGCGCGATCAGCGACGGCGCGAAGTTTGTATGTGATCACTACCAATCAAAGTGATCTGCCACGCCTGCACAAACAGACTTGTTCCTGACTAATTTATGCAAGCCGAGCCAGAAACCCACCTGTATCTGAAATGTTGACGACCCTTTGTCTTTCTCAAGAGTCGAGCAAAAACGGTCAACAGATGCCGAAAAGTGACAGTAGCAGCAAGGCGGGCAAATGCATGCGGCATGCGGCAGACTATTGTACAATATATGTATACTTCTGGCATGACGGTCCCGTTCTCGAGCGATGCCTCGGCTGTGAGTGGATGCGAACTCCACACTTGTCCCTGTTTGCCATGCTTCCAAGATACTAAAATTGGCGAACATTCGTGGAATGTGTCCCTGCGCCCCAGAGGTTGATGCGGATCGACAAGTCTACCATTGAACGAGGGCAGTGTGTGTGGAGCTAATACGGCTGACGGCGCGGAGCGTCGAGAGTTTTTTTACTCAATAATGATGCCTGTCCGAATCGTCATCCGTGGCGTACATATAGACAAAAAACAGCAGCCCTAAAAGCCACCGTTTTACATCGGTATAGCAGGGGTCAAGTATCGAGAAGTGTATCACAACAACGAGGAAAAGAAGAAAAGGCTTAGCAACAACAGCAGCAGAGATCAACTCTGATGTTCATCTACAGTAAATTTGTCTCAGCTTTCGTCATCATCAACACGCACACGCACACGAGTTTGCCAGCCAGCCTCACGAGATCCTGAAATTGCAAATTGCGCTTCTTCTTCTTCTTCTTCTTCTTCTTCTTCTTCTTCTTCTTCTTCTTCTTCTTCCTCCTCCTTCCCCGAGGGGGATGGCCAGAAAATCACCTGCTGTCACGATCATCAAGCACATCAAGTACAGCACGACCTGCACATCCCTATATCCCTTTTGTTCGTGAGGTTAGCCCACACGCCAGTCGCGGGTCTTTTGGGGGCAGTGGCCAGTCTGACTTTTTGTTTCGTTTTTAACTATGCTCGACGATGCGCAATCCGTGTTTTCCGACCACTTGTCGGACCTTGCGTGTATGTGTGCGCTCTCGAACGCATGCTCTTGTCCTTCTTGTTCTATGGGTTTTCATCATAATGTTGCTGCTTTAAATGTAGCATTTATATTCAGTATTTTTACTCCCCTCGCCGTACAGGACCGAGGCTTAGATGCCCTGCTATCTCATCATAACACGTTGATTGTTTTATTCAAGTGGATACGTATTGACTCAGCATGTAAAATAAAGCATCGATGATCCCTCTTAAGACAGCAGCTCGAGCTGGCACGAGTAGGTTGGAAAGAGCGGCACTCCTGCTGTAATCATGCTTGATATGGTGGACAGGGTCGCCCTACTTCGTGTCATGTGCTACGTCTACGCGACCTGTTTATAAGCCCCGTGGCATCACTGTGTATCTTTTGGTGCCGAGTAGCATAATGGTATCGAGTACCTGCTGCTGTTACATCATGCGTATTTGTCGCAAGATATGTTGCATCTTCAGAGTTCTAGTGATTATCTATACCTATAGGCATGGCATTGATAATGCAGTGAAACGCTCACATCACTGCTGATTGAAGCTCAGCTACAAACCTCAAGACAAAACCTTTGAACCTCGTGCTTATGCCACTTTCTAATACTGTCCTTTGTCGCTCTATGAAGCAAATTTCAAGAAAAATAGGAGGCGGTGGGGGGTTGTATGCGAATTACAGTAGCCTGCTTTTGCCTGCCTCTTTGGTTTTTTCTTCCGAAAGCTTCGTCTCTCTCCTTCAATCGCATCGATATGTTCTTCCTCTCTCCACCTTTGCAAAATCTGCTGACACACTGACTGATACACCAAAGGAGATGATCTCTTCTTACTCTGGACCAGTCTTATCTTGCGCCTAGCTTCTCTAGAGCTCGAGCACCCTCCTCTTCCCACTCGGCCTTTGATATCCACATACTCTCCTTGTCGGCCATCTGCAGATGCAACATCAGCGATTGTATGTATAGTGTTAGAGTCGTCTTGACTTACAATGTTGGCGAGCACTGCGCCACCTAAAAACACCATGTGTCTTCTTCTCGGCGGGTCTTCTATTCTGACCTTGAATTTCTGTAGAGCACGTCAGCATCGTCGAAGCTTGTATGTCATAGAGAAGAAAGCTTACGCTCAGTCTCTCCGGGTTTCCTCCCAGTACCCTCGTCAACCACAGTTGCTTGAGCTCCTTCTCCAGTCGGCTTGGCAGACCGGGATACATGCTGCTACCTCCAGATAGAACAATTGCCTTGTACAAGCTGGATCGCACGTCGACGTCTGCTGCTTGGATGGTGTTGAAGAGGAACTCGGCGATACCAGGCTGTTCCACATCGACCAAGTGAGGCTGGAACAGACACTCTGGGGCCTCGAATCTCTCGGAGCCAACGCGGATGACACGACCGTCGGGAAGAGTGTATGACTCGACTAGCACGGTGGTGTCTTCGCTGAGCTGCTGATCCAGCGCGAGATCGTATGAGACGTAGCACAGCTTTTCCTTGATGGCTCTGACGGTCTCGAAGTCGGCGGTTCTGTTGAGAGCATACCCTCTTCGGAGGAGGAGCGAGATGAGGTTACGTGTGACATCTCTTCCGGCGACATCCAGTCTTCTCGTGAGATGGTTGAGCACGGTGCTCTCGTACACAGGGACGATATGAGTGACGCCATCACCACTGTCGACAACAACACCAGAGGAAAGACCCTGGGCATAGAGTGCCAACACGGCCTGGATGGCAACATAGACACCGCCGAAGTTGTAGCGTTCGAACATGACTTGGGCCATCTGTTCTCGGTTGCGGAGGGGGTTCATGGGCGGTTCGGTGAGGAGGATCTTGCGGCCGGTAGGGTCGATCTTCATCTTTTCGTAGAAAGTAAAGTCCCAGAGATGTTGCATATCGTCCCATCGTTTCACGATACCATTCTCCATCTGTGATTCGATGCTCGGTTAGTCTCGAAGGGGGCTCTTTCCAGACGACAACTGTTCTGCTTCTTTGCTAGGTTGGTAGGCGCATACAGGATAAGTGATTTGTAGCATTGACCTCGCAGCGGCTGCCTCGTCACCGCACATGATGTCCTTGAGCTGGATGTCTCCCGACGTCTGCTCTTCCGTTCGGAGGATGGGTCGGCCGACAATCGAGGGGAATTGGTGGTCCGGGAAGTTCTATAGACATGTCCGTTCAGTATTACTGTCAACTCTTCATCAGTGAGACACATGTCAGCTCCATACCTGACCGGCATAGCCAGCTTTGAGGAAACCGGTACCTCCATCGAGAACTGCATAAGGTATACGCGTTAGCAAGCTGTCAGGGCAGGCAGCAATGCTGAAGGGACAGATGCAATGTACCAATTGGGAGCTCGGCCATGTTTTGTGTTCTTCAGTGACAAGAAAGAGCAGAGAGGAAGCACAGCTCAAAGAGTGAGAGCCAATTCAAACAATCAACAAATGTCTTGATAGATGGTATAGCACCTGACTTGACGACAGCCACGGTATGCAACTGCATCCACGAACCCCCAGCCGCCGCCCCGCTGGACGCTGGACGCTGGACGCCGGACGTCGGTGTCTGGTGCCAAGCCCCGCGTCATCCCAGCCCTGAGCCGACTCGCCAAGTCGCAGCCTCCCAATGGGGCAAAGGCGGTGAGTGGAAGCTTTTCGAAATCGACCGACACACGGACCGAATCTTTCAGCCCTGCAGCCTCCGCGCTGGGGCTATATAAACCTGCATTTGCATCTTCCTCTTCCTCTCTTCTCTCTTCTTTCTTTTCTCATCCAAGTGCACGGGCATTACGCGTATCAGTGAGGATTCGTCCGAGATCGTGTTTTTGCTAGTTGAAAACTATCAACTGACTGCTTCTGTTGGTCTTCGGATCGGCAGGGAATTTTTGAACAACTTATCACATCTGATCTTCTTTTCTCTCTCATGAGTTTGGAGTTCTTTTCATTGATTGTCTCTGTTGCTTTGTCGCAACAGGAAATTGAAGAAGAGATTTGGCTACACGTATTTTGTGTTGGACGTAAGACGTGATGGGCACTATGTGTATACAAGCCGTGATCTATATGCACGTATTTATATCCTTGTTGATAAGGTACACAACTGTCTAGCTCTGCTGATGGTGATGAGCTGGGTCAAAACAGAACGATCATATCAGTGTGCGAACCATCACATCAGTGTGCGAACCATCACAGTGGGTGTCAGAGTTCGTGACCCCTGATGCCACTGGATAAGCCCTCCGATCTTCGTTCTCTGCAGTTTGTATACGGCTTTTGTGAGGGAAAGATGGAGCCAGTCTCTGATGTTAGGGTTCGCGACTTCCAACACCCACTGTGCATCAAAACCCGTGTTCGCAGGGGAAACGTGTCAAGTAAAAATATGCAGAACGTATAGTCATACAATTATTTATATAAATATATATAAATATACAAGATTATCAAGCTATGCTATGCATCGTAATTCGTGGACTGGATATCAAAAAGGTTCGCGTTTAGAAGCCCTGGCGGTCGGTGCGACCCTCAAGACCGCGCTCGACCTCTCTGCCGGCCTCGTAGCCAGCGCCGTGGTTCTGGTGACCAGCACCAGTGACACCGCTGTTTTTACCGCCGAACTCGTTCCTGGTCTCGTTGAGTCCACTCTGGCCGAGACCACCCTGCTGGTGGTTGTGGTTGCCACTCAAGCTGTGCTCAGCGCCTCTAATCTCGTTGCTGGCACCGCTCAGACCGCCCTGGTGGTGGGTGTTGCTGGTGCTGAACTCGTTGCCAGTGCCGGTCAGGCCGTTGTTGCCAGTAAGACCGCCCTGGTGGTGCTTGTTGCTACCGAACTCGTTGCTGGTTCCGGTCAAACCGTTGTTGCCAGTAAGACCGCTCTGGTTGTGGGTGCCGGTCAAGCCATTGTTACCAGTAAGACCGCTTTGGTTGTGGTTACCAGTAAGACCACTCTGGTGGTGTGAGCCAGTACCGCTCAAACCGTCGTTGCCAGTAAGACCACTCTGGTTGTGAGTACCGGTCAGACCGTTGTTGCCAGTGAGGCCACTCTGGTGGTGGGGGCCAGTGCCGGTGAGGCCACTGCTGCCAGTCAATCCGCTGTTGCCGGTCAGACCGCCCTGGTGGTGAGTACCAGTGCTGAATTCGTCGCGAGTACCACCAATTCCGTGCTGGGTGCTTCCGTGTCCACCACCGATGGTGTGAATGCCAGTTCCCGAGGAGTGCTCGGTCAAGCCGGCAATTTTCGAGGGGTTGACACCGCCGTTGAAGTCGTCTCTGGTAGGGTGGCCAGCGTGCTGGTCGAAATGCTCGGGGCCACCGAGACCACCAGTCTGGTGAAGTCCCTCGCCGTGAAGGTGGTCGCTGTGGTTGGTGTTGAAGCCTCCGTTGTTGCTGATGGGGTTGTGCGAGGGGGCATGGGTACCAGTGGTACCAGTGAGGCCGCTACCGTGAGTGCCACTGGTGGTGTTGCCGTATCCAGTAGTGCTGTCGAGGCCGGTACCGCGAGTACCAGTGAGGCCACTACCGTGAGTGCCAGTGGTGCCAGTGGTGCCAGTGAGGCCGCTACCGTGTGTGCCAGTGGCGGTGTTGCCGTATCCCGAGTTGTTGTCGAGACCGGTGCCCGTGGTGGAGTTGCCGTACCCAGGTGTGCTGTTGTGGGTGGTACCGTGAGTACCAGTGGTGGTGTTGCCGTATCTGAGATATACTGTCAATACCATGACCTTGAAAAAAACTTCTTTAACAGTGACTTACCCTGTGTTCACACCAGTTGAACCGTGGTTGTCCTTGGCTGCAGCACGCTCGTACTTGTCCTCAGCCTTCTCGGCCTTTTGCTCGAACTTCTCGGCCTTCTTCTCGTCCTTCAGCTCCTTCTTCTGGGAGCTGTCTTGTGCGGCCTTTTGCTCGAACTTCTCGGCCTTTTGCTCGTTCTTTGCCTCGGACTTGAGGTCTAGCTTCTCCTCGACTTTCTGTAGGAAACCCATGATTGTGATGTTGTGATTTGACTGTGAAAGAGTATTTGTGTTGTTTGTGTAAAGGTAGAAAGTTGCTTGATTGTGAACTGTGAATGTCTTCTGTGATATGGAATGAGAACCGAGATGAACGGTCCAAGACACCCCCTTTATATAACCATTCTCATGCTGCTTCACAACGAGATGCAGTCATACCTCACCTACCTGTGATCCTGTTTTTTGTGGTCATCCCCGCTCTAAGTGATGCAATTTCTTGGCGATGGAGCAGAATGGGATGCGTTCCAGCTAGACGTTCGTCGTTTACAATTGTGGGGTTATTTTCCCTGTTATGCTCGACATCTGTACTGTATATGTCGCCATATCGACCATTCCTCCCAGCGATCACGCGCTCGGCTACCCCTCGACCAGTGCCTTTGCCGGTACCACAAGAACCGCCTCGGCCAGGAGATCATATTGCACTACTCATCTAATACCATTGAGACACTTGACCTACCTGTGAGGAGCATAATTGCAATTCTCTACCGCTAACTAAAGGTGGATTACCTGACGTAGAGTTGCGTGGCTCGGTACGGCTTAGCGTAGGTCGGTCCCTGTTTTGGAGATGTGGTTCCTGGCTGAGCCCGGACATGATGGCCAAGCCGGCTTCTAGACTTTTGATCCACGCGCGTCATAAGGAGGCAATAAGCTCGGACTACTCACCAGCCACGATCCAGAGGGCAACCCTGTCTGAGGGGGGTCATGTTTACATGCCATATGAGGCTGCGAGTACGTCAATCGAGGTTGTTTTCAGGTTTTGGAGCACTGTGAAAAATCGAAATCGGAAATTGCAGGTGCCACCGATCTGCAAGATCATGCTATTCTTTGCTGCGTTTGTGGCTTGCGTTATCCCGGGTTCGTAGCTTGTTTTCGATCATCGTTGTTTGTAGGTAAGGTAGGATTAGCGAATGAGGTAATTCAGCCACAGTGTCTATCAAGTGGCACATTGTGCAGACAACCTGGAAGGACACGAGGGTGGGTAAGAGGGTACGGTCACATAGACTTCTCCAAGTAATGCTTGTCGTAATGCCAACAAGTCGTGAAACAGCCTAGGATCATCTTATCCGACTTAGACTTTATCTGTGAAGAGTGATGTTTGTCATTTATGCATCGTAGCCAAGGTACTGTATCTATGCCTTGAAAAGGGCCTTCTGGGTGTCGTAAGTGTACTTGAGGTCAAGATGCCAGTAGTTCGGCGTCGTAGCCTTTGTGATCAGCCACCCATCATCCAGGGCCTTGACCACCTCCTCCGGTAATGGACCCTTCTCGCAATCGGCCAAATTTGTCTTGAGCTGATCTAAGCTACTAACACCCATGATGATGCCGTCCCTACCACCGTCTTTGATGTTGAGGCCGCTGTGGTGCACACACCATCTGAACGCAGTCTCCACCATGGTGAGGTTGTGCTTCTTGACCACAGGTTCAATGACACGCAGAGCCTCCCAAGTCGCGTCTTTGAAATACCTTGCGCGGTACATTTGCCCCATCTTACCGACAGAATCGCTGTATCTGCCTTCGGTGGGAACGTCACTGGACTTGTACTTGCCGGAGAAGATGCCTCCAGCAATGGGGTTGTAGATGACAATGTCAAGACCATAGCGGCGGCAGGCTGGGATGAGCTCTGCGTCCAGCGATCTGGTGATGGCGTTGTACATGCCTTGGTAGATAGAGGGCCTCACCCAGCCGTTGTACTTGCATGTCATGACGACCTCTGCAACCTCAAAGGCAGTGTAGTTAGACAGGCCCAACTGGACGAATTTGCCGTCCTTGTGAGCCTTATTCACAGCCTCGAGAGTCTCGGCGAAGGGAACCGACCTGTCTGCGATAGAGCGTCAATAAAAGCTCCAACACCAACTGATTCCCGTACTTACCAGCAGCGTGCAGGTAGAAGATATCCACGCATTTCGTGCCAAGCTCTTCCAAACTCTTGTCCAGGGAAGCAATGATGCGCTCAGCGGAGTGTTGACCCGGCTCATGCGGATAGCACTTGGTGGCCAAAGTCAAGCCTCTGTCTTGCCATTTTGCATCCTTGGTCCAAGCCTCTTGCTTGCCGCCAACATAGGATCTGGCAGTGTCGATCTCGTTATAGCCCTGTGATTGCAGATAATCGAGAGTCTTGTTGTACTCGTCAAGACTAGTCACTCTGGCTCCGGTGTTGGTGTCGGGGCCAAAGGTCATGGTGCCCAGGATGACCCTGGGCTTGCCGGTTCCTGTGATAAGCATGTTGCTGTTATGTGTGATTGTTCTTCGACTAGAGGGCAGATTGACAAGAGTGCTGCGGAAGATCAAACGTGCTGAGGTTGGCCTGATACAGGTTACTCGCATGAATTACTTTGTCTTCTGACGGTAAATGGTGACGGCACAATCATTTATATCGACGAGGGGAAGTGGGGTAAAGACGGAGACGATCATAAAGTCCGGCATATTGTGTGGACTTTGCCGGATATAAGATGATGACATGGCGATAGCGAGCGTCTTCTGCGAGTCCTGCTTATGTGTTTAGAAATCAATTTCGCCATGCTCCCGTGTCGAGGAACATCATCTCGAGACAACGCATGAGCTGTGAATTATTTGTTGATCTGTGACCCGCTATCAGTTAATACTATGCATGTTTTGCGCGAAGAATGCGTTGTTGAACGCGAGATATATGAGACATGAATCCTGCGAGCTAAGCTTCTGCACTGTTGTAACAATCTCTTGGCGTGCGTCGTTGTCTGGAGCGACCCCACATCCGGTACACACGGGTGCTGTCACAACAACATCTGCCACTGCAGTCACAAGGCACAGAACAATCGTATAGAAGAAGATAGTGTGGTGCGAGAGCAACATCGAATAGCTGTGGGGGCATCGGCTTTCTACTATATTCATATTTCGCTTCGCTCTTCAATTGTAGTGGTAGATTGTACCACCGCTGGAAGACATACATATCGTCTTCCTTGTAGTAGCCTGACCGCGAGCATATCCGACTCCGAGTCATAGGTATCAAAAGATACTCGACCTTGCCCGAGATGCTTGCAAGGCCCGTTCTTATCGCCACATTCCTGGTCTCTGCAGTGAATGCCTGGGGTACAGGTAGGTAACGATTGTCTCCCCCAGCAACTTTGCTTTTCTTTCTGTCTTGTCTTCCTCGTCCATGCCGCCATATAAGAACACATAATCTTTCGTAAGCTGCTCCTGCCAGCATCACGCTCACGCCAGAGTCACAGATGTCCATAACCAGATCGGTCTCGCAGCAGAAGCCTTTCTCACCCCGGAGACAACAGCAATCATCCAGAGAATCCTAGAGCCATACTACGAAGGCTCAATAGGCCGAGCAGCAGCGTGGGCAGACGGCTACGCCCACACAGCTAACGGCAGCTTCTCCTACCCCTGGCACTGGATCGACTCCGAGGACAACCCGCCTTCCCTGTGTAGTCTGGACTTCGCCCGTGATTGTCCGCCCAAAGGATGTGTAGTGGCGGCCATCGCCAACCAGACCGCGATACTGCGCGGGTGTGTCTCACGCGCCATATCCGGAGACCTTGTCGACGGCTCTGATATCCAGTGCTCGCAAGCACTCAAATGGGTCACGCATTTCATAGGCGATGTCGCACAGCCGCTGCACGCCTCGGGCAGAGCAGCAGGAGGTAATTTCGTGCGAGTCGTCTACGGAGGTCAAAACACCGAACTGCACGCCGTAAGTCTTTCTTTCTCCACCTCCTTCCTCTCCCCTTCTTCCCTCACAGATCCGCGAAGAAGAAAGACAACGACTAAGCCGGCCAAAAAGGTCTGGGATTCCTACATTCTCCACTCCGACGCGAACCTCGCACCGCACACGACTTTCCCCCACGACTCCCTGTCCCCCT
The DNA here is from genome assembly GCF_041146345.1 of Neodothiora populina. Lineage (NCBI taxonomy): Eukaryota > Fungi > Ascomycota > Dothideomycetes > Dothideales > Dothioraceae > Neodothiora > Neodothiora populina. Next base: position 1,787,273 of record NW_027191417.1, read on the forward strand.
TCTTCGCACATCTGATCTCGCGCATCCGTTCCGACGACTTCAACCCTCCTCCGTCGCAGACATGGCTGTCCTGCGCCGACCCCGCGACGCCGGTCGAGTGTGCGCTGGAGTGGGCTAGCGAGTCGAATCGGTGGACGTGCGAGTATGTGTACCTTATGCTTCGTGGACCAGGCGACGATGGCGACGACAGTAAAGGTGCGGATGCAGTTGATTTGTTGACGAATGGGTACGCGCAGGGTGCGTTTGGCATCGTGGAGACGCAGGTGGGCAAGGCGGCTTTGAGGTTGGCTACGTGGTTGAATATGATTGTGGCGTATGAGCTTGGGCAGCAACAAGAACAACACTCGACAGAACGGGTGGATCTGCGTATGATCGTGCAGGATTGATCTTGTACAAGTTTAATGCAGCCCATGACCTTATGTCGAACAATTTGAATCTACAAATACCTACATACCTCGCTCTGATCTAGCCAGTCGTTACAAGTGCACCAATGTACGAACGAACGAGATTTGTTATAACCAAGTGTATTTTGACATGTGCGCGAGAAGATTATATGACAATCTCAAGGGGGAATCTCAACCAGTGGACGCCAATCCAAACATCCCGATGAACGCCCCACCCGAAACAAATCCTGCCATATCACATGTTCCCCTATACCAGAAACGATTGTCAAAGTATTCCACAGCGCCAAATCGATCATTACCACATTTGTTTGTTTTCGTCGCACACTCCCTTCGCCCTTTTGTTCTCTCGTCGTCGCTCACATCACAGCGGTAGCTTCCCAACCTCCCAACAGAGCATCATCGGAAGGGCCGAAGTGAGGCATGATGATACCAGGATACGCGTCGTTGGAACTGCCAACGCTGGGCCAGTCACTGACGCCAGGGTACATTTCCTCTCCGCTATTGCCAGAGCCGTCGTCGGTACTGATACTGAAGACGCTCTCCGGCTGAGCCTTGAACTCGCCGAACGACCCGGTTTGAGACGCGTCTGCTCCAGTATTCATGTGCCATTGAAGGTCTGCTGGCGAGCCCCATGGAAGAGACTCTGTCGACCCGGATTCGACAATGTCTGGGTTCGATGTGTTTGCCTTCTGTTTTTGATCTAGCGTAGCTAGAAATTCGACTGCTGGTCCGCCATATATGTTATCGAAGATATTAGTGTGAGTACCATCAATGCTACCCAGGAGCCGCTCCCAGTCGGTAGGCTCGGTTTTGATGGCCGGCCCAGGCGCCTTTCCAGCGTCGCCAATGAGATCAGGAGTCTGCAATCTAGTCGGCGCGTTGCTGAAAGACAAGTAGTCCAGGTTGATCTTGCGGTGGGGCGTCGGTACGGATGCACTGACAGCCGGAGGTGCGGAAGGACGAGTCGCCTCAGGAGCGACGAAGAGACTAGAGGGACTGCGAGCTGGCTCAGATCGGGCAATTTGGATTGGCGTTGCAGTTGCCGCCAGTTTAGGCTGACTCTGTGCTTGAGCTGATTCGCTGTACATGGCAATGATCGGGAAGGTTGCTCGACGACCATCAATTGGGATACCAAGGCGTCGTGCGGCCTTCTGTAGCTTGTTCTGTTCCGGTCCAGATATTGTGAACAGATCCGGACTTGGAAGGTGGCCATCCGAGTTATGGCGTGATAGTGAATGGTGGGGCTGTTTCGAAGCAGGCGCATGAAGTGGCAGATGCGCTCGAGTGATTCGAGCAAAGCGAGCTGCGCATGAAGACTTGCTGGTCTCGAGCATGCCAGATGCAGCCGCCATCACTTTCTGCATGTCCTTGTAGAGCTTACTACTGCTATCGAGATCGATACTCTGGTACAGCAGACCAAGCCCGGAAAGCACAATGACCTCATCTTTGTTAAGGCAGAAAGTAAAGGCCAATCCACGCTCATTCAGCAAGGCCAGAATCTGAATGATATGTTTACTGGATGATGACAAGGCTAACATTGAGGAGGAGGCTCGACTGCCAAGACCTGCAATCACAGCAGGACGGTGGATAAGCGACCGGATGAAATGATAGGTGAGCGAAAGCAGAGGCGACCGGCTGCTAGTGGTGCCAGTGCTCGGTCTATCCTGGGCGAACGGTAGGCGAAGATGAGGCGCCAAGGATTGCTGCCATTCATCGAGTTCTTCACTCAAGGAGGCCAACTTCTGTAGAGACAGGTTATACGAAGGCAGGGCAGGATAGACTTCTTCGAGCACACGGGACAAGATCCGCGCGGCGCGGAAGAGAGCAAGTGCACTCGAAAGTCTAGTGTGTTCGCCTGGGCAGGGGGCCTTGAAGCCCGACTCCTCGATATACTCTTCATCGGCGTCCACAGGATATTCGCAGTGAACATCATCATCCTTGAGCAGCTTGGGAAGACCAAGGGTAATTGACGAGAAGCTGATCGATTTGAGTCAGCAAACGTTGACGTGTGGGGATCCGAAGCGGGGTAAAATGTTGGTCACGGGGCAAGACAAGAAGACAAAACTCCGGGCCTGCTTACCAGTCAATTGTGTAGAGAGTCCAGAACGCCTTTTTACGAGTCTCGCAAGTCAGTGTGCCAAGGGCGAAACGCGTCTGAGACTGGTGCAGGCCAAGCCTTGATGAAAGAGGAACGGCCAAGGCCTTGTACATCAGAAGCCTGTCGTAGTCGCCTCTTTGAATGCAGTAGATCTGAGCTAGGATCAAGCATTGTAAGGTAGACATGCTGTGCTGGGTGAGGATGGAGTCGATGGCGGCTTGCCATTGTGCCTCCATGGAGAGAAAATCGGGGGTATCCCGCATCTGTTATTGTCAGTACTCTGTGTGGTACAATTCCAAGATGTGACATACGCCTGTCGATAGTGCAGCAATTCCGAAAACGAGATTGAGCAGTGCATGGCTGCAGTTATCAGTGATGCTTTCAGGTTCTTGCATGTATCTCTGATAGAGCTCGAGGAAAGAAGGTCGATGTAGCACAGGAAACAACGGTGCCCATTCTTGGAAGAAAACAGCGATCAGTCTATCAGACTCAAGTCTTGGGGGAGCTTTCCAAGTGACAGGTTCTGACAACGGATCGCGCACATTGATGGGTCGATTGTCTGTCAGTAAGCCGTCTGCTACGATATCGGAAGTATCTCGCCCGCATTGCTGCGCCTTTTGCTTGAACGCATCTACAAAATCCGTTATTTTCGAGTAATTTCTGAAATTTAACGAATAATGAGCCATACCTAAGAACGACCTGCTGCTTGACGTTCCGGTGAAGTACGACATAGGTCCCTGGCCTTCCAGGTACGGTGACTGCTGCACCCGAAATATGTACTCCTTAGCCGGAGTCTCCCGGATCTGTGCAGAGGAAAGATGTGCAGGTGACGCAGCCGGGGGTGATTTCGATGAGCGTTGTGATGAATGATTTGACGTGCTCGCGGCAGAATGTGAATGTAGTTTCGAGAGCATGTCGATTTTCTCGTCCTTTTCGTCCAAAAGATCTTTCAACTCTCTGACCTCCGTTTCCAGCGCACGTACTCTTTCCTCGAGGGACTCGGTATATCCTCGCGGGAAGGCTCGTCGACTCAACTTGTCGCTGGTCTTGCACTCAAAACCGACACTCGAACACTGCGAGCAACACGGTCGGATGCCGTCGCATCGTATTTTCTTACTTCGACATCTGATGATTGGCAGTAAGCACCAAGACTAATTGTTAATGTGGAAGGCGCCAGCAACCTACCTATCGCAGGCTTGAGCAATACGCGTTTGGGCGTTATTGCCAACCTTGATGACCTTCATGGGGAGTATGCCTGGCATGATGGGCAGGTGCGAGGCGGGTCAAACGGAAAGGGTAGGTATAGGGACAAGAGTATGGAAAGACAGAGACGGAATTACGCATTCGTGTAAGTTACGTTTTAGTTAAAGGTACGGGCTGAGAGATCGAGGCCACAAGCCGGTGCTTATCGAGGGTGGGCGGTCGATAACCACTGGCCAGTCAGGTGGGGTTGCCTCGGTGCTGGTAATGATGTGCAGCCTTTCAGGTTTCTGGGTTCTCAATTCACTCTCAATGAGGAACCACACAAAGTCGATCGAGAGCGAGTCAGATATGACGAGCTGGACAGTCAGACTAGCTAGAACGTAGAAAAGAGGTCGTGTCAAGAGGTGAGCAGAGTTCAATGATTAATAGTCCGACGGGCATCGCCCATCATCTGCGCCTTGCCGTTTTCCTGAAGAAACCTGGGGGAGTCAGTGCCGCAGATGCCCCAGACGCCATTTGGCTTTAGCGTAAATGCAAATGTGGGAGACCATTCCCGATATGGCACTGGGAAGCCTCGGAATTGTATCGGTGAATCAGAATAGGCAAGGGTGATTGGTCTGATCTGCCTGCTGACCAGAACAAAGCATTCCATTTTCCTTGGTACTTGCGGGGATGATATGCAGCGTCCAGCGCCGAAGATTATGAAACTCTGAATATGCCTGTTCCCCCTTATTCGTCGGCCGGTACTCGTTTCCGAATCGCGCAAGCTGATGAGCTTAAACGATCCTCTGTCACTTATCACTGGTCCACCTCTCCGTAGCTGCCCGATATGGCGGATGTGCATGGAGCCACATGGTGCATGTACTGGACGTATGGCTATAAACCATTAGCTGATGACATTATCGCATGTACACACTGCGTTCTTGTTGCTCGATGCTGCGAAGATCGCGAATATCCTGCAATTCCTAGTCAGATGCCATCTATGTTTTATCATAAGGTAAGGTAGCCAGCTCGATCAAAAGGGAGTCGAAATACGCACGTGCTCTAGGCATTGAACACGAATCATGGCTTGACTGTGTGCGTTTCCTTTCGTTCGCGATCCTCCAGTTATGAGTCTAAGTGGCCTGTCTTCCTGGCCGTTATGCGTGTGACAGAATACGTACCCTCTACCTCCACTGGTACCATATGGTAACCTAGTAGTGAATGTATCTATCTTGGTCGCTTAGCTTGACCTTTGACCCTCTAGTCCGTGTGATGGTACAGCGAAATCCTGGCAGCTATTCAAGTCTGAGTTCTGGCACAAGATAAGGCATGCATTGCTTTCACTTCTCTAGAAGTCTGACCAATGAGCCTAGAGCTGAACAGAAGAGTACGATTTTGTTCGGATACCAGCGTGCCAATTCCACGAGGAATTGAATAACTTAAAGTAGATATGTGCTCAATTTTCGTCCGGTAACCTTGTATTGTGCTGTGCGCTGCAGTGCCATAGGAAGTACACCAGAGAGGGTTCTGATGTGCGACAAGCTTTCCCCTGCGGGGTGGATCCACCAGTCCCCCGTTGCAGACTATGAGCACTAATGTGGGGTAGTTCCAGTCCCAGCTCCGTTATATACAATTCCATTTGCCGTTGCTCAGATCAGCAGTGGAACGTCGTTTATGGTGAGGTACAGGTAGATCTCATTCGACTTTATCAGCTACGTTACTGGTCATGTACTACACTATAGGTGACCCTTTTCAACTGTCGACGACTCACATTGGCCACTTGAGAGCCCAGAGATCTTTCTGCATCAGGAAAAGTCCTCGATCCCTTCTTCGACCTGGTTGGCAGATGACGATACGGTGGCAAGGTATTCAGCCACAGTCTTGCTCTGTGCGAGCTCGTTTTTCTAACATGGAACATCAGTAAATTGCGTGGCGCGAATTGTTTGTTCAGGGTCTGAAGAACTTCTGCACGTACCACATCCTCAAAATAGCTGTATGCTTTCTCCATCAATTGCCCTTCCAGGTCCCGAAGTTTCATTGTAAGCTGCCATACTCTAGTTCTCACCTCGGTTTCCTCGCCATGATCAACTTGATTCACCCTGTCTTCGCAGCCATAGAGTTCAGTGAGCTGCGTAGCTATCCTTTCCTGCAGGATGACGGTGGCTCGAAGACGGAATAAATTCCACATATCATCTTCTTCCAGGATGGCCTTCAGATTTGCGAAGCTATCAATTTCTTCGTTCTTCCATGTGGCCACAAGCTCTCGTTCGCCTTGGACGGTTTGCTGAACCTTGAAGCATAAACCGTCTTCTTCGTTGACGCAAAGAAGCCAGACATAGTCGCCCTCCCATGCTATGCCATCTTCTGTATCGACGATCTTGAAGCCGGGAGGACAGTCGGCGACAATCGTCTTGGCATGCCCCAGAGGATCATCCTCGGGTATCGATAGACTTAGGAACAGCTCCCGAGCGGTGTGCATATCGTCTTCGATGAAGCCATAGGAGAACAGCATTTCACAGGCACCTTTGTTGTCCCCGTATGTTATCGTGATTTCGCTGTCGGCACTGATGGTTGTCCCTTCCCGTAGCAACAGCAAGGCATTTCCCTGATCATCAACTTCGTAGATAGCACCGGTCTTTTCTCCACTTGCATGATTAGACATATCAATACCTGGTACCATGCAATCTCCTACGCCTGGAAACTCGAGTGCTCTTGAGCGATACATGGCGTCGACTTGTAGCCAATCGTCAAAGGATAGGAGCCCATCTACCTCGTTCCACCATGACTCTACGCACCAGGGGATACCTGCGGTGGCCGCGCGCAATCGGTCAAATTCGCGGTATAATGAGTTCAACTTCGCATTGATAGCGGGGGCAAGAGTAGTGCCACGAAGCAAGTCACGTTCGGAATCATTCCAGAAAGTCGGGAGCAACTCCAGCGGCAAAAACTTGACATATTCCGCGAAGGGGGTGGACACTCCCCGTCTCGGCTCCATCGAAGAGCAGACAGTGAAAGATTGCATGAGCAGGAAGGAGAGGATAGCGCCTCGAGCGGTCTGACGCGCGGTCAGCCCGACCTGGTCCTTTATACAGATGTGATATCATTGCATCCACGCGCTGAAGCCGCTCGTGGACGCATGCGCTACATAGTCTGCGCTGACGACGACCATAATGTAGGATGCTTCACCGGGTTCAATGTACACATGTGACGAGAAGAGGAAGGTAGAAGAGAGCATATTAGACCTACCCTGCCGAAGTCTTCCAAGCCTTCTAGTACAGCACGAAAGTCGCCATCGGCTTTGGCATGTTCGCGAATACGTTCTAGGGACAGAATCAGGTCTTGTGGGACTACCATCAGCGGTGGCTCAGAACCGCCGGTCAATTGACGCTGAGCCACGACGGTGGAGCCTCTGTCCTCCAAGCCAGGTATAGGGGCAATCTTTATGTTGTTGAAAGAAACTCCATTAAAAGCAGCCCAGACAGGCAGAGCGTCAACGGGCGATCTGAGCCAACCCTCTGTCTTGCCCTGGAGAATCATGAGGCAGCACGGATGTCTGAGCAGACGATGACGTGTGGCGACAGGAGAGATGTTGTTTTGGCTGTAAAGTATGCAGATGCAGTAGCAGGACGGTGGATAGGCAATTCGAGATTGATCGAATCGTGGTTGCAGAGGCAACTAAGAGCACGAGGCAGCACGGGGCAAAAGCTCGTGGCGGGTGAATGTGCAAGTCGAGGCGCCATTGGTCTTGGCAGGTCAAGCATGGGTCTCGGATGTTTACAACAACAAACGAGAAGCACAACATTGACATCTTCTCAAAGAGAGCAGCGCTTCCAAGATATCTCTTCTCCATAACCATCCTTACTATTCTTTGGTATCAGCAGGAGGATTAAAACATTCAGGTTCAGTTCCTTGATGCTGCGCTAGACTTCCTCTGCTTTCACTTCGCCTTCTTTTGCCCCGCCACACGCTCAGCTCAGTTACACTCCCGCGTTCCCGTCGCGAGTCTGCAAGGGTCAAACAATCGTCGCATTTTGATATACAGAGCTGTCCACCTAGAGGCAACAAGGACTTGCTCAGTGAAGCAAGAATTATTTGAACATGGGTCACCAGCGTCAATCGTCGCAGGTGGATGAGTCGCCAGCTGCCGCGACTAGTTATGGACAAGTGATCGAGTACATCCAAGGTCGGTCGGTCGTGTCGGTGTTCGATAAGATGCGCGAAGCATCACATATATTATCAACAAAACACAAGGCAACAATCAACACAATGAATTAACGAGGCTGATGAATAAAACCAGATCGACTTTATCTGGCTGCATATACGCATACTCCCAACGCTCACACACCTTTCCCTTACTCGTCTGCTGCGAAGCAGAGCAGATCTCCCTCGAAGCGCTCGTCCAGGGCTCAACACGCAGCAACACCGGCTTCTACACAATCACACCCTCCCGTCTATTTCTCTGTCGACAAGCATCTCCTCTACAATGCATTCCATGCCGACTTTGGCCCACTCCACATTGGTCACCTTTACCGCTTTGCAGTTATGCTTCATGAAGTGCTTGGCGATCCCGAGAACGAGCACCGGGCTGTCGTGTTTTGGAGCAACCCTGACTCGAGAAGTGTGTCAACATCATCGCTTTATTTTTGTCTCGTTGTTTATCGTACTGACCGAGATCAATTGCAGGTCGTGCGAACGCCGCATGCATCTTGGCCTGTTATATGATTCTTATCCAGAACTGGCCCCCACACCTGGCTCTTGCGCCAATCGCTCAGATGGATCCCCCAGCGATGCCGTTCCGCGATGCCGGCTACAGTCAAGCCGATTATGGTCTGACTATCCAAGATGTCGTGTACGGTGTGTGGAAGGCCAAGGAAGCCGGCCTCTGCGGTCTCAAGGACTTCAGCCTCGAAGAGTAAGCGCGACCTCATTCTCTTGGCATCAATTCAATACGCGGACGCCACTTTTAACACCTGTGATCTATAGATATGAGAAGTACGAGCGAGTAGACATGGGAGACTTCAACTGGATATCGCCACACTTCCTTGCCTTTGCATCGCCTCAACATCAACCAGCTCACCTCATCACACCCAACGACCCCCTCTACGCCACCCTGCCTCGATCGCTTTCGTCACTACACCGCAACACTACAATCCCTCAGCCTTTCAAGAACGTGCTGTCGCATTTCGTCGAGCGTGGCATTGGTCTTGTCGTTCGCCTGAACTCTGAATTGTACTCTGCTTCATACTTTCAATCTCTGGGCATCAAGCATCTGGATATGATCTTCGATGACGGTACCTGTCCACCATTGAGCCTCGTGAAGAAGTTTGTCAACCTTGCGCATGAGATGATCAACGTGAGGCGCAAGGGCATCGCAGTCCATTGCAAGGCAGGTCTAGGCAGGACTGGCTGTCTTATTGGTGCCTATCTCATTTACAGACACGGATTCACTGCCAACGAGATCATTGCGTACATGCGCTTCATGCGCCCGGGAATGGTCGTCGGTCCTCAGCAGCATTGGCTGCACCTCAACCAGGGCACTTTCAGAGAGTGGTGGTTCGAGGACACCATGCGCGAAAAAAATTGCAGCATCAATGGTTCCTTCGACGCCCACCAGGTCAGCTGCTAGACGACTTGCCAGCAACGGTCAAACCTTCACTCCTCCCAACGGCGGCAGTGGCAAGCGCTCCGCTCTTGGGGAAATCGCTCATGTCAACGAGCAGCAACCGTCGACGTTTGCCAGCAGCCTTGGTGTGAACGACGAAAACCTTCCGGCCCCGACACCTGGCCAACCACGCAAGACCAGCAAGGCGTATGGTCTCATCGGCTCGCGAAAGCAGGCCGTGAAGAGCGAGAATGAGCCCTTCGAAGTTCGCCCCGATACCGAAATTGTCAGCATGCAGCGAACGACCATTGGCGACAGCGAGAGCGAGGAAGAGTACGCTCTGCGCATGCTCACGACTTCACGAAAACCGAGCCAGTCCCCTGGCGCCCGTAGCGCGGTCAGCCGAAGCGGCAAACGCAGAGCTGTAAGCTGCACCACCACCACTACCACAATGACGAAGTGGGATATGGAGAACAGCGACGTCGAGAATCGTCTTGTTGACGGGGAAGACGCCAAGCTTGCCCAGATCACGGAATCTCCCTCACGCCGGCCGAAGACTCCAAGCAGCAAGACCAACAGCGGCCCCGGTGGTCTGAGTGTAGGCAAGAGGAGCAGCACGCTCCGCCGTAGCACCGAAGGCAAGACCAGTGTGCGCAAGACAAGTGGCCGTGTTGGCTCACACGGCTCGACCCTTCGCACGCGACAGTCTTGATCGCTCGAGTCTACCTGTACAACGTTTCATCCTTGCAATCAAGGAACATGCATTTCTCCGGTTCCAGTCAAATGATGTTTTGCATTTTCATCTCGCATAGCATCGCGAGCACATGATACCATGGACGAATTGCTGCAGCACAGCACAGCATAGCAAACAGAAAGCGACGACAGATACGTGCGCATGGCAATGGTCCAAGCCATTGCATGACGAGACCCCAAGTGGAAGTCCGATCTGTCGCATCTCGTAATTTCGCATCTTTTTTCTTTTCTTTTATCCGGCACGGCGTTTCAACTTGCGGTACGATCAATGACCATGGGCATTCGATACAAGTAGTCGGGCGAACAATGGAGTTTTATGGTGCAAGGTCAACGGCGATGGATTTCTTCTTTTCTGCGTGGCTTCACGGGAGGATGTGGTGGGGCATAGGGGATTCGAGGAGGAAAGGGGGATGTGTGGCATATGTTGCGCGTGGACTGATTTCTCTGACTTTGGGTGGGATGAACACTTTGTTCAGGGGCGTAAATATGATGGATTGGGGATAGGCTCTTGCTTTTGACTGTTCGTGGTTTTTCTTCTGCGGCTTCAGCATCTTCGGCGGAGACGAGAAATGTCCAATTCTTCTTTACTTTCAATTTTCTGATTGATGCTCTTCTTTTCACTGCAATCTGTGTTTCGTCTGACGGTTTTCCACTACATTTGTGCCTGCTCGCGTTCTCGGTACAACATGGACTTGATAGACCTGGTAGACTCACTACGCATACTCGGTAACAGTCTGTCAAATGAGAAACAGCTCGCACTTCCTTATATGTCCAGCTGACCAGAAATGAATCGACTCGATTGATTACCTGTTTTGCATCTTACCTTAGATCAATATCCGTCCTGTCTCACTCTTTTCACTCTGAACAAGAAATATCCCTATCTCTAACTCGAGGCCATTTCCCTCAGGCCTGCCTACCACACTAGACCTAGCTATATCTCACGCATGAATCTGATATCGAAGCAGGGAAAACAGTGACTCAGCGATCCACAAAAATCACTCCCAGCAGAATCATACCAATATCACCACACCTTAGCATTAAGTCCAGAGACAGTAGCCAAAGTAGTGTTGTTTACACCATATAGTCGTTTGTCTCCCGATTACTTCACCCGCTCGACTCGCCGATAAGTGTGATTGTATATAAGCTAAGGTAAACACGCGCGACTCCGCGCGACCCCAGTGCACGCGAGCCCAAACGCGCAGTCACGCAGCCACGCACGACCCGCCTTGCTGCCTCGCGACCCACGCCTAAGGTAACCAGCCCACGCGCCTAGCCCACGCGACAACTCACCCACGCCTGCTACCTATAGGGCCCTGTCTACCTCACCTTAATATGGGACAACATGAGCCCTGCGACGTCCGGTCGGGGCTTGGCTGCCTGCTGCTGCCTTGATCTACTATAACGCCCGCGTCTAAGAATGGCAAGAAGGCGCAGATTGGCAGGCTGCCAGTCGAGGAAATGGGATTACTGGGTGGGTTCGAGTCAGTGGGGTGGCTCTTGTTTGACGTCTTAGTCTAGTGCGAGGGGGGGCGGTGGTATGGTGGGTTGTATATATAAGGTAGTCTTGCTTGCTGCTCTGTTGTGTGTTACTATGTTGTACTGTCATATCTTTAGGTATATCATTGGAATCTGATACTGGCTTGACGTATATACTGCGCTGTTGTTCTACTTTGCTTTACGCTGCTTCTATCGCTTTGGTCTGTGATCCATTGAAGAATTCGTCGCAGTTGCTACCGCAGAGGTTCACTTAGAAACGAGGAAATCACCGTGCACATTATATTTCTCAAATCAATCGATTGCCTTCTCCAATTCCAGAAATGGAAGGACTATTATCGACCGCAATGCTCACCAACGATCCATCACCGCCGTCTATAGAAACGACGACAACGCCAACGAGAAGAAGCAAGAGGAAGAGAAACCAAGTCTCGTATTACGAGGAGCCAAACATCGCACTTGACGAGGACGGAGATAACATGGATATCGATACCGACGGGGACGAAACCAAGGATGACGAAGACGACGACGAAGACGAAGATGAAGTCGGGGACCATGTTGATCATAGATTGTTTGTAAGTAATGTATCTTCTCTGCCCAGCAATCATGACTTCGTATGCTCTGCATGTATGTGTATTACAAAAAAAATCCGTACTAAATAAGGGTATAAGAACCCAAAGTACCCCACTCATCCCTTCGGCAAGAAAGCAAAGAAGAGCAAGAAGCGAAAAGTCGTCGCCGTCAAGGACAACAAGAACAAATATCAGAAGAAACGAAAGGGCGTGTTCCCCTTCCTCAGCTTGCCGCCTGAACTCCGTAATGAGATCTATGAGCACTGTCTCACGGCTGGCGAGGATGAGCTCCGGATTATTCGGGAACACAAAAATGTTCGTCGCGTTGCGGTGCGAGGCGAGAGCGAGCACTTCTGGACTTATGATCGCGAGCGTCGCGACTTCCAGGAAGCTCAGAAAAAGGCTGTCGATCAGGAGATGACTGAGGCACAAGACATCGATGAAAATCAGAACCAGAGCTCTGTCGAGCAAGCTGATCAGGTCCACATCCCGAAGAAAAGGCTCTGTCCTGCTCTTTTGGCCGTCAACCGTCAGATCCACGACGAGGCTATAACCTTTCTCTACCATCAACCCATACACCTGGAAGACACGTACGCTCTGCATACTTTCATCTCGACACTCGGTCCCGAGACGCGAAGTCAACTCCGTGAGCTCGTCGTCCATCACTGGGGCGAAGGCCGAGGCGTTCACAAAGCCTATAACCATGCCGGCATGACATCGTTGGCCTTGTGCCACAACCTGCAAGTGGTAAGGCTTGAATGTGAACCCTGCCCATATTCAGGACACAGCAGTCGCGCCCCAGATTCCGACACTAAGAACTCGAAACTGCTCGCGAGGCAGCTCTACCGAGATGGGTCTTTTTGGTGCCAGGAAATCGCTGCCAGGGCCGGAAAATACGATGCTGTGCTTGATGTACTCCGTCTGAAGGAAGCCAACTTCGCAGCCTACCAACGAGCCGGTACACCATACGTCGAGAATAGGCATGACGAGGCAGCCCAACGGAGGAAAGCCGTCTTCACCGAGGAATTGAGGCGGCTGATGAAGACTCGATGAAGTAATTGGATTTGAAGGCGAAGTCGTGGCTTGTGATCTGCCTGCGCTTCCTGATGCATCGTTCGTTGCGGGAACCAAGGGGATGTTGTTGCAGAAGTCCCGAAGACCCCGAAAAGAGCGGGCGTTCAGGCGGGCAATATATATGACAGGAATGATGTCGTTGGTCTACACAGCGATCTGACGCCAGTGGTGCAGTCGTGCAGTCATGAAATCCAACAAATCCAGCGGTCTATCTTTTTGGTTTCGCCTTTTCCAGTTGTCTGTGTGTTCCACCCATGACCATATTGTCTGCATACTTCAGATCGTGATCCACCAAGAAAAAGTAGTAAATTCAAAGCCGAAAGACGACAGCCAAACAATGCCCCAAGGGTATCATTCGCACGTCCAGTAACACGCCAAACACCATTGCGCCTTCGCTCAAAAGATCGCTCATTCATATGAGGTTAAACTTAGATCGATCACTCCACAGGCCCGAAGGTCGAACGACCGTCAATGCTCATCACTTCGCGCCGAATGATAGTACGAATAGTCTCCATTGATAGCCTGTGCCCAGGCATCACGAATGTGGTCCTTGTCACCACTCAACAGCATCTCGGCAATCTCGGTCAAGAGTTCTCGACTCAGATCAGGCACGAAGAATTGCAATTTGTCTGAATGGCTCCACAGCACTATGAACGTCTCGACGGCGAGACCTCTGCCGATCGAGTCCGGTGGTAAAGAAGGATAGAGAAGCTCTATGAGGGGCCGCACGATCTGTTCCGACGACGAGATTGTTCTTGTTCGGTGCATGTCACCCATGCATCGTAAAATGCGGTTCATGACCTCATTCTGAAAGTCGGTGTTCTGGACCTTTTCGCCGAATATGTATGCCTGGAGGAGATCGACATAAGTTTCGTAGAGACTACTCTTTGTGTTCGCAGTCAGGTCGAGGTCGGCGATGCTGGATGGATTGTAGATATATTGCGCATATAATTGGAACACTATCGGACTGTCGTCTTCGAGTTCGAGCAATTCCGATTGCTCTGTTCCCTGGCGGAGCTTCTCAAAGGCGTCGGCGAAGAAAGGCGAGCTCTGCACCAGGCGGGCTTCATGGATGTGGAAGTCCTGAGATGAACTCGATGGACCGACGCGAATGAGTACGGGCTTAGTAAAGCTGTGGATAATTCACATAAGTCAGTATTGAGATGATAAAATCTTGAGTCAGGCTGCTGGTGAAGCACAAAATACCAGCTCCGCGGACGGCAGTTCTGAATTTGACATTCTTGCCCCGTGGGGAGAGGCAGGCAGGATTTGGGCGGTGATTGATGCAATCAAGCAAAAGACGAACAAATACGACGAATGCGACAAGACCGAAAGTTACGCACCTGGTCATCATGTTCGTCTCTCTCAAGGCCATAGACAAGGCACTTTCCGTGCCTCGACAAATACGCTTATACGGCGGCGCCTCTATGTCGAAGTCCGGGTCCTGCTCAGAGTCGCTGGCGATCGCTTGCTCATCATCAAACACTAAAGCTTTGTCGTTCTCCATGCCGGCGCTAGGGCTGTCCACTTTCATCTTGCTGTCGTTGCTGTAGTAGTCAAATCCTGCGTCGCTGACCGGCGACACCTGTTGCGGCGACGGGCGATGCGTCCCTATGAGACGTCGCTTGTGTGCGACACTCAGGGATCGTGAATACTCGTACGCGCCTACTGTGGTGGTCGTTTGCGGCATCTGGATGCCGACGCAGAGATTCGCACTCTTGCTCTCTGCTGACTCTGACGACAGGATATAGAGTGGCGGTGGAGGGATGGTAGAGAACGAGCGGTCGCACCCAATCGTTATCGGGCAGGTGATAATTAGCGTGTATGTAGCCTGCTACAATATACTGGTGTCACGCGCGGGGTGTTCGGGGTTTGAATCGGCTGGCTATAGCGGACTATGCATATCACTGACGAGGAAACGGATGAAGGGAAAGAGGCAGACGCAATACTGCAAGAGAGGAAGAACGAGCAGGCAATAGTAGCAGCGGCGGTGGTAATAATGGCCGTAGATTAGTGCGACGACATGGGACTCACCTACTCCACCTCACTGCGACAACCCAACGCAGACCCTTGTCTAAAAGTGCATCCATCCCGCAGTCCGCCTCATCTCCCTCCCTCCCCGATCGGACCTAGAGGGTCGAATATAAGCGTTGTCACGTCAGCGCCTCCAATGGCTTTCTGCTATCGGACAATCCCTGTAGTTTGCATAATGCATCCCGCACTCTCTTCGAACGTCTCCGGCGCTAACGCCGGTTCGCTGGGTAAGGCGGGCCTTGAGATACAGTATTGTCCTGTCATGCCAGGATGGGGCGAGACAAAGTGATGGCATCTTCCAACGAACCCCAAGCCAAACCAAGTCTGAGCGTGTCGGTGCGCCGCGTATGCTTGCCGCATGTCATAAGCTCTGGAATGGAAACTTTGGTCTTTTGTGGTTGTGGTGACTACAAAATAGAGTGATTGGATAAGCAAAAGTAGGATAAACTTGTCCACCGTTTATCGCGCATCGCTTGCGCAGCCGAATGGTACGGAGTTACTGTAAAACACTTTGTTGCGACAGCATGGCGGAAGTGCAGTCCGCCTTGGGATCGAAGCGTTCGTTCCGTTTCGCGTGCCGATCTTGTCTCGGTGTTATCGGGGTTGATTCTTTTTTTTTTCGCCTACTGATTACGCACGACGGCGGAAACATAGATGGATTGATAGCACCTTTCTCTCCATCAACTGTGGGAACGCAGACGATCCGGGTCAGGACATCCGTTGGTTCACGTCGATTGTTTCTGGTTTCTATACTTGGGCTCGTATTCGTACGGTGCGGATATAGAAGCAGACGACGTCGCAATGGACTCGTAGGGGCATACTTTTAGCTTTCTCACACAGCTAGCACAATGCCCCCCACGTTTCAGCCTGGTTCAACATGTTGCTTACGATGGCAAAAGTCTACCTCGGAGTATATTATTGTTTGTATTGCATGATGAGACAACAAGCTCTCTGAATAAGGTATGCGATATCTGCATGCAGTATGCAGCAACAGCATCGTATTTCTGTGTGTCACAGCAACTGCCGTCCATCCTATCGCTTTTAAGTTTCTTGTGCGTATGCAATGGGGGAGATGGTCGACTAAGCATATCAGTGCCGGCCGCATTGTGTTGCCCTTATTCAACAAGGGCGCATGAGTATGGCAGCTGTCGTGCCGCGTCTGAAAAAAGCCTAAAAGACAAAAGCCATCTTCTGCAGGGAACGCCTTACAAGACACTAGAGGATTCACGATACAACAAACAGCCAGATCCAGACTCTAATGTTGCTTCCTTCTTATCGCAAGATAAACAAAAAACAGAATCGGGACAGGGCTAGAGTCCGTCGTGCTTGGTTTTCATGTTTCTCATCAAATCAGCTCACTTTTCTTTCTTCGAGGGGATCAATTACTCGTTGAGCGTGATTCTGCTCTTCTGCATGTGTCGTGACTTGACGATACACACAGCACGTGGTCGCTACATGGCAGAATTGGCTCTTGTGCGGGGTTGATGATGGACCTGTGGTTGCTCGCCTTGCTTCATGCAGCTGACAGGAGCTGTCACTCTCAGACGTCACCTCACTCTGCCGAGTAGGAATGTGTGATCTCGCGCACAGTGAACTCATATAGGCTCTCGTGAGGGATAAGGTACTCTAAGTACACCTAGAGTGTGCTCAAACACTGCACTGGGTGATCATGAGGTGACAGCAAGGTAGCTAGCTAGCTAGCTATAATGACAAAAAGAGTTTTGATTCGTTTCAGCACTTTTTTTTGGTAATCGAACGACAGATACTCTGGTATCAACCAGAAGAATTCCCCGTGGCTGTGACAGACCCTCGAGAAACTATAACACAGAGGAAGATGCAGGCCTTTTCCGTAGCTAATGCGTCGCTGCCGGCGGTGATGCTACTTCGGTCAAAGAACCGCGATTCCTCGACATTGACAGTGTGGATTGTCTATCTGTTCTGGCTTGTATTCCTGCATTTCGTGATTATGCATTTCTTCGCCTCCAATACTCCTGTCCAGCCAGATCGCAAGTCTCGAGAGTAGGCGTATTAAGACCATAAAGACTGTTTTGTCGAATGGGATGAGCTGGAAACATATCTTTAAAGTGAGAAAAGACGCCCTTTGATACATATGTTATGTGAGCAAAACTATTCGAAAAAAACGCGCGCAAGAAAAAAGAGATATCTACAAGGAGCCCTATGCATTCATCAGTCAACTCCTTCGGTGCATGTTTTCACATTCGCTCTTTCCCTCCTTCCTACTCCATTTAAGTTCGGGAGACAGGAACAGCCTACTGTCCGGGAGCGATCAAGAGACCCTCCTTGGCTGCGTTATGTGACCAACCACCGGCAAGAGCCTCGCCGCCGCTTCGTCGAGCGTGGTCGGCGATTCTTGCCTCAAGCTCGGGTCTGAAGTGTCTGATCAGACCCTGAATGGGCCAGGCGAAAGCCTCACCCAAGGCGCAGATAGTGTGACCCTCGACCTGCTTGGTGAGTTCCTGCATCATGTCGATCTCGCGGGATCGGGCGGTGCCAGCCTCGAAACGCTTCATGATCTGGTCGGTCCACTTGGAACCTTCTCTGCAAGGAGTGCATTGTCCGCATGACTCGTGGTGGTAGAACTTGGAGAGACGGGAAATGGCGCGGACAACGTCGGTGCTCTTGTCCATGACAATGACGGCGGCCGTACCAAGACCAGACTGCGAGTCCTTCAGGGCGTCGAAGTCCATGAGTTGGTCGTCGCAGACATGTCGGGGAAGGATGGGAGTGGAAGAGCCGCCGGGGATGACGGCCTTGAGGTTGTCCCAGCCACCGATGACACCACCGCAGTGCTTGTCAATAAGCTCACGGAGAGGAATGGACATCTCCTCCTCGACGGTGCAAGGGTTGTTGACGTGGCCAGAGATACAGAAAAGCTTGGTTCCAGCGTTGCGCTCACGGCCGAAAGAGTTGAACCAGTTGGCACCACGACGGATGATGGTGGGAGCGACGGCGACGGTCTCTACGTTGGTGACGGTGGAAGGGCATCCGAAAAGACCGACAGCGGCAGGGAATGGAGGCTTGAGACGAGGCTTCCCGGGCTTTCCCTCGAGAGACTCGATGAGGGAGGTCTCCTCACCGCAGACGTAGGCACCCATACCACGGTGAATGTAGACGTCAAAATCGTAGCCAGTGCCACATGCGTTCTTTCCGATGAGACCGGCTTGGTAGGCCTCCTGGATGGCGCGCTGGAGGACGGTGGCTTCGTGGTAGAACTCGCCACGGATGTAGATGTAAGCAGCAGTGCAGTTCATGGCGCGGCCAGCGACGAGACATCCCTCGATGAGCTTGTGGGGATCCTTGCGCATGATCTCGCGGTCCTTGCAGGTTCCGGGCTCGCCCTCGTCGGCGTTGATGACGAGGTAGCGGGGCTTGGTGTCCTTGTCCCAGTCCTTGAAGTTCATGAATGACTGTGCCAGTGTCAGTTGTGCATGTCTTGTTGCTTGTGAGACAGATGACATACCCATTTCATGCCAGAAGGGAAACCAGCTCCACCACGGCCACGAAGACCGGAGGCCTTGATCTCTGAGATGATCTAATGATTGATATCAGCACCTGTTGTATTCTCTCTGAATCGTTCTGATGACGATTGATCTGATATAGGACGAGTCATACCCAGTCGTGGCCCTTGAGAACAATCTCCTTCGTCTTGTACCAGTCTCCATACTTCATCGCGCTCTTGAGGTCGGTGCCGTGGTGGCCGTAGAGGTTCTGGAAGATGCGGTCCTCATCCTTGAGTCCTCGTGATCGGTTGACGGGAGGAGCATCTTGGACAGTGGCGAGCCCTCTTGCGGATTGTGCGCTGGCGAGTTTGGAGGTGGCGGAGAGGGAGGAGGGAATACGGTGCGACGCCGCCGAAATGGCTTGTGCCGGTGCCTGTCGAGATAACATCTTGCCAAATATGAGATGAAGATGAGACAGAGAGAATGGAAGAGAGTTCGGTGTGGTCAATTGACCGTGATGTGGTGGTAGAGAGAGGGTGCACAGTTGTCGAGGTCGATGTCGATGTCGATGTCGATGTCCGCCTTCCCAAAGTGCCACCGGGAAGAAGGTTGGAGGTCAATGCATCATCGACATTTGCAAGCTTCTGATTGGTCGGCTTTTGTCATCATCACGTCCTTGACCTCTGCTCGACTGCTTATTCGATGTCGATGCACAGGGATATAGCAACACCCATTCGTTGTTATCGAGTTGCGAATCAGAAATATATGTCTCTATATTTGCACCGTGATCGGTAGCAACTGGATCCTTTCGATTGATTGTATACAATGATGTATTGACTGCAGCTTGTCTCCAGGGACTTTTTCCCTTGACAATGCTTGTCCTATATGAGTGGGCACATTCTGTGTGAGTGACTTTTCGGTGAGTCTCTGCGCGTTGGGTCTGGCTCATCTCACCGCATGTAGAGTGCTTTTTGTGGTGAACCTGAAGTCTTAAATCTCAAGTTTGAGGCTGCGCCGGCCTGCTAGGCTGCCTGGCTGGTGTGTGCCCCGCCGCGATGTCGAGATATACTAATCTCAGTGGTAAACGTATAATGTGACACATGTTCTCCTCTCACTACGAGCTCTACGCGGCGGGCTTCCTTTCTCTTTCTACAACGTCACATCATTTACTTCTCAGTTCGTCATCCGAGAGCTTCATATCCGTACATGCACTTCCTATTTTATCAAGAGCAGATCTGTCCATCCTAGATCACACTCACATACATCAAGGATAAGCAGCATGGCTTCAGGGGTTTACTTCACAGATGCAGTGACGACAGGAGGGGGATCTGCTGGAGAACAACAGGCGCGAGGATCTCGTCGTTCTCAGCCTAGTCACGGCCTTGAGCCCGCTCCTTTCTACCCACCTCTCCCTTCTACACAGTCACCACTATTTGAACCTATGAGTCCTCCACAACCTCTGACCAATCAAAAGAGAGGAAGAAACTACAGCAGCAGACTTGCGAGTGATCGCGAGCTGGGCTCTGTCCCTTTGGATGCGCATCTCCCTTATGGAAAGTCACCACTATATGAGCCCCTGGTCTCGCCACGGACCCATGTCAAACTTGAGACAGGAAGCAACCATGGCGTAAACAACGTGAGTGACACCTCAAGCCTCGATCACTCCCCGAAAGCCCCCACCCCGTGTTGACTGCTAATGCTCTGTTCCCAGCCAACTACATTGGACGCTCGCTCTTCGACGGGATTTTCCAAGGACACAGGTAGCCAGATGGAAGACCATCGCCTTGTTCGCAAACGATCATACCGCTCCTCGCCAAGCTCAACCCAGCTGTCTCGAACAGATTCGCAGACCCGGCGCCATGTGTATCGTGATTTCAAAGGTGTGCTACGCGACATCTGGCAACCTGGTGATCTTGACGGCTCGCGCAATGGTGAGCTACCTGGTACTACTCGTCACGCGGAGCGCTTTCGCTTCCTTCAACATGATGTCGGTCCTATAGGCGGCGATGCCAATTCGCCACCCAAGTATGTCATATTGGACGACAAGGCTTGTTACGATATCATACAGAGTAGCGCCTACACCGCAAAGCAATGTGGCAGATTTTGGTCTCACGACTTCTCCACCGTGGGTACCGTAAAGCAAGCTAGGCCCAACAGAGGCCGCCCAGCGCTTGTTTCTATCGAGGATGGAGGACAGATGGTCGACCGTGGCGACGACCGTGGACCCCAAGAAGTCGGGTGGGTGTTCGTTGGCAAAAAGGGACAAGGTCGCAAATACTACTTCACTGGTGAGAGGAGTGGATATCAGGGAGTCCCGTTCGATACACATGCTTCACCACATCATAAACGGATGAAACTGGAAAATGATCTCACTACCTCTTTCTCACTACCTCGGCCAGTGAGAGACCGAGGCAAGAGCATGTTCGCGAACGTTACACCATCCGACGGCATCACTCTTATCGACATGCGAGGCAGGATTCGCGATCGTGGCCGTTCATCTCAGCAGGAGGCGGTAACTGAGATAGCGGATGTTCAAGAAAGCCCATTCATATCTGCGCGCAGTCTGAGTGATGACATGGGCACGACATCTACATCTTCGCTGAAGCATAATCGTGACTCTCACACATCGTAT
This sequence comes from Neodothiora populina, assembly GCF_041146345.1. Lineage (NCBI taxonomy): Eukaryota > Fungi > Ascomycota > Dothideomycetes > Dothideales > Dothioraceae > Neodothiora > Neodothiora populina. The sequence continues at coordinate 1,808,582 of NW_027191417.1, forward strand.
CGGGATGTATTCGACGAGAGGCATTCTGCAGAGCAGGATGCGACTACGCGATATGTTCGGGAAATGGAGACTACGTTGGGAGAGATGAAAAAGACCTTGCATAGCAGAGAGCTAGAGATTGGCAGGTTGAGACAAGAGAATGCTAGACTGAAGCAGAGTCATAGGAGATAGTCTGTTATCGTGGTACAGGCCCTTTGATATCGGTACGGTGGGTAAAAGCAGAAGGATAGAGCAAGCAGCAAGGCAATGACACAGCTGAGGAAGGCGATGCCAGTTGTGACGAAGCTGGGGTGGTCAAGGTCAATTGATTAGCTACAAATGATTCGGCCATCTAGGCCTTCACTCCGAAGTTCAAGAACATGTTGTACTGTAAGGTAGTCATCAAAAGTAGGAGAAAGCAGCTCCTCAAGTGCAAGCGTGGGTGGTTGATAGGAATGACAGAATCGGCAAGTGCAAGCGAAGCACTTCAGCAGGCTTGGCAGAAAGTCGCGTCAACTTCACAACACGCCAATCCGATAGAAAGAGACGCGCATAAACAATCACCAAAACAAGACAGAATAACTCTTGCATATCAGAAACCAGAAACCATCAGACTGACCTTTGGCCCAATCTCCGGATCTGTATACATGCTCTTGCTTGGCCACCCCGAACCACATGTCAGTACCTTCACCTGCAGGCTTTCCCAGTAAACGACTCAGAGTGACCCTGGCCCTTTAAAGACAGCAAAAGACCCGAGTAAGCAAGTCTCAGTCATCCCTCATCCTCACGAGCAACTACACACATCGACACGCCTGGCCAATGGCGACATCAGCACATCCAACATTCCCGTCGCGGCCCTACACCTCGACTCTCGGCGCGCGCGCAGCAAACACATCTTCGAATCCACAGCAGCAAAACCCGTATGGGGCACCCACGGCGCAAGGCACAGGCGCAGGTGGACCTTCGGGAGTAGGAGCCAGCACGAATCCCTATGGTCCAGTGGGCAGTGGAGTCTACGGGAGTGCGGGAAGCGGAGGCGCATTCGGCGGCGCGAGCGGGCAGAGCCAACAACAGAGGGAAGCGGCGCGGTTGGAACGCGAGAGGATCGAAAGGGCGGAGAGGGAGAGGAGGGAGATTGAGGAGAGAGGGGTGTTGGAGGCGCTGAGTGAAGAGCAGAGAGAAGAGATCAACGAAGCCGTGAGTTGTTTTTCCTCTTTTTCTTTTTCTCCTCAAATACTTGCGGCTAATAGTCCCACAGTTCGCCCTCTTTGACCTGGACAAAGACTCACATATCGACTACCACGAGCTCAAAGTCGCCCTGAAAGCCCTCGGCTTCGACCTGCCCAAATCAGAGATCTTAGCCATCCTGCAATCCCACGGCATACCCGCATCATCACTCTCTGCGAACCCAGCCGCTGCTGCAGGAGGCACAGCAGCCGCCGCGCAACCGAACAACCCAAATGCAAAACCGACCTTCTCGGGCCCTACACGCCTGGTCCTCCCGCACTCGGCCTTTGTGGCGATAGCCGCCCAGCGCATCCACGACAGAGACCCACGAGAAGAAATCCTGCGCGCCTTTGATCTCTTCGACGCAGACGGCAAGGGCACAATCAATCTCGCGGATCTGAGAAGAGTGGCGCGCGAGTTGGGCGAGGGCCTGCAGGAGGAGGAATTGATCGCCATGATCGAGGAATTCGATCTCGATGGCGATGGCGCGATCAGTCGGGATGAGTTTGTGGGGATTTGCTTAGGATGAATTTTGAACCGATTGACGCTGTTTGGCTTTTTTCCCTATACTACTATATGGTCTTACCTCGACGGCTGTGGCGTATTGGCCATCGACACGCCTGTCAGTGCTCACTGTCTTCTCCAGGGCGGGGCGTTTGCCTGTCACAACCCACTTGGATGATCGCACGAGAGACTCGCAAAGACACGACGAATTTCCAGCATCACCTCGCACCTCCTAGAGCAAGAAAGGGGAGATAAAGCCCACGAGGAAAAGCTCCGCACGCAATAAAGCAGGAGACACGAATCACGTATCTGGGAATCTCTCTCTCTCTCTTGCTATTATTACCCTTCTGGAAGACATTGGTTTGGCAGCAAACTCGAAGCAAGCTCGAAGCATTTTAGCTAGCGACGGCGTTTTTCCATGGCGTCCCTTTTTGTTTCCTTTTCTGTCTCTCTTATACCTCAGTAGGCACTGTCTTGTAATGATTGTTATCCATTATCTGGGAGTCGAGACCCTTCCTTTCTTTCCTCTTTGATGTTGTTCGAGTGAGGGTGCTCGCAAGTTTCGGGTACGGTCTGGCAGGTAGGAAAGTCGAGATCAGAAAGGGAAGTCACGCACTTTCATGAAATAGAATACCTTGCTGCAAGTCCGTGGGGGAATTCATTCTACTTTTGAGACATCACACTCGAGTAGCAGGAATAAAAAGGCATCATCAGACAAGTGTGATCACTTTGGCAATACAATGGTAGTATAGCAGACAAGAGGGAAGGGTTCTTTTCGTTTCTCAGGAACAATTCTCATGGATCCACAAAGTCATGTTTTTCTTATGACAAACTCGGCATACTATACGTATAGTGTAAGTAAAGACAGGGGGGCCCATCGAGGGAACGAAGAGTCTGTTTCTCAAAAACCAGATAGCAGAGAAGAAGAAGAAGAAGAAGAAGAAGAATAAGTTATCCACAAAGAGAACGAACGCCAGACAAGACGACAGTGTCTCCAGAACAATATCGACGTTGTCTTTTTCTCATGTTTGTTCCAATCTCTTGAATCTCCTAAACAGAGGGCCAGCCACCGCTCCAGCTGATCTTGTTGATACCAAGCTTCTTGTCGCCGTCGAGGTAGCTGACGGTGGTGTCGACGTAGTGGTAGTAGAGCACCCAGCCGTTCTTGGGGTCGTTGTAGACACCTTGGCCTCCGGGGCCGTAGACGTGGTCGTGGGAAGCGAGGACCTCGGTGCCGCCGCCGTTGAGGCACGACACCTTGTTCTTGTCGACGAAGCCGCTGGTCGGACTCGTTGATCTGCACACCATGATCTTGTACTCGTCGCCCTTGGCCGGGCGCGACGTGTCGTAGTTGCAGCATTGGCCCGACGAGAAGAAGAGGTAGTAGTAGTTGTCGCGGTACACCATGTAGGAGCCCTCGAGGGAGTGAGTACCAGAACCGTTGAAGGCGATGTTGGTTGCTCCTGAGCCGCTGGTGCCGGTGAGGGAGGACTTCATCGTCGTCTGGAAGATGTCGGTCCAGAAACTGCCGAATTGCATGTAGTACTTGCCGTCACTGCCGACGTAGAGGTTGGGGTCGATGGCGTTGTAGGGCTTGCCGGTCGTGGATGAGATGCCTGCGCTGCCGTGGTCGGTCCAGCTGCCGACTTCCATGGTCTTGGATGTTGCGACTCCGATCACTGAGTTCTGAGTGCCGAAGGCTGACACGGCGTAGTACATGTAGTAAGTTCCGCCGACATAGGAGACATCCGGTGCCCACATGTCCTTTGCGCCAGAGTTGTCAATCTTGGAGCCGCCCGAGAGAGCCTCACCCTGGTAGACCCATGGTCCAGTCAGGGACGAGGCCTTGTGGATGGCAATACCACCACCGGTGGCAAAGCGGAAGTACTCTCCATCTGAAGTACGACGGATGAGAGCAGGGTCGTGGGTGTTGGTGCACACACCAGAGCAAGCCATGGGATTAGCATAGCCAGCGACCATCGAGGCCAGGGCCAGAGGGACGGCGAGAAGAGAGAAAAGCATCTTGGTAGACTTCAGCTACTTCAAAGATGCTGAATGGACAAAGAGTAGAGCGGATGAGGATAGCAAGAGGAAGCGATCTGAGACAGCAGAATGAACCTACCTTTTATACAACAGAGCAGACACACCTCTATACATCTAGACAATCTCTTTGATGAAGTTATAGATGAAGTCTGAGTATTGCAATGTGCTCGCTTACAACGGACTACCCTAAAATGAAACTGCCTAGGTGCTGCTACCGTTCGCTCTGGAGGTGCCGCTGCAAGCACAACCTCCTGCGCGTTGGCCATGGCTACTGGACTTCAGCCCTCACGAAGCAACCGCTCTAGACGACTATGTAGACTCGAACTCTAGGTGAAAGAAAACGGTGACAAATATTGTCTGTATCGAGAATGGAAGGAGGAAAGAAGATAATAGATCAAAGACACTCACCTCGTGCAGCGCCTCATGCAGCTGCTGGACGCTTGTCTCAAAGATCTTGCTTGCTCAAGGATGTAGCACACTTTGTTTCGTAGGGGGGATAGCCTATAGCAGAGATGTCTTAAGGACCCACCTCAAGTCCTCGGCGTTGTCTTGTCAGATTGAGGTGAAGCTCATCGACAGGCCGGCGAGCCGAGAAGGCCATAGTAACTCACGAGACAGCAGTGGTAGAAAATGCTTGCAGGTGGTGAGCGGCCCAGATGTGATGGGGCCATCGGGCATTCTGGTAGTGTGCAAGGAGGCCCCGCCACCAGTTTTGGATACATGGTGCGGCCCGCAGGTAATCGACTAGCGAAGGGTAGTCTGTACTGCTGAGGAGAGGACCTGACTTATTGAACTTTCGAAGCAGAGGCTAGTGGTTTCTAGGTTGGGGTCGAGAATGATATCCTTGCGAAGGTCCCAGCATCATGGCGGATCTGCGAGTCAGGGTCTGGTGTGCAGGACATCTGTGGGGTTTCAGATTGATCGTCTCGCACCTAGAGTAGTGTTTCTTCCATCCAATCCTCTGTCACGCCAGACGCATATAGCGCCAACAAGCGTGACCCTCCGCGGTCTGCTCTGCTTCGAATCAGTGTCGTCTCAGATACAGCCTTCGGCCCCCTTGGCTTGAGCTAAGACTGCGACGGCATTAAGGAACGGCTGAGAGAGAGTGATGCAATAACCTTCAATATTTAATATCCATGTCTGCCCAGGCAGATGCCACGAAGTTGCTCAAGATGTTTAGTGTGTGCGAGGCCGCTGCACATGATCTCGCTCGGCAAGAAGCATTCGAACGGCTGTATTGATCAGAGGTACACGGATGAGTTGAGATGTATGAGGGAGACTTCCCGTTCTAGACTGTAAAAGCATGGACGAAGCTCAAGCATAATTGCACTTCTTTAAGGTCTCTAGTGTTGAAGATTAATCGCTCGGCGGAGTTGCGGCCTAGGGACCGCACCAGTGAAGCTAGCTCTGATACAGTAAAGCTATCAGGGGAAATAACAACACTGACCGACCCACTGTCTGTGATGCTGTTCACATAACGGAGCGCGATAACGGCAGAGCATCCCGAGCGAGTCGGTTGAAAACATAACATGCGGCTGCCTCTTCAGGGAAGATTCACCAGCGCAGTGAGCGACAAAGCTCGCCCCGAGGACTGCGGCCTTTGTACGGGCATAGTGAAGGTCGGCTTTATTGTAAACCCCCGACCTGAGAATGTTTTCGCTTGAAGCTTATTCATCCACTTCACTTGTCTGATCCTACAACGCTCATGTTTTGTGTATCTGCTGATGTGCATGGCACATTTCGAGAAATAATAATCCCGCACTGCAGCTGATATATCATTGTTATACGTGCAGCAATAGATGGTGGGTCGTCCTCAATCTCTATTGCTGGGAAATGCGGCAAAGTAGCTTTAGGCAAGTACTGTATAATAGATGACCCTCCACTCAACCTTGGACAATAGGCCGCCGGTACTTAAAGTGCAAGACAGGGTGGCTTGCGCATGTATTGATAGCCTTAACAAACAGCATGGTCTGCACTATCAGAATCAAGTTCTGACAAACCGTCTACTTTATTCTTTAGTATGTGATTGCGACGGCTATACAGAATCCCTCTGCCGTCCTCGAATCGGGTAGCCTCCGACCTATGATACTTTCAGGTGGTTCTCAGCCATGGGTAGACAGGTGAACTGTCGTTTGTAACACTTCAGTTCGTTCTTAGGTTCCCTAGTAACTCGAGACCTCTTTACCGACGTGCCCAGGCTTAGCGTGATTGGGAGTTGAGAGGTGTCGGATCATTGGAAGGCAGTGATACGAGGCAGTCGTATATTCGCATTACTGCCTTTTCCAAGTATGTAAGGTTTGCTAATAGTAAGCTGATCTATATCTTTGTGGATAATGACAGTGTTGTTGACTGTTCAGGTACCTTAGCGTATACTGTCGGACCTTTCATCGGAGATAATTCGAACGGTACTACATAGGAATACATCTGGGATTGCATCCTTGCCAGTAAGCAAGTCTGGCGGATTTCAAATGTACGAGTCCAGTCCTATGTGTAATTCCCAATGGATGTTCAGAAAGTCGATAAGACCGAAGCCACCATCGTTTTGAAGATGGTCCAGATGCTTGAAGGATGCAAGCTCGAATCGTCATCAAGGCAGCAGCTTTTCCCGTGAAAACGTGGGCTAGCTGAATTGACTTTACGAGCGAAACTCAACAACTCGACGACATTCATGGTGCGTCTGCAAACACAGAGATCAGGACATCATCAAGAAACACATGTCGTTGACTGCCACCATGTCGCATAAGTCTGAGATCAACGATCCAAATCCCGGCTTCGGTTGCGTGCCTCTCGTAGACAAGACCTGGACTGGACTTGCCTTGTTGCTAGTGCCATGGCAGCTGTCTGTGTTCACATTGCATAGACTTAGTAACATCGGCCATAATGAATACTCACTCAAGCGCGGCCTTGCTACCTGGCTAGCCCGAAGGTGAGACTTCTCTCAACCCCAGGGACGAATGCACTTGACCTGACATTGTCCCCAGTGTCCTGCCCCACTTTCCAATCACGGTATCAAGAGCTATGATTTCACCCAATATAGCCGGGGTCCTCGAGAAACCACGCTTTTGCGAGAACAAGGCCAATGTACACGATGAGTACGTTCGACAGGCGGACTTTTCAGCACAATGGCTCTTGAAGGGCCCGCCTGGTAAGGCGGTAGCCCCTGCCTCCTGTGACTTGGTCATCTACTACATGCACGGCGGCGCCTATCGTACCGGAGCTTGTGATGCGTCCCTCGTGTCGTTTCTTCGAATTGCAGAAATTCTCGCCACGAAGGGGATTTCTGTTGGAGTGCTGTCACTCAACTATTCGCTTACGCCCGAGGCGAAGTTTCCGAAGCCTATTGATCAGGCTGTAGCGGGTTACAAGTATCTGCTCCGCGAGGTTGGGGTCGATGCCTCGAGAATCGCCTTTCAAGGAGATTCTGCAGGCGGTCATCTTTCACTCTGTCTCCTCTCAATGCTGGCGTCTCACCGTCTGCCCAGTCCTGGTGCTGGAGTTATCCTTGTGTCTCCGTGGATAGATGTGCTCTGTTCATCAAGAAGTGGCTCATATGTTCGTAACAAGTACAACGATTTTGTCGATGCGGACGACTTGGGAATGCAAGGGAGGGTCGTAGTTGGAGAGGCAGGAAGCTCCTCTTGGTATGCGGACTTCTCCCGTCCACTGATCGATGGGCGTTCATGGAAAGATATAATCCAATGCAAAGTCTGGGTATGTGCCGGTAGTGGAGAAATCATGCTGGACGATATCGCCCGGTTCGTCGGCTTGATCAAATCTGAGAATATCGAAGCGGTACTGGACGTTAAAGATGGCGGCATGCACGTCTGGCAAGCTATACAGGATCGTTTCGTGGAGGATGCTTATCTGACAGCGCCTGGTCCTCAGTGTCCCGATGGCATCATGCTGGGTGCAGCAAACATCGCGCAAGGTGTACTATCGGTCTATCCGAAGCATAACTAGACATTCATATCTGAACGAAACTCAATTGAAAGATCGACTGTAGTAGTCGATCTATTGGACCATCCTCAAATATATGCTACCCGATTAGGGTCTGCCAAGACCAAGAACTGCCGCAAAATACACCTAAAAACAGCCCAATCGCAGTGATTCCATCAAAAATTAAACCGACCATCAATTTAGTTCTTTTGGTTTTTCTATCATACAGTACATTTCTATCTTATAAAAGAACACTTGCAGAGCAAGTTTTGGAAGACACCATGTCGGACGCATCAAGCGAAGTCGAGGACAATGGTCTCTTTCACGAACCAGAAGATTTTTATGAGCCTGAAAAACAGCCGACGTTCGAGTCTCACAAGTTATTGAGTGGACGAGAATTGAACTTACGCCTTGTAGGGCATAATCCACTATGGGTAGGTCCTTTTATATTTTTATGTTTTTCTTTCCACATTCTTTGTGATTTTCTTGGTTTTTCGTCTTGCGTAGCGGACTTTGTGATTCAGAAAAAGGAGGAAGTTGTCCATTTTTGTGCTTTGATCGTAATGAACGTTTGTTTCCGCTATGATCACAATCGTCTCTTTCCTGGAGGGACAATGTTTTTACTGCACAATCTTCTTTGGTGAAGTCCATGCCTGGCTGCTATGGCAGGAGAATCTATTTCACTAGATGTGTTTCGCTCTCAAGACAATCTACCATTTCTTTCTTGCCATCGTGGCGTTGTTTTATTCCCAAACGCCATATCACACCCCCAAGCTCGCACAAGAAAGAACAATATCCAAGACCATTTCAATTTTCCTTTTGCCCTTCGCCACCAAAACCAATCATTTCTCCACCCCTTGACTTTCCATATCAAAGCCATCCATGCAAACCAAAGACAAAAAAACAGGGCCACCACCTCTGGAACGCCGGCCGGGTATTCGCAAACTACCTAGAATCGCACCCCTCGACCATCGCCTCGAAAACAGTGCTCGAACTCGGCGCCGGCGCCGGCCTTCCGTCCCTCATGTCTGCCATCTTGGGCGCCGAATACGTGCTGGTGACGGATTACCCGGACGCGGACCTAATTGAGAATCTGGAGTTTAATATTGAGGAGAACTGTAAGGGGGTGGCTGATGAGTCGACGAGGACGACGTCAGCAGTGGCGGGAAGGGAGGTATCGAGGATCGAGGCGCGAGGATATCTGTGGGGCGCGAACGTCGAGCCTTTACTTTCTATGCTACCTTCAAACAAAACATCCTTCACTACAACGACGACGACAACCACCGAGTCAGAAACCCCCCAGAGAAAATTCGACATCCTGATCCTAGCCGACCTGTTGTTCAACCACTCCGAGCACACGCGTCTGCTACAAACCGTCCAGCAGACGCTGACTCGGTCTGAAGACGCCAGAGCACTCGTCTTCTTCACGCCGTACAGGCCGTGGCTACTGGAGAAAGACCTTTCGTTCTTCGAGCTGGCCGCTTCTAGCGGCGCGGCTGAGAATGGCGATAGTAGTGTTGACAAGGGCGAGGAGAAAGATGAAGGAAATGCGTTCGTGGTGGAGAAGATCTTCGAGAAGGTCATGGATAAAGTCATGTTTGAGGAGGACCGTGGCGTGAGTTCTCTTTTTTCTCTTCCTTCCCCTATTCCTCCCTCTACTTGTCTCCCATCGTCTTGTTCCTATGCTATCGACCCCCTTCTTCTCCGCTTCTCACATTGCATCAAGACTAATGTAAAAACAGGACGAACTACTCCGACGAACAGTATACGGCTACGAATTGAGGTGGAAGCACGTCTAGACCTTGTCCTTGAGAGTGATGAGCACTGATTGATGGATGGATATTTATTGGGTTGTCCTTGTAGGAAAAAGATGAGTTAGACCCCGAGTCGAAGCCTATATAGACTGATGATGGATGAAAGGGGGGAATGCTGCTAGGAGATAGCAGATGATAGCATGGGAATAAGACAAGAAACCAGCTCAAACAAACAACAGCCCCTCTTCCCCAAAGCAGAAAAAAATAAGAAAAATAAGAAAAAATGGGGGCAGACGCCAAGGTCTACACCTCCCTGACCCACCCAGCAGGAACAACGCCCCTAGTCTTATCCCCCTGCCTCTCGACCTCGCACCACCCGTCCCCAGCATCCGGCGCGATCAACACCAGTTTCTCGCCTTCGTCCATGCTCGCTTCGCCCTCGCCCGCGGCCGCATACGTGTACAGCGCTTCTACATACTTGATCTTCTTGGCGCCGCGCTTGGGCGCTACTGCTGGGCCTTTCTTCTTTCCGCCGGAGTTCATGCTGCCTGTTAGAGACACGGTCGAGGCGCTGGCTGTTGATTGGGGCCGGATGGCGAGGTCTGAGTGGTTGTTGTTGTTGTTGTTGTTGCTGTTGTGGGAGGGGTCGTCGCCGAAAGGCGAGGGAGAGGTGGATTGCGCGGGGAGGACTTCCATGTAGGATGATGGCACTAGGCCTTCGCCTGCCGTCGATGAACGGACTTTGGCCCAGCCGCTTCCGTCTGTGGTTTTGCGCGTTAGATGAGTGCTGTGGGGACGGGGAGAAGAAACGAAAAGCGCTTACCGTCTGGTTCGACTATGGTTACTATGTCCCCTTCGTTGATGCTCAGCTCTCCTTCTCCGCTGCCGGCAAACGAGTAAACCATTCTCCCTCTGGCTTCTCCTGACGATGAATGAGAAGAGCCGTTGGCATACTCTTCCGGAGGAGGAGCAAGCACGCGGTTCCTCTTGACCGTGTCTGATCTCCCTGGCGTCGAGGCTGTGGTGGGTATTGTCGCTCCCGAGACACTTCGTTGAGCACTGTGGGCGTAACCCGAGCTCAGAGTGCTCATGCTGCCCATCGTGTCACTTCTATCGAGTCGGGGCAGATCGTTGACGGAATCGGTAGAGCCAGTGGCATTGGAAGTAGCGACAGTCGAAGGTGCAGCTTGGGCGGCGGCTTGGCGCGTGGCCTTGAGCTTCTTCCTGCCCTCCTTGTCCGTCCCGCCAGGACAGTCGGCCGGCACCTTCATCTGGCATTTGTTGTGACAGGTAAAGCCACAATCCGTGCACTCGAAGCCCTTTGCCGACAGGCCCCAGATGCGCTCTCCGCACAAGTCGCAACTGGTGGGGATCTTGAAGGTCTGCGACTTGAAGGCGTGGTTCTGGGCACCTATGCTGAGGTCTCCCACGACGGAAGCTATAGTGCTGACTTCGACCTCGGCGGTGATCTTTTTCCGCTCTGCCTCGTGCATTATTTCTTGCAGATTAAACTGAGCCCTGACAACCTCGACTTCGTCACGCTTGTCCTTGCCTTCCCGAATTGCCTGTCGCACACGTTTCGCTCCTTCCACTTCCCGTCGCTTGGCCTCGACTTCCTGCCTCAGATGATTGAGATCGGATTTGCTCTTGAGAATAATGTTGCGCAGGAAAGTCTTGCTCGATTCATCGACGGCCATGGTGTCGTCGTCGAGCCAGACGGGAGAGGGCTCAAACTGGAAATCGGGCGGGTCCTGCCAGTCGGAGGCATTGTGGCGCACAAACATCATCGAGTCGAGCACGGGATTGTTGCGAGGGATCTCGGAAGACAAGTGGTTCAGCAGGTCGGTCGACTGAGTCAGGGTCTGGGTCTCGAGGCTCGCCGCAGTCAGCCAAAAGGAGTTGAGCTTGGCAACACGAGTCTCGGACAGACTCTGCAGAGAATCGAGTAGGTCCGGGACGTATTCGTGATAGTAACGCTCTTTCTGCTTGTTGGTGACGTTGATGGCGATGAGGTAGGTGTTTTTGATGTTGCGCATGTCGGACAGCTGCTGCTGGTACGAAGCCTGGGCCTTGTTCTTGCCGTGGTCGAAACTGCTCTCGATCTTCTTGCGCTTGTTCTCGACCTCCTGGCAGACGCCGTCGTACTTGGCCTTTGTCTTCTTGAGGTCGTTGTAGGAGCCATCTCTCTCTTTTTCCAACTTGGTGTTGTAGTCGGCGTGGTGCTTGCGCAGGTCTTCGTAGCGGTTGGCGAGGTTCTTGATGGGGTCGGCCAGACTCTGGACAAGCTGGGCGGCGAATCGATCATGCTGCTCGGCGCGGTTCTCGAGCGTGGTGAGCTGGACTGTCCAGGTGGTCATGGATGCGCTCTCGAGGGAGCCCGGGGTGACGGTGGGAGTGTCGCCGACGCTGAGGGTGCTCGACTTGCGGATCTTCTTCTCAAAGTACTTTTTGGCCAGAGCGGAGAGCTTCTGGCTGTATTCCTTTTCGATTGCGCTGCGTTCGCGGTAGAAGGACTGCATGTCGTCGAGCCATGCTATGCCATTGGACACCTGGCAGGAGTCAGTGAAGTGCTCATTGGGGGAAAAAGTGAGAGAAACTACCCAGCTGTTGACGGGCTTGAAGCCATCCTGTATGAACAGAAGAAGGTCAGAGACATGCAGAAGACCGCCTACGATTGTATTATGGATATATATCAAACCTTCAATTCAGCGCCAAACTGCGGCACAATGTCCATCTCCGCCATGACACAATCGCTCGTCCTCTATCGGGGATACCTATCTGATATCATGCATGAAACAAGAGACGGGGTACGATTGGTGAATCACAGAGAGTACAGAAGAGTGGAGTGGAGCAGAGTCTATGTACACTCTCAGGAGGCGTATGTTATGGTGTTATTGACAGACACACTTCTGGTCTATATCCAGTCCAGCCAACGACCAACACCGACTCGGGGATTCCAAGGCGGAGTGGGGCAGACACAGAGACACAGAGACACACAGAGACACACAGAGACACACAGAGAGACAGAGAGACAGAGAGAGAGCCCTATAAGGAATCATTACACCATCTCGCGTTGCTTTGCGGCCCGACTTGACTGTGAATGGTCTAGTCTTCCCTTGGACTTCCGGGGGAGTCTTGTACGGATACCTGACCTAATTACTTTGAATTGCACTCTATCGTAGCCACTGTACCTTGATCATGATCTTGAAGCTGCCGAAACCAGTCACTGCCAACAACAGCTGAAACAGAAAAGGGAGAAGAAGCTGTGAGCACCGGCGAGACCCCTCTTTTGCCGTCCATCTTGGTTGATCAATTGCTGCTGCTGGTTCCAGTTGTTGTTTAATGCGAAGCGAGATAGCTCCCTCTGTAGGTGTACAAGCAATTATCTGCCCCTCCATCTACCAAAGGTAACCTTAGCTACAGCAGGTGTTCGTACCCTAACCCACTTTATTATTACTTTGTACACAAAACCTTTGTATCTTCTATACTCGCCTTCCATCTCTCTGTCTCATTCATCAACCCACGCCCGCCCTGCGCGCATTACTCTGCATCTGACCGCTGAGACAAAATCTCACGCTCCTCACAAACACAATCAGAGTCGGCCAACCACTGCGCTGTGCACTATCTGCACACGATTGCATACGACTGCACAATTCTCTACATCCACACATACCTCACCAATGTCTGAGCAGCGAGCGACAGACGCTGCTCCGGCTGCGGCGGCGGCAGCGGCAGCGCCTCCGCTGGGTGACCGCATGGCCTTTCCCGGTAGTCAGTGTCTTTCTGTCTCACCCTGCCTTCTCTTTCTCTCAATGTCGCTGACTCACCCTCGACCTTGCAGCTAGCAACCTGACCTCGGACAAAGTCACCGACTGGGCAGAAGAGAGCATGGAGGGACAGGCAGATGGCGCATCAGAGTTCCAGCTGGGCAGCACCGGACTCCTCGAGCCAGAGTTCGACGTCAATGTCAAGCTCACCGACCTTCAGGCCAACCCCGACGACCCTCTGTACTCCATCAAGGACTTTAGCGATCTGAATCTCTCCGACGACCTGCAAAAGGGCATCGCCACTCTCTCCTTCCACAAGCCCTCCAAGATCCAAGAGCGCGCTCTGCCCCTGCTGCTCAAGGACCCTCCCACCAACCTCATCGGTCAATCGCAATCCGGTACCGGCAAGACGGCCGCCTTTGTCCTGAATATCCTCTCTCGCGTCGACCTCACTCTCCGCTCGCCCCAGGCCATCGTCCTGGCCCCCTCGCGTGAGCTGGCCAGACAGATCTGCGGCGTCGTGCAAATCATGGGTCAGCACATGCAGGGTCTCGAGACCTACCAGGCTGTGCCTGACCCCAGCATGCGCGGCAAGGAGGTTCACGGTCACGTCATTGTCGGCACTCCTGGCACCGTCATGGACCTGATCGGACGGAAACAACTCAAGGCTCAGGCCATCAAGATCCTCGTCCTCGACGAGGCCGACAACATGCTCGACCAGCAGGGTCTGGGCAATCAGTGCAAGCGTGTCAAGGGCCTGCTTCCGAGGAACATCCAGACCGTCCTCTTCTCTGCCACTTTCCCCCAGCAGGTCCTGGCCTTCGCCGAGCTCTTCGCCCCCAATGCCAATCGCATCACTTTGCAGCAGACCGAACTCACCGTCAAAGGTATCAAGCAGATGTATCTCGATGTCAGCCAAGACTCGGACAAGTACGATGCTCTGATCAAGTTCTACGGATTGATGACCATTGCCTCGTCCATTATTTTCGTCAAGGTATTTTTGTTTTCCGTCACATGTCACAGGAAGAGAAAAAAAGCTAATGTTTCGGTATAGCGTCGTGATACCGCCGCCGAACTACAGCAACGCATGACGAGTGAAGGTCATCATGTGGTCACACTTACCGGCGGCCTCGAGGGAGTCGAACGTGATAGAGTCATCGACAGCTTCCGCGAGGGCAAGGCAAAGGTCTTGATCACCACAAACGTCCTCGCCCGAGGTATCGACGTGCAGTCCGTCACCATGGTCATCAACTACGACATCCCCGACCGACCTGACCCCTCGGGTGGTCGCCGCCCTCTTCCAGACGCCGAAACCTTCCTCCATCGCGTCGGTCGTACCGGTCGTTTCGGCAAAGTCGGTGTCGCCCTGACCCTCGTACACGACCAGCAGAGCTGGTCCATGTTCAAGTCCATCTGCGAAGAACTGCACATCAACCCCACCAAACTCGACACGGAAGACTGGGACGAGGTCGAGCGCGTGGTCAAGTCCATCATCAAGAGCTCGAGGAATTCCAAATCTACCACCGAGGTTGGCATGGAGGGCTAGGAGCCTGATCGTGGCTACGTCACTAGCATGACTGATGCGTTTTAATGACGGAACGGTGGAGCATGACTCGATACATCGCAATGGGACAGCAATAGCAGCGCCTTCGATCCGCCCATCTGGTCTTCGGGCCATGTGGTAGTCGCTATGTTGCCGACGAACACTCACCGCCTTGAGGGATAGCGGGAGACTAACAGATGCATCTATCGTCTACGTAGCTCATCGCGGGCAACACATTTCGAAAGGGCGACCGCGCGCGCCGGGCCGCTTCTTTATCTGAAAAGATTATGAGATTGGTGGTCTTCTGCTAGATTCAACAAGCTCAGAAAAGCATAATAAGACACAACTAATGTGCAGAGTATTTCCTGATTCGCGAGAGTTCCAGTCGGTTTCTTATCTTTTCGTATCGTAGTGGGATGGATGTTCGTAGTGGGGGAGGGGGAGCTTGTCGGGCTTATCACTGTACTTTTTATGCATGTGCATCTTCAGACTTCCCTCCTCCGACAGCTGCTCTGAAAACGCGGGGATCTGCTGTTCGTAGATCAGCGACATCCGCTCGCGTATCCGCTTCTTTGCTGAAACCTATACGCGTACCGTGGACGACCAAAACTAGTTGCAGTGTTCGCACTCGAATCTTTGTTCAGTGTTCTCTCTCTGCGCTCAATTGAAAATCACCTCCTCCCGTTCAACATATGAATACAGAATTGGACTTGGGACTTATATACTGACAACTTCGAAGCTTGCTGCTCGGCGAAGCTGATTCTCTGGTCGATATATATCTGTGCCGAGTGTAGATGGGACTGACTACATACTCGATCTGGCATTAGTAATAACAGGGAAGCAGTTGGCTTGCCTTGGGATGCCGAAACGTGGAAACAACGTGCTATACATTGTTCAATTGCCAACGATCTGATTTGGCTGTGCTGTGCATCTACGCAAAAGATCTGGAATCTAAAGCGAGCACTCTACCTCACTTTATTATATGAGCGAGCAGCCACCACATTCGAGCCCAGGAAGCATAAACTCGATCACGCAATCTCACACCACCACGGCTTTGCATTGTGATCCTTGGTACACGCAAGACGACATCGCCCAGTCTGGGCAAATCCCCCAATTTTCATCACGCAGCAGCAGCGAAACCTAGTTCGAATCTGTTTCACCTTGTTCAGCTAGGCGAGCACGAGGGCACCAGTTCCATGTTCGGTCTGTCCTGCATGCCTTACCCGCACGTGCTTCTTTATATTCTGATCCAACGTCATGCCTCTACCATGCACTCCCGTCTCCATGTCTGAGCGAGAAGACACAACGTCTCAGTCCCAGTCCGCAACGGAGGCTTCAGAGTCAGAAGATGCTCAGGAAGGCGATCTCATTACTCCCACACCGGGTCCATCTGATCCCGTAAAACGTACCTCTGCCGAGTTGTCGACGCCCTTGCCTGCTTTGGTCGAGGCATCGTGGTCGAAATCAGCGGCCAAGGACAGTAGTGATCGACCTGGGAAAAGGGAGTTTCACTATCCGACTACCAGTGAGGACGACGGGGAGGAGCCAATATTTCCTCCTAAATTACCCCCTGGCTATAGGCCTCCTCAGAGGCTGCAATCTTCGGATTCTTTGCGGGCCTCGGAGCCGGGCAAAGAACACTCCAACGGCCGTTCTGTAACAGACACGGCACAAGACGCAAATATAGCTGCTGCGACTCTGCCGACTGGCCAGGAAGAGCAACCTGTCTATACCAAAAGCCAGACCTCTCACTCCGGAGGGAGCAGTGACGGAAGTGGCAGCAGACGCCGCCCACGAGTAAAGAGAAACACTTCGTCTGTGCAGACTCAAGTGCGACGGAAAAGTCCTCTACTACGTGACGATTCGAGCCCTGGACTCAGCCCACGACATAGCCCGAGACAGCGGCCCATCAACCCATTGGATCGGATATCGTCCTCTCCTGCGCCAGCTTTTGTATCAAGCACATCAAGTTCGTCACCTTATGCTGTTCCAGAGAGAACCAGGAGCGTAACTTTTTCGCCTGCCCATTCTTTGCGTCCTTCTCCTGAGACAGGTGTAGGGGTCTATAGCGCGTATACAATGTCACGTAAACAACGTGACAGCCCGGCAATCAGCCCACACGGGTCATCACGCAAAGACCTCTTGAAAGACTCAGACCATCAGGACGTCGAGAGCAGCGCGGATGAGAACACTGCCATCTTCTCACGAGTCAACAACAACAACAACAACAACAACAACAACAAAAGCAGTGGTTTCGGCGCCACCAGCTCTTTGGGGTATGGCACGAACATGTCTGTCCAGCCCATACCTTCTTCCGCAGGGCTCGCCAAAACGCATGATGACGAAGACGTGCGATTTCCAGGCTACGAGGGCGCAGCCGAGGAAGAAGTACCCGGGGCACGAGACCTGAGCCCAGTAGAGCGAAGACGAAGATCATCCAATAAAGCTGCGGCGAAGAACGGTGGTTCTTGCGCGTCGGACAGACGAATCAGCAGCGATGGTGGAGCAGGGACTAATGGCCACGAAGAGGACGGGGAAGACGAAGAAGGCTGGTCCGGGTGGTGGAAGAGCGTGTTCGAGTTCTACGGCAGCATCGAGCTCGAGAACAAAGGAAGTGTCGCACGCGACCATTTAGCTCTCGAACGTACTTTTCTGGCGTGGCTTCGGACGTCGCTGTCTTTCGCTAGTATCGGCATAGCAGTGACGCAGCTTTTCCGACTCAACACATCCATCGCAGACAAGAGTGCCGCAGGCTCTTCTTTCTCGCATCTCCAATTCACCCCTGCCACGAACCTCCGAGACCCTCTGGCGCTGTTACCGCGGGAGCAATACTCGTCGACGTCAAAGTACGATTACCACCGGCTCAGACAAGTAGGCAAACCCCTCGGCGCGACCTTTCTCGGCATCTCTCTCTTGATCCTAGCGCTGGGGTTCCATCGATATTTCGAGAGTCAGCATTATGTGATAAGAGGCAAGTTTCCCGCCAGCAGAGGCAGTATCGTCATTGTCGCTGTGCTGAGCGCGGGCTTGATCGTGACCAGTCTGGCTGTGGTCATTGCTGTGGCGCCATCTGCTTTCGAAAAGTAGTGGTCATGCATGCATACTGTTGTCAAACGCAATACTGGCATTGTTCTCCTCTTGGGGAGTTCTTTTCCCCCATTTACCTCGCTTGATGTGGAAGATGGAAAAGGAGAGAGTGGAAGGAGGAAATGGTAGTACTTATTGGATGGACGTTCAATCTCCGAGTCCATTGTCATGTCGTTCTTCACTATGATCATGAGAACCAAGACGTAATCAAGAGGAGCGAACATGAGAAAGGGACAAGAACAGGGAAAGGAAGCAACCAAAGAAGTAAAAGAAGCAGCATAATTCAGAGATGCCATCTATATATCTAGCTTACTTGTCTACCTACATATTCACATATATCACCTGCATATCTAAGGTAACACCACACAGGTTGCCTCTCCAAGACCATCATCACATATCCCTGCATGGTCTATCTTTCTGCATATATCACATAAACACATCCAATAAACGAGAACCACCATCCAAGCAATTAGCACACCTCGACCAACCGTCAAAGAAGACGCAGAAACAAAAGTCCGACCGCGAAGAACCAACAACCAGTGCAAAACCCACCTCCCATCTTTTTTTTCTTCTCATCAACATCAACAAAGAAAGCCATAGCAGAAGAAAAGGCAACAACGCCATAGCAGCAGAAAATCCATAGCAAAAGAAAAGTAGAGCGAGGAAGAAAAAAAGAATTGACCGCGCCAGGGGTCGAACCTGGAATCTCTTGATACCGCCTCAACCGAAGCACGAAGCTCCTCAGCCGAATCGTAGTCAAGCGCCTTGCCATTGGGCCACGCGGCCTGCTTCATGGCTTTTTCGCATTTCCTACCTCTTATAAACTTGTTTCCAATCGAAGAACTATCGCTCCGCGCGCTCGCCGCATGCGCACGACATCCTAGGCGGAATTCCACAAGCGCCAATGGGGGCAGATAAGATCACTCACGCACTGTACCACCTGCCATCCGTCTGTCTCTGGTGTCGGAGTCGATGCTTGAGATGTGCGTACAGAAGTATCTTGCTTGTGCGGGCGGGCATGGCTGTGCTCTCGTGTCCTGAGCTCATATACTGGGGTTCCTCTATAACAAGAGAATGGAGGGCGACCCTGTCTGTCCCTCTGGTCGGATCTCGTTTTCTTTGTTCGGTCCAGATTGGGGTTTCGTAGAGGACTTTTGAATTCGTGTCGTCTTTCTGATGTTTATTGGACTGATGGACTTCTTTTGAAGTGGCGTGGGTGCGTTAAGTCAGGACAGAAAATGACAGAAAATGACGGGAAACATATTCGTTCGGAGGTCGAAATACAGCCAGGTAATGGTGCGAATCATACACTTCACTCTCCATCCAAGGCACGCTCAAGTGGACCTTCAGATCGGGTTATGGTAACACACTCGGAAATAAATCAAGAGACAAATAAAAGGGGTATGATTCGAAAATAATAGCTAGATAATAGGATGAAGAGGAAGAAGGGAAAATCAAAAATCAAAAAAAATCACATCAACGGAAACACCAAATCTCCATCTCCCAAGTACCCGCAAACTCCATTACTGGCCACATACCCAGCCTGTCCATTCCTGCCTCTATACGTCACAACTCCAAAATTCTCCTCTTGGGTCTTACACATCGACCCGCCCGATCCGACCTCCCCTTCGTCTTTGACTACCACTGCTCTACCGCTACTTCCCTCGCTCCTCGCTTCTTTTGCATCGCGACCAGACACGACGGATTGATCTAGCGGCGCACCGGAAGAGGACGAACTCGTGGAGACGTACAACAGACATCTCCCTCTATCTCTTCCTTCCAGCTGAAACAGCGAGTAGGCGCAGGGTAGATCACCACCGACACAAGCAGCACAACAGTCGTACTCGTTGGCAACGCTGGGTATCACGTGTTCGACTTGACTGCCGTGAATATTGGGGGCAATGCCGTTGATACGCTTGTGCTTGTGGTTAAAGTACATCATGTTGGTGGGCGCACACGCTGCGAGTGCCGTCACCGTGTGAGTCGCATTCGTCCACTTGGTCGTCGTTCGCATCTCACTTCCGGTCCAGGTGGACCTCACAGTAAATGGCGTCTGTGTCGTCGTGAATGTGTTTGTTATGATCGAGGTTGACTCGGGCTCCGACCTTTTGGAAGGCGCTGGTGCAGCGTGGTTCAATTCCTCATCTAGGTTACGGCGTCCGATTTCGCGGAACAGGTCAGAGTAGTTGTCACGGGCACCATCCTCAGCGGCTGCGGCCGACGATGACGATGATGAAGCTTCTGCAGAAGTCTCCGACGAGGTAGTAGACGCCTTCGTAGGCTTAACTCTCGGCATTCTCAGGATCGTTGACGTCTCCGCAGCGAACAGTGTGGTAGTATCCCTGTACGAAGTTTGAGCAGGCAAGACTGACTTGCTAGCCCAATCTGCAGTGGCGATCAAATATTGCTTGGTGTAGTGCTGAACCAGTTCCGTACACTCCACAGCAACGGGAAATTTCGAGACAAGCGGTCTTCTACATTTAGTGGAAATGCTGCTTGTTTTGGCAGGCTCCTCGCGCGCCTTGTGCGGGTGGCCAATCTGAGCTTGCCCTAGACGAGGGTTGTCTCTATCCCGCCAGCCACCTCTGGTATCTCTGATGGGCTTGAATCCAGTAGGAGCTGGCACCCAAGTTGTCGTCCTGCTGGTACCAGTGATAAAAACAGTATCAACGCCAGAAGTCGTCACATGATCCCATACTAGACACAGAATGTCAACCTCACATGCATGAATCGATAGCGATAGAGCTTACGGGTTTTTGTTTCGAATATCGTTGTAGTCGTGTTATATACTCCCGTCCTCGGTTCTTCAATAACATAAGTAGTGTTGGTCCGGCACTCGGTGGACCTGGTCCAGAACACATTTGGAGTCGAAGTCACAATCGATGTCCAGGTAATATGATACATGACCGGCCCATGGTTGGATACGCCATCGACGGTGGCAGTAGGTATCCCACCGAATGGTAGAGCTGCTGCATACCTCGTTGCGCAGACGAGCGATGTGCTATTCACGAGTCTGCTTTCGAGCGATGAACCCAGCGCTGTCGGCAGAGCCAGCGACAAGGCGATCAACGATAGCGTAAACATTATTATATGACCCCAAGTGTCGTTGCGCAGCTTCGACAAAAAAGAATGAGACAGGGACCCGGTGTCGAACTATACGAGCACAGTGAAGATCGTGTCGCGTGGGCACCTATAAGAGAGGGAAAACTCTCCTGTGACTTTAAGAAAGAGCGAAGAAAGTCGAGAGCGCACCAAGATCGAGCTTCTCTTACCGGCCGTGTCGCTGCTAGAGCTGTCTACTTCTACAAGAAAGCCCCTTCTTGGGCTGGAGGGGGCAAGAGCTATCTCTAACTCCTGAAACCGTTGCATGTGTGCTCAAATAGTCAATGCATAGCGTCTGTAACGGCTCTCCCTAATGGCCAAAGTATGGCCCTCAGTGCTGTACTTACTATGCAGGAACAGAGTTTGAAGACGACATCTGATTGATTTAAAGAACGAGACCGAATGCTTTTGTCACAATGCAATGACTCATTTGACAAGATTCAGTGGTATGCTCTATCTCGTATTGCTTCGTGTGTCCATATCGACCCAAAAAAGAGTGTACAGAAGTCAAGTAGCAGTGGAGACATCAACGGTCAAAGTCCTACTTGTGGAAGAAGAGACCAGGTAGCGAGCCTTGTATCCGAAAGGTTTATATGGTTTAGACTTTTTGTACCCCTTGCCAAGCCCTGTCAATACCCGAGTCTTCATCAACACTAAATGTTATTTGCACACATTCTGTTATCACACGAGTAATGATAGTGACTAGAGGATAGACTCACAGAAAAAGACGATTAGCGTAGCAAACACGCAATGGACCAGAAGAGGTATGAATGCTACATTCAATATACCCAGCGGGGAAATAAAATAACCGACGACCGGATTCGTCCCAGTCAATTGAAACCCTTCTCCAGAAGGACCTCCCCAAACGCCGACTTCCGTATATGCTGGTGTGAATCTTCCCTCATACAGCCATGTCTCCAATCAACTTCTCAGAGTAAGAGTTTAAACGACTTTTTGACCATTTTTTTTCTGGGCTTCCATAACGCTATAGATGATGAAAATAGATAATACTGGTTGGGTATTGTGTGTTTGTTGCCTTTTCCGTGCTTTTACTTTACATGATAATAGCAGGGATCTCGACGTTTTGCTTGATCGACTTGTGGGGAAGGACACTGTGACAATGAAAATTAGTTCTCTGCTTCGCTCGAAAGTTGAAACCATGGGACAAATGTTCATACCTTCCACCGTTGACGTAGATCTCGTCACCAATCGTGACGTCGTCTCCGAGCACGGTGATGTTCTCCAGTCTCGCCCATCTGCCGACGACGCTGTTCCATCCTACAATGGTGCTCTTGACCCATGCATGTTCCTTAATCTTGGAGCCAGAGAGAAGCACACAGCGTTGCAGTCTCACACCGTCGCCAATGACCACATTAGGGCCAATGACCACGTTAGGGCCGATCTTGCAGTTGTTGCCAATCTTGGCGGTAGGGTCGATCATAACATTGCCGCCGTGGACAAAGTGCTCTGAGTTGGAAGTCAGGGCCTTGGAGCCCTTCTTAGCGAGAGATGAAAGGTAGAGGCATGTTCCGGAAAGGAAATCCTTGGGCTGACCGACATCCATCCAGAAGCCCTCGAGATCGAAAGAGTGAAGCTCGCCATCCTGAGTCATGGCGGGAAAAGTCTCTTGCTCAATAGATGTGGGTCTGAGGTCGATTCTCTTGAGAACGCTGGGGTTGAGGATGTAGATACCGGCGTTGATACGGTTGCCAACAAACTCAATGGGCTTCTCGACGAAACGGTCGATTCTTGAGGCGTGGTTGGGCTTGTGGACCACGACACCGTACTTGGAGGGCTCCTCGACCTTGGTCACGACAATGGTGCCCTCTTGGCCGTGGGCCTTGTGGAAGTCTGCGAGTTGCTGGAAGGGGTATTCGCAGATGACGTCCGAGTTGAGAACGAAGAAAGGAGTATCGTCCTTGCCCAGGATCTTCTCGGCGAGCTTGAGGGGGCCCGCAGTACCGAGAGGCTCAGTCTCCACGGAGAACTCGATCCTGACGTTGTACGTCTCCTCATACTAGCGATTGGTCAGTATGAGAGCGTTGCGATGTCCTCTACATTTCCCGATTCCTTACCTTCTTCAATGCTGCGGTCATGATCTCGGGTCTGTAGTTGACAGCGAGAACAATATCGGTGACGCCGGCAGCTGCAAGAGCCTCGACTTGATGGAGAATCATGGGCTTGTTTCCGAACTCGACCAGCGGCTTCGGAAGGGTGAGGGTCTTGCCATTTGGTCAGCGCTGTTTTGGATGTTGTGGTGGCTATTGCTCGGCCGACTGCGTCAAGAGCGCGGACGGCAGACATGTCTCCTCTCTTGAAGCTTTCTCTCCTTGCTGAAGATGAGGAGACTCTGTCTGGCTTGCGCGCATCTGACCATCAGACAGACGGCAGGCGTGTCAACGTACAAGAGGCCTGAGGCGGGTACCGAAACCGCCGACAAGAATGAGAGCTTGGAGCACAATCAGCATACATGATTGAGTGATTGCAGAACCTCCATAACAACGACATGGAACTTACCCTTCATGTTGAGTAAATGGAATTGATTAAGCGGGGTATTTGTTGTGTAGAGCGCAGTGACGGGAAAAGTGGTCAAGCCGTAAGATAATTGATTGATCGCAGCTAGATGAAGCGACAGAAAAGAGTGTACGGAATTATTACAATGGAAATGGAATTGGATGGTCAATCGGTGGGAGGAGGAGAATTGGGTTCCTTTAGACAACAGAAAAAGATTCAAAAGGCAAAGGGGGTTGAGGGTGGAGAGACAACAAGTTGCATTTGAATAGAAGGGGGGCGGGATGGCGCTGACGACTCGTGTGGGCAAGCGGTGGGCCCCTTGGGCAAAGGGCAAAGGGCAATTGGGGGGGCGCCTCTCTCTGCTGCTTTTCTAGGGACTGGGGGGCAGAGACTCGGGGCGAGCGACAGGTCAGGCTCAGTCAGGACAAGTAGCTCTAACAGAAAGTTCAAATTCAGATTCAGGCCCAGCTGTTCTGTACTGTCCCCAATTCCAGTCTCACCAGTCCGGCCCAAGATATGCTACGCCGCCGACCGACCCTAGCCGCTAAGGTGCTTTAAGGTAGGTACGAAGGTAAAGCTTCCTGCTAAGGTACAGTGCAGTACTAACACTACAGCTGCGGTACATCCGTTCCACCCCTTGCTTCTAAATTTACCACATTGTCCAAAAAGTCTGAAAGTCTGCTTACTCGTGACATTTTCGAGGTCGCCTTGTATCCAGATCTCGTATTTGCAGGAGGCTAGTCCCGTCATCTCGTCACTTCAACACGCCATTGATCTGAAATAGTCGTATGCGGGAAGCGACGCTTGCTTTTCTTTGCTTTGCAGTGTAACGTCGCCCGAACTGTGTCTCCTGACGCTCACCCTGCTGGATTGCTTCCACTCCCGAAATAAAAGGGGCTGTGTTTACAGTGAAGCCAACCTGCACAGCTGCTTAGGCACCTACCTGCACTCAAACAGTCGCATCGCTGCATTACGAAATCACAACATGAATTGCAACTCAATGACTTCTTCGTTATTGACTCTTTTTTATCCTTTTTTTCCTTATATCTGACAGGGGCTATCTATACAATGCAGCGATCCATGTTGCTCGCTTATTTTTTCTCCTCCGGCCCCGCACGGTTGTGTGCATAGTTCTGTATCAAGGTACGCGTGAGTGTATGCACGCCATTGCTTGTTCTATGCTTTGCAACGCCGCACCATAATTTGCGACCAAGTCAAAACTTCGACTCCCTGCGTATATCGCTGCCATAATCAACAATCTTGCATTCGCACGCTGGTAACATTGCTTCGCTTGCCTGCCACTAGACCAGAAAGTAGTTCGATATACTCTCTATTAGATCGATCATTCGTTGTAGTGGTATACCTGGATGACAGCACAGTCAGTTCATGTACCTTCGACATGTAGAAAGGTTCATCAGGGAAAAAGGCGTCTTACATAGTAATTGGGCACACCCCACGCACTCCATCCTAGACGCTTAGCCATTTTGGCAAATCCCTCAGTCTCGATGAGGTGGTAGAAAGGAAAGGGAGGGAACATTGCACCGTCGCGATGCACGTCGGCCTTGACGAGAAGCGCTGTGCCTCCAACGCCGTCAAGGTTGACGATCTCTCGAGGGTCTCCGTTCATATCTGTAGAAATGTCAAGTCAATGATCAGTCTGAACAAGGCGTGAGAATGCACGTACTGCTCATGTAAGCCATGAGACTCCGGTAGGTCGCCATCTCGGCATAACCTTCCAACAAAATCTCGTCTGGGCCCATCTTGTTGGCAAGATTTTGCGCAGTCTGGCTGTCGATCCAGCTGTTGAAGTCATAAGGTCTGACGTCCATGGCACTTTTCTCCTTGTTGTAGTATCTCTGGAAGCAGTTGGGAACAATGATGGGCTTGTCGTGACTGGCGAGATCTTGAATCAACGTAGGGGGTGTCTCTATGATGTCGGAGTCGAGCCAGAGCACCCAAGACGTTGTAGGACCGAGTGTGGTGAAAAGGAGAGCGTTGCGAGCGCGCGACATGGCGGCGCGACGCTCCTTTTGGTTGGCCATGGCATGGCGCTCGCTCTCGCTCTGGGACGAGAGTGGCGGCTCCTCATCCTGACGCAGGATGGTGATGGAGGCGAAGCGCTTGCTGCTGTGGCCTGACTGGGTTTTGGCGATGCGCTCTTGTAGCAACCTTGTAGCTTCGTTGCCCTCGCGTCCCTTTGGAATGATGAACCCCAGGCTGATCAACTCGTGAGGGTAAGAGAGAGCAAGCAGGTTGTCCCAGTACTCTTGGTAGAAGCGCGCAAGAGGTGTGAGAATGAGAACGCTCTCGCTCTTGCCGATGGGATCGGCGGTGTTGGTGACATTGTTCATGTGATAATGCACGACAGGAGGCGGGGGTGATCTTTCGCCAGCCTTGAGAGTCGACTTGAAGAAGGGCAGCGACGGCGGCGACAGCGCATTGGACGCGGCATCCTTTGATTTTAGTAGCTGTCGTGCGCCAGGCACATGAAGAGGCGCGGTCGAATCGGAGGAGAAAATGAAAATCAAGAAACCAATGGCTAGTAAACCGGCCAGCACAATGGTGATTGGGTTGGTACGACGAAGCGAACGCACGACCGCCATGATTGATCTGGCGGGTGCAAAGGCAGGAGCCCAGCAGTGAGGTTGTGAGGGATTAGGAAGGAGGACGGACGAGGCGAGGGTGACGCGGTCGAGGGGGGGCCGAAGCTTTGTGGAAGTCAGCGTCCAGACATGGGACAAATGGATTGACCCAGAGCTGTTGTACTTGTGCTGCAGCGGAGATGGAGGATCGTGAAACGTAATCAAGACAATGTAGAAAATACAGCGAGGGAGAAGAAAAAGACAAAACCCCGACCAAGAAAAATATATATCGACAACAAGAACAAGGAGAGAATATAAGAGGGTCGAGCTAGTGCTTACAGCGTGGGTTGATTGCGATTGGAAAGTGTTGACAACAGTCACGAACTGAAAGGGCAGCAAAAGGGGAGCCGAGCGCTGGCTGCTATCCGAGTGTTGAGCAAGACAAACTCATTTCCCAAGCAGCTCGAATGCTGCTGCTGCTGCTGCTGCTGCTACTGCTACTGCTACTGATGCAAAAGACTATCTCACGAGCTACGGCTGTTGCGAGCCTTATGCCTGAAGTGACTAGCAAGAAGACTCCGCACTTGGTCGACTGGGGAGAGACAAGGTCAAATTATTGTACTAGGAACGCAAGGGGATTGATTATACAAGTAGCTTCTTTGCTGCACGCCTCAGGCCATACAGTAGACTTTTGCCGACCAAAGACGTGTCAATGTCGAGGCACCAGCAGATTGTGTGGAGTAAAGCTGTAGGGCTGATGCTGAAACCCGTCTCTACCATCTTTCTGTCTCTCTTTGGACTCTTTGTCGCCTCTCGCAGTCGCTGAAACTCGTCTTGGCCCTGCTCAATCTGAGGCGAAATAAGATGTGGCCTTGGCATCATCTATTCCATGAATCGTGCATATCGGGGTTCATCTGCCTGCGCGAATCACAATTGGGTCCATTCCGCATTCAGCTTCGGAGGTGCTATACAATCTATACTTACTATTGGAGCAATGATTACGTACTTGTATGTCTGAAAAGTCAACCCATTGAGATTCGATTTCTTATGCGATTCCATCATCCGTGCCTCTCAACTCTTCACAGACAGTAGTACGTGTCGGAGTTACGAATCTTTAGCTGCTGCTCTCCCTCATGATAATGCCTTGATACCTGATATCACTATCCTGCCCGAGCCAGAGACGCAGATCCGTACATAGAGCACTTGTGACACCACAGCTTTGCCATCGCCTCGCTCTTTCCGTTCTCGTCACGAAACCGAAACACTGCAGCTATCGACTGCCCTGAGCGCCTCTTGTTCCGGCATTCCTGCCTTAAACAATAGCCTATATCTATCACAACCGCCGCTACCCATTTAATGCCGAGGTGTAGGCCGGCGGGAATGTCGACGAGCCTTACAACATGGACTAATAGCATCCGCGCTTCTTCCTGCGCGCACTCGACCTTATGCACAGCTTCCATATCTCGTCGCTTCTCTGTCGCGGCTTGCAGAAGACTGGCTACTCCCGTCGACGATCGTCTTGAGTATACAAGCCTCTTCAATGCTCGATCGGATCTGATCAGGAAGCAAAAATCATATACTGTCAGAAACCTCAAGTCTTCTGTAAAGAAGAGCAACGGGAAACATGGGTTCAACAACGTCTCCGGCAATTCCCAGCATACCTCTTTACGGAATAGACAAAGGCGTTATGGCAAGAAGGATCGCGCCTGTACCATTCTGACTGCGAATCCCCATAACACTGCGCTGTCCCAACTATGTGACCAAATCCCTCAACTATCCCCTGACCAGGTTCAAAAGTCCTTCGCCCTCTTCATTTTCCTTGTCACCCCAGCCTATGCACAAAGTGCGAAAACGAACAGGAAACTTTTCGAGCGCACTGTGCAACGGATATACTCTGACCGTGGACATGAGGCGACACAGGGGATACACACCATCATATCTGTTGTCGATAGACTGCCACGCCCGTCCTGTCGTCAGAGTCCTCTGCAGGATGCTGGGTCTGAAGGACTTGCTTACATGTTCACTGACGATGTTGGTGATGCGCCTGGCCTTCTCGACCTCCATGTGGGTCAAGCAGATCGCATCGTTAGAGACCTAGCCTCTTCCTTACAAGTTCGCCGGAGTTTGACCTTCAGCATTACGACCGATCGAAAACACAAGGAATCCTCGCAGAATCAAGGCAAATCGGCCGAGACTTCAACTCTGTCATACTCTGTACAAGTGCCTTTGGCCAACACCGTCTTCCAGAATGGACTGTCCTCGACACTGATCCATAGTCGATACGACAGAGAAGAGAGTGGAGAGCTCAAACTAATATCCTCACAACACCTCGATGACCAGACCATCCGGCTACCATTCTCAGCACACAGCGATGACCTGGTACTGACTGCGCCGCTTGTGCCTCTGACTCCTGCGCGTTCTATAGTTGCTTGTATGGGGAACATTGTCCGCCGATTATCAGCCAATGCGACTGTATCCAAAGCGGAGTCAACAGACGAAACCATTCTGGCATCTCAAGAGCTCGAAACTTCGGTGCAATCTTACTTCAAGGCT
This sequence comes from Neodothiora populina, assembly GCF_041146345.1. Classification (NCBI taxonomy): domain Eukaryota; kingdom Fungi; phylum Ascomycota; class Dothideomycetes; order Dothideales; family Dothioraceae; genus Neodothiora; species Neodothiora populina. The sequence continues at coordinate 1,837,173 of NW_027191417.1, forward strand.
CGCAGTATTCCCCCTCAGACTGTCTCTGTCTGGGCACTCGTGATTCCTAAGGAGGTGTTCGCCTCTTACTCTCTCACAATGCTCGATGTTCTTGCCCCACAGGATCTGACGCGGCGGTGGAAAGACAATGACCAAAGCTGGGTCAAATCTGCGGCTCACTCGCCATTATCATTACTACAACACCGAGTCAGACTGCATAAAGTCCTTTCCGGTGGAGGTGGGTGGGGCAAGAAGGCTGGACTCCTCTCGCTTGATCCGGACACGTCATATACACCCGAAGAACAAGCCCAGCAGGAAGACTCATTTCTCTCGTTCCTTGATCCTGAGCTCGAAGATTCCGAATCTGCGCTGCGAAGTGTCGTCTCTCCTGGAGACCACGTTCAGTTCTACATCGGACCGACTGCTTCGACTGCCAAAGATTCGAGTCTGTCTCTCGATGAGAAGGCTGCGTGGGACGGCGCCGCTGATTTTGGTACTATCCCAAGCACTATTGATTCGATGCCACAAGCCATCAATCACCCGACTGGTGCTACCTCAATCCAGGAAGTCTACAATGACCACTTTGGCGCCCTCTCTGAGGTGGGTATATCACTGACGCTGGACACTCATGATACCCATAATCCCGAACTTCACCAGCTCAATCAGACTAAGATTGACGTTCCATTCAGTCGACTCAGCTTGACGACATCGAGAAGCTCGGGTATCGAATCTGAAGATCTCCAGGACGGTGTTGATAATCTACACGATAATGCTCAGAAAGGACCGGAGCCATCCAGGCTATCGCACAGCAAGACTGTATCATGACTAGATTCGGGATATGCAAAGACAAGGGATCGGGCACGCGACAAACGAAATCACGGAACGCGGTCTCTACGTGTACGGAGAACTGTGGGGCATCGCACAGTACCGCGAGCCAGTATAAGTGGTTCGGACACAGAGTCCGAGATGCATAACATTGATAAGGGAGATAGTGACGTTAAGCTAAGAAAGACTATATTGGACGTTGTACGAAAGCAGAAGCGGTCGCAAGCAGCTGCCAATAACGACTCGCACAGAACGAAGGTTAGTGTAGATAAAGGGCAGCTGGAAAACGACATCAGAAGAATGTTAGGACTTAAAGCTAAGCGATAACAATATTGTACGATCAATTATGGGGCGATGTGTTCTAGCCTAGTGGAGAGCGACGTTAGATCTGCCCCATACTAATTTACAATATAACGTTTATGCAGAAAGGTTAATACCGCCCCTGTCCGATACCTCGTTTATCGCAACATTATTATCTATACCGAGCAATGCCTTTCGATTTTGTCTCACGGTACTCATCCGGCGAAGAGTCTGCGTACGATGCTGTTCGCTGCTCAGTGAAAAAGCAGTAACAAACGTATATCGTGGCTCCGTCCTCGCGCATTTGTAGTTCGCATTATGCATGATGATTCCATTCGTTCGGCGTATGCTGTTGTCGTCGGTGGCTGTAGTGCTCTGCATCTACACGATCTATCTGCTGAAGGACTCGGGCTATGTCAGTGAAACGGCGAAACAGAATGCTGTCGATATTGTCCACAACGCGGTGCAAGCAGGCGCAGAACTAGGAGGATTGCACCAGGAAGGCGAAACACCACCTCCTGCCTCGTTGCCGTCGGATTCGCCACCGTCTCCAACTCCCGAGGTCGAATCAATAGCAGACAATAGCAACGAAGCCCAGCCAACTGCAGTCGAGGCCGAGGGCTCTTCTGAAGTCTCTTCTGCTGAAACGAGCTCCACGACACCCATATCCGTAGACAAATCTACAGACGCAGTGAATGAAACAGACCATCGTCTGACATTTGCCACCTTCCTCTCAGGAACCATGATCAATGCTACGCCTGGTGCGGAGGACTATAATAGCAATTTCTGGTTCGTGGCAGCGCGTCTCCTAGGCTACCAACTGCTGCACCAACCAGACACGAGAACGCAAGCGAGGATCCCATTCATCGTGCTCGTCACTCCAGACGTGCCCAGAGCGATGCGCATCCGCCTGGCCAGAGACGGCGCCCACGTTGTCGAAATCCAATACGTCACTATCACCGAGCACGCCAGCAGGTTGACGCCGCAGTGGCGAGACGAGATGACCAAGCTGCGCGCGTGGCAGCTCGAAGGCTTCGATCGCGTTTTATTCCTCGACGCCGCGACGATCGTCAATGAATGTCTTGATGGCGTCTTCGACAGCGACGAGAGCAAGACCATCGACTCGAAACCCACAAAGGCCGACTCCAAAGAAGACCTACCGCAGAGATACCTACTGGCCGCGATTGCAGGACCAAACGCCGACGAATTCGACACAGGCTTCATGCTGCTGCGGCCCTCGGAGAAGGCCTTTAAGCACTACATATCGCTATCCGCGCACCAAAAGCCCAAACCCCACCGCATCAACATCTTCGACACAGAACACATCGACGACCGCACGGAGCTGCTCAACCACGCCCACGCTCCCGACGGCAGCATGCCCTGGCAGCGCCTGAACCCCAGGTGGAATCTGCATTTCGCGCACGCGAATCGTGGCGGCGATAATGGCGCTGTGGCGAGTATGCAGGATAAGTGGTGGCAGGCGGAAGTGGGTGCTGCGTTGCAGCCGTATTATGATGGCTTGAGGTGGCGCATGGAAGGCCATTATGAGGCTAGGGATCAGTTGCAGCAGATTAGAATCTCGAGATAGATTGGGGGCTTATATGCTTATATCCGTAATTCTTTCCTTTTCTACTCTGGCCTTGAATGATGCTGTACTATCTGTTTGGTGCGTCGCCACTGCCCAGGTCGCCCGATGCCGTGGTGATATATCATATATCACTGTGAGGGGGCGTCTCTCAACAAGCATATGCATCTTGCTGTACCGAGTCTCCGACCACTAGGTTTTGTCTACTTGTATGCGAAGTGGACCAGAATTGGCCATCACCAAACAGTAGAGCATATATCGAATTAATCGACAAATAGATTGACGAATATGATACAAACGAGGTATTTACAACTGAACAAGCCAAGTATCAAACATGACATTTCCCAAGAAAACAAAATCTATCCATATCTATTGGCTGGTCATACTGTATTGAGCTGTGATGTGAGCTTTTTTTTTGGGTATTCGCTTTTCTAGATTTAGGACCAGAGCAGGCTGTTTTGTTCTGCTGTAGTCTTGCGTGTCGTATCGATCGTCTTACGTCGTATCTGTGTACTCATATCGTAGCGCTGTGAAGTGTGTCTACTCCTACATGCATGGTACCTCTGGGGTAGGGATTCTCCAGGTATAGAACGCGTGCAGCTAGGATGTTAATCAGGTCTTGTTTTCGGCCTCTTTGGAAACCTCTCTGATCCTGGAGACGAGTTCGTCAATCTTGAAAGGCTTGGAAAGCACGCTGTCCATGCCGGCCGTTTTCATGTCTGCCTGCTGTTCTTGTCGCACGTTCGCCGATACGCCTATGATCCGAACTCTGGGCAGGGAGTTCTCGGTCTCGTATTCTCGAATAGCTTTCGTAGCTGCATTGCCGTCCATGATTGGCATCTCCTGGTCCATCAAAACGCAGTCGAACGCTGGCGACGTGGCGCCTGGGCCGATCGCGGCCTTGTAAGATTCGACAGCATCTTTGCCATTGTTCGCAGTCACGACTTCGAAGCCCTTTGATTGCATCTTGCGTTTGAGAATTTTCTGGTTGATGAGATTGTCCTCAACAAATAAGATCTTCAGGAAAGGCTGGTCTCCTTTCGTGCGATCTGTCAGTTGGGTGCGGCGATTGCGCGAAGTGTCCCCATCCTTGTCCTTGACATTCTTCCCATTTTGATCGATGTCGGGCTTTCGAGGGATGTTGGACACAATGTCTGCTGTGTGACTCCATCTATCATCATTGTTCGACGAAGGTTCCACTCGTGGCGATTTTAGGGATTCTGGCACATCCTTGTCCTTTAGGTCCTTTTGTTGTATCTCCTCCGGAATGTGCAGGCCGTTCTGCATCTCTTCTTGATTCATACTTGCCCCATCTGGAGGAGTAGTCTCGCATCGTCGCACACGGAAAAAGAACGCGAATGTGCTACCGCTTCCTTCCTTGGAGCTGACACCTATCTCTCCTCCATGTAGTTGACAGATCTTCCGCGAGATATTTAGGCCAAGCCCACTGCCGCCATAGATCTCCTCGGTCTTCGGAGTGGCCTGCCTGAAACGATCAAAGAGCTTCGTCTGGTTCTCGTTGGAAATTCCTATGCCCGTATCACGTATCGCGACCGTGATATACAATGCCTCTCCATTGCCCCATTCGGCGCTGTGTGTCGAGTCCATATGGGTGACTTGATCGTCCAACTCGAAATACACAACATCAGGGGGATATGACGTTGGTCTTTCGATGGATGCTCCAACGTCAACAGCAATCTTTTTAGGCCCCTCTTTCTTAGCGGTAAACTTGATGGAATTGGTCATCAGATTCACAAGCACTTGACTGATCCTCACGAGATCGGCCTTGACCCATTCCACCTTGTGCTTATTGTAGGAGGGATCAAGTTGGTAGTCGAATCCTATGTGGCGTTTTCGCAGCTCGGGTTGGAAAATCTTCAACGAGTCCGCCATCTGCCGCTTCGGCTGGGTGTCCCTATTTATTTAGATCAGTGTCTATTGGTATCTCAACTAGACAAGTTTTACTGCTTACTTTGGGGCAAGTGATAACATAGAGGCGTCGAGTTTCGAAAAGGACAGTACATCGTCGACAAGTGTCTTCTGATGTCCCACACATATCGATATAGTCTCACAAGCTTCTACGATATCATCGACGTTTATCGTGTCGGACCTGATCTTGCCATAATCAATCGCCTCAAGAATGTCTTCCTGGCAATGGAGTACCGCGCCTAACGGATTTCGGATTTCGTGACTGGACGACTTTAGATCAGACGACGAGAAGTTTAGCAAGTATTATTCCACTCACCTCAGCATGTCGATGAAACGCTCTTGTTGTCGCTTACGTTCTTGAGCGTCCCGAGCTGCCTTCTTCTCCGAGAGTTCGGCAGCCTTGATCTTTGTAATGTCGACCACAGCACAGATGAAACCACCATAGCGTTTCAGACTAGCCTTCTCCAGATTTTCATCCTCAAGAGGACGCATGAGGAAAAGTCTCCACCTGGTCTCAATGTTAGCTGCATGGATGGCGATCGGTCGCAAGCATATCCTACGGTTCTTCCTTCCCATATGCTCTGAATTCGGTAGATAGATCAGTCCGAGACTCGAAGGCCTCGCGGTATGCATTCATGACTCGATCATAGTCTTGCGGATGGATGGTTTTGGGCCATTTCTTGAATGATTTGTCGGTCCCTCCGTGGACAGTCAACTCATGAAATTGTTGGTTGACAAACAATGCCTCAGCTTGGTGGTCTAGTATTGCCAGTCCAGTCTATCTATAGTCAGAACATATATCCACGGCTAGTAATCGAGGAGCATCGCACCGGAAGCATCTCTGCAAACTTCTGGAAGAATGGCTGACGATCGAGAGAAATTCGTTGATTTGTTGGGCTGGAATCGAAGTTTCCTTTCGACGGATTCATCTCGTGCATGTGCTGTTCTGCATGACCACCTATGTGGCAACCAGAATCACATTGGTTGTCCGCGTTTTGTTGTTCTCCTTGTGGGTGGATGACTTGGACTACGATGCCATTCGCTTCACCAACGGTGAATGGACTGTATAATACAGGCCAATCTCGAAGGTGCTGTCTACCCTCAACATCAAAGGCTTGCACGGTCATACTCGAAGGCACGTCTCCATTCATGGCTGATCGTAATGTTTCTGCAAGTTCCTCAGGGACTACATCTTTCAGCGGTCCTCCTTGTTCAGTAGGAGTGCCCAGCAACTGCGCCCAGGGTTTGTTTTGCAACATAACAAGATCGTGTCCCACAAACATAGCAGCTGCAGATTGTAGAGATTCCACGAACGCAGATATATTCTGGAGGCCTGCAGGCCATTCGCGCGCTGGACCCATTGCATTCTCTATCCTATTCCTATTCAGCAAAAAGCCGTTTGCAAGGGTTGAGAGGGTTTCACTTTGAGGACAGGCAATTTTCATTCGTGCTTACGCCCATATCGGGATTGCCTCTTAGGCAAAGGAAAGTTTCTGTTGTTCTCAGGTCCACGCTTGATCGGATTGTAGTTGTAGGTGCTGTTGCCTGTCCAGAATAGAGCAAACTCCTCGTAATGCAAACCCCAATTACCAGGGTAGTCGATGTGAAATTTCCCTTATGCGACACGCTGCCTAGTGTGATAGCATCAATAGCAGTCGTTGCATATTACTGTGTACAAACATGAAGTCGTTTGAGGAAACCGCGGAAGGCGGAGTGTCGATCACTGTCGTCATGATGTCATCATACTCACCTATAATGCGATCTCATTATCACACTCAACTACCGTGTGCCTTGATTCTAGCTACATGCCATGACATTTTATAATGCAGTATAAGGCAAAAACTCAGTGTTCCTGAAGATCATGGGTGGGTACAGTATAAGATACACGTGGACTAAGCAGGGACTATCTGCGGATTAAGGACACAGCTCGCTAAATGTGGTTTGTGTAACAAGTTAGACAAAAACGTTGCATAAAAGCGCATTCGGAACTTCCATCTGCAGTGCACATCTAACTATAGCGTATTTGGGAGTACCCAGGCACCATTGCGATTTGTACACCCCTCTGGTCCAATATTGCAATAGATTAAGACTTGTGAATGTTGTTCAGCATAATCACGGGAGACTTAGCCTTAGGAAAGATCGGGCAACTGCGGCACCCAGGGTCCCGGACTCTAATCGATCTACACCTAGGCGATCACCGCATCGTGGATATTCTGCACAAGCCGATATACGAGCCTAGCGGCTTGCGTGTAACGCCTCGTACCGACGTTCATGTTGCCGGGCTACATGAACTGATTGACTTCACCACATCAGAGCTAAGGTAGGCACACAATGAACAAAGGGTCTTACATCATGTCGTGAAAATGTGCCACAAAAGTCTCAATTTTGTCGTAAGTATGCGTTGCCTTATAAGCATTATTGAAATCCTCATGCATCGTGAAACAGTACGAGTACGGTGGGTGCGTCGTTTTCCCTTCGCCAACGGCAAGTGGAAAGAAGTATGACCGAATTTCTCTCCTTCCATGGGTCTTGCCATATGGTACAGTAACTCTAAAGACCTAGTCTTATTCACGAAGGCCTTTACGCTTTGACTAGTACCCTGGACGAACTGCAATTGGACAGTCCAATGACAGATGCACTGATGCGCCTTCGTTTCGACTCCCGCTTTAGCTCAAAGGCAGATCTCGAGTGGGGCCCTTGAACAGATCTATACTGCACAGTATCAACGGCACATCTAGCGGGGATGTCGATTTCTCATCTCATTACTGGGTGGAAAGTATCGCTAGACCAAAGCGGTAGGTGCTTCGCAGGGCACTCAGTGGTTCGTTTCAGATACGCTCTCATATTTTACATATATCGTATCTTTACCCACCTCGAGAGGATTTTACCCGTTTATGCAGGCGTGCAAATATTTGTTTGGTCTTCTTGTACCCTTCGATTCCTGCCTTCGATCCCAGCCTTCACAATGGATACTGAGCTATACGAAATCTGGGTGAGCGTTGTACAATCATTGCCTACCTGACAGGTATCTGACCAAGCTTGCGCAGACATGGTACATCTTGGGTGCTCTGATCATCCTTAGCCGATTCATTGTCCGAATCAGGACTGTCGGCTTGAGAGGCTTCCAAGGCGATGACTACATAACAATTCTTGTATGTCAAAACAGTGATATCTATCATGTTATAGCGAGAAGCTGACTCAAACCTGCAGACGCTGTTATTCTATACGTTGGACGCGGCGTGTGTCACCATTGTCTGTGAGTCGAATGCTTGAAGGGACTCCAAACTATGGGTTTTTCTCTAATGCATTGGAATCCAGTTCACACGGGTCAGAATATCGATGTTACCGAGAGCATGATACCCAGCCTTACGGCCAGCGACATCAGTCGCTTAGAATATGGCAGTAGGATAGAGCTCACGGCATGGTGAATGATGCTGAAATCCTGCTTGCGTTCAATGAACATACACTAAATCGCTAGGTACAGGTACAGCTATACGACTCTCATTTGGTGCATGAAGTTCACAATGTTATTCTTCTAGTGCGAGCTTTTAATCCTTCTACCCAGCTGTCTTTAAGACTAACTATCCGTATAGTAAACGTTTGACCCTTGGCTCTTTGCACAATCGACTGGTCAACTACTTGTTCTGGGTTTGTGGAGCCGCATATATTGCAGTATTCCTTACTATTTCCTTAGGATGCTATCCGTTAGTAGCCACTTCCACTCCTTTGACACAGTGTGGCTTACCAAAATCACGACAGGATACAATTGAATTGGCAGGTAGTTCCTATACCGCCATGGAAGTGCAGATTCCGACCTCAACTCTTCGGTGTCGTGGCTGCGCTCAACATCGGTACTGATATCGCATTGCTTTCCGTTCCTGCACCAATGCTTTGGAAGCTGAAGATCCCCCTGCGCCAGAAGCTCATCATCTCCTTGCTTCTTTCGTCCGGCGTCTTCGTCATCGTAGCTGCTATCATTCGTGTCGTCTACTCGCTAGACGCCGAACCGAGTGCCAGTAACATCAACAGGTGGGTCTCAAGTGAGAGGCATGGGGCGAAAACGAAGCCCTTGACTTGAAAAGTTGCCTAACACTGTCTCAGATGGGGAGTTCGAGAAACCATCATTGGTCTGTTCGCCATCAACATCCCAATCCTGCGACCAATTTTCAGGAGGACCTTCTGGACTTCGGGCAAATACGATCCTTCGTCTCCTCCTTCGGCGGGCTCGCGTCCCACGAACAGCAAGCGCTACAAATCATCTGGTCTCAGCGGATGTGACGTTGAACTCGGCACGACAACCGTGAAGAGCATAACTCCTAGGCGCGCGAATAGCACTTCATCGCAGGAGAATCTTGTCCGTATGGGCAAGGACAACGTAGTCTACGTACAGACCACATACGATATTCAGAGCCACAGCCGTCAGGATGTGGACAGTGTGAAAGTATACGACAAGGACTGGGACGACAGAACGGTCACGACACCGTAAAGGTCAAGCTGTATCAGTCAAAACACTTTTAGCTTCACACATACACAATTTTTTAATCTCTTTTGATTGGCGTGGCCAACTGCAGTATCCTTGTATATAACCAAATGAATCAAAATCATCACGACCCAGTTTTCCAGTCCTATGTGATTGCTGTGTCTCCCGACATCTCCCTCCAAGTAACAACTCCATCGCACCTCGAAGATCAGTCAAGACTGAGGCAACTGAACCCGACGCGATAGCTTCGCAAAGAGTCATGGTCAAGCATCCAGCCTCCCCTCCCTTCCGCTCCGTGGCAGCTGAAGGAAATATCTGAACGCAGAGGAATAGCCTTCGCATAACCTCAAGCACGACACCATAACGATCATTTTCAAGGAAGTGTGCGTCATGGACTTCCTGGACATCTCGAAACGAGGTCTTCCCTTCTGTATCTCAAGATACGCACACTCCTGCAAGCGACCAGTCCTGCCAAGCGCTCTCTCTCTTTCGCGTGGGTCTCAAGAGTCGTCCCCACTGATCCATTATAACTCTGCTGGTCGAACGATAATCTTTGTCCAGGCTATGAACTCAAACCTCGGCATTGCTCTTCGCCCTCTCAAGATCCCTCTCGTAATGCATCTCTGCGCAACCCTATGAAGGTCTAGAAACATCAACTACCGAGGATATTGTCTCACTACACCTTATTTGTGTACAAGGACCCGACAGAATGGTCCCGGGGCCCAAAACTGGTTCCCGCGGGCTACGGGCGAACTGCTCGATTTCCCCTTCCACCTTGGTTGGTGGCTGACGGTGATACGCCGGGGTAAAGCCACTAGTGCTGTGAAAGCGGGATCCTGTGCTCTTCATCAAACTCTAAAACGAAGAGAAACCCAAGGTACAGTAGAGTTCCGCGCGACGCGTGAGAAACAGAAAGAAGAATGGTGGAAGCTTCCCCCGTTGTGGGTTGCACTTATTCTGTGAAGCTTTTGCTGCACTACTGTCGAGGGTCGAGATGCGTATTGCTGATAAGCGGAGGTTGGGTCAATGCAGAGATCATTTGTTCCATGTCCCGGATGTTATATGCTTCGGTGAAATGCGTGACCGTGGAATATGCAAACGACTTTCTCCATGTCCCTCCGCGGGGTCTAGAGATGTACATTTGTGTAGCACGTGGGATATCCAGCGTTTTCCATGCAGAGTAAGAACAAATGGTTTAGTCTGCGTCAATCATCTCCTTGCGCGATTCATGTTCAGACGTAGCTTGTCTGATATGTAAAAATAATTTTCTGCTCTCAGTCACTATTGTTTTTCTCTTGTGGTATACTTGATTTTATCTAGATGGGCCGAGAAGGTGAAACATCCGTGTAGCTTCGTATGCGATTACGGACCTACTGGTTTCTGAAATATATTAATCCGAGAACCGGGATGTTGCCCAAATGTCACTTTCGATGTACAGAAATGATCAACACAGCAAGCCCAGCAATGCAGCCTTCGACATCAAGATTGGCGGCCCGCGACCATACACATACTCGTACACATTGTCTTAGAGTCGAACAGCGGCCTTGAACGGTCAATGTTCATGTTATATACAGTATCTTGCCTACATCCTTCGAGACCTATTGCTGACCTCCCTCCATCAATACATGTCAATATACCACAGTTGCTTTGGTCAACCAACACATCTACATAAGCAATAAAGTGATTGTCTTCCGGTACAGTATTTCCTCTTATGTGAACAGCCACAACAGCATCACCATTTTCGTAAGAGCTGAGACATCGATTCTGCCCAACAACCACAGCACGCCCGTCGGGGACGTATACTCGAAGTGTAGTAATTGACGTAGCGCACTTCCGTGGCAGTCACTGCTTGCATGTGAAGGCATAGTGCACGTGACACGATGTGAGGTCAAGTATCCATGATTATTGACCTGTTTCTCTACCCGCCCGATGTTGCATCGCAGGTGAGCTCCTCGCGGATTTCAACATCACGGACTTCAACATTGCAGTAAGCTGCTTCGTGCAGGAACACGGCAAGCCGGTTGGCAAGTCTATTTTCTATGACATTGTCATAGATGAATCCAGAGGCGCTGATCGAAACAATATTGCTGCTGGAACATGCTTCAAAGGTCCTCAATAGCAATTGAAGCTCGCCCTCGTCCTCGTGTGGCTCTATCCGATCGGATTGCCAAAGTTGAATTCGGTGTGATCTAGGCTTCCAGCCCACAGGTCTTCATTGATGAGGGTCGGCGCGCATCCTGCCATCCAACTGGTGGCGTCCCACGTAGGTTCGAAGATGGACGCCATGGATGGATCATACATCTCAGTATTCGAATCACGGAGATGAGAACCGCATAGGCTGAGGATCACATCGCGACATTTCCCTGCGCTCGGATTCATGCTTGTCATTGACTGTATCACCTCCAGTGTCGCCTCTATCTGCAAGCGCCAACCCAGTGCAAGCGGTGACTGCGGCTTACTTCGGAGACAATGTACTGGAATCAGGACAGCCTGGAAGAGGAAGTATCTAAATTCATCGATCAGTGTTACTGAACACAACAGAAAACTAGAAATTGAACTTACAGCACGTAGAAGGCGGTCAGTCGAGTCTGATACTTGGTGTTCCAGAAGTTCTGTATGTGAGTAATGGACTCCTGAGCAGCTTGGAGACATCTGTCAGTGGCTGCTTGTTCGTCCCATGGAAGCACTTCGTTTTCGGCCTGAAGCGCCCATCGTACTAAGCATGGTCGATAACAAATGATTCTCAAATTTCTGAAACGCCAAGCATTGATGCCTTGTACCAAGGCGAATCGAGGATCGATAGTCATTCCAGCATCATCGGTGAAGTACGGCGGCACTTTCTGCAGCCAGGTGTGAGTAGCAGTATCGTCAAGTGACAGAAGCTGATCGGCCTTCGGTGGAGGATTGCTGATCAAGCGATTGTAGATCATCATCGTATGTAGATGATAGGAAGCTTGCTCTCGAATGTACGTTGCAACAGTCGCCTCCTGTACCTCAATTGGCAGCATATTTGTGGCCGAGGTAAGATGCTATGAGAGTCAGCACATGTCAGAATCGGCATTGTTTGACAAACTTACATCTTCATGAGAATTACTCGGCAGTGCCGCATCTATGCCCTCTTGCGGCCACGTGAGCGGTCGGCTGTAAGTAATCGTTGCTCCTACATCCAGCACACATAGAGACCACCAGATTCTCCGCCTCATCTCTCGAGTCAAGGTAGTCATCTTCTGACCCCCGAGCTCCTTGTGAAGACCCAAACCAATCGCAAGACGAAGGGCAAGACCTCCATAGCTATAACTGCTATTTGGCTTGTTACGTTTCTGCAAATAGTGCGCTGTCAAACCAAAGATCTGTACCATCGCAATATTTCCCATTTCTAGACAGTTCATCGAGAGATGTTGCTTTGCAGTCCTGAAAATGGCAATATCGGTATCATCCTGTGAACTTGTGCTGGATACAAAGGCTCCAGTCGCAGCAACCAAGTTCGCCAGGACAAGCCATGTGCCTTGGCTCGGACGAGGAATAGCATTAGCATACTGTGCCCGGAATGTCGGCTCATGCAGTGCAGGAAAGGTGGGATGATACAGGCTGAAATATGCATCAACAAAGGCGTCCGACATGGCCCGAGTTACCAAAGCCTGAGCATGGACTATGGATGTCATCGACGCCTTCTGAGACTGTTTCAACAGCTGTTGCATATGTTGCTGACGCTCGTTCCTGGAGTCGGCATCCCACGCTGGCCCTCTGCCCGTCTCCATCCACATAGTCCGCAGATGCGAGGCTCCAGAGGCCGTGCCCAGATAGCCGTAGTTAGCAGCATCTACAGTGAGAGTAGCCATGCCATCCATGATTTTTTTCACGCCCTCTTCTCCGCCTGCTGACGGTGGCGCAAAGTCACCTGATCCGAGACCGGCAGACGACTGTTCCTGTTCATCCCACTCGAACTCTTCGTCTGAGTAGTCAGTTGATGGATAAACACCCTCACCCCCTGCTGGACTTGCATCCGGTCTGACCGAAGGCGAGGAAACATAGGGTTCATGTTCTGTAGGGGTCGACCACCATGACTGCGATGACTCGATTTTCACAGGCTCTATGGAATGATCATGCTGCTGGTTGGTTGGAGTCGCATGTAACTGGCCCCCATCCGACATTGACTGTCTTGGTGTCCCATTGTCTGATGAGCGTAATGGGGGAAGCACGGGTATATCTCCCGACACATCCTGATCAAGCAAAAAAGTAACCTGATCCTCCGTATACAGCCTTTTGAGGATGGCCTCGGCTCGCTGGAGACGGTGCTCAACCTCTGTGAGATGTCTGTTGCAGGCATATCAGTCCATCATTCTATCCGATAAGCGTCTTGAAAAGTTCGTACTTCCTTGTCAGAGGCGTGCGGCTATGTTTGTCATACAAGCAATGCCGTCTGTAACGTCTACAAGTCGAGCATTCGGGTATCTTGTGATCGCAATTCGCCTTGCGCCTACGACATTCCTTGCAAGCTAGGTTATCTTCCTGATGCGCAGACCGCTTCGTAGGAGCAGGAGTCGCGCGCGTAGCCATGATGCGCCGGACCAATTATTGTCACAATTTGGTTATACAAGGGCGATAGAGTCCATCTGATCGGGGGGTGAGAGTCACCCTCGGACACGCGACTGTCTCTATTCAATGGACCCTACGGTAGAATGCGGGGCAATACCGAGTCCTCCTTCCACCCATCACGTTGGCTTCGGGATCGACCAAATGTCGCAGTGCGCAACAAATCTCATGCTGATCATTTGGACAAAAGGTCGTTCGAATGTGATGGCGGAAGCTCGCAAATAGACAAGCGGAGGCGGCGGCAGCAGACTACCATGACATATTGCTGAAATACGGTGTCGAGCCACACACCTATAACGTGATTAAGCATCATCCGATATAGCCTTTGTGACATAAGGGTTCGCCTGCGTTTAAGCCTCAAGTCCTTGTCAACATGTGCAGTGAGATACGAATACGGTGTCGGTGTTTGAACGAGATAAGGTACGAGAAACATGACCTTCTTCGATTACTCAGACGGAAGAACTTTATTCAGCACATATCGACATGAGATTTTGCACTTCTGATGAACCTAGCAGAGCCGTGCAGTGACTTCAGGTTGGTCTCAAAAGATGATTCTCGTCATTCGACTATATACATAACTCATATACGCGGCTCGATGCGTAATGTCATTGCAGGTAAAGATGAAAACATGGAACGTGATAGCGTGGGGTAATGTCCCTAGACCAAGAAGCGGAAACCCTTCTGTTCACCGCCTCCGTTGCCCGCAGCAGGTCCTCCCATGGGGACTCCCTCGACGTACTCGCCGCGATCTAGCTTCTTGTTTAGTCTAGTAAGGGTGATCTTCAAGACAAGAGCCGCAACAATTGCGATGACGGCAGTGCTGCAGTTGACGCTGAACGCAATAATGTAGCGAGGACCCATGGTATCCTTGTACATGTAACTAGCGTAAATACTGGTGGTGTTGCTCAAGCAGTTGATAAGAGCGAGAGATGCAGCACGCTTGGACTTGGGGCGCATAAGTGTGTTTGAGATCCAGGCCAGGGTGACCACGAAAGACATGTAGAAAGATGCGGGCATCAACATCATGGCAACGTAGCGAGGAGCGGTAGCAGTGGTTGCGGCAGCAAGGATGAATGCGGCAACAGACACAATAAGGGGGAGGACGATGTGGTAAAATCTCTCTCCAGTCTTATCCGCGTGCCATGCGTTAAATGAGGCGGTGATGAAGGCGAGCACGTAAGGAGGTGCGGTCAGTAGAAGAGTGTGGACGTGGCTGTATCCGAGAGTTGCGACCACTGTCGGGAAGAAGTTGGTGACACTGGCGCTGGAAGTGATGCCGAGAAGGACGAAAAGAAGAATGTATGTCTTGGGGTCCTTAAGGCAGAGAACGAAGCCGTGGAAGAAGCTACCGGACTCATCTTCAGTCTCAGCAACACCGACGTCCTCTTGCAGGCGGTAAACTGCGAGCTGCCTCTCTTGCTCGCTGAGCCAGGTAGTGGTGTGGGGGAAGTCGGGAAGGATGAAGTATGCGGCGAAAGCGACAGCGACGGTGACAGCGCCCTCAATGATGAACAGCCATCTCCTGTTTCTGCTGTTAGCAAGGAGCTATTGTAGGGAGACATGCGATTCTTACCAGGCACCAAGACCCTTGACTCCGTCCATACCATCGGAGATGCCGGCTGCAATGAGACCAGAAAATGCTCCGGAGATGAGAGATCCAGCGTACAACATTGCGGTTCTCAAAGCAAGCTCTTTTCTGGTGTACCAGCAGGAAAGGAAAAACAAGCATCCAGGCTGAATTCGGTGTTAGCAAATGTGATCGGTACAAATGAGCTCGATTGAATGGACTCACGAAGTAGGCGGCTTCGACGAAACCCAAGCAGAATCTAATAGCAACGACTGCGCCATATGACTGAGCTGCGGCGATTGATCCAGAGATGATACCCCAAACAATCATGACGGTAGGAAGGTAGATTGCGGGCTTTCCCATGTAGCTCAACAACAAGTTCGAAGGAACTTGCATAAGAATGTAACCGACGAAGAGGATACTAACGCAGGTCTGGTTCCTGGTCAGCGGAAATGCCCACAACGACTTTTTTCTTCTTTTCCTTTTTTCCCCCTATCTTTTTGGTGATGTGGCAAACATACATTGAATTGAGTTGAAGTCATGTTGAGATCCTCCACCATGCCGACTTTGCCTGCCAATTTGGCACTGGCAATGTTGTTGCGGTCGAGGTAGTTGAGAATGTACATAATAACCAACATTGGTAGCAATCTAAGATCGATTCTGCGGACCAACTTCTTTTCCAGGCGCTGTCGCTCCTCGGGGGCGAGATCCCTCAACAGCTCGGGGACCCTGTTGGCAGTGTTGATCGAGGCCACATCTTCGCAAAATAGAGCGCCATCTTTCTCTGCAGAAATGTTGACGTCCTTCTCCGATAGAGCAGGATTGCTGGTAGGGGCGGCCATTGCTGTGGAGATTTTCGCTTATTCGCCTCTGCTCGAGTAATGGGCCAATCTGTTTAGAGAGAAAATCTGGAGATGCTGGTGGGGAGAAAGTGGAGTACCCCGTGGGGGGACTATCACGGTTTATATAGTATCAAGTGCCGTGGCCCATTGCATGGACCTCTGGTCGGAACGGCCGCAAGTGTAGACCAGATTTACCGTGCATCTAGAATAGTACCACTGTGTACTATGGGCCACTAGGGTGGGAGTCGCCCAAGCCGACGTTATTGGATAGGGTCAGACTCACCCAGGCCAAGCATTCGGCTGGTCTTGGTACTACACGTGACGGTAGAAACACTCGCCGCAAATGTTTCCCGTGAAAAAGGGTATAGCACTAAACTGCAAGAAGCACTAGCTCGTCCCAGACTGCAAGACCAAACAGGCCGAAAACGTGAGCCGTGGGGGAAAATTGCGGCCAACTACTTCCTGTACCTTCCTTGCCTTGTGCATTTTGTGATGGGAATCGAAGAAGTGGCCTGCCCAACAGTAGATGTCGGCTTGTCAAGAATGCCTGTAAGAAAGCGAATAGCAGAAACCCATCCAAGTGCCTACGGTCCATGACGACCGCTCATGTACATAGACGAGAAGTGATCTCGACCACCTGCAGAGACCCGCTTGTCTCTACAAGTATTGTACACAATTGAGACACCTCCATAATCGACAGTGGCCCTTGCAATAATATCAGCCTCATCCCAGACTCACTCCCAACTCCACACCCGCCAAGAATAAGGTTTTGGCATGTGTCATTTCCACTGATTACTTAGCCCATCGGACCCAGAAGGATGGTCTGTGTCTCCTCCGCATATCCCCACACTCATCTACCCCGAGAGGAAGTGAGATCCAAGGGGTGGAAGATTCGATGCATCTGCAACAGTTTCGTGATATCCCGATACGACGCCCAATGGGCAACTGTCGACCAAGTCGACCGTCACCCTGCTGCGGCGCAGGATTCTTTTGATCACGATCACAGGGCGACAGGTCGACATTCATCCTTGAATCATGAGGGGTGATGGTGGTTAGTAGTGATTGATATAATAATGTTGAAGTTGCCAAGTAAGTGAATGGGTAAGTCCATTTCATCTCAAGTTCATTCAGAGCATATCCAAAGCACTATTTCTGGCATAAATTTATTGTGCCTTGTAAGAAAATCCATATCAGATTGTACCCTGATACCCATTGCACATCATGGTTCACCTCACAAGCAACGACTTCTCCAATGGCAATGGCCACCTGCCTCAGACCATCGAGAAGATCGGCGTCATTGGCACGGGAGTCATGGGCTCCATGTTTGCCCTTCTCCTTGCATCCAACGGAATCACAGTCTCGATCCATGATCGCTCGGAACAGAGCATGCAGAACACTGCTGCCAAGGCCAAGGAGTCCGGTCTCTCAGACAAGATCATCGTCTGCAAGGACTACGACACTCTTTGCAGCTCGCTCGGATCGCCCAAGGTCTTTATCTTCAGTCTGCCACACGGCGGTCCCGGCAACGGGGTAGTCCAGACCCTGGCGCCCCATCTCCAGGCAGGAGACATTGTTGTCGATGCATCCAACGAAGACTACCGTGTCACGCAGAAGCGGCAGTCCATGCTCGAGCCCAACGGTGTCCACTACGTTGGCATGGGCATCTCGGGGGGCTTCAACGGTGCTCGCTACGGTCCTGCCATGATGCCTGGAGGCTCGACGGCGTCCGTGTCGCTGCTTCTTCCTCTGTTGCAGAAAATTGCAGCCAGAGATCCCCAGGGCCGTCCATGTGTTGCGCACATCGGACAGGGAGGCAGTGGCCATTATGTCAAGATGATCCACAATGGCATCGAGCACGGCATCATGTCAGCGCTGGCCGAGGCGTATGAGCTGATGACTTGCGTGGGCATGGATGGAGATGCCATTGGCAGCATGTTTGATTCGTGGTGCGCAGAAGGGCCGCTGGTAAGTTTTGCAATTCACCCCAACCCACAACAGATATGACTCTCCCTACTCTTCATGGATCAGACTGACACAACAACCACACCAGAAAAACAACTTCCTCGTAGAAATCAGCGGACCGATCTGCCGCACCAAGAACAGCAAAGGCGGATTCCTGCTATCAGACATCCGGGACGCAGTAGTGCAAGACGCCAACGAATCCGAGGGCACAGGAGTATGGGCCAACGAAGAAGCCATCACAGCACATGTCCCCGCGCCCTCCCTAGCCGCAGCGCACAACTTCCGCCTCGCCTCCTCGGACATGTCCCTGCGCGCCACCATAAAGCCATACATCGGCGTCCTCGAAACCGAGCAGATGTACCCGCGCGAGAAGCAAAAGGCCGCCTTCCTGGATAAATTGCATGACGCAGTCTACGCCTCCGTGCTGGCGTGTTTCGCACAGGGTCTCGACCTCATGGCGCGCGCCGACGAGCGCGAAGGCTGGAACATCGACTTTGCCTCCGTCATCAACGTCTGGCGCGCCGGCTGTATCATCCGCTCGGATTACATCACGGACATCCTCGAGCGCCACTACTCGGCTTCAACAAAGAAAGTCCACCCCCTGTGCGGCGAGGACGTGTCGCGCGATCTGCGCCGCTGCATGCCCGCGCTGAAGTCGGTCGTCATTGCTGGACTGGAGGTCAACGCCCACCTTCCTTGTCTCGGGGCGTCGCTCGAGTATCTGAAGTACATGTCTTGCGAGACGCTGCCGACGAACTTCATGGAGGCGCAGCTGGACTGCTTTGGTGCGCATGGGTATGATCTCAAGACGGAGCCAGTCAGGAGGTTCGCCAAGGGCCCGCATCACAGTGATTGGTCTGTTTCCGCTTAATGACTTTTTTTGTTCTTTTTTTTTTTCTTTTATCCTTTAATTCGTTGTCAGGTCGTGCGTTGTTAGTGTGGCTGGGTGAGAGGAAGAGAAAGGGAAGAGGAGAGGGCACGCTTATGCCAAGCAGATTGTTCACGTTTTCATGATATCCATCTACTTATATATTCATATACCCGGTTTTTCTTTCAGAATTACCAAGTATTCATCAAGTCATCTCCAAATCTCTCATTTCACTTCTTCACGTGTGTTTAGGCAAGAGTGATAAAAAGTAAGGAAAAGGAGAAGAGAAGGCAAGGCGGAAGGAAGCTCAAAGCACTGACTACTAGTACCTTGGTATACAAAGGAACGTCGATGCAGTGTACAAAGGCTGCAGATGTTGCTCATTATCTGTCGCGTCTGTATCACTCTTGTACATAAGGTACCGTAGTATACTCGACGGATCCTGATCTTATCCTCAGCTTCCAAATTCAGGTACTCCATTCGACTCGACTCCAGCCCAAGACACAGCTTTAGGTCACCCAAGAAAGTGTACCCTTACAGGCACAGCCATCTGGTTCCATCTCCCCTATAGTTCGTTCTTATTTTTTGGTATGTACCTATTATGTGGTATGTGCCATGTAAGGTACCCTCCTATGTGTGAGGAAAGGCGGCGAGGCGAACAACGTCCTCGGGATCGACCCTTATGTACTGCATGCGTGAACGAGAAAACAAACAAGCGCCTGCGCCTGGGGAAAGGGTACTGTATGTGTCCTTTATCTTCAACGACAAGAAATGAAAGATTGTGGTTCGAGGGGGGAGGGGATAAGTGCCCATGGACCCCGCTCTCCTCTTTCTGTCTCTGCGCTCCTTCCCCTTTTGTCTAGATGCATCCCCGGGATATGCTTTATGAACAAACAGAAGGAACCAGCCAGGAAATATGAGAGAGTTTTGCAGCCCCGACACCTTTCCTTGGCGAGTAATGCAAAATGCAAATGTAAGAATAAAAAAAAAAGACCGATGCAGATAAAGAAGATTCATTCAATATGCAAAAAGATACGAAACAACAAAGGAAAAGTCATCAGATCACGGACTCGATATCGCTCTCGACGTCGGCCTCGTCGGCCTTTTTCCGCCTCTCCTCGCTCATCTCGGCATATGTCGCCCAGCTGAGCAGCAAGAAGGCCGCGATGATCAGGACACCTCCCGCCACGGCGGCGCCGCTCAGCGGGCTGTTCAGCGGGGGAGGCAGCAATTGATCGACGACGGCGACGAGGAAAATCGTCAGCAGTGCAGCGACGGAGCTGAGTACGGGACTGGTCAGGGAGATCAAGACGAGAAAGGAGCCCGAGAAGGTGGCGTTTGCGAGGACGGAAATAAACAGCATCCAGGCTGCTTCGCCGCGGGGCAGGGCAAAGGGCTCGATGCCCGTGTAGTGCAGGATCGGAATGGGGATCCAGAGCACGCAGAGGGTGAAGACGCCGATCATGCTGCCGAAGGTGTTTGCGAAGATCATGCCTCGGCCCGGACTGCAGCCTTCGGGGGGACAGGCGACTTTCTTGTAGAGAACCTCGTAAAAGCCGTAGAGCACGCTGCCGACGCCGATGACAATGTTGCCCAGGGCGCGGTTGCTGGCTTCGTCCTTGTCCGGGGCGTCGGGTCCGCCTGCGCCTCCGCCGCTCTTGCTGCCGTGTTTGCTCGGGCTGCTGTCTCCGTAGGCGACGACGAGGACGCCGACGATGGCGACGCCGACGGCGAAGATCTTGCTCCACTTTAGCTTCTCGTGCAGCATGGGGATGGCGAAGGCGTAGGCGAAAAAGGCCGAGCAGTTGTAGATGGCGGTCAAGTCGCTGGCGGTGGTCAGATCGACGGCGACATACCAGCTGCCTCCGGCCACGGTCAGGGCGCATGTGACAAAGGCGGTGGTGCGAACAAAATAAGGCACGGGCGACTTCTTGTGCAGATGAGGCGGGATGTGCAGAGTCTGGTGCTCGACCATCTGGGCGGTCTGGCGCAAGAGCTGCTTGTGTCGGCGCCAGAATGCGTCCCACGGCATGCTCCATTTCTGCAGGCGGATGATGAGCAGCTGGGTGGGATAGAGCAGTGACCACGAGCCGTGGGTCAGGTAGAGCATGCAGTATGCCTTGTTCCACTTGAGATTGTGCTGGATATAGACGGCGGTCTCGGTCTGGATGGTGAAGGAAATCAGACTCATGATCAGGAAACAGGCAGCGTAGATGTATTTCTTCCTCGTGGCAGCGCGGGCCTCGACCTCGGGGTCTCGTTCTCTGAAGGTCGAGCGACGGGTGCGCAGGACGGGGCCATCTGGAGAGGAGTAGTCCTGGTATTTGTCTCGGTCTGCGGCCAATAAAGGCTGGGAATGGGAATGTGGATTGGGATGCGCCTTTTGCCTGTCAACGGCGGGTCTCAGATCTGAAGGCATTTCTCTTGTGCCTCTGCCTCTGCCTCTGCCTCTGTGGTCCTGCGAGTCCTGCGAGTCCTGCGAGTCCTGCGAGTCTCGGTCGCTCTCTCTTTCTTGTTCTTCTCCTTCGGCCCAATGGTCCGGGTGTGGCAGGTCTACAAAGGGACTCGAGTTCCTCGAAGGCGGCTGTCCATTCGACGACTGCGACAGGTGCACGAGGCTACTGGACGCCGACTCGACGTCTTGATTAGAGTAAGGGCGCAGGGAGGAGGCCAACAAGGGGGAGGAGCGTGGTGGCTGAGATGGCGGCGGTGGTAACAATGAGGGAGAAGGACCAGGAGCAGGTGGCGGCGGAGGAGTGACTCTAGGCATACAAGCGGTCTAGCGGTGGTAGGGTACTTGTGCCTAAGATATGATAAGGGCAACCCTAGTGTGTGTATGCGAGAAAAGATAGTGTGTATCTCAGATACAGTGATAGAGGGAGAGGGGGGGGGAGCCGCCAGTGAGACACCTATTCTCCGTTCATCTCCACCCTGTCTATTTATTATCTATAGTATACTGCCCACGCGCACACTTGTTCGACTGACCAGCTCTCTGAATGGCCGGATATGAAATGCTGTAGAGCCAGATGATAAGATAAAAAGAAACAGATAAGATGCGAATGACCCTTTTCCTCAATGTTGTTGAATCGTGTGCATGTGTACTTCAGCTCGTAATTGGCTGCTGACGTCGGCCCTAAAGTGCCACGCAGCCACATTTCACGCGTCGCAAAGGGGGCAAAGAAAGACAACTGTTCGATTATTGTTAGCCCTTCGCTTTTGACGAGACGGACAAGACCAGAACCAATGTCACGACACACGTGTCTGGCGAATGCGTATATTTCTTGTCTTGTGACGCCACCATCGTCCGCTTTATGTCTCTTTGCCTTCACGGAGGGCAACCCTGTCCGTTCGACTGGACAGCACGCGAGTCACTACCATAAGGTACCTTGTGTTGGGCATCCATGCTCGGAGATTGAAACGTCCTCTCTCTTTCACGTCTTGTTGTTTACAGATACCCATTCGAGGTCAAAGAGACTATATAGTATATAACAAACGATACTCGGAGCCTGCAACTTTAGTCGTGGAGTCCCAGAAAGAACGTTGAGAGACGCTGCAAAACAAGGTGACAAGAACCCCTCTCACCAGCGTGGTTTCAGCCGCCGAATCACCTGCGATATATCCGTGTCTTGAAGAACAGCGAGTGCGAGCATGGCGGTCGGGACCGAAACAGACTCGAATATACAATCAAAGCAACCAAATCACAGACGAGTTGAAACGAGCAAGATTCACCGTGTCCAGCGAGTCATTCCTCTCTGCCAAGCCATGCTGGGGACACAGTTGTCGCGTACTGCAATCCACATCTTGCCTGTCATCAGAAGGTGACCGCTGATGCCATCCTGTGTGTTTGTCTTTACCTTCCAGTCTAACTCTGCTGCCTGGACAGTCTAGTCAACCAGAATAAAGTACATGATTGCTGCCTGCTGCCAAAAAAAAGTGGTCATGGTCCAACCATTTAGCATCCACAAGGGTCGCGCCGGCATCGAAGCTTCCGACGCACGGGTGTGTGGGGGGGCGCAGCAGCCTTCGGTGGAATGGCCTGTTTCTTATCGGGATGATTCTTTGATTCTTTGTTCAGGGTATGTTCAGGGTATGGCAGAGAAAAACAAGGGTCGAGGAGTCATCGTTTTATCTGAATTGCACCAATCTAACCCCTAGACCCTTGTCGGCGGCGTGTCACAGTGCAGATGGGCAGATGCAGATGGGAAATGGTCTGACTTCAGCATGATCGACGGAGCGACGTTAGGCGGCGCCGGCTCTCTTGTTCTTTGGTGTTTCGCAACTCCCATCTCGTACCTGATTCTATTCTGTTCTTCCTTTAGTTTCTTCTACTCTTGATATACAATCCGCATGCTGTCGCCTTTTCCACAATATCAGGACATGAGACACTGACAAAATCCACTGATCCAACAAACAATCAAAATGGACCAGCAGCAGCAGCAGCAGCAGGCCGCCAACGCGCTGCAGCATGACTGGCCAAACCTCGAGGACCTTGGTATAGCCGCCGCGCCTGGCGTCTCCATGGACGGTCTGGACAACAACCCCAACGATTGGGAAGAATGGCTGCGATGGGATCCCACAACCGAACCTTTCTCTCCCGACAGTTCGACAAAGACGTCAAATAATTCCCCCATGCAGGACCTGGGCTTCAATCCGGATCAATTCCCTTCCCTGCCCGGAGATGAGACGCTGGCGCCACCCTTGATCGTCGGCGATGACTCGACAATGTTTGATTTCTCTTTCGACCAACCCAACTTCAACTTTGACGACCTCAAGCCCACCAACACTGCTCAATTCGCCCTTGTCGCGCCAGACACGCAATTCGCACAACCGCCGGCAGATCCCGAGACCAACCTCCAGCCCATTCTGGACCATCTCCAGGCCAATGATGATCAGCCCTTGTTCCCTGCACCCTCCCTACCCTCTGAGCCGGTCCAGACCTCGCCCTTCTCACTTCCGAGCAATGACTTCTCCACCAATTATGCCGCGACCGTACCATCGACGACCGGCAAGAGCAGCCCGGCGTCGTCCACTGCCCAACCACGCACCAGCGTCTCGTCCATGTCGCCTGCGCCCGAGCAGCCTCCTGCTCGCAAGAAGAGCGGACGCAAGAGAAAGTCGTCGAGTGACGACGAGAGCAAGCACCTCCCCGACGTCTCGCCCGAAGACGGTCCGCCCGTCAAGAAGACATCGCACAACGTCATCGAGAAGCGATACCGCAACAACCTCAACGACAAGATCCAAGAGCTGCGCGACAGTGTGCCCAGCCTGAGAGCCATGTCGAGGCCGAGCGGCACCGACGAGTCCGAGGATCTCGAGGGTCTGACCCCGGCCCACAAGCTCAACAAGGCCACCGTGCTGGCAAAGGCCACCGAATACATCAAACATCTCGAGAAGCGCAACAAAAACGTCACAAACGAGATGGAGGCGCTAAAGGCACGTCTTCTGACGCTGGAGAAGAACATCGCCAAGACGAGCGCCGTGCAGAATCTCCAGACTGCTGCCGGGCACGGCCTGTTCACACCATCCATGACCAGGTCCAGACAACCCTCGACCGCGCACATGGCTGCTGCCGGAAGACGAGCACAAGCCGAACAGTACGCGCAACAGCAGCTACAGCAACAACAACAACAACAACAACAACAACAACAACAGCCGCATCAACCGAAACAGCAACAAGAGCAGCAGCAGCAGCAGCAGCAGTCGCAGCAACAACAACAACAACAACAACAGACCTCACCTACTTTCGAGGCTCAAGCCGACACTGTCCAAGCCGGCCAACAGCGCATGGTCAACGGTCAAGGCGGCAACGGCTTCATGGGCAAGCTCATGGTCGGCTCTCTCGCTGGTGTGATGGTCATGGAGGGATTCCACGAGCAGGAGCAAAACAGTCAAGGGACATCCAGCAGAGGTCTGTTCGCTGCGCCTAGCATGTTCGGAAGTGGACAGGCTTCCACCGCCCAAATCTTCTTCCCAATGGCCAAGATGTGCCTCGTCATTGGTGCCATGTTCTATATACTGCTTCCGCTTCTCACCTCCGCTCCGAGGACCAAGACCAAGGCGCCTCAGCATGTGCGCCTCAGTGCCGCTCCGTCGCTTGCCTCTCCAGTCGAAGTGCGTCGAAAAGCATGGCTCACTGCGGTTCAGAGTGTCTGGATGCCGCGTCACTTCTTACTTGAAGTTGTCTCGGTCGCCGTCAAGATGCTGAAGCTCAGCCTCCGTCGACTCATAGGCTCCGAGAGTTACACGATGATCTCTGGAAACAACAAGGAAGACGAGGCTGCCCGCATCAAGGCTTGGGACATTGCCATCGATGCTCAGCTTGCCGGCGGCGATGCTGAAGTCAGCTATTACCGTCTGTTACTGACCCTGATGGTTTCGGGAACTCTGCCTGACTCGCCCATCCGTCTCATGCAAAAGGCTGTTCACTTCCGCATCTTCTTCTGGGAGCTCGCCAATGCCGGATATGGCAACCTCTTCATGTTCCGTGATTTCACCGCAAAGGTCGGTCGGATCTACTGGGAGTCTGCACGCGCCCAACAGCACGCCTTGGCTGCTGGTGAGTACACCGAACAGCAGATCATTGACGACAAGATCGACATGTTACCCGACCATCTTGCCGCTCTCATCGAGCTCGGCTGTGACGATGTCTTGACAGACGACATCATCCAACGAGCATACAACCTCGCATGGAACAGACCAAGCGCGGAGAAGACCATCGCCAACCTGACCATGGACAATGTCGTCGAGGACCATGCGATACGGTCTCCGGTCGATGCCATCGCTGCTTGGTTTTCTACGACGACCATCGACGCCGCCCTGACCCGTGCCATCGATGTCGACAACAATGCCGCAGGTGACGTCGAGTACCTGGTTGAGCTGGCCAACAAGGTCGCGCCTCCAGTCTCGGCCACGCAGACTCGTGCTCTCGCAGTCAAGGCTGTTCTCTGCGACACGGACCGCGAGGCCAACATCGCAGCGACACTCGCCAATCTCCCCGCCAAACCCTCGCTCGGCTCGTGTGCACTCTCAGACACGAGATCATCAGCTGTTCCGTCGAACATGATCACGCACACCCCGGTGTCACCTGATATTCACATTGCATTGACCCTCGCCAAGGTGTTGTCGCTGGCGTCGCCCTCGTCTCTGCCATCGGCTCGGGTCCACGCGGCATCTGCCGTCTCAGCGATGCATCTCGCGCCGAGATCGTTGACTCTTCTCACCGCCGTTGCATCGCACAAGGTGCTCCGCATATTCACCGACGATACTGTGCTGTTTAACGCCGGCAAGCGCGGCGTCGACGACTTGGCGTGTGGCCTGAGGACCTGGATCGGGACTCGAGCCGGCAAGCACGCCGGATTGAGCAAGTCCCAGAAAAGGCTCGTGGTCGACGCGGCTCTTGTGGTCAGCAAGCGTGTAGGGGGTTGGAAAGACGAAGGCGAAGAAAAGGACAGTGGATACGGAAGTCTACAAGACTAGATCTCTGCATTCGTGCGTGTCATGTGAAGAAAACAAATCCAGAAGACCACGAACTTTTTTTCTGTTTCTCTACTGTAATGTTTTTGACTTTTTTTCTGTGGGGATTTGATTAATGGAATAACGACAAGAAGCGAAAGTTTTGGCGAATAACATGCAGAAGAAGACAAGGTGTCTTGATCGCGCAAGCGGGGAATTGTTTGCAAGGGCGTAGAGTAGGGAGTATTGATTAGCTTGAGCGCGAAAAATAAAGCTCGCTTTCTTATGGTTTGTTAAGGTATTTGGGAGTTATACAACAAGGCAGTCACCTCTCTCGGATGGAGCAGGTGTCCAAGGTACTTGGACGTCTAGGTGAAGTGGAGTAAATAGGAAGGCAGTATAGTCCGCAATCGCCTGTGTATCATAAAGACTCGTCTCATCCTTGGATTTTCCTTCCGTTCATGTCCTTATCGCCAATGATTTTCTTCTTCTTTTGATCAAAACAGAGCAAGCGAAGGGAATAGGTAGGGGGTTCGTGATGTATTTCATCGCCGTACATTGTCTCTTTCTTCTTCTTTTTTCCATACGGCTTCTGGTTCGTTGTCACTTATTAGTTGACGTTTCCACTATTTTACTTTTCCTTCTTTTGCACTTTGGCTTGAGACACACATTCGTGGCTGGATTGAAACTCGATCTTCTGATGGCAAAGCAAGAAGGTGAGAAGGAATCGACGGGAGACTTGATCGTTACAGGAGTAGCGTGTCGTGCATGAGTCTACCAGAGTAACAGCAATGTATCTATACACTCGAGCAACCCTACTTCTGTCCGCCACAAGTCCCCATCTTCACAGACCTCCTTTCCAAGAACAAAATCGATCATAACTTCGATCTCACCCCGGCATCATCATCAGAACCAGCAGACGAAGAAGAAAGATCGACCCCCACAACCCCCTGCAGCTCCCTCACCGCATCGCCCACCCGTCCAAGCGTGACCTTGACAGTCCTCATACCCTGCGCCCTCGCCGTGCGCAGATTAGAGCCAATATCATCTAGGAAGACGATGTCCTGCGCTCTGATCCTCTGACCACCACCGCCACCCGTCTCAGCCTCGGCAGGTGCAAAAAGGCCACGCTCAACAGCGTACTCGTTCAATTTGTCGATCGTGTACGTATATATCTCCGCGTCAGGCTTGCGCAGCCCGACATGCGCAGACGAAACAAAGACGTCGAAGAGAGACTTTAGATACGCCGTGTGCTTGCCTTCTGGCGTGCTGGCGTCGTTGGAGACGTGGTGTGGAGGGAAAATGACGGTGTTGCTCAGCGCGGCGATGAGGAGCGGCTGCTTCTGGTCTCTTTCGTTCTGCAGTCGTGAAGAGGAGGACGAGACAAGAGCGTCGGCGTGTTTCCGCAGTCTCTCGAGAGCAGGAAACATGCTCGGATCCGGGCTGCGCGAAACCCGCATCATTTCCCAGAACAGCCATTCGGGATCGATGTTCCTCGGCACCGGCGGCATCGTCCCCGCCTCATCACCACCCAGTCGTCGCTTCTGCTTGCGGTGAAACGCCGTCCACGCCGCCTCGTCCGTCAGATCGGAGAGAAAGCCTTGGAAAAAGGCCGCGTCGAGCGGGATTTCTCCTCGTTCGAGACGCTGCCAGCTGCCGGTTGGGGCCGAGGCCGAGATGGCGTGGTTTATCCAGCCTTGGGGGATGGAGTGCGATATCTCGTAGTCCAGGATTGCTTGGAAGGGGGAGACGACCTGGTTTTTTTTCTTCTTGTTAAGCTGGTGAGTGGTGATACAAGGGGCATGGGAAGGAAAGTGATACGGGCATGTGTAGAGCGGATGTGGGGAGATAGTCTCTGCTTTAGGTGACCTTCTTGCTTCAATCGCAGTGGTGGACGAAAGGACATCCACCCAGTACATCTTCCATTCTCCCATCATCATCTCATCTGCTTAGAAACACGAAAGAATAAAAGGGTAGAGACATACACAAACCCCGCCAATATCAAACAAGACCACTTTGGGTCTTTGCGGCAACGACATATGTCTCAATATACTGATCTCACAGCGACGAAAAGAAAAGACCAAGGACTTAAGAATCGTACTCGTTTCTCGCGAGAAGGACAGTCGTGACAACCTTAGATCTCACCACTTGATCAATTATGTCCAGCAACAAGTCAAGTAATCATGTAACTATCTCCAATATATACGAGAGAGAAAAGAAACCACTGTATCACATTGTCCTCCATCCCATCGACCATCATAAAAGCGACGACATGAAGTTGAAGCAACAAACAACCGAGGCAAGCGATAAGCTCTTGGCGGGATACAGGATAGACAGGGGGGGGGGGGGTGGGGGGGTTTATTGAATGACGAATTGTTCCGAGGTTCTACGATCTGCTTTCTTTGCTGTATCAATGCCAAAACAGCTTTTGCGCTGTGGAGATCTACTGGATAGTTCCAGGTAGGGATATTGAGATTCGTTCGCATACTCAAGTTCGCCTTCGACATCATCTGTACTCTGCAATTAGTACAGTGGGTGTTGATATATGCAGTCGCCTCTGTCCAGATGGCGGGCGACGGGAGAGATCGTGGGGTCAGAGTGGGACCACCGGCGTCTTGACTTGAGCTTCAGATTTAGCCGTGAGACCCCTAGCTAGCGGATTCTGGTACAGTGCAGCCATGGTGCTTGTAGAGTAGAGTATACAGCCATGTTCAAGTCGCTGTACCGTCCGAAGAACACCGTGTGTATCAGCATCTAATGGCGTATCCCAGTTCGCAAAAAGTGGCATCAATCGTCGTCTGACAAGAGCAGCTCCGACAATACGCCGCCTACCAAACTAGAGGAAGTTTTTTGTCATTCATTATGCCTTGGATGTTGACTGTCGGCTGAACCACTGTCTTTGGATATACTCAGGATTTCCTGCTCGTCTCGCAGTCTTGTATCAATATGATGGTTGCATACACCATAGATGCAGCACAGTCAATAGAGTAAGGTGCTTGCTTGAAAATACTTCTTGTCCTCTTACGAAACAGTAGCGAAGGTCGTGCCAAGCCACAGCGCCGAGAGATACCTTATGCTGCGATACTGCTCACTCCATACAGCGACAGACTCGGCCCCCCCACCCCCCCCCTTAGCGACACGTTCTAGAACCGACAAAATCTGTCAAATGCTCCACAGACTGGAAGGATATCGTGAGATGCAACAGCTACGATCGAATCCAACACGTGCGATCCCGCCAAAGCAGCCACAGATCTCATTGACACATAGCGGTCGGAGATGGTCCGCAAAGGCGCAGGCGGATGTCGCTTACCAAAACTGAGTTTACCCATGGGGAAGATCGTCAAATCACGACATTGCCAACGTCGAGCATGCGACACCTGCGAGGCACGAAATTGTTTAGGTCATTTTGACGTAAAATCTCGTCGGATTGGCTGCTTGTATGCTTGTCCAGCATGGGACCTAACGCGTTTGATGGGTTGGGGCTGAGATGGGTGCGCCTCCCTTATCGCTGAGACGGGTTTCCCATGCTGCTCAGCTCGTCTAGACCTCCAGTCGTCGACTTAAGATGGAGGTAATCAGCAAAGTATATCCCAGCCGTGTAGTTGGTGGTTCATATATAAGATTGTATGCATCCTGTCTTTTCTGTCTCGTTGCAGATCGATTGTTCATCTTCCACGTGCCACGCTTTCGCTTTCGCTCCTCCCATCAGTCATGGCAGAACTCGAGAAGAACCGACAGGATGATTCTCCTCAGGCCTTGTCTAGTGTTTCTTCTGAGACCGACATAATACCCAACACTGCAGACGAGAAAAGACTGCTCCGAAAATTGGACAGAAGGCTTCTTCCTGGCGTCTCGGTCCTCTACCTTCTCAGTTTCCTCGACCGAAGTAATGTAGCCAACGCACGACTCGAAGGTTTGACCAAGGATCTGGGTATGACAGGAAACGAATACCTGACCGGTCTCACTGTTTTCTTCCTCGGCTACATCGCCTTCGAGGTCCTTTGGAACATTATCTTGAAACGTATCGGTCCTAGGATATGGCTGCCTCTGGTGACATTCATATGGGGTATTGTTGCTACTCTGCAGGGTATAGTCGTCAGTAAAGAGGGCTTCTATGTCGTGAGAACCTTTCTGGGTATCACCGAAGGCGCGCTGTTCCCAGGAGTGGTGTTCTACCTGTCCATGTGGTACAAGCGCAGCGAACGAACATATCGCGTGGCGTTGTTCTTCAGCGCGGCGTCTCTGGCAGGCGCTTTCGGCGGCATTCTGGCATACGTGAGTACATGATGTGTATACCTGTGTGAATACATGAAAGGCTAATGGATGCGACAGGGCATCGGATTTATGCGAGGCACTGCAGGCGTGAGCGGCTGGGCATGGATTTTCATCATAGTAAGCCGCATACATGTCGAAGCGCCATGAATCTTTGCTTACAACCTGACAGGAAGGCATCCTGACCTGCGTGGTGGCTTTTGCAGGGTACTGGTTCATCGAAGACTGGCCTGCCAAGGTCAAGTTTTTGTCTGTAGACGAACGCTCTCTCCTCAATGCGCGACTCAGTGCGGACAGCGACACAGTCAACAGCGAGACCTTTGCTTGGTCCGAAGTCTTCAAAGCATTCAAGGATCCAAAGTGCTGGTTGTATTGCGCCTTGTTCCACACGTGCAGTCTCCCGCTCTACACACTCTCACTGTTCTTGGTCAGTAGTCCCTGAGGTATGGACTAGTGAACACGGCTAACTCGGTCGCAGCCATCCATCATCGCCGCGCTAGGGTACACGGCGGCACAGGCACAGCTTCTGACCATCCCACCGTACGCTCTGGCTACAATCCTCACCGTCATCTGGGCAGTGATTTCGGAACGGTACCGCAAGCGTGGATTGTTCATCATGATATCGTCTGCGACCGCTGCAATTGGTTATATCATCCTTTTGACGAACAAGAACCCCAAGCAAAACCCAGCGCAGTCGTATGTGGGAACGTTTTTCGCAGCAGCGGGAATATATCCCTCGACGGCACTCGTGCTCAGCTGGCCGGCAATCAACGTGAGTGGACAGACCAAGAGAGCAACGGCATGCGCCATGCAGATCACCATCGGAAATCTGGGAGCGGTGCTAGGAACGCAGCTGTACAGGACAGAGACAGCACCCAGATATCTGCTCGGCCACTCTTTCGCGCTGGGATACATTGCTGCAAATGCAATCATAGCAGGTATAACCTGGCTGGTGCTCGCGAGAGAGAATAAGGCAAGGGAGGCATCAGGGGTGGAAGCGAAAGTTGACAGTTACGGGGTGGACTGGAAAGGAGACGAGGACGCGAGATGGAGATATACCGTGTGATTGCCTTTATCAGTGGAAGGGGTGGTCTAGGCAGAGTATTGAGGGCAGTTGCCTTGAATGACGAGAAGCAGCTGTTGCCTACGGAAGCCTGGTGGATTGAGAGCAGTGTAGATGCCTACCTTGACGCATTTCGAAGCAGAAGCCAGGGTTTAGACGATTCGATTCATTCATGCAATTACAAATGCCAATGATATCCTACAATATTGATGGCCAATGGAATGCTTTGTATACCGCAGCATGAGGCAGTCATAAGTAAGGTAAGGTACAGTAGAGAGCAGGTAGAGGAGCAAAGCACAGGCCGCGTCCGGCCAACGCCAAGACAGACCGGAGCGTTCATAAAGTGGAAGGTGCAGTAGTTTGTGAGGAAGTCGCAGTGAAGCGATCACCAGCCGATAATTATCGACTCTGTACCTAGCTGTGACCTTTATACACCACACCAACACCACCACTCTTCTCTCCTTGTCGCCGCGCGCAGTTTGATTCTCATTTTCCTTGGTCGATTCTGTATAGATCTTGCGTACTTTCGCAAGAGGGAAGTCACAAGGGCGAGCAGAGGAAGGAAGGAAGATCTGGCTACCACAGTCCTCGAATGAGCTCCATCCTCGCCATCATCATCATCATCACCTCCACAGTTATCGTCCATTCTTTTCCACGCGTCACTAGTCGATCGGGACTCTGAATCGCGACTAATATTGACAACTGGCGCATTCGACACGCCTTTGACTCCTTCGCACTCGCCGTCTGAAGGTAGCAGCAGAAAGAGAAGGCGCGTCCCGAGTCGACAATGTCTTTCGGCGGTGGTGGATTCGGTGGATTTGGCGGCTCGACCAACAACCAGAGCACTGGCTTTGGTGGTTTCGGCAGCCCGGCCAACAACAATAACAGCACTGGTGGTGAGTCTTTATTTTATTCAGATCAAGAAAGAGACGAGACAGACACGAGACAGACACGAGACAGACACGAGACACGAGCACTTTCTCCCCCTCTCCTGCTTGTCTTTCACCTTCACCTTCACTTTCACCCCTCCCTCTTCGCCCTCGACCTCACACCCTCCATCCACATCTCCACCGCCAATCCTCAGACCATCCTAGCCATAACGGGCGCTGACCAGCCATCTCTGCTTCCCCTCAGGCTTTGGATCTACAAACACCGGTTTCGGCGGTAACACCAACCAACCCGCGGCAGGCTCGAGTCTGTTCGGAGGAGGCGCCACCAACACAGGCAGTGGTTTCGGTGGTACGTCGCCTTCTTTCTTGTCTTCTTCTTCTTCTTCTTCTTCTCTCTCTTCCCAGGATCGTGACTGACGGACAAAACTACAGGCAGCGGCTTTGGCGCCACCACAAACAACTCATCTCCCTTCGGCGCAGCGAAGCCCGCGTTCGGCGGCTCGACGACGACTACCGGAGGCGGCATGTTCGGCAGCGCCAACAACACGGCGACTTCAGGCACTGGCTTTGGAGGCTTCGGCGGCTCCAACACAGCTTCCACACCGGCCTTTGGCAGCTCAGCGACCGGCGCCGCCGGTGGAGGAGGTCTCTTCGGCTCGACAGCCAACAAACCTGCCTTTGGCGGCACGACAGGCGGTGGAGGTCTATTCGGAGGAGCTGCTACAAACACAGGGACCGGCTTTGGAGGTGCTGCTAACACCGGCACCACCACTGGCTTCGGCGGCGCCACTGGCTTCGGTGCTCCGGCCGCAGGTCAGACTCCACAGAACAACGGCACCGCCACCACTCCCTTCGCCGCACACGTCGAGAAAGATGCCGCGTCCAGCACAAACTCGCATTACCAGTCCATCACCTTCCAGCAGCCTTACCAGGCCTTTAGTTTCGAAGAGCTGAGATTGGCAGACTACAACGCCGGGCGCAGGTTTGGCAACAGCAATGGACAAGCGGGCGCCTTTGGTGCAAGCACTGGCTTCGGGGGCTTTGGCGCAACAAACACAACCCCTAGCACGGGTTTCGGCGCCACCAGCACGTCCAACACGGGCACCGGTCTGTTTGGCTCCAACAACGCTGCTTCTTCTCCCTTTGGCCAGAGCAACGCTGCCCCTGCTGCGGGAGGCTTTGGTGGCAACACTGGTGGCGGTGGCTTGTTCGGTGCGCCAAAGCCTGCGACAGGCGGTCTCTTCGGCAGCGCTCCTGCCTCCTCTGGCACCACTGGCGGAGGCCTGTTCGGCACTGCAGGCGCTAGTAACACCACGCCCAGCACTGGCTTTGGCGGATTTGGCTCGACCAACACGGGCGCTGCAAACACGGGCACCGGTCTCTTCGGCGCCAACAATCAGCAGCAGAACAAGCCCGCCTTTGGCTCTGGCTTTGGCGCCTCGACGAATCCCACCGGTGGCTTCGGTGCCGCAGCCACTCCCTCGACTGGCTTTGGTGGCGCCAACAACACCTCGACCAGCTCTGGCCTCTTCGGTGCGGCCAACAACCAGCAGCAGCAGCAGCAGCCTGCCGCGACCGGCGGTCTCTTTGGCGCAACCAACAACCAACAACAACAGCAGCCTAGCACTGGCGGCGGTTTGTTTGGTGGCGGAGGAGCATTCGGGCAGAACAACCAGCAGCAACAGCAGCAACAGCCGGCCGCGGGAGGTGGTCTCTTCGGTGGTGCGACTGGCGGCTTCGGACAGAACAACCAGCAGAACCAGCAGAAACCTTCTCTGTTCGGCGGAGGCGCAGGCACAGCTAACACCGGTGGTGGCCTCTTCGGCGGACAGAACAACCAGACCCAGCAAAACACGGGCGGTGGTCTTTTCGGAGGAAACAACCAACAGACAGGCACAACCGGTAGTCTCTTCGGTCAAAAGCCTGCTACCGGCGGTCTGTTCGGCGGTGCAGGTAACAACAACACTACCGGCACCACTGGAGGCGGTGGTCTCTTCGGTGGAGGACTCGGCCAAAATAACCAGCAACAGAATACTGGCGGCGGTCTGTTCGGTGGCAACAACAACCAGCAGAAGCCTGGAGGCCTGTTTGGCGGCAGTCTCAACACTTCAACGAACAACACCGGAGGCTCTTCTCTCTTTGGGGGATCGACTAACCAGAACAACAATGCTGGCGGCTCTCTCTTTGGTGGCGGCGGCAACAATCAGCAGCAAGGCGGCGCCTTTGCCAACTCACAACAAGGCCAACAGTCGCTCGCCGCAACTCTCCTGACCAACCCTTACGGCAACGACCAGTTGTTTCAGAATCTCGGTGCCTCGTCCGCACCCGTCGGTCCTCTGGCAACACCTCTGTCTGGTGCCCAGAAGTCGGCGAAGAAGCCCACTCCTCTGCCTCAGTTCAAGATCAACCCGAGTGCGAACCTGCGTTTGCTCACACCACAGAAACGATCCAACGGATATGGCTTTTCCTACCAGTCATATGGCACTCCGGGTAGCGCCCAGAGCTTCACCTCCAACGGTCTCGGCAGCAGTCTTCTGCAGTCCGGTGGCTTGAGTCGCTCGCTCGGTAAGAGCTTCAGCACAAATAACCTGCGCAGCACTCTGAACGGTAGCGAAGGCGACAATAGCAGTGTCCTGGCACCCGGTGCTTTCACCCCCAACAGTCGGCCTTATGCGGGCGGCAGTATTCGTAGGTTGAAGATTGACCGCAACCTGCGAACCGATTTATTCGGAGACGGCACGTCTAGCGAGCCCTCCTCGCTGAACCCGAAACGCGTGAGCTTCAGCGCCGCTGACGGCAAGGGATACACCGCCAACGGTCTCCCTCAGAGCGCATCCAGCAGCGCTCTTGTCAGAACCACCGAGCCTGAAGAGATCGAGGACCAAGACTCGGCGCGCTCTCCTCCTCCGGCGACGAACGGCTCGAAGACGAACGGTACTCCCTTGCGCCAGGAGATGGAGCAGATCCGCAGCAACGAGCTTGATGCCGTCCCGGAGGATGAGCCAGCCCCTGCGGCTTCTCGTAACGCGACAGCAGAAACTGCCAAGTCGCAGAGAGATCAGACCCCCGGTGAATACTGGATGTCGCCAGATCTTCAGGAGCTCCGCAACCTGTCCAGGGAACAGATCAAGAAGGTGCACGGCTTCACCGTTGGTCGCAACGGCGTCGGCAAAATCGAGTTCGACGACGTCGACCTTACCACTGTGCCTCTCGACGAGATCCCCGGCGGTCTTGTGAAGCTTAATGTCCGTTCCGCCACAGTTTACTCGGATGGCGTCAACAAGCCACCGGTGGGCAAGGGCCTCAATGTCCCTTCCACGATCACGCTCGAGAACTCTTGGCCTCGATCTCAAGGTGGCAGACGTCCTGTGCACGAACGCAAAGGTCCTCGCTACGACAAACACCTGGACCGTCTCAAGCGCGTCACCAACACCGAATTCATCAGCTACGATCCTGAGACTGGTATCTGGATCTTCCGCGTGCCCCATTTCACCACCTACGGTCTGGATGATGACGAAGAAGATGACGAAGGCGAGACCGAATACACCATGGAAGCCGACCCGACCCCAAAGCCGCAGATGGCAGTGTCGCTCGACGACGAGACTTCTGACATGAGTGCGGAGGAGTCGAACCCTGATGATACATTCGATTTCAAAAAAGGTCCGTCTAAGAACCTGCCGGGCGGCTTCGATGGCGAGCAGTCAATCTACGACGATGAAGACATGGCTGACGAATCCGATGCTCAGGACGACGATAGCTCTTTTTTAGAGCAGCGCGGCATGTCGGAGCTTGAGGACCCCTTTCGTTCCTCAAACCCTGGCAATGCCGCTGCTCTGGCTGTCCTGGCTGAAGATCGTCCCATAGAGGAGGAGATCACGGAACAAGACATCGTCGGTCCCCTCGTCGAGCCTGGACCACACGGAAGGTTTGGTGCTTCTATGATGCCCAAGTCCATTCTTAAAACCTCTACTCTCTTTGCCCCTGGCACACCCAAGAAAGACCTGGCTTTCACCGACGACTGGGCCGAGCAATTGCAACGGACAGTATCACCCCAAAAGCGGGATCGACACGCCCTGCGCGAACGCCAGGCCAGCGTCATGGGTGCAGGTGCCCCAGAAAATGCTACTTTTGCTGCTTCGGTCGCAGGCAAAGCTTTCAGCACCACCATGGATATCATGAACTCTCTCTGGGAGCCGTCTGCATCTGTGACAGGGAACCCGCTCAAGACTTCGGCTGGAGCAAAAGGCTTTGAGGTTTGACTATCCCCCACCCCAGTTTTATCGTTGACACAATTTGCTTTTACTCGAGCTGTATAATGTTGCAACGTACAGCACTCGTAGTCACTACTGTTTGCTTCCTTCATCACTTTATTCGAATACATAGTCAGACCAAATGCTAAGTTTTATCCCATTCTAGTGGCCCTATGCGAAACGTTCCAAGCTTGATGATGCTTTCGCCGACATGAGCGAGAAAGAGCGAGACTTCCATACCTCCTTCAAACCCAGCTGGGCGACCGACAACACTTTGGTCTATGCGATTCCTGGCAGCACGTCGTCTGTGACAGGAGTCATGACCCGCACGAAGCAACCTGTAGTGTCCAACGGCAAAGGTGTTCGGTTCGCAAAGTTTGCCGGCGACAACGCTGTAACACCGTCTCTTAAATTGCAGATGGATCAGACAAGCGTTGAGGCGGTGTCAGGAGCACCGATGGCTGAGACTCCGAGCGATCTGACTTTTGCCGCACTGGCTGGAGTCGTGGAGATCGACAATCTGCAGAATAGACACGAGCAAGCTGTGTGGAGGGTCGCTTCCATCTTGTTTGATCCGGTGTCCGTTTCTTGCAGCGCCTACATTCGAGGTCTATCGGAAGAGGAAATCTCATCCCTGGAAGGTCGCATCCGATCCGACGCCTTGTCAGCCTACTGGGCAGAGCTTGTTAAAGAAGACGCAGGTATTGCGGCCAAAGACGCAGCTTCGGCTGAAGAAAAGGCATTCGCCTACTTAGCTGGTAACGATGTTGAGAAGGCGACATCTGCGCTTATTGAGGGTGATGACCTACGCCTCGCTACTCTCATCTCCCAGATGCCCGGCAATGGAGCTTCGAGAGGCATGATGAAGAAGCAGCTCAATTCCTGGAGAGCGCAGAATGTTCTCTCCGAGATGTCGGAACCAATCCGTGCAATATATGACCTTGCAGCGGGCAACGTCTGCGTCAGTGAAGGCAAAACAGGCGCATCCGAAGACCGGGCCCCTACCTTCAATCTCTCGTCAAGATTTGGTCTCGACTGGCGTCGTTCATTCGGACTTCGACTCTGGTATGGTGACCACGAGCCCGACGCGCTTGCGGATGCCGTCCATTCTTACGCCGACGATGTTGCGTCCGGCAAAGAGAGTGTTCTTCCTGTCCCATTCTTCACGGAAAAGGAAGTTGCTCCGGCATGGAATGATGTGGACTCACAAAGCAGGGAAGACATTTTATTTGGTTTGTTGAAGCTTTACGCCAGAAAGCCCAGCGTCGGTGGACGTACATTTGTGACAGATCTCCTTGCACCAGCTTCGGTATCAGGGAATCCACTCGACGGCCGCATGACCTGGCAACTCGCCAGCTTGCTACGCAGCAAGGACATCATCACACCAGCCGACATCACCGATGAGACTCTGGACGACCTTACTATGTCTCTTTCAGCGCAGCTTGAGATCAACGATGAGCTCACGTATGCACTCAAGGCACTCTTGCATCTCACAGCACCCGTTGCCCGCGTTGACTATGTCCGCTCAATGCTCTGTCGCCATGCCCCGGCACTGAATGCTGCCTCCAGTAAAGACGCTCTACCTGCAGCATTGACGGACAATCTCAAGCTGCCAGCTCCTTGGCTTTGGCATGCTCGTGCACTCCATGCACGCTCCGTCGAAGAAGATCACACTGCCGAGGCAACTTACCTACTCCGAGCTAATGCCTACGAGGAGGCCCACGAAGTCCTCTGCCGTATCGTCGGCCCTCGCGCAGTTGTAGCACAGGAGTACGACAGTCTGCGCATACTCCTCGATAGCTTCGAAGGCCTTGGTTCCGACGTCAAGATTGAAGGATGGGAGCTCGGCGGACAGGTATACTTTGACTACGTTCACCTGCTGAGTCTCGAGAAGACAAGCACAGACAGGCATCTGCAGGAGAAGAAGTACACACTAGAGCGCCTCGCCAGAGCCCTACCTGGTATGCTTGCTGTGAGACACAAGGCTCGCGTGGATTTGGAAGAGAGAGTCGCAGTTGGACTGGTAAGCTCTGCCGTCAGGACCGAGAGCGAAAAGGTTGCGAGAGAGGAAAAGGTAAGCTCTTTGAGACCGTACCGACACCTTCGAGAGAACATGACTAATCCGCATCCACAGGGTGGATTCGACAAGGGCGTCTTGGACACTTTGCCTACCGCTGGAGATGGATATGCTAGGAAGGGCGCGGAAATGAGTGCGGCATTCTACAGGGCTATCGTCGCTTGAGGGATAAGTCGAGAGGAGTGCTAACGTGGATGCATCTCTTGTGGCTATGAGCATGACACGATATTCTAGTCTACCAGTGACAACGACCTGAGTAATCGACTCCGAGCTGGTGGCAGGTATACGTAGGTCATCTCGAAGAGACGCGCAATGCTTCATCGTAATAGTAAATAGAAAGCCGAGCAAGACACATAACCAGGAATTTCTAAAATCGAAAGCCCTCTTCTGAGATCCGCAAGCTGGGAATTTTCTGTGTATATCATCTTCATGCAATTGGTCCAGATAATCCATGTCTCTGAGGTACCTTACTGCAGGCCAAGAAAAGAAACTGAGAGTAGGATCCAAAGCTCGTCAGGGTCCAGGTCCTGTCAACCGTTGAGCGTGGCTTCGAGAAGAAGTCCCCCCGCTCTAAATTTGGGAAAGCATAAATATCTGAGCCAATCGGGGAGGCCTCGGTGATCCATCAAGGTCTCCGTCTTCTACCGACCACCTCTACTCTACGTACTCATGATCTCTTGACTACATCAATACGGATCGAAAGGGGCATCGAAAGCAAACATATAGGAATGCTGTTCGTACATACTGTACCATTCGAAATTCCAGTGACTATCCAGGCAGGTCCCGGCTAAGAACGGTTGTCTCACCGTGAACATTGTAGGATGCCGCCTAAATAGCGCCCGCACTTGAGCAAGTTTCCATCCCACCTAATCTTCAGCCTCGTGAATAGTCATTCTCCCTTCTTGAATGCGTGCCTGAATTAACTCTCCTGGATGGATGAAAATCACGTCCTCACGGCTTGCATATACGACGATTATTCGGCACCTGTTCTGACGCAGTGTCACTAGATTTTGTGTAAAGGGGGAAATAACAACTCATATTGCCCTAGACCGGAAGGCGGGCTGCGCGCCCTCTTATAGCTCTTCTAACTCAATCTCACTCATATTCATTGATCATCGTATATGCGACTCGCGGCGTCCTTGTCATGGTGGCTATGAAGAAGGAGGACAACCCAACTGATGCAGTCAAGGTTCCTGCAGGTAAAGACCTCATCACATTGAGAAATGCTCGCAACGGCGAGGTGTACAAATTCGCCTGGTCAGTGCCACCCGCTACAAATCACATGACTCTTCTTGCTTTGGTTCTATCACGCTGTATCGTGTTGTATCTCGCGACGTCTACTGACTTGAACGCAGCAAAACATGCATCGATGGACATCGTGCACCACTATGCGACCCGAGGAAGCACAGGGGGAAGATCATGTTCAGACGGCCTGCGCCGGGAAGACCGGCCAGACAGTGTGGCCATCCCAAATCCGCTCAGTGTGACTGTTTGTCTAAGCGGACACTGTGCTGTGTTCTGACCAACGAACAATGGGACCAAGTCGAGCAACGGCAAGTAATATCTGTCCAGATGTACGATACCCGGGAGGACCTGGATGCTGCTCAAAACAGACGCTCAATATCGTACGCGCCTTCGTCGGTCTATTCTGATCATGATACGTCTTTGACCAACAATGGATCTGTCTCTTCAGTGTCGACCCCGCTGTCAACGCCGTTGAACGTATTTGGATCTGATAGTCGTGCCAATGACGGAACTCCCGTCTCGGATTCGTATCCCTGGCCTGCAGAGACACCGCCCGCAGCGATCTTTGGCGTAAACCCACACTTCCCATCGGATCCGCCGGCGCGTAACCTATCGCAGTCCGACACACAGTTTGCAGCATCGAATGCGCTATATCGACCGCCGAACAGCAACACCCGGATTGACATGGCAAGAAATGGTATCCTTCAGCAATCACCTTCTCAGATGTCGTGGCTCCAGCCTCGGCCTGAATACATGTCCTACCAACAACCTCATTCTGTCCCGGTCCACGACGCACATTTTGGAGCTCTTGGTCTCGAGCAAATGCACCTTGATCCTGGAGTCATGCCTAATCAAACAAATCAAGACTTTTTGACGCA
Organism: Neodothiora populina; assembly: GCF_041146345.1. Lineage (NCBI taxonomy): Eukaryota > Fungi > Ascomycota > Dothideomycetes > Dothideales > Dothioraceae > Neodothiora > Neodothiora populina. The sequence goes on from NW_027191417.1 coordinate 1,878,230, forward strand.
AAATCTGCAAGGCCAATTTGCCACTGTAAACCAAATGCCGCAATATTTCCAGCCTGTTCCGATGACACACGACTTCACTCTCGATGCAGACTTGTCTCTACAAGCACAATTTGATCCAGCACAGCCGCCGGCGGCGATGGAAAATCTTAGTCAGTCTTGTTGTTCCAGCAAGAGAGCAAGACCACAAGTAAACATGTTTTTCCCGGCATCAGCACCCACACAACAGTTCCCCTGCCCTCGCTGCGCTTCTACAATGTGTACATGCACGAATTGTCCCGAGGTCATGCAAGATGTTGGTCGCGGAGGTGCGTGGTCACGTGCTTGCGGACGAGATGGCCACCTTGATGCGCAGGATTTCATTACTGCTGTGCAAACATTACCTCAGATGCAAGCAACGCAATCAATGCCACCGCCAGCTCTTAGACCGGCCGCAAAGTCATGCTGTGGCGGTGGTGGCGGTGGTGGAGGTAGCAGGAACAGTGACAGCAGCGGTCCATCTACGACGCAAGCTTCGCCTTATCTACCGGCGATGACGGAAGCTAGCTCGTTCGCACAATCAGCGAATGGCGTAGCACCGCAGTGGTCGGCGATGCAGCAGCAACAGCAACAACACCATCCGACGCAGATGTCGCCTCAGGACTTGATGTTTGGAAACGATCCCATGCTCGATCCTCAGATGTTGTATCAGATGCCGCCACAGCAAGACCCTGGTTGGGGTGGCGGGATGGGATGAAGATTCGAAAGCAAGAGACAGTGATTCCATCACCGGATCAGCATAGCCGCCCACCCTGATGAATGGTCACTCTGAGATGGAACTTTACTTCGACTTTTGGTTTCTGACGACAAGAACCAAATGTCCTTGTTGAGCATACTCGACGGCAATATCGCCTGTACATGCGCGGCATAATTGAGAGTATCAACAGTCTACGCCGTTGCGCAGGTTCACCTGCTCGACCACAAGCCTGATCGATAACGTCAGGCACATGGGTCAGCCGCAGGACTTCATCAGCCTGGCCGGCATCGACCCTGGATTCTCACACTGCTTTGTTCTCTTCTCGGACAAAGTCCCAGAGTCTCTCGGACAGAGTCTAAGAAAACCCTGGACAACATGGACACCACAATCGTCTTAACTCGAGCCTGTTCTGATGCTACATGACTCCAAGCAGTCTACACAATGCCATGAACCCATGTCTATACACATGGCAAATCATCGACCGACTCTAGCTCCGTCTCCCAATTCTGTCTTACGGACGATGGCTTTTCTCATAGTCGTTTTGACCTTGGCCGAGCAACTACTTGGAAGAAACAGGATACGCAGGACTCGGCGAACTGGAGACTGGCGGCGCATTGTTTTTTTCTCTTCCTAACATGGAAATCCTGTACAAGGCCAGGGGAGGAGAAGGGACATGGAAACAATAAGGAACAGAAAGAAGAAGGAAAAGGGAACAACAGGATGCTCTCTGCTCAGAAGAAAAAACAGTTCAAAATGAGAAAAGTTCTAGGCATGAAGAGGAGAAGGCCAAGAATAGAAGAGACTCGGGAATGCTGCTTCTCTCAAAGTCTGGAAACAGAAGGCGAACAGGAAAAGGTTAAGGAAAACACAAGAACATAGACCTTTTATGAGATTCCTATTCTCCTCTCTGCTCATCGATTTCTCATTCGTTCTGTTGTCTTGCTCGTGATAGATGTAGCGCATGATACACATGATCGTTGGCCCCCCCCAGATCCAGGGGGGAGAGAGATATATACTTGATACATACAATCTACTGCACACGCATATACTTGTTGAAAACAAATCACGCATGCGATAATAGAACAAGAAACCAAGAAGAGAAGGAGAAAAGGTTCATTGTACAATGTTCGTTTCCATTCGCTACGCAAAAGCAACAGAGACACAACTCGATCCCAAACAAGGCATCAAATCAAGCGATGCCCAGTCCGTGGATCTCCTCGAGCTCAGCAAGGATGTCGCCCAGCATGCCCTCGATATCTCTGTCCTCGACGCCCAGGGCCCCCGAGATCAATCTTCTGTAATCCGCCTGTCGCTCGCCCAGACCCGCCGCTGCTTGGTGCTCGACGACTTCTTTGACGAGACGTATTCGGTCTTGATACAGCGACTGGATCTGGCGGAGTAATGTCAACGAAACCTGTATGTTGCTGCTGGAGTCGCCGTTGTTCATGCCGTTGCTGCTGTCCATGTCTATGCTCATGTCCATGTCGTCGTCGTTATTGTTGTGATTGTGGTTTTGCTGTCGACTTTGTTCTTGCTTTAATAGGCTTTCCAGTTCGTGCACTTGTTCTTCTTCCATCCACCCTTCGCACTCTTCGCGTAAGCGATCGAGTTCTCGCTCGAGTTGTGCGTCCACATCGACGTCTTCTTGTTCCGACTGCGCGTTCCGTACCGCTAGATCCATGCGTGCCTTTTTCAGAGTTTCGATCTCTTCCTTGCGGAGAGCGACCACTCTTTCCGCTTCTGCCACCTCGACCTCTCGTTCACCCATCTCAGCGTCAAATGCTTTTGCTAGTGTCTCGGATTTGGAGAGAAGTAGAGGGAAGATTTGTTGAGTCAAGGCTGTCGCAGCCTCACTCTTGTGCGGGACTACTTGCTGGGGAATTATTGTCGCCGTTGACATAACCGATGACGCCAGAGGATTAGGATGTGCAGGATCAGAAAGAACGGTATTCTGGCTGAGAAGCGACAGACCGTTGTCGAGTTGGAATGGAGAAGAAGACATTGCGCGATTGCGGCGACGGTGGTTCAGCTGAACTATCAGCTCGTCTGCCGTTTCACCCAGATCGTTGGGTAAATCGACAGCGGCATTTCGTCCGATGAGGGAACGAACACATTTGCGCGCACCGTTTCTTGCAGCGATTGTGATTGCCGTGTCTCCATTTCGATCTTGTTTGTTCAAGATGTCTGTGATGGACTGTGGAGTGTACTGTTCGGCCATTCTGTTGAGAATGCAGTCGAGGTAGTACCTCGCGCAAGCGTACTTGGACTTGCTTGAGGTGGTCGCAGCGATGTGATGGAAGACGGTGCTACCAAACCACTCGACGCTAGGAACAGTCTCGACCAGCCAGCCAGCGAGCTTGTCCATGGTTTTCTTGTCGAAGTTGTTGGTGAAAATGACGGCACGCATCAGCGGTGTCTCGCCATTGTTGCTGGGAGAATCAATCCTCGCGCCTCGTTGGATCAGACTTTTGACCACGTCCAAATCACCCATGGCAGCAGCCCAATGAAGCGCGGTATGACCTTTGTCGTCAATTGGCCGGTCGAGGTCAACATGAGTAGGCGGGGTAGGCGGCCGATGGAAGGGATCTGACACGGGCTCCTGGAGCATAAAGTAGTCCAGCAGCTCGTCAGCCCAAAGCTGATGCTGCTGGTCATGAATAGACAAGACGTCATCGCCTCGCTTTCGTTTGCGAGTGCTGTTGAAGTGCGGGCCTTCGGCGTAGTCGTCTATGAAAGATTCCGAGGCGATGGTGACATTATCAGGAGTCTCGGAAGCAAGGTCAAAGTCTTCGGAGATGTGTGACAAGGCTTGCTCTTGGCCAATGTTGACAGCCTTTTTCCGGGCAGCCGCAGATGACTTACCAGGCATCCTTCGTTGCGCAGCTGGTTGCCTGCTCTGTCGGGGTTTGGAAGAGGCAGTGGCGTGCTTGGGAGCAGGTGGAGGGCTCCGGTCGCCTGGGATGTAATCGAAGATGGGGCGCAGCTTCTCGAGCACGTTGTTGCGTTCTGCAAGATTCCGGCCATCGGGAAGAGGGATCCAGGTGCCTGTTTGAGAGGTGTCAAGAAATGTCTATGGAAGTGGGCAGGTTCTAGAAAGTGCAAGAGCAAGAATGGGATTTCGCTGATCAACAGATCGACGGTTTAGGGAATAATTGGTAGGCATGCAAGACATGACAAGTCTTGAGAGAATCTTCAAGTGCGCAAGGTGAAAGAGAGCAGTGACGGGCAGAGGAGCAAAGACGTGGATGGGCATGTCTGTTCCCTTTTTCTTTCTTCTCACTCTCCTTCTCTTCTTATGATACGACTAGGAGACTGGATGGACAATGGAAGATGGGCGTCACGCAACAGACATAGAACAATGATCGCATAAGAATCAATACGAAAGGCAGAAGAAAAAGCACCAACCTTGATATTTGCCGTAACCACCCTGCACCTTCTCATGGACACCCTTCTGCACCTCGCGCTCCAGGATCCTTGTGCGCGCAGGCTTGTCGAAATCGGCGACTTTTAGAATGTGGGTTGCGTTGATCCAGTCGTCTGATCGTCTGCGCATGACATGGTTTCCAGCGACATTGAACTCGTACACGGGCACATTGCTGTATGTGGCCGAGTAGATGCGATTGTCCGGGGCGGCGGTTGAGGGTGGCATCGTGAAGGCTATGAGAGAAAAGGGAAGGAGCAGAAGTCTGTCTCGCGACTTGGGCAGTCGTCAGTCGTCGAGGTCGTCGAGGTGGTGGCTGATTTGAGCGATTCGAAGAAGGTGCGACACGGGCCTTGGGTAAGAGGCAGGCCAGAAGTGGGAAGCCGCTTCTGTTGCCAGATCCTAGAGGAAACAAAGAATGCTTCGTTCCTTCTCTTTGTCGTCGACGATATGCGCGACAAGAAGCAGAAGGGCAAGGCTATAGTGGAAGATGACAATAGAGTACCTCACACAATGTGTTGATGACAGGCTCGATACGATCAAGAGCACGGACGGCGATGCATTACCTGCAGCGCCTTACCAGAGACGCGGGACGACTGGACCGAGTTGTCCAAGTGTGGGTATCTTGAGTCAAAGGGTGGAGTCAGGAAAGCGGCAGCACTTGCAGAAGCGATGATGGAATCGAGGGATGGGACTGGAAGACGCGTAAAGTGATGTGTTTGGTACGTGTCGCGCCGCGGGCACAGGGCTGACTTTGATGTACCTTGCTGTATAGTGCAGTTGCACAGTACCTAGCCTCCGAAGCGCCGACCCAGCCCTGCTCCTGCCCTGTTGCTCTCGCTCTTGCCCTGGCCTGGTCCATGCCCCGAGCTGCTCTTGCCCTGTGGGAACGTCAAGTCGGAGTGTAGAGGAAGGAGCATCAGCAGTGTAATTCAATTCACCACGCATGCTATTGGCTTGTTGAGTCTGTTACCACCACCACAACCTTCATCACCACTCCCTCTCGACAACAACAATCAAAATGACTGTCGTCGAAGACATCAAGAGCGCCGTCGGGCTCGGCAATGGTCCCTCAAACCGTACAACTCTCCGCCTCGTTCCCGTACAGCAACAGCGTCCTTGTCAACCCACTATTCACTTCATTCCGTCCTCCCGAACCTCGAAGTTTCGTCGTCGCTGTTGTTCATAATCGCATGACCAGAAAAAACTCAACGAAAGAAGACAAGGCTGACACTGGGCAAAAATAGCCGCAACGAGGAGTCAAATGTCCGAGGCCAGACTTCCAATTCCCTACAGAGACTCATGCGCACACCTCCTCATCCCTCTGAACCGATGCCGCTACGAGGAGTACTACCTTCCCTGGAAGTGCGAGGTATGTTTCTTCCTCTTTGTCTGATGTCCTTGGTACATATCGATACACTTTATGTGCGCGCGTACGCGATTGAATCCGGGAGACACGGGAGAAAGAAGGAGACTAATGCGAGCCCTTCGGGGTTATCATCCAACAGAACGAGCGACACACTTACGAGAAGTGCCAGTACGAGGAGTTCAAGCAGCGTGTCGCCAAGATGGACGAGCTCAGAGCTGCAAAGGGTGGTGAGAGATCCAACTGAGAAGGACCACGAGTGGTTTGCTATGCGAGGAAAGAGACACGAAAAAAAGAAAAGAAAAGAATACTATCAATTGATCGGGTCTGGATGGGAAGGAACCAGCAGCACCAAGTACTTGCCCAATGTACGAGTGAGAAAAGAGTGTATATATCTCTGCCCATATATACCGAGGGGCTGGGCTGGCTCTCCTGCAGTCAAGATACCCGTGCTTACTCCAGCATGTTCGTCGGTAAAAGAAGGGAGAGAGAGTGGAAGGTCGTCAACGAAAACGAAACATCAAGTTCTAAAAACTCAAGTCCTGTCGGAAATCGATTTCATTTCGCTTTTTCTCATGTCTGATTCCGGACCTTATAGTTCCTGGGGCTACCGTAAGTCAAGAAGCAAGACCAGTCCATCGGGCTGGAACTCGAGATAACATATGCCAACTACTGTGTTGGATGTTACTCTGGTCCAAGCAGCTGTCTTTGTTCTTTCCGCCTGCTCTCAGCCGACCCAAGCCATCATCTCCCTTGTCTCTGTTCTCATGATCTCAATTTCTCACTCCTCACCAGCATTCATGCCGTTGTAATCATCGCCAGCCAAGGCGTGGCCGTCATGACCAGTGACTTCAGCCATGATCTGGTCGAAGATGCCATCTTGGTCTTGGTCCATCTTGTCCTCCTCAATCATAGTCGTCGCCTCGTCACTCTTGCCATTTTCATCGTCGTTGACATGAGAGTGTGTGTACTGCTGTCCCTGATGGCTGCTGCTGCCGTCATCCTCGTCGTCGCTGCGGCTACTGTTGTAGTCTGTACCTTTTTCTTCTTCGTCTTCGTCTTCGAGTGCTTCTTCCTCGTCGTCCTTGCCGGGATCAGGATAGGCGACCCGTGGACTGTTCGCATCTTCCTTTCCTGTTTTCTGTCGCTTGCGCATGGCCGCCATGACAGGTCCATCGTCGTCGTCTTCGTCTGTTTCGTCGTCTCCATTGTTGGTCACTCTGCCTCCTGCGACAGCGTCTATGGCGACTTTCGCACCCTGCTGGATTTGTTTTCTCTCTGTGTCCTGCATCTGCATACCAGTCGCTTTACTCATCTTCTGCCATGCGAGTCCAGGTATACGCGTGCTCGACTGCTCATGACGACCATCGCGAGCCAAAGAATCCTTGATCTGATGATCATCAGTGGCTGAACGGCTTTCTTCAAGCGCTTCTTCGTTGCCGCCTTCTCCGATGGCACCATCACCATCACGATGACCACCATTTTTACCACCGAAAACCTCAAAGCGTTCCTCCCATGCCACGCCTCCAGTGCATTCCTGGAAATTGGCCTTGAAGATTCGAAGGGCGGTGGGTAAAGTCGAAGAGAGCGTTGATGGGAAATCTTTGATTGAAGCCTTCGATGCTGACTTGGACGCAGCTGAAATAGGAGTAGAAGGGGACTGCAGGGTTCGAGTGCAGGTTGCGTAGGTATGTGGGTTACTGGTGTTGGATTCGTAGAGCTTTGGTACATGGGTCAGAGTTTTTGAATTTCGGACGGGCAAAAGGGAAAGATATAGTTGATACTTACGCTGATGATGAGGGGGTGGGTATCGGTCGAGGTCGGAGATGAAGATGTGGCGCGTGGTGTGATGTTGATCTCGTACTCATATCCGGCTTCGTCTTTGTAGATGTGGTGGGTCGGGGTGGATCCTGTTCGGGTCGTCAGTACTGTTCTCTGTCCTCTGAGTATGAGGAGGAAGAGGGAGGACGGGTGAAAAAGAAAAGAAGAAGCAGGAAACCCACACTCACTCTCAGCTTTGGAAGTCTCCTCTTCGCCACCCCCTGTCTTCTCCTCCCTTCTCTTCTCCCTCAACTCCTCCTTTTCTCTCATCTTCAGCACTTCGGCCTCCATGTCCTTCTTTCGCTGCAGCTTGTCCTTCAGCGCCCTCTCGTCCCTCTCCTCCTCACCGACGAACAAATCCACATGCTCAGCCAACGCCTGGACATAATCAATTCTCCCGCTCTTCTTTTTCTTCTCTTCCATTTCCTCGAGTCTCTTCCTCTTGCGGCTCTCGGCTCTCTCGACCTTTTCGGCCGCTTTCTGCTCCAGCGCAAGGCCTCTGTTGGCCGACTTCTCGATGCGCCGCCAGGAGTGTTGCTTCTCGGACTTTTTGCTTCCGGTGGTCAGAGTCTCGTGGAGCCAGTCGTAGCTGACTATGTGGATTTCTGGCTTCTCCAGGGCCTCGGATACTGTTGATTGAAAGGAAGAAAAGGGAGGTGGTTAGTCTGTTTCTTTGCACCAATGTTGACCAGAGCAGAACGTAGAAATACCGTGACTGCTCTTCTCCTTCCAGCATTGCTCAGAAGCAACACAGTGGGTGGTGCTGTTGTCGTTGTCGTCATCTTCTGGAAAGACGACAGAAGTCTGTAACGCTCCGCCGGCTGATTCGATCCATCGCTTGATGACTTGTTTGGTATTTGGTAGATTTGGTGTGATGACTATATTGGCCCCCTTGAGCAGGGTGGCGTGTTTGCCCATGTTGAGTTGCTTTGGTGATGGTGTTCCGTGTTGAGGTTCGGTCTTGGGGATGTGGATGTTGATGATGAACAGGAAGAAGATGTAGAAGAGAGAGAATAAGGGACTGGGGGAAAATATCTGTTATGCAGGTCGATGTGAGGCCAAACGATGGTCGATCGAGTACAGTGTTCTGCGAGAAGGACTGTTCGAAAGTGTTGACGTGAGTACCATTGTGATAGTAGAGGAGTGAGGAGGAAATGAACAAGTGAACGCCAGACGAGAGAAACCTTGAGTCACTGAGAACGACTGTTCCATGATCGGATACCTACCTTAGGCTGTTTCTGAAGCATCAACGACTCAAATTTGGTGGAAGTAAGCCAGCAATGAGCGCGGTGGTGACCAGCACTGGACAATCAGTACACATAATGGCTGACAAAAACGCTTGCTGATGGAAGGAGACTTTTCAAAGACAGGTTGCTCACTCAGAGATCAATAGCATGGACAATATCATTGCGGTGAACAACCTGATAGTTCTATATCTCCACTGATCAGCGTGTTGTACCTCAAGTAGAATTTGAGGTGATACGACTACAAGCACGATGCCGATCCAGAACAGGATGAAAAAAAGGTCACACGAAGCAAGTCCAAAACATGGCAGGAAAGTGAACAGGGACTGTAAAGTTCTCAAGACCTTCTGAGCTAGCTGAAGAAGAACGAAAAAAAGAAACAAAGTGGAAATCTATACAAGAGACGGAATCGAACTTTTCGCACGCAGTGTATTGCGATATCATATGCGTGAACCCAAACATAGGTCTAAACTGATCTAGCCTTGACGGCAGCGATAAATGCGCGGATCTTGGCCACACTCTGCTCACCAGCCTCTTCGACACCGCTGCTGACATCGACCACAGCGACTTGATCTCTCGCCTTGTCTAGACCGTTCAGAACTTGCTGCACATTATCCGGGTTGAGTCCGCCAGCGAGGGCAATGCGAAGACCGTCGTCGGTGTTCAGCATATGCTTGACCTTTGCGATCTCGACTTGCTCTCCACTTCCGCCAGCGCCAGAGTCGACGAGAGGCACAGAGTGGTAGCCACGGGTCGCCAAGCCAGCGTCACCGGGGTGGAATGCACGGATGACTGGTACAGGAATCTGCGACGCCCAATCGAGCGGCTCGGATCCATGTAGTTGTACAATGTCCAGATCCAATAGTTTTTGTTGTTCTAGAATGTAATCAAGAGGCTGGTTTTGGAAGACACCGACCAACAGTGCGTGGCGTGGGTGAGTGAAGCAGTGTTTCGCCGTGTGCTCGAAAAAGCTAGTGGCTTTTACAGCAGATGATTCTGATGTGACTGAGAGATCTGAGCCGGCTCTGGGGGTCGTATGCACAGTCTTGGAGATCTGCAAAGCAGTGTCATTTGAAACACATCTCTTCCGGCCCTTGACGAGGATCATTCCGATCAGATCTGCACCAGCGGTGATGGCAGCCTCGGCGGCTTCGGGGGTGCGAGTGCCACAGATTTTGACCAGAGGAGACTTTGCAGATGCAGGTGGAGAGAGTGTAGCTTTGTCTCCCCCTAACAGATCTGAGATGAATTGTGCGGTGTTTTCGGCTCTCATGAGTGCTTCGCCAACGAGGACAGCTCCGACGCCGTTCTTTTGATAAGGCTCGACATCCTTCGAAGAAGCGATGCCACTGAGTGCGCAGACGATGGTCTCCTTGGGCACCATGCTCATGAGTCTGCTAGTGGTATCGAGGTCGACCTCGAAGTTGGCCAGGTTGCGGTTGTTCACACCGATGACCTTGGAGCCGAGCTTGACGGCAATCTCCATCTCCTCTTCGTTTTGCACCTCGACCAGGGGTTCCATGCCCAGAGACAAAGAGTAGTGGTAGAGCCTCGCCAGCACTTCGGGGGTCATCATCTTGACAATGAGCAAAACGGTATCCGCTCCGGCGAGTCTGGCCTCGAGGATCTGGTACTCGTCAAAGACAAACTCTTTGCGCAGGATGGCAGGGCGGTTCGGCATGCCCTGAAGAGCGGCACGCACAGCCTTGACATCGTCGATGCTGCCCTTGAACCAGTCGGGCTCGGTCAGAACAGAAATGACACTGGCACCGGCCAAAGCATAAATGCGAGCCTGGGCGGGGGCGCATGTGGTGAGCGAAATGACGCCCTTTGAGGGAGAAGCGCGCTTAATCTCGGACATGAGGGCGAGCTTGAAGGGAGATTGACGAAGACGGTCAGGGAAGGAGATCAGAGGAGGCGACAGGTCCAAGTCGTAGGCGGCTTGCAGATCTACGGGTCTCAAGGAAGGAACCTCTTTTTGCGCCGCCACTCGCTCTCGTCTGCGCGCAAAGATCTTTTCCAGGATCGAGGATTGCTTGTCCACCTTTCCCCCGCCGTTAGTGTCCGACTGCGCCTTCTCCGCCGTCTTCCTCTGCAGCTGCTGGTTCTCCGCCCAGGTGCCTCCCTGCATGTAAAGGAAGTTCTTCATCATCAATCTTCCCTCCTGAGTCAGAATGCTCTCCGGGTGGAATTGGACTCCCTCAATGGCAAACTCCTTGTGTCGGACGCCCATGATGACGCCCTTTCCACCGTCGGGACCGCTGGAGATCCAGGAAGAGACTTCGAGGCATTCGGGAAGGGTAGGGTGAGTGCCGGCGAGGGAGTGGTATCTGGTGACGGGAATGTCCTGGGGAACGCCGGCGTAGACACCTTTGCCGTCGTGGGCGATCGGGGAGGTTTTGCCGTGGAGAATCTCGCCAGTTTTGGCCACAGTTCCACCAAAGACCGAGAAGATGCACTGCTCTCCCATGCAGACTCCGAGGATGGGGATCTTGCCGCTGAAGTGCCGGATGGCGTCTTTGCTGATGCCAGAGTCGGTCTCTGGATGACCGGGACCGGGACTCACGACCAATTGGGTGGGGTTTCTGGCAATGAGGTCCTCGAGGGTGATCTCATCGTTGCGCACGACGGTGACTTTGGCGCCCTCTAGGACGAGGTATTGGTAGACATTCCAGGTGAATGAATCATAGTTGTCGATCAGCACGAGGTTCGAGGCGGTAGCGATGGGCGAGGCGGGCGAAGGGTGTTGAGGCGAATAATCGATCAGCTCGAGGCTGGACATGGCTTTGTTCTGGATTTGTTTTCCTTTCCCTTTGAAAGCAATTGAGAGACAAAAGAAAGAGATAGTCGAGGTGGATTGGAAAGGTTTCTGGATTCTGGTGACGGTATTGGCGGCATACCTTCCTGATTGGGCCGGGGATGACTGGATCTCCCCGCAGCTTCTTCTTTTTGATATTTGCTCCTTCCTTGACCCATGCTCGGTAGGGCTGAATGTGAAAGTGAAGCTTCCCTTTGCGTGTATACAGAAACACCTCACCGTGGGTTTACATTGCATGCCCTGTCCTCAAAACCGGGTCACACTCGACAGCAACAGACTAGGTAGTCTTTCTTTGTATCTACTTGCCTTACAATCAACAACGAGCAAGAGGCAGCCGATTCTATCTCTACACGCTGTCATATAAGGGTATCATCTTACCTTCTCCATCAACAATACTTTGAAAAGTAAGGCAAGAGCAAGCTTGGACCTTGACATTCACTCGAGTGTTACTGCCTCTTTCGGACGCAACTGATTACTGTACCTCAGGTTCACACAGGAAACACCGAGTCTCTTTCCATCTCATCATCATCATCATCAACCCTTCAGAACATTGAGAGAGACACCGAGAATACGGACACAGGAATAAATCATTCGGGAAGTCGCGTCGTGCCGCGTCAACAAGTCTGGTTTGATGAAGAGAGAACAACAGATCTCTTTCTTTCTGATGTCGACTTGATCCTCTCCTTCTCCTTGATCCCAACACAAACATGGCCCCGTCTCCGTCCCCGTCTCCGTCGGCCGTCTATTTCCCTGCGCTGGACCGATGCCTCAGCGGGGAGAAGCCGTTATTGTACATGCGCCGCCTTCTTTTCCATCCGAGTCAAGTCACTGACACGCGCACAGATCATGGGAATCCGCATACCGGACATTCGCCCTCCTCGGCTCCGACCCTTCGCCCTCGACCCTCAATGCCTTCCTCGATGACTCGACTGTGCTGTCTGTCCTGTCGAATCCTCTGGACGCCTTTGCCGCGCCCTCGCCGCACACGAAAAGCGACTTCGAGACCAAGACGGCCGCCATCCACGTCCTGCCCTCGTCCAACGGCCACTACGACATCAGCCAGATCAAGGACGACGCCCTGTGGCTGTCGAAAGAAGCCAACATCGGCCAAGTCGACGCGCTGCGGATTGTCATGCTGGAATGGCAGAACAGAGCTGCGGCGCAACTGCTGTCGGAATGGTCAGAAGAGGAGAGACTCAGTGTGCAGAACGTCACCGCCGACGCCACCTTCGGCGCCTCGACACAACCAATCCTGGACCAGGAGAGTCAGACGACGTCGTCCTTTGACAATCAGGAGCAGAGACGCGCACGATTGCTGCTCACCAGATACACCGAAGCCACGAGTCTCCTGGCCCTCTCGGCCTCCCTTCTGGGCCACCACCTGGGTCAGGACTTCCACCCGACCGTCGACGCCAACCTCTCTCGTCCACACCTCAAGCGCGCCGCTCAACACATCTGGGAGGCTCAGAGATCAGATCCTGACGCTGATGGACCCTCTACTTTCTTTGCCAAGTGCTGCGATGCTCTCAGGCAGCGCTTGACAGGGCTGGCCGATCCTGCGTCGTGGCCCAGGATGTATGCTGACAATCCCGAGCTCGCCACTTTATATGCAAAGTTCATGTCTGGTCAGATTGTGTCGATTCTGCGCATGGCTTTCATCTTGACTTTCAGATCGCCTCACATCACCGATGCGTATTCTGTCAGCGCCTGGTTCAACCTGATGGACCAATTCCTCTTCCTCTCGGAGCTCCCTCCTGCTGCCGACGACCCTGCCGTTCTCCTTGTCGTGCAGTCTCTCGTCGCGCTCATCTCCACCTCGATCATCAAAATCAGAGATATCATCGAACTCTTGCGCACATCCGCTTCGTCCACGACGACACCCTCCAAGGAAGCCTCCTCCGCTGGCGCAAAGTCATATTGGTCCGACGATCAATGTGTACGGCTGATCACAAACACCATCCTCGGTGCTGTCGCCCAGAAGATCAGACACGCCTCTCTGCCCATCCTGGCTTGGAGCATCGTTTGTCAGGCTCTCCGCGATTTCCATCTGGCCGCACGCTCAGAGGGACAACTGGAAGACTCGAGCGACAACGAGCGACCGCCGACACGATCATCAATGCGAGGCTCGAGGGGTCCTGCCACAAACTTCTCCGACCGTCTGGCCCTCATCACAGACACAGTGCCGGGAGATGATGTCATCGAAATCATGGGCAACAGTGCAGTCGGAGAGCTACAGGCCTTCGACACAATGACTTCCATCTCCGAGGCTCTGCTCCTGACCTGTCCCTCGTCCTCCGACCTTCACATTGTCATCTGCGCCAAGCTCGCCATATACTCTCTGATCCGCGAAGGATCTCCCCTCTTCCAGTATGGTCCGGATCTGGTCCAGGCTGTCCTCTCCGTCATTTCCTACGACACCCTTCCTCCCAGCCTGTTACATCATCGACCCCACGGCCCTGCACAGCCTGTCAAGGCTTTCCTGGCCGACACTCAAGTGTCGAGAGGCCGTTTCCTCGTTCAGCTTCTGCAACGCTACGCCTACGAGCTACGACCATTCCTAAAGTGTTTGCTGTCCATCAGCCAGAGCAGAGCCTCCCATTCAGGTGGCACGTCGGAAGCGCTTTCCATCCTCGAGTCCATGCCTACATTCACTCAGCTTCTGCCCCTCGGCTTTGAGGGCTACGAGCTCGTGCAGGAGGACGAGTACAATAATTGCATTCAGCTCACCACCGATTCACCATTGTTCACCTTCCAGGGCTCAAAAGGCTACCGAGCCCTGCTGTCCGGAACTGGCGACGACGGCACCACCACCGGCACCCTTCTTCACTCCGTCCCGGCAGGTACCATCGGTCTTGTCCTGAGCGCCGGAAAGCCCCTCGTCGTGCGCTGGCAATTACAACATTCGCCGCTCGAGTACCTGGGCTTGCTCTTGTCCACTCGTCTGTCGAGTACCAACACCGTCGATGCCACAACTCAACTTCCGGTAGACAAAGAGACGGCAGCCGAGATCATCGCCTTGGCTGATTCTTTACTGCGCGAAACGCTACCTTCGGATGACACCTCCACCGCTGCTCGCGTGCTGACTCTTCTCAACGATGGTCTGAACCCCAACCAGGACATCGTACGAGTCGTTTTCGACATTTTCGAAGAAGAGCTGCAAGTGCAAGTCGACCAACCCGCCACCGAAGGTTCCCTGTATCTTCTGGTACATTGTGCACGCTTCCTCCAGTCCGTCATGTTCGTGCATCCAGAGCGCATTTGGTCGCTACTCAACCGCTCCAAGTTGTTATCGAACAGCGATGGCTCTGGTGCCCTGGTGGCTATAGTGACCGCCTCCGAACTTCCACTCGGACAGTACGACTTCTTGCGCTGCTGCGTCGGTCTATATGAGGCCTTGATTCATGACGGTCTCGCGCGATCGGTCTCGCGCAAGAGCACTTCCAAGACCATCACCAGATTCGAGGCCCGCAGTGGCCCTGCCGCATCGACCCCGGACAAGATGATGAGCACTACTCTTGCCGCCCTCCAGAGAGTCATGTTGGACGTGCTGCAGAGCTTGCCTAGCTGGAAGTTTGTCTTCGAGTCTGAACGATGTGAGATCAACACCCGGATTCTGAGGGCCATGAACAACGTGCTTCGCTACGCATATGGTGTGGACGATCAAGAGGCAGTTTCCGCCAAACTGACCGGTGTCTTTGCCCAAGCCGCCGATGTTGTATTGAAGGCTTTCTTGACAGAGAACCCCCACGAGCTGACATTCCACCCCATACTCACCGTGCTCATGTCTGCCATTGCAGACTCGGACATCACATCAGATATCTCCAATGAGCAGCGCGATCGAGATCAGACAATCTCGGCTTTGTCTTTCTGTTCTACTCTTCTCGACGTCGGCCAGATGACGAATCGCAAGATCCGATATCTCGCAACGAATTTACTGCAGACGATGCCGTTGATCTCCAGACTTTTTGCTGCACGCCATCATTTCAAAAAGCACGTCGCGACGCTCATGACTTCGCTCGTCCGTAATCTAGGCGCAGGCGAGGGTGAACCTGCTTCTCTCCTCGGCCATCTTGGCTCCGAAGCCATGAAGTGCTTCCTCGCAGTTATTGCAGAGTTAGATTCGCCCGTGCAAGACGTCGATACCGAAGCAGCAATCTGGGATATGCTCTCGGCCGTGGTCAGCAACAAGCAACAATGGCTCGCCGTGTGTCTACTCACCGGCTCAACGCCTAGAGATAAGCTAAGGGACAAGACCGCGGACAGTTCTCCCACGAAAGTGCGGAAACCTCTTTTCACCCATGCTCTGGACCAGCTGGCAAACATCAACATGCTCTCGCCCAAGCGAGCCATTGCTATCCTCAATTTCATCGCTCGCGCACAGGACCATTGGTCATGGGCTACGAACGGTATCGGCAGACACACCGAGGCAATCAACAACATGACTAGTTGGATCGCTGATCTATCCCTCAACACTCGTCCCACAGACATGGAGGCGGTCACTAGAGTGGCCAACGAGAACCAGATGGCCGCTCTGATCGTCGACATTCTTGCGAGGTATCTATACAACGCGCGCCAGCTAGGAGATACTTCCACTGCCAAGACCGTAGCGGCCAAGCTCCATTATCTTCGTGACAATGGCGTGTCTGTCGATGGCTACAACCACTCGTTGCATCAAAATCTCGCCAAAAACTTCACCGCAAAGTTCCCGCAATGCTCTCTACAGGGATTCAAGCGCACTACCATCTGCGGCGTCGAGTTTGGACGCGACTACTACTATGACTGCCAGATTGCTGGAGAGATGCTGGGTTTTGATTCCTCTTGGGGTCGCCGCTCTGGCTTCCATGATGAGTTCGCACGAGCAAACGTGAACCTATCGCTTGTGGAATCTCAAGTGAATCTGCTCAAGAGCTGGAAGGCTCTTGCCATTGGACTTGGACAGTTCCTTGCAGATAACGCATCTCTCCAAAACGACTTGGCTATCGTTGCTTCGAACTGCTTGAAGGCGAACATGGAAGCTTTGGTTCCTACCGCACTGTTCAGCGACATTGCACAAATACGAGCCGACTTGGCGTTCGTGCTACTTCAGCGCCTGACGGTGATCAAGTCCTCGGAGTCACGAGTCAAAGACTTGCTAGCAGTTGCTTGGGATGCCGTGAGAACGCACGGCGAAGATTTCGCGACAGTTTCAACCCTCAAGGAAATAGACTACTACCGTACCCTCCTTCGTGTACTCTTTCTGGCCATCCAACCTCAAATCTACAACCCCACGCCGCAAGCAGGTCCCGGAAAGTCGACTGCAGGTAACAAAGCCGAATCTGGCTCGCCATCCACCATACCGACATTACTTGAAATCCTTGAGAGAGTCATCACAGTGAACTTTCGCGCCCTTTGCGGTGCTGTCCACGAAGATGTCTCATCAACCGAGCCGGCTGACTTTGTGCTATTGACTGCCTTGATACAGAGTATACTGCGCGTGCCGGGCGTGACAGCTTCCCACGCCTCTGTTGCAGCCATCTTCGCGAGCGCAGGCACTACACGATATGCTGCCAGCTTGTACTCGTGGGCCGACCAGTTGGCTGCGGCTTCCCAGGCAGGAGACCCTGTGCACGGCGAGCTGAGTGTTTTGTTTATGCTCGAACTCAGCAGTGTTCCCCTGATAGCCGAGCAAATGGCTGTCGATGGCGTGTTGTCGCGCATCTCCACTGCAAACCTCTCTTCCTACTTCCGCAGACCGGGCGGAAAAGGACCGTTTGATGAACCAGCAAGAATGTTCAGTATCTGGTCCCGAGGTCTGGTTCCCTTATGTCTCAATCTTCTGGAGGCAGTCGGACCACCAATTGCTGCTGAGGTTGGTGCCTTCCTGAATTCGTTTCCAGAGCAGCTCAAGCGTGCCGAGACCGGCTTGGAAAACAGGCAGCCAACCATCCGCCAACCTTTCGCTGGCAGTGTCACGCTAGGCATGGCGGCTGAGACTCATTCATTGTCGTTGATCAGCTTGATTTTTGAGCGTCTCAAGGTGGTCGGTCCCGCAGCCGGACTCAATGCGGACGAGGTACCCAGTCTCCTATACGACCGAGCAGGCGCCAAAGAAGAAGTCGAGAGCATGCTGAGTGAGAGGAGATCGTTACGGGACCGAGTCGTGCCCGTTGGCGATCGTGAAGCTGAATGGGCCAAGCAGAAGCCTGCTTCGGCGTCCAAAGGCGAGAGCCGACTTGAAGAGCGGGTTCTGGCCGAGCTAGAGGCGGCTATGGTGTGCTTGACTGGATAATTGGCAAGTGGACTCAGTACGCAAGTGAATGGTACCATGATTTCATGCGTTCCTCGAAAGGTTTCTGAATAAACCACATTGGAAGTTTAGATGAGTAGATACAGAACAACAAAAGTCATGACGAGAGGGGTTATATCCCTGACATATCAAGAGAGATGAATGCGGTGTTGCGGCGGGCAGGCAGGGATGGCATTATGTTACTCTAAAGCGTGGTGCTGGGCGTTCTTTTTGCTTTGCTTTCTCAGCACGTTTTCGAAAGTCTGCATTTCTGGTTGTTCTATCTGTGTATGACAGAGTCCTTTTTGGAACATATAAATGAGCATTACCATGTTTGTCAGTGTTATGATTTTCCATGTGACAAACCCCCCGAATTTCGAGGGCGACCCTGTTCTCAACATGACAATTTGCCCTCTTCAATCATTATCCTATTTATCCAACGAGGCAGTCTGCTGTTTAGCAATTTTATTGCTGCGATATCTTTTCTGAACTCGACAGATGGGTATGTTAATGGTTAAAAGGATTTTTCGGTCGCGTAAATGTGGTTTCTTGAAGCTCGAACCTCGTCTTCCATGGTTCTCGCTGAAACGGAAAGTGCACACACTCTTTTGCTGCCACGGTTTATTCCCAAAGAACACATTCCTTATTCTTTAACATAAGAGAGGGGCACTTCCCCTTGCGGTACCTTACCCAAGGTGCGTTGCTAGATCACAAGTGTATGTGTGCTTAGACGTACTGTATAATCAAGATTATCGTTACTTCAAAAGTGCAAACATCACGACAAGATCGCTTAAGAGCCGGTGTACAGACTCTCAGCTGGCCTCTTTCTCGTTCTCGTAAGAGCTACTTCCTTCAATGAAACCCTGACTTACTCAAGGTGGCTATATCACACATACGCATACACATGTCATTATCATATTCATCATCAATCTGAATGATGCTATTGTTGGCTCCATCGTTGCTTCAGAAGTGCCAACATCAGGCCAAAAGTGCTTTAGAGTTGGCATACGGATTCCACTCTTGCCATACCTTCCGCGATATCTAAGGTACCTTTCGAAGGTCAACACCTCAACAGTAGCGACTTGGATTATTGTATATTCCGACATCATCGTCATCATGATCATTACCATCGCCTACTGGAAAATGCCAATAGACTCTAAACATTGCTTGAATTGGCATAACAAAAGAACTCTCGGCTGGAGCAGCCTCGGTAGCATCATCTTCTGTCGGGGTTTTACGTACGGATCACTGCGACCCTGTTGGTCGTCGAGGCTAAGCAGCGAGGAGATTGTGCTCTCGGAGAAATGTGCTGCTACGATGGTAGTGTACACCCGGCTATTCGTGCCATTGTGGACGGTAATTTGTGCCCAGAACCTCAAGGCGGCTGTACGGTGTTACCCAGCTCACCTCCACACTTCGTCCACGACGTTTTTTTCTCCCTCTTTTTATCTCTTCTTGGCCTTTTTCCCTGACGGACCGAGAGGAACCGCCCGCCCGTAACGCATGCACCTCGGTCTTCGGTCGGTGTCGGGTAATTGAGCGTTGCGCTAGCGGAGTAGTCTCGCTGGAGAAACTACCAGAGTCGTACTCCGTCGATTTCGCAGAGAACAGCGGGTCCCGTATTCCTCTTCCGCGACTCATCGACAAGCAGCTCGAGTCTCCCGGTGGGCCCCAATCGCGTGAGATTGGAAGAAAAGTCGGGGCTAGATGTGGGGATAGCGTGAGTATTTGCTGCTGCTATTTCCCTCCACATTTCCTACTTCGTCCCTTTCTCAGAGAGTCCTCCGTCATTTCTTCGCCTTCGTAACCCTCCTCGTCTCCATCAAACCACCTTTTTATCCTGTTGATCTTTTGCCCACTTTAACCGGTCCATTACCTGCCGTGACTCTTAACCATTGGAACTACATTGATACTTGCCTTATCTTGGCCTGCATCACCCAAACCCCAGATCCCCAGACTCTTCCCCGATCTGTCGGAAGTCGTCGCCCATCAAACGCCGCGTCAAGCCCCATTCATCCATCACACCCTCTGCTGGAGTTGCTTTCTGCCTATCATACAAGTTCCCCCTACATCCTTGGACCTTGCTTCTTGCCCATCTCTGCCGTCTTTGAACTACTTGATCCCCGCGCCCGCTACACCGCACCCCCTCAAGGTCTCCAAAAAAGCAACAGTCACCCCAATCCGACTATCATCCGTTCGCCTGTCGCCTGTCAAGTCTAGAGCAACCTCGCAGCCACCCATCCCACTTTTTCGGTTCTGAACCCGGTGGTTATCGTTTCGATTTACTCTCTTCTGTGCCGTCGATCACCGCCCACTTGACCACCCTGTGGCTGTCAGCTTGGTGTCATCACTCCTGATCATCTGCACACCCTTCTTCTACAAAACGCTGTAGACTTTCCTACTTCGTCTCTTGACGTCCCATCTCCACGACACTTCTCACTACCCAGCACCACCCAACTCTAAACTTGCTGCGATATCATCTCTCAACTCGAAATGGATTCAAGATATAGCCAGAATTTCCAACTTCATCCCGAGGCATCGAGGCCGTCGTATCCTCAAGTCAACTCTCCCAACACGATGCACTCTACCTTCCAAAGCACAACCAGCCTCTCATCGTTGGGCTCGATAAGCACATCGCCGAGTCAAACCAACATGCATTCACGACAATCACCAGTAATGAGCTCAGCACCTCTACCCTCGCCCACGGCAGAACGTCAACCGTGTTGCGGCGACAACTACTTCGCTCCCATGCAGGGTCCTACCATGCAAGCATCCGCACAGTCTTTTAACAACCAACAATTTCAATCATTCAACAACCAGCAGTTCCAATCATTACCGCAACAACCCCAGCAGCAAGCTTTCCCTGGCTATCAGGGCCAGAGAGGAGGCCATGGCGGAGGCGTGCCGGAAACGGCACCTTATTTGCAAGGATTCAACCTTCTCGCAGAGGCTGCGAAACGCGCGGAGATGGCTGTGCTTATGCGCGACCTGGGCGAATTTGAAATGTGATCGTCCGAACGATATCATTATCTTTTCGTCTGGGGTTTGCTTATGAGTATTGTTCGACCGCTGAGCGGGTTACGGCGTCACGGGTATACATCACGATGGCACGATTGTTTTTGGTTCTTGTTTTCTTACTCCCTGTTATTACCCTTGATCTGGAGCACTGGCTGCGACTACCTTCTCTTCTTACACTTCTGCAGCGTCTCTTTAATCGCGGGTGGGGCGAGCACGAAGAAGTCGCCTCATACCTATGACGCAGCGACAGGGAAGACTTTTGCTGCGGATTCCCCGTTCTGTACATTTTCTGTCAATGACCACTTTTCTGTATATAAGGTATTGACTGGTGGATATTTATGGCTTATACTTAGTTCACCTTTGTTTCTTGTTTCTGTAGTAGTGGTAGACCTCCGAAGTAGTAATTTTCTCATCTCAAGAAATGATATACTAGATTGTTCACATGCTACTTAGTTTGTGTTTTCCCCTTCTTCCTTTCCCTGGGCGATCTCTTTCGGCCATCCGACTTTCTATCGAGAGCTTGGGGCTTGGGGCTTGGGGGGGGGGGGGCAGCGAGAGTGATGATCTGCTACTAGTGAATCATCTGCCCTGAAAAAACCATTTATTTTCTTTCATTGCATTGATTACGACTTTTGTGAGGGAGGAAAAGGGTCCAATGACTTGACTTGACTCGACTCGACTGGCAGTGGGACCGGAGTGGTGACGTACGATCTCACATCCATGACCAATTCAAGGTAATGTCGCACCCGCACTCGCACCACACGCTCACTCACCCCACTTGCTTCTCAGTGGGTTTCCTAATTTATTCCCAGAAGCGTTCGTCGCATATACAAGTATCATTACGACACTAAAAGGCTAGGTAGAAACGGAAGAGGAAGAATGACTTCGTGCCGAGGCAGCGTTTTAGCATGTTGCGTGTAAATGTAACTCGTACGTACTTACAGTAACTGTGCATGTACACGACGTTGTCCTTGTCTGGAACAAGAAAAGAGCAAAGCTGTTACACTCGTTGCCCTCTCTCCGGCTCTCTGTCCTGCTACTTGTACATCAGATGCCGGCCCGACTACCTTACTCCTTCTGGACTTCTTTCCTTCCGCGTGCTTCCAGCATGTCACCTCTTCTCGAAGACAAGGTATAAAAGTAACTTTTTTTGTACCGCCGCCTCAAGGTACTTGGACCGTACCTACCTTAGCAAGTAGCCGATCAGTCGGCTTTTGATTTACTTGTCCAGGCCTTGCTGGTTGGTGGGCATAAGAGCAAAGGCAGTTTTCGGTACTTTGCTACGGGTCGAAAGGCGCCAGTCAGTATACAAGTACTACTGGATCGTACACGACGATTGCCAGGCCAGGTCGACTATCAGCTTCTTTTTCTTACACTCTGACCAAGGTCACTCTACTGTTTCTTCTGTATGCGAAGCCAAGGTCACGATGGTTCTGTACTCGCGCTTGTGCTTGTGCGCACAGTAGAGTGAGGTACCTTAGGCATACCTCAAATATATTGCCTTTGCAATGCGCATTTCGTTCTCGTGGCTTGACCGTACATGTAAAGTCAAACCAAGAAAGCAACGCTGTGCAAAGTTCTGAGGTTGGTTTATTTGTTGAAACAGAGTTCCTAACGACCAACCATAAAGTGGCATGATCGTGGCCAGGTTTGTTGAATCTTTCACCTTAATGCCGTCAACCTCTCAGGCTCCCACTTGTTCTTTGCAGGCTACAGATTTCGCAACACTGATCCTCTCGTAAAGCTGCAGCACAGTATACTTGATCGGGCAGACACATGCAACAGTGGAACGATAGAGGCGATTTTGAGTCGCGAATACTGTCGGCCTGGAGGCTTCCGTTAACGGAACCGTCATGGAGAAGAAATCCGGCTTGACCAACAACAAAGATAAGGCTGTGAGATGAGATGAGATGAGATGAGGCGCGGGAAATTGCGCAGGTTGTGGCGGTGGCTAATACGACGTTTCGGATGGGGAGAGTTGGACAGTGGTGGGGAGAGTGGATTCATGGGTGAATTGAGATTGGCGCTTCCTCACGCAAATGAAAGTCAAAGCAGGGCGCGACAGAGTAAAAGAGTCGCACAAAGTAAGGTAGGGCCGTGAAAAGCGGGACAGACACGACACGAGAGGGCCAAATAAAAGAGGTCTGAGCAGTTGAGCGAGCGACGTTTTGAGTGGGTGTGATTGACACAAAGTTGTAGATCCCATGGCAACGGGCAACGTGAGGAAGCGTGTGCCTGGTCTGGTCTGGACGGAGAGGCAAGGGCATGTGCGTATGGTTCTTGTGTATTGTGCTCGCTCCCTGCCTAATGCTGTAATAATGTGATATTGTGCTGCTTGTAGGGTGAGCGAAGAGCCCTTTGGTAAATTCTCCATTTGCTTTCTCGATCTCTTGCTAAGCGAATCCCCGGACTGCTTTTGCCATACCACCAGTCGAGAACACTTTTTGCTTCTCCATCTGAGGTGTATTCACTGCAACTATTGCTGCGCCGCCCTGCCTTCAAGTCGTCTAGGCAGCCTCTTCCCCACGCCATTCTTGAGTCTCTCTCTGCCTCACTCTTAAACCCTCTTCTGTCTTCTCCCCTTCCGCTCTTTCCGTCGATACTTCATCATCATCATCGCCGTCGGTTTGCGACACTCTACCGCGCCTTATCAATACCGTAATTGCCCTTCAGTCCCTGTCCCCGGTAGCTGTTTTTTTTTTTCATTCTTCTGTCTACTGGTTGCTCGGTTACATCAGCGCCCGCGACGTCGCTCCCATCCTTGGCTTTTTCTGAATTAATCCCAAGCCTTTCTCTCTCTCCCCCATACACCAACGATAATTAATCATCTCATCTCAGTCCCCATCTCCACCAATCCAGCCCCCCCCCCATCAATCTCTATCTCGCCGTCTGAAACAAACATCATCAGTCGCATCAATCCGTCTACAGACCACCTGCAAATTCAATAAGTTTATCCAATCGATACTCTGATTCTATTCTCTGCATACGTCGTCGCGCGACTGCAAACACAAACAACTCGGATTGCGACACTCAGCAGAGGCCGACATGTCTTACAATCAATATTCGGGCTACGGCGGCAACCCGTATGGCCAGGACAACAACAGCGCCGGTGGAGGCTATGGCGCGTCTAACCCTTACGGATCCAACGATGGCTACGGTCAACAAGACGGCTACGGCGAGACGGTGAGTCGCACCCTTTGATCCTCGACGATGATTTGCGTTGTGCTGCAATTGCGCACGGCGATGCTGACAATTGATTTCCACAGGGAGCGCTTCAACCCCCTCCGATCCGCCACGAGCAGTCCAACTACTCGCAGGCTACCCAAGACTCCAGCTACAGCTCCAATCAGGCCCCCGTCTCTCAGTCAGCGTCAGCCGTGCCCGCTCAGACCGGTCCAGCCCATGGCAGCCAGGCGCCCATGAACCAACACACGTCGACTGTTCTCTCCAACGCCGATTTCCTCGCTCGTGTCGAGGCTGTCAAGGCAGACATCCGCACTCTCACCTCGTACATTGGCCAGATCGCTTCCGCCCACCAGCGCACTCTTTCCAGCCCGGACAGTTCGTCAAACTCGGCTCTCGAGTCAATTGTCACGCAGACTCAAGTCCTCAACACATCCATCAAGGACCAGATCAAGTTCCTTGAGACCGATGCGGCGCGATCAGGACGCAACAACATGAAGGACAGCCAGAGTGGCCAACTCAAGACCAGTTTCAAGAAGCAATTGGAGGAGTACAGGACCGAGGAGGCTTCTTACGAGCGCAGATACCGTGAGCAAATCGCCAGGCAGTACCGTATCGTCAACCCCGAAGCCACCGAGACCGAGGTCCAGGAAGCTGCCAATGCCGACTGGGGCAACGAGGGCGTCTTCCAGACTGCTGTAAGTTTGTGACTTGAGCTTCGCGAACCGCCTCACGATACTGATACCCTGTGTCTCTGCAGCTCAAGACGAACCGCACCGCCACCGCATCCACTGTCCTTGGCGCTGTCCGCGCCCGTCACAACGACATCCAACAGATCGAGCGCACTCTCATCGAGCTCAACAAGCTCTTTGAGGATCTCGCCGAAGCTGTCATCATCCAAGAACCCATGGTCCAGCAGGCCGAGGAGCACACCGAAAACGTCAAGAAGGACACCGAAGCCGGTAACGCACAGCTCGACAAGGGAATCGCATCCGCGCGCCGTGCCAGGAAGATGAAGTGGTGGTGCTTCTGGATCGTCGTCATCATCTGCTGTATCCTCGCCCTCGTCTTGGGTCTTGTCTTCGGTCTGCGCAAGTAGAATGGAACGCACGACCGTTGATGGTTTCAGGAACGAGTGTCATGTCATGCCCGATGGTGTCGCAAAGAAATGGTACTGGCTTACTGCTCACCCACAGGGTAACGCGCTCACCACTAGACAAAGAAAAAAATAATTGTCCAAGCAGTAATTCACGGGTGTAATGTTTTGCGGGTATTTGTTACGGAGAAATACAGGGAGAAGGATATATCCGCATTGGCCGCGTCTAGGTCCATCATGAGCGGGAAAAGGGCAAGAGGAGCCTCTGATTCCTCGCACTCGATGGATTTTCTTCATTTGTATATTCACACCTTCATAAGCGGGCAGAGTTGGGTAAAAGGGTTTATTTCTCTTCCACTTCGCCGCTTGCCTGAGGGCAGCGGGCGTCGCAACATTATTCGCTAATTGTTGCAGTTAACTTAGAAACTTTAATACTAGCCTAATCAAGAAGCAATCATCTTCCGCCCGAATCAAGCAGGAGAGGGGAACGGAGTGCATCATCGGTTGTATCTACGAGGCCGGACACCGGATCTCGAGTCTAAGCAGGACAGATCTGGTTCCATACATTGATTTGCATCACATCGCGTCACTGCGAATGGCAGGGTCCTTTTTACCGATCTCTCCAGTAGTTGCCACGGCGATCTTCTATCGTGTCGCTCGAGACACATTGAGGCTGAATGAAGTCTTCCTCCGAACCAACAGGCCAGATAGGAAGCAAGCAGATTTCGTGAACGCCACACCCACGACATCTTTTCCATGTCGTCCAGCCGAGACTTTGCTTGAGCTCCTTGACTGTGGCAAGGGCGCCATCGTAGTCATCTTCGCCAGCGGCAGCGGCGAGTGAGGAACACAGATGCTCATACGTGTCTCGCACTGCCAGACTAGCAATCGATGAAGCCTCGACTCCGCTCGGCCAGAACTGTCGTGTACATCTCCCGATTTCCAGAGAGGTGTTTCGAGCACTGTAGTCAATGAAGGGACGCATGGCTTGATCGATGCTTCCCTTCAGAGCTTTCAGTGTTGCGACCTTGCCAGACGTCATGTACTCGATCTTGTCTGCGTATCTGGCGATGATCTGGTCCGTAATGTCTTGCCAATTCGTCGGTGCGTGGTCGGAGTCCTTGCTGTGAGGTGTGAGCACCATCTTCTTGATGTCTGCTCTCACTCGTTCGAGAGTCTCGGTCGATCTATTATCCACTCTTGGTCGACCTGTGGAGTCGAAGTACATGGCCTCGGGATAAGCGAACAAGGTGACAGGGTTGTCGTAATCGAGTCTTACTCTCCCGGCTCCGATACCATCGTATCTTGCAGCGACAGCCTCATAGTAGCTGAAAAGGTCTTCCGCCTTGCCATCGTGACCACCGAAACCCTCGCCACTACCTCTATCCGCTGTGATGCGCACGACATCGAGGTGCGTAGCGAATGAACACAGAATAATCTCGAACCCTCCTTCCATGCGCAATATGCCATCAATGTGACCCTGGTAATCTGCTTGCGCCATGCGGCACATCTCAGACGCCCGCAGCTTTTCTTCCCACATGCCGTGAGGTGAAGCACCACTCACGTTGCGGATGACGATATCCTGGACATCGAGAGTGCCCTTGTCGGACTTCGCAGCCGACTGTCCGTCGAGGTACATTAAACGTAATGCATGCTTCGTGCGATACGTGTGAACGTAGCCGAACTTCTCCTCTTCGTCGTCATTTTTCTTTTCCTTGGTGTTGAGCGTATCAGCTACGTCCTCGGCTTCGAAGGATGTCTGCTGTCCGAAGAGTCGTCCTAGTGCACCAATGATCCCACGCGGATTTTCGTCTATTGACGGATCTTTGGGCTTCATATGCTTTTTCGTCATTTCATCTTCCTGAGGATCACGGCGCGGGGGACACTTGTCCCTTGGAGGACCATGCTCTGGCGGTTCTCCTACACCTGGTGGTGGGCGTCGTGGACGAGAGAATATCATAGCATGTTCGGGTTCAAATGCGAGCCACTCAGTTCCATTGACAGGATAAGGACTACTGGTGCCATGATAGAGCTCAGTGCCCTCGGGAACATGAGCGATAAACACTCCCATGCCATTATGGTTCAAGGAGGATCCAAACTGCCTCATTGAGTCGTGGATAGAGCTGAAGATATGGTAAGCATTGCTAATGCTAGCACTAGGTACATCTTTCTCTCTATGCTGAGGCAGAGTAGTTGCTGCAGTCAGCCATGGCAGTCCGGACAGCAGTAACAGTGTCCGCCGTCCCATGTTATGGAAGATGACCTTGATGATATGTTACTGCTGATGCTATTTTGGCATGAGTTTTCATGTGAAGTGCAGCGTTAGAGTCTGCAAGGCAGGATGCATGCGCCTTTATTACCACCTACTACTGATCCTGTTGCCTCGATCAACTCAGGGCTCAGATCGTCGACGCGCGGCTATCTATACAAACGTATCTTGACCCAAGAGAAACCCTAAGCCGACAAGTAGGAGCGAGAGAATGCAAAGGCATAAGTCAACGCAAGGTGAGTCACATCTTATCGGATGCAGGACCGTCAGCAGCACACGCAAGGCACAGGCGCACTACTTCCTCTGGCAGGACTCTTTATAGGTCGTACAGCAAGGAAGTCAGATAACAAGAATCGAGTAGCTATACCAGTCCACCCGGGTTTCCCTCTTCCCATTTCAATCAGATTAGATCTCGAAAGACATCGTCAATCCATCTTTATCAGTGTGCTCACTTCCGACGAACCATCACACGAAAACCACCCGGAAGTGGCTTCTTTCGTTCCACAGCCACACAGATGGGGGCTCTTCTCGCCCGCCCCCACCCCACGGCGGATCCGAAGCCAAGCGAGCGTGGGGCATGAAGATGCGACAGTGAGATGCGGATTCATTGCAAGCAGTAACGAGTGTCCTTCCGGTCGTCGGAAGAGGTCTTTTGCCATCACATGCAGATTGCGGGAATGTGACCTTGATGTTTGGTGACCTCGTCGTTGCGAGCGCCGAGAGCGACTGCATTTCCCGCGCGCCAAGAATTGAATGTGATTCCAGGGCGGCGGCGTTTGGACACGGGATATTCGGTGCGCACTCTCTCTGTCTCTCTCTCTCACTCGGCCGTTGCGTGTCGACGCTTGAATTCATGGCTCTGTTTGAGTTGTTCGATGTCTGGGATGCAAGAACTTGCAGATGCCTGGATGGTCTATTCCATAGGATGGCCTGTTTCATAGGAGTGTGTCGGTGTCACGAGTCATGATATGCAATTGTTGTGGCAGCATCTTTGGCCAACAACTCTCACTTTGATCATTGACAACCAGGGCCGGCTTTCCTGGTATGGGTTGGATTCACGACCACCAAGGCAGCTTCGACGATATATTTATCGTAGCAAGAACGAGCCGAATCATGATGGTCATGTCCTGTTAACGGCTTAAAAGGTCATCTTTTCAAAGGTCCGCCTGGACGGCAATCTATAGCAGTCATGTAAGACTTGTCACTGCACTCGCCACCGGGCACTGTCAAATTTGATATCACGCTTTCAACTTGTAGTCATTCTCCAGCCGCCACCATCATCTTGATCTCTCACTTGTCCGTCACACAACCTTTCGGAGCACATTGGCAACAGGTCCCAAGCATTTCATGTCCATACGAACTTGCTTGGCCTTTACGTAAATTGTGTTTACGTGGGATTTAGGTATGGATGACGTAGTGATGTTTTTCTGTCTCATTGTTCCAATGTCCTCCTCGTCTGGCCCCTGCCTAAGGCGAGTATTGTATTTGTGAGATAATAGAGGAAACAAGACTGAAATCATCAAATTCATTGCAGTTGAGGCATTCATCACAGTCTTGTTCATTCAACCTGTCCAAGTTTTCGAGAGCAGAATTCATTCCCGGGACAAGACTTGTCTCTACCTCCGTAGCAGCCACATCCAAAACATAACATAGTACATCTTTCTGTGTTCAAAAAGTGCAAGATGGCGCACAACTTCTCCGGCTCGGAGACGCCCAACAAAGTAAGGATGATGGTATTCGAAACGGACGAACCTCATCCGGACACGACAGAGACCAAAGGCTCATTCGGTCAAATATTCGATCGCCTGTTCAAGACCGCAGGAGACAACCATACCCCACCCTTAGAAATCGAGACAGCAATGCGCTTTGTGGTAGAGCCAAAGGGTGGCTCCCTTCCTTCGCTAGATGATTTGACGGATGTTCATGCCATTCTCATCACTGGCAGTATGTACGATGCTCATGGGGACGATGAGTGGATCCTGAAATTGCTAGATTTATTGAAAGGTGAGTCGTGAACACGTAGAGCAATAAAACTATGGTCAATTGAACCAGCAACTGATCATAATACAGAACTATGGCTCCATCGACCAGACATCAGATTCAGCGGAGTGTGCTTCGGTCACCAGCTACTATGTCGTCTGCTCGGCTCAACAGTAGAGCCGACAGAAGGCTCTGAATGGGAACTAGCACATACACCCGTCAAGTTGACAGAAATTGGACAAAAGCTTTTCCGAACATCAGAAGACATCCTGCATCTCCATCAAATGCATCAAGATCACGTCGCCAACGCTCCTTCACCGTCCACTACTGACCTGCTCCCCAAGAACAGCAAAGTCCACGTGTGGGGAAGCACGGAGAAGACTCAGGTCCAGGGCGTCTATCTCAAGGACAAATTGTTCACGAGTCAAGGACATTTGGGTTTCGACGAAGATATGGTTCGAAGACAGATTGACATGCGTGTGGAGAACGGAGGCATCAAGGATGAGGAGCATGCTGAGATATCCAAGGAGACTGCTGAGCTCGAGCATGATGGTGAGATGGTCGCTGCTGCTATTCTGCGATTGTTCCACGGCGAGGACGATGATATTCCGTAAATTGATGTATACAAAATCAGACACTGTCTCTATGCTGCGCTCACTGGTGTCTTGTCCCTTTGTTCTCGTTATTGTAAAGAATTCTCATAATGAGCGTAAGGTACTGCAGTAGAGCTCCACAAGCATCAGCATACAACATCGAGATAGCTTAGCATATGCAATAGTTGCGTTGCCGGACATGTAAATTTCGATTCACGCTAAAGCTTACAACATTCATCAAGATGGAGATTGGATAAGTAAATCGGAGAACAACTTCAGGCATGTATGATTTGGCATTCAGTCAGATCATATATTTCCCAGTGCCTTTTGGAAGTCCATCGCCACCCTGGGCAACTCTCGTTAGTCTATCAATCGATTACTCTGCTATGCCACCACAGTATATCGCGTCTTGATCGCATCATACTGCGCTTGATTGACCGCAAACACCTTTCTGTGTTTGACATGCTGCGGGAAACCATAAAGCCCGTCTGCAGTCCACGCATTGATATCGTTGAGAGTATCAGCCGAGCCAGGGATATACGAGTCGAGGGTATTCTCATCGATCCACAGGTGGAACTTGGAGCCATCGAGGTTATCGCGGAAAATCAACGGTCCCTCGTTGTTCTCGTACTGTGATGCAAACTGCACGCGCGCATCGTCTGGTGCACCGCCCACGTTGGTCCACGTGCCCAGGATGCCGTTCGTGGACCTTTGCTGGAAGATCTTGTAGTCGACTTCACTCTTGACCCATCGGTACCACACATTGGCGCCTTCTTCGGGCATATGCAGGATTGTGGCGTCGATGACGGGAAAGCCGGGCGACAGGTACGTCTGAGCCTCGGTGAAGGACTGGAAATCCGTCGTGGTGACGGACGTCAGCACGTTGTTCGGGACGGGCCCGGTGCGTTGGGGGTCGGAGTCAGGCCAGAATCGAGAGGCGAAGACGATAACGTAAGCATCCATCAATGGCTCCCAATATGACTATGGAGCCCATGCATTGCCGGCGGTCGCATTGACGAGGGGTTGTCAGGCGAGGCCCTGTCCAGGTGGCGAGGTCAGTGGATTCCCAGATCACGATTCCTCGACCACCGAATTTGCTCGCGGCGTTGAAATCGTTGCCGAAGCCATTGCCGTTCAGGGCAGTCGCTGTGAGCCAGAACTTGCTGCCGTCTTGCGAGGAGACAATATGTGAGTCGCGCACTCCTTGGGTGCCCACATTGCTGCGAAGGATTGCTTCTGACCCGTCGATGGACAGGCGTTGGTATGAGTGAGGGTCGTTGCCATTGGGCAGATGCATGTATATGGCTTCATCTTGTACGGGGAATGAAGTAAAGAAATAGCTAACTTTCGCATCGTTGTCTTGTCTTCGTATGACTGATGCTGTGCCGGTTGTGCCCAGCGCAAGAATACTGGTAAGGACTTTGGTAGCGAACATCTTCTTAGATTATGTGATGATTCTAATCTGAAGAAAGAACTTGGGACTCGTGTGAGTCTATATACTGAACACTTGCTCGACAGAGTAGCATATTCTGCCGGGTGAATCTGTTCGCTGCATCTCAGAATGCTCATGCATGCTGCTGTGATCTTCATGGTATTATCGTCAGTATTCGTATCCTTAGGTTCAGGGCCTCGTGTGTCTTGCGTCTCGTGTCACTGCAGCAGTCACAATGCGACATCGATGTCATGCAAGATATAAAGTTACCACATCACTATACCTTTGTACAGTACCTGTAAAAAAGTTGTCTTGAATAACCGAAAATTCCATCCTTGTTTGTAGATCTCCGCTGGATGTGGAAAGCCTCGGTCGTGGGGATACGAGTTTTGGTGTGGGGAGAATATGGGGTCGAGATATTTGGGGATAGTCCTGAATGCACCATGTCTGCGTTGGATCGTATACCAGGGCAGATACCTGAATACGAACCTGGTGGGGCTCGGTGTCGTCAAGCGTGCTTTTTAATTCACGTTGGCATTGATGCAAGACGATGAACCTTCCGATGCCGGGGAAACTTTGTACTGTAAGTGAGTGTGCAAAGGATCATTTCCGCCATGGCCAAGATCGATACAAAAGTCTGAATTACTATTCTCCGGCACATACTGCCATCTGGCAACGGTCCCTATAATCTACACGGATAATTGCAAGACGTTTCGGTGGTATACGGGGTTACACTGCTTACAATTCATCTCGATATCCACATTGATATTGTCTCCAGAATGAAATCCGGGTCTCCATTGGTCACTGTAGTGGCATGATCGTGTCTGTCCTCCAATATCCAAGATTCTATGCATATTCTCTCCACTTGCCATGTCCCGTCAATAGCCTGAATACCTCTATAACTGTATAAAGCTTTGATTGTCCTTTAACAATACAACATGGCAACATACCATTACATGTGTTCACATCTTGGCAATAAACGACAAAGAGTGAATGATTTGTATCATGATGGTCAGTTGTATTCTCAATCTACCTTACTTGGATTCTTGGTGATCAAGTTGTCCACACATGTGCTATTAAGTAGCGGCTCCGTCGCCCAAAGTGATCAGAGCTTTGGTTGTGGTTTAATGACATCCTCGACTGAAGTTAGGATCTTGTTCACGCTGCTGTCAAGACGTGCCTGTGTTGTCTTATACAGTCTTGGAATGCCGGTCTCCCCGAAGGAAGTATCATTCACAAGCATTGCGGCCACCCCCTTGGCAGACAAGAAGATCTCTGGCATTCCGTGGCCAGTGAAGCCAGCTAGAATGAATTGACCCGATTTTCCTGGTACTTTGCCTATATGTGGTAGCGAGTCGGACGAATATCCCATGACTATGCTTATGCGTTAGCATGGACTCGTGTTACTTTGAGTGTACAAGGAGAAAACTTACTTCCCGTCCAGACTTGGTTGGTCTTTGCTCCACTGTTCTCCCATCCTCTGAAGTTCCTCTGCATGTAGCCATCGAAGTACGACTTTGCAGATTCGATGACTTTACTGTCATCTGCGTTATTGTACCAGGAGTCTAGGTTCTCCAGGTACGCAGTCCGCGCGCCACCGACTACAATACTACCGTCTGCTCTGGGAATGAGATAGTCGTACATGACAGGGCCCCACCTTAGCGTATACGTAAATGAAAGTAACGGAGCCGGATCAGGCACAACGATTCTGCTGCAGATTCCTCGCACTGGGACAATTTTGTTTTTGTACTGTGGTAGAATCGACGAAGTATAGGCGTTGGTGGCGAAGACGATGTTTTTCGCCCTCACTGTGCCTCGGGGTGTTTGAACTACCCAACGACCACTTTCATCTTGCTGTTCTGAAACAGCGCTTACTGGAGTGTGAGTCTGCAGGTTCACTCCTCGGGCTAGAACGCGTGCAAGGATCCCCGTTATCAACTTGTATGGCCAGAGATGACCAGCTGGATAGCTGAAGCAACCCTTTGCCCCTTTGACTCCGGATAACTGCTATAGTGTTAGCACGCCCATGATGCCTGTTGGTTGCGCCAACTTACGCCCTCGGCTGTAGATTCCGATGCATAGAACACATTCTTGGTAGCTTCCACACCAGCATGGAGCAGCTTTTCGTATCCAGCCTTCAATCTTTCGCGATGTGCACTACTCAACTGTACGTCGATAGCTCTAGTAACGACAAAGTCACAGTCAATCTCCTCTTTCTCAATGAAAGCTTTCAGCGCCGGCACATGGCTGGCCTCGAAATTTGCCACCTCAGCAGCCGCTTCGTAGCCATACTCTGCCGCGATAGAGGCGACATGGTTGTAAGGATCCGGTTTCAGATGGCCTCCATTTCTTCCAGTTGCCCCGGAGCATGCTTGTCGTGCTTCCAAGATCAAGACCGACGGTGGCGTCTGGTTTGTACTCTGGTCTAGAATGTGGAAAGCGGTCGAAGCTCCCGCATAGCCGGCACCAATAATCACCACATCAATCTCCGCAGGTAGATCCGGTGTTGAACGATAGTCATCTAGAGCATGCGGATTGCCCCGCCAGAACGACACCATACCATCTGGATGCGGCGAAGAAGTAGACACCATTGTGACGGATAACTATGCTAATTATTGGGCAGGTGTGACCTACGTAATTATACGTTCTTCGCGTTTTCAAAATGCTGTCATATATATGGAATCATTTGCTCTTGCACCTGCTACACTTAGCCGATTCACGTGTGGTTGGACGTTACCCAGACCTATCAGGCTGTCTTTGAAGATAGGCCGCCACCCGGCCCGGTGGCTCACATCTCGTACCCCACCTTGTCCGCATAAAGTGTCAACCATCATCCCTGAGGGCGAGATACAAGTGTTGCTAGATATCCACATCAAAACGAAGATATAGATAGGTGCATCTCGATATAGGTTCGTGAACGTGATCTGTAGTACTGATCGCTACCTATCCTTGCTGCTTAAGAACGTACTGTGACGATCTTGCTTGATGCGACAACTACCTTAGGACAAGAATAAGTTGTTGACCTACGGTGTGCACTCTTCGTAGGCCCTATATTTTAAATTCCTGGGGTGAACCACAAAACAGCTTCTAAGTCTGATAGCCATGATAGACAAAGTGAGTTTGGTTTATTTCAGAATTATATGAACGACCCTACTACCTAGTGCCTTGATAAATGCCTTATCATATTCTCAATGCCAAGAGCGGGGTTTATCATGAAGTCGAGCTTGCCGCCACAACCTTATCGGCCATCTCGGGCAACGTAACTCCAGTCACATCCATTTCTCCAAACAAATTTGTCAAGGGTTCTTGCTCCCAGATGGTACAGTATGCCGATTTGAAGCTGAGATCTGTCAGTAAGTCCATTTCTTGTGCTCACGGCATTGAAGGTAGGTCGTGGCGACTCACCCGACTCTTGAGGCAGCCGATACATCCCATTGATGGCCAGCAGCGAACCAAACCTGATCGCTGCTTTGCTTGAGTTTGTTGAATAATGGGACATACGCGTCCAATGTTGGTTTTCCCACTCCTTCTGTGTCACAAGACAACAAGTTCTCGGAAGGTAGTTCGATTCCAGCTTGTGCAAAGTACCCAGACACCCTCTTGATGTCTGCGGCAGTGAAAGCCCACACTGTGAAGCCACCATCTCTCAATTTCTGCACGCATTCAGCAGCCCCGGGTCTCATCTCAAGCTGTTGATACTCGGTCATGATGAACGCAAGATCGTCAGCAGTGGCGAACTCTCGAGGCTTGCTGATACCGGCCATCCAGAGCATTCGATACCAGATAGCTTCAAAGACCTCTGCAAACGGCTTATAGACACCCGAAAGACTGAGATATGTGTATTCTCTCTCGGCAACCTCAATCCATGTGTAGCCAAGCAAGCTCGGCTTGATACATTCTGCTCGCAGTCGATCGCCGAGTCGCGTATCGATAGCATTGAACAATCTGTCGTAGCTGACAAGGGTGCCAACAATATCGAAAACAACGTGCTTTTGTGTTGGGGACATATTGCAATCTTGTAAAAATATATTGATAAAATCTGACTATCAGGATTGGAAGATAGCTGCAACTTTCACAAGACACAGTTATATCTATACTAAATGTCTCCCTAAAGTACCCCATCATTGCAAGGTATCGAAGTAGGCCTCGAGCTATCATAAGGTAGGTCCTGCCCTATCACCAAGCTAGCCCGGGCCGGTGAGCCGCGCCTTAGATGCCGGCCATTCTTTTAGCATTGACACCAGGAACCCATTACTATCAGAGCACCCGGGCCGGTGCATCTTTTCCCAATACTGGCCAGGATGATTATGCTGCGTTATACAGTACATGCATTCATAGCCAAGTGGAAGTTACTGATAGCACTGATAGTGTGCTGCCATTATGATTGATCAGAGCCAGCATTTAGAGGCGCTGTTCAGCACCTTCCTGTCTCTTGATCTCAGTCCTCCATCTTCGTCAATTTTCCCAGCTCAAGATCATCACAAGGAAAGGAAGTACAACGCAGGATGGATTCGAAATATGCCTTCGACAGCACCACAAAGAGTCAACCAGAAGAAGTAGTAGACTGCGAGAATGGTACCACAGCTGATCTTTCCAACCTGGTGGATCAGGCTGGATATCATAGGGCTCTGGGAAAACGCCAGATCATGTATATGACATTCGGCGCTGGGTGAGTGTTACCAGAGATGCGTGAGTCGCCAACCACGATACTTACTTGCATCTCCAGTATCGGTACAGGGCTCTGGGTGGGAACCGGAACAGCACTGAAATATGGTATACATCAGGTTCATCACGTTAATGTAGCCTTTCACTGACTTGTTGTATAGCGGGACCAGGGTATGGTTGTCTTAGCAAGAGCAGTCCTTGCATTGAGCCGTTCTGACCCTTGATGTAGTGGCATTGCTGTTGCATACAGTATCGTTGCGTACGTATGATTTATATGCTACTCAACGCGATACTGACTCCAGTAGGATCATCGTTTACGTCCAGTACATGTCTATCGGTGAGATGACCGCATATAAACCAGTCCACGGAGGATTTATCCGCCAATGTGCGGAGTACGTCGATCCTGCTTTTGGATTCGCTGAGGGAGTCAACTTCTGGTTTGCTGTACGATCCCCAAAGTTGTCTTGATTGGATAGGGACAGGTGCTGACTACGATATAGTGGACGATGATTATCCCAGCTGAAATCACAGCCGCTATATCGGTCCTCAAGTTCTGGCCAGAAACCGAGGTCGTTCCCATGGCAGCTTATATCACCATTTTCTTGTTCGTTCTCGTCGTTGCCAATCTCTTCCCCGTCAGAATATACGGGCATATTGAGCTGTGGCTATCCTTTATCAAATGCTTAGCCATTATTCTTGTCATATTCTTCATGTTCATCATGACCTCTGGTGGCATTCCTGCTACCCATGGCCCCATCGAGTTTACCTACTGGAAGTACCCAGGCGCCTTCAAGAATGGAATTAAGGGTATTGCGAAAGCATTTGTTCAGGCCGCGTTCAGTTTCGGCGGTGGTAAGTCAATATTCTTAGTTGTGAGTTGACTCTGGGCTAATATCTCAATCAGCCGAGCACATTGCCACCATCGCAGGAGAAGCCAAGGACCCAAGAAGAACGATCAAAAAGACGGTCAAGCCAGTCTTCTGGCGTATGCTTCTCTTCTTCGTTGTCAACATATGGCTTGTTGGCATGTGCGTACCTGCCAATGACCCGGATCTTATCAACAATTCTGGCACACTTGGTAGCCCTTTTGTTATCGCCATCAAAAGAGCCAATGTGATGGGGTTGGCTCATGCCATCAATGGCTTCATTTTCCTCACTGTGATAAGCTGTGGCATCACAAGTGTTTATGTCGCCAGTCGCAGTCTGACTGCTCTTTCTGACATCAAGTTGATCCATCCGATATTTGGCCGCAAAGACAAAGCAGGTAGACCTTGGGTTGCACTCACGATAAGCGCTTCTATTGGAGGCGGACTCTGCTATCTCAACTGTGACTCAACTGGTACGGAGGTGTACGGTTGGTTCACAGCATTGGTGAGTTTACCTACCGATAAGGTACACGCGACATTACTGACACCAAGTAGACTGCTATTGCAGGGCTCTGTCAATGGACGACCATTTACATCTCCCACATACGATTCCGTCAGGGTCTCAAGGCCCAGGGAGTGTTACACAAAACCCTGCCGTTCATCTCGCATGGTGCACCATACCTTCAATACCTGGGATTAGTGATTCTGTTATTCATCTTCGGCTGCGAGTTTTACCTCTCCGTGTGGCCGCTAGGAGGAAAGCCCTCCGCCACGAGCTTTTTCTCCTCTTACCTAGCGGTGCCCCTATTTATTGTGGACTATATTGGTTACAAGGTGAGCTCATCATTGTACGATGATATTGGTATGACCATATACTGACTGTTGCTCTCTTAGCTATGGTACCGCACCAAGATCGTCAAGCCTTCCGAGATGAATTTCAAGGATGCACTTGTCTTCGACGAGGAAGACCGCATACGGGCAGAGATCGAGAAGGCCGAGAAAGAGAACGGGGAGCCTGCAGGCAAAGCCGATGTCTGGGCCAAGGTCAAGGACATCGTCATTGGCTAAAGCCAAGTCACCACGTTACGGGAATTTGGACTATGGAATGACATGATGATTAAATTACGTCTAGAGGCATTTCGCGTTTCTGTAGTATTTCTGCGGCTGTGAGTGATACATCGCATCCATTCTTTATTATATGTCATTTGTGATCTTTGGGAGCACTTATGGTAGACAAATCTGAATCTACCACTTGTGCAGACAACAGTCAGAGCACCAGATAACGAAACCTAGCATTTCCGAAAGTCAAGAGATATGCCAATACGTAAAGATACCTGTGCAAGAACAGCCTTATCGGGCACTGATGGTTGAGTGATGAAGACCAGGTATACTGTACCCTGATGCATACGTTTGCACAACAGATATGCAGACGAGGCCTATCGCGATAGGCGAACCCCACACTCTCCCCCACCATAAGACTTCGAGCTCTGCTCCCCCTTAATGCATAGATGACCTTGACGTATCTTACTACTTTAAATAAGAAGCGATGGAAGAAGTCAAGTGTTCGTCGATGGAATCGGGTAAATCCCTTGGAGACACCAGCAGCGATCAACAGCTCAGACGTCGAAAACGATCGCGAGCAAGAGTACCAGAATCGGACCGCCAGAGGGCCACCCGCGCGTAAGGGTTTGCATCCTCACCTCGAGGGTATGACTAACAGCGGAAAGGTGTGATAATTGTCGTGCCGTCAAAGAAAGATGTCGTGGTGGTTCACCATGTCAGAGATGTTCTCGCCTGCAACGGAGCTGCACTTATAGTGCCGCATCGAGCCTCTCAACGTCTAAAGACCGAGGTATCGGGAACGGGTAAGATATCCGATTTTATGGCTCGACGCTCATCATTATTGAGATTAGCGATTAGTGAATCTAGATCTTCCCCACGAAATAATGTCGTGGATATCAGGTCCTCATACATGGAGCATATCATCTCTCATTTCCTTGGCCGTGTGCCAATGGATGTACCTAGCCTACGGCGCATCTCGGAGAAGCTAGAAGATCCTAGAGAAACTGTAGGTCAAGACCCGATCGACAATCTTGATATCTCGGAGGAGAGATTCACAGTCAAAAAGCTGTCTAGCAGTACCGCACGTGGGTGGTTTCGAGCCAAAGGTATCGTGATCATGGTGCCAAAGCTAATAGTACGTTAGACTACTCTGGAGAGTTCTCACACTGGAACTTTTCTCAACGAGTGCAGCAAAGAATTGACCAGCGATCTACTTGCGATGATGCTGAGATGCCTATGAAGCCTCGTCTTGAATTGAAAAGGGCACTTACAAGTCGTGGCTATTGGAGAGCTTCCCAATTGCACCTGCCGGGTCCAACAGCCCAGAATGCGCTTGCCTGCTTGCCACCCCGACCGATCGCTGAATTCCTCATTCGGATTTTCTTACGTGTCGGACAAAGCAACCACTTCTTCGCTCAGGAAGAGTGGTTGTTCAGGAAGATGCACGACTTCTATGACAAGACTTTTGTAGTATCTAAAGATGACACACCCACGCTCTGTACTTTCCTGATGGTTCTGGCGATTGGCACACAATTCGCACATCTCGACCAAGCCACTCCTAAAGATTCAGGAATGACAAAACAACAAGACCGCACGGCTGAGGAATCGCCCCAGGGGGGCATAGGTGTATGCTTTTACCATGAAGCATGTAAACTCATCCCTGATATTACAATAATTGCCTCTGTGGAGAGTGCTCAAGCATTTCTCTTACTCGCCGCATACACATTACCTCTTGATGCGCAAGGTCTTGGGTACACCTATCTCGGGCTCTCTGTCAAGATGTGTGTGCAGAACGGTATGCACAGGAAGCTATCAGGATCTGATCTGGATGCGAAGTCCACGGAGTTGCAAAGACGACTGTGGTGGTCAGCCTATGCATTAGACAAGTAAGTGATCCATCGCGCTTTTGAGACATACAAAAATATCTGACTTCAATATAGACGTATCAGCATCTTGCATGGGCGACCTGCAACTGTGCTTCAAAGTGATGTAGACGCAGAGTTTCCTGTCGACGTTCCAGAATTCCAGACATGCTTCGGCCCGAATAAGTATCAAAATTTGTCAGCAATAATACAGCTGACCAATTATCTGGAGGATATCTCTCATGCCATGTAAGTCAGACGTCTTCAAACGCCTTCCTATGAGCACAGCACCATCTCACAGTCTCACAGAAACTTGTTACGGCGGTGTCCTAAAACACTCCAGTCTGAGTATATCTCGAGGTTACTCGGACTGAAGGAAAAGATGGGACGCTGGTGGCAGAGCCTTCCAGAGGAAGTCGTTTACAACAAATTCACCCCCACGCACCCTCTCTTTCGACCTAACGTTCATCTTATGATGAGTTACCACCTGAATCAGATTTATATGGGTCGACCTTTCTTGTTCCACAGACAACGTACCATTGCTTGCAATTCGATGCAAGCTGCTCGAACGTCTCGTCCTTGGGTATCGCTAGCCGAAGATTGTGTGAACGGTGCTCTCGCTATCGTAAAGCTTTGTGAATCGTTGCGCGGTAGCGTTGGACTAGCAGGGTCTTCGTACACCGAATTCAGCTCCTGTCGAGCTGCTCTGCTAGCAATTATCGCTGAGGCGCTCAATGAACAATCTTGCGAACTCCAAGATACTCTGACGAACGGAATGGATATGATAAAAGAGATGATGGTGGGCAATGACAGTGCGAAAGCCGAGGTAGCCGTGCTAGAGGCTTTAGCGATCGCTGCAAAACCCCTAAACAGCGCTGAGGGTACTACACCGGGCGATCACATGGATCAGGTGATCGAGCCCAATTACAGCTCCTTCAGAACTTGGGCAACATCATTAAAGAAATCTGCTTCAGAGGGGCCTACCCAGAAAGCAGGAAGTGAGACAGATTCTGGATTGCCGACGGTAGATCCCACGTTGAGTCTCATGGATCTCGGGTTGAACGAGATATTGTCCTCTTCACCAATTGAATTCGGAGGCCTTGACATGTTCCCATCTCTATGGTAACACTAGCTATAATACCGAGAGATGAAGTGGCCACGATGCGACGCTCGTCGCGATGAGCCAGCGGTCGACGCTGCACGACCACAATCGAACCGCAGGCGGCTCGTTCTTCGGATGTCTGATGATACTGAACTATCCGGATGTTCTTTCTAGCTTAATCTTGATCGAGACCAAATTTAAATACTGAGAGCTCGTACAAGAAGAGACACATTGCTTCTGTCCGACGTTACAACCAATGACCAAAAAAGTTACATTGCAGATAAGTTGTGATTTTGCGAGATACCCCAATCCAAGACAGTTATATGAGCTTATAGGAGCATTTCGATGAGAAGGCTTCAACCATGAAAGCGGTTGAGGGCTAGCCAGGCTGCATGATTCAAACGAGGACACCTATTTTGCCTACATTGGGCGTTGGTTGTTTTGGAGTTTGCGTGTTTCATTCTTCGAAAAGTGGAAGATGTAGACTCGCATGTAAATAATGCCTACCTGTTTGCAAAATAATTGCTTCACGTTTCTAATTCGCCATGCCTTATCACGCTGTGGGTACGTCTGTCAACATCCGTGAAGTGGTGGCATACATGATAAATTTGGATGCCCACCATTGTCGTCGAGAGTGGGGGCGTGTCCTCCACGGTAGGAGACCTGTCGATCGACAGTCGGGTGGCTGTGTGGCGTGCTTAGTAGTGGGGAAGCTTGGTCTAGTGCAACTTGGCGAAGTATCCGATATGCTGTTCTCTCTCTTTGAACCTTCGTTCTAGAAGAAATGATAATCACTAATCGAGTGACATGTGCAAGATTCGCTAAGTCTACTGAGTTTGACGGTCTTTCAATACCACTTGCCTCACTTCAAGAAAACTCGAAAACGATGAGGTTTCTACAAAACAAGTTCCACATTTCTGCCTTGGTCGATTGTATGTGAACACGGCTTCCAGCTATGTTGAGATGAGATGTGTGGTTTCGATCAGGATAGGTTGATTGAGCCAAGTCATGTTGCTGTCACTGCACCTTTGTTTAAATTGTGTTCCACTCTGCCCTCATGCAGTGTATACGTAGGTGTTTTGTTCTGGCAAGTGATGGACTAAAGGTTCGATCTCGGCATGCGATGGGGATGAACTAGACTTAACAGGTGATTCTCAGGTCCCCTGGTCATCACTAAAAGAAGTATTGTCTACACCAAATGTTATCGTGGCTGAATAGATTCTTGCCTATCACGGTGGCGGGACATCTTATCCGGATGCCCCCAATCATCCCCACTCTTGGCGTGATTCCGTCCGAATTCCATAGGATATAGTCTCAAGACATGAGAACTAATGCCCAGTGTCAATCAATTAATTATCGACTTGTCTGACTGTCAGCGACTTGATAGCTACTTCAGGGCATACTGTAGAGGCCTGGCTAGACGCGAGATATCAAATATACAAGTTGAACTTCTCGCCTGCCATTATATCGATCCCTCAGTCGCAAAGAAAATCAACGATCAATCATGTGGCGATTATTCTCCCGTGGCTCGCAAGAAGAGCAGGCTAAGGAGGAGGCACCCCGAAGTCTGCCTGCGTCATGGTACCGCTCACCTGAGATGTATCAACTCGAACGCCGTGCCATCTTCTCTAAGAATTGGCTAATTCTCACACACTCTCTGAGATTCCGTCAGGCGGGTGATTACATGTCGTTCTCCCAGGCAAACATATCTTTCTTTTTGGTCCGAGATCGCGATGGCAAGATCAATGGATTCCACAATGTGTGTCGCCACCGCGCCTACCCTGTTGTCCAAGCACAATCTGGCAATTCCAGCATTCTCAGCTGCAAGTACCACGGCTGGTCATATGGCCTCAAAGGCAATTTGTCCAAAGCTCCAAGATTCGAAACAGTTAAGGATTTCGACAAGAGCCAACAGAGTCTACTTCCCATCCATGTTCATGTCGATAAGGCGGGCTTCATCTGGGTGAACCTGCAAGCCGGCGAGCCAGAAATCAAATGGGAGGACAGATTTCGAGGGGTTGATGAACAACCAAATTTTGCACAATTCGATATAGGCGAAGAATTCACCTTCGATCACTACTGGGAGATGGACGTGAATGCGAATTGGAAAGCATTGATCGACAATTACAATGAATGCTACCATTGCGCTACGTCACATCCTCTCATTGCTGGAGTTTCCGATCTCACCAAATACCGAGTCGAGCCAAAGGACGGACACATGCAAC
Source organism: Neodothiora populina (assembly GCF_041146345.1). Lineage (NCBI taxonomy): Eukaryota > Fungi > Ascomycota > Dothideomycetes > Dothideales > Dothioraceae > Neodothiora > Neodothiora populina. The sequence goes on from NW_027191417.1 coordinate 1,921,251, forward strand.
ATCATATCTTCAACAAAAATGCGACAGATGCCCAATTTCGTCGTGCTATCACATTCTTCTACCCGACAACGTCGGTGACCATCACGTAAGTTTGTACTCGATGTCATACGGCTTGCAGAAGGATGGGGATTGACTCTCTCGACAGCGACAATTTTTTCTATATTCAAAGGATGCTACCTGTCACTGCAACGACAAGTAAAATCGAATATGAGGTCTATCGCCACAAAAATGCCACTGATGAGGAATTTGCAAATATCAATGCATTCTACAAGCAGGTCTTGGAGGAAGACAAGGATCTTTGCACAGCCGCGCAAGAGAACCTCAACTCTGGTGTCTTCGTCAATGGCGAGCTCCACCCAGATAAAGAATCGGTAAATCGCTCTATGCTGCGATGTCCTGTGCTCTCACTGATTTTAGCAATAGGGACCTATATATTTCCAGAACTCTGTGAGATCTGCGGTGATGGAACATCGGAAGATGGAAGAACAGTTGGGCGGTCAACAGATCTGGCCGGCGTTACCAAAACCGGCAAACGGCGACACGTCAAAGACGAGCGAGGAGGAAATGTTCTGCTCCAAGCTCGAGGCGTCGAGCTGTATGAGCAAGCCGGAGCTGGCATGGTAAACCTTTTGCATCTATCGGGGTCTTGTCTCCAACAGGACATCATTACACAAGATTGGAAAAATGATCAGCTTGTGTCCAGCATTTACTTAGCATATGATGGGTGAGAATGTAAGCTTCACGAAGCGGCATGATATCTGTTAGAAATTACATAGTGCACATGTATCTAAAAGCACTTCTACAGTGATGATGGAGTCTACGGAGCGATGAATGCATGTATGTGGTCAAAGTCACCCAGTCTTACAGAACTTCGATTGGGTAAAACTACTGAAAGGCCCGCAAGTAGATTTGGATACTGTCATAAGTCTAACCCCTGACCTAAAGAGGCTTCATACTCGAGAAACAGTACCGCGCGATCTTCCACTTATCATCGACCTTTTGGCAAATGAAGATTTCCTGGTTGTGATGCTTTTCCTGGGTATCTTTCTTGAGCCAGAATTTAGTTCCCTCTGCTGTCGTCCTGGCAAAAGCCCAGGATTCATCCATGATGACGATCTCGTCGATAGTGAAATCGATCTCCAGCTTGATGGTTGAGAAGATTCGCTCATAAGATGACTTCAGAGCTTCTTGGCCGACTGCCGGCTGGTAGTTTGGAGCCATGAGGACACCATCAGTGGTATAAAGAGAGAGGACTTCTCGAATCGAACGAGATGCTAGTACACTGCCATAAGAGTGCAGAAGCTCTGTGATTTGCGATTGGTCGGACACTGGACAAGTCAACATATGTATAAGCCAAGGATAATCCGTAGACTATATCGAACAAAACGTACTTTTGGATGAAAGTATCGAGTACAATGAATTGAAGAGTATGTAGCTGGTCAAATATGGTATGCTTGTATATGAAGACCACGATTGTGAGGCACGACTCGAATGTTAGTGCTTAGTCCCAAAGTTGACAAGCAACTCATTAAATGTGAGGATCCATTTCTACCACCGCACATTGGTTTCTTAGCATCGTTAGTTCCACCCACTGTCAGTAGCATGAAACCACAGTCATTGCCCATTCTTGTCGGGAAGCTTGTTGGTTGAATGTCTCCCACGTAACCTCACCCTGGTTCGGCGATTGTGCGTAAAGCCGAGCAGCCCATCGTGTAGGAGCCCCCATTTTTGATAAGCCGCACCATAATTGCGGCCACATCGTGGATAGGAAACTGTCTGATGCCATCTCAATCGTATGAACTGTATGTGCGGCCGTCTACTGCAACCTGGGAGTCGTGATTTCCAGTAAAATACAGGGACAAGGTTATAGTCATGTAGCTCTACTACTTCTTCCCCGACGTATCTCCTTGTACCATAGTAGCCGTGTCAATCAATAACGATTTGCAAAGATGGTGTTTAAACATTGCAGCAGGTCTCTTCATTGACATGTATCCCATCTCAAGATGTTGACCGCCGAAGAAGCATTGTAGGAGCCGAGCTCCAAGAGTGGGACATGATCTCCCAACTGTGATCCAAACCGAGAAGACAACATGCAACAAATAATTAATAATTCTTATACTTCATTGTTACAGGCACTCCCTCAAGGTAATTCACGTCGAAAACATACAGCCTCAAGTCACACCATAACAACATGTCTGCTGTAGGGCTTACCACCTATATATACAATTGACAAGCGACTAACGCCACGCAGTTTTCATTGAAGGGAAGAACGGCGCTCGTCACAGGTGGCGCTCGTGGATGTGGCCTTGCATTCGCGGAGGCACTTGCCGAAGCAGGTGCAGATGTAGCAATCTTCGATGTTATAAACCCGGATGCAGCCTTCGGTGAATTCTCAAAGAAATACGGAGTTAAAACCGCGCATTATCACGTAGATGTCAGCTCGCCTGAGAGTCTAGAAACCGGTTTCGCCCGGTTCAAAGAGGAGTTCGGCGGCGCTCTCGACATTTGCGTACCATGTGCTGGTGTGAACAAAGACGTGGGCATCCTTGACACAACGCCGCAGGATTTCGACAGGCTTGCAAACATCAATTTTAAAGGAGTTTACTTCACTACCCAGATGGCGGCCAAGATGATGATTGCAAACAAAACGAAAAAAGGCTCCATTATCGTAGTGGCATCGATTGCATCATACAGGGCTATCCGTGGGCAATGCTCATCCGCGTACTGTGCTACCAAGGGTGCCGTGAAGGCCATGGTGCCTCCGGTAGCGGTCGAACTGGCACCGTATGGGATCAGAGTCAATTCTGTCTCTCCTGGTTACATCCGGACCGAAATGACGGCAGCCTTCCCCCACATCTTCGAACCCTGGAGGAAGGAGATTATGAGTGACCGGGTAGGTGTACCGGAAGATCTGCGAGGAGCATGCGTATTTCTAGCGAGTGACGCTAGCAGCTATATCACTAGTCAAGATATAGTCATCGATGGGTACGTCGCATGAGATGATGTTGGTGCCATGGAAGCTAACTATTTCCAGGGGCGTTCTACAATGGTAATAAGAGGATACTTGGGATCGATATAGTGATCGCTGTGCACATAGTGATATTTTCGGGACTGAGATCACAGGAAAATCAATGGAATGAACACGTTTTTTATGCGCTAGACACAATCCTGTAGTAGGAATCTCGATGGCTATGCAACACGTAGATAGTAACGACCGAGCTTCCTAGCAGGATTGTGCTCCTTTAAATGTCCCCGATGACCTCCTGGTGTACAGCACTCCGTAAACGGCTGCATAGCATGTTTGAACCGTACTAAATTGGCGGGCTGACGGGACATGAAAGAACTCATTGGGCGGGATGATCGTATCCACAGCTATTATGAACTAGAATGTGTCGCTTCTGATCAGTGAACATGTGTAGCAAATTGATCGACCAAAAGTGGGGGGGGGGGTGGTCCTATCTGGGTTTGAGAGTCCAGGATGTAAGCAGTTGAAGCCCAAGTATGAGAGAAGTACAATCTAGGTCGAAACCAGTAATCTAGAGAATCCTGTACTACATATTCGTGTCATTCATCCACGAAAAGGACTGTAGAGTCAGCTATTCGAGGAAGTCAAGTTTATTTTCCGCCTCGTCGACGATAATTGTGCAATATGGAAGAAACCGGTGATCCTATAACAGTTGCCGAGATACAAGGAATCGCTAAACATAAGCTACCAAGCAATGTTTACAACTATTATGCGTGCGGCGCCGACGAAGAGAAAGCGCTGGCACGGAACCAAGCCATGTTCGACAGGTATGGCTATAGGATGGCTATAGGAACTTGCAGATGTGCCAATACTGAGGGATATAGGTTGCTCATCCGACCTCGAGTAATGATGGATGTATCACATATTGATACCTCAGTATCAGTGTTTGGCAGACATTATCCTTGTCCTATCGCCTTCGCTCCAAGCGCCATGCAGAAGCTTGCTGGTCCGGCGGGGGAGACAGATGTTGCCGTAGCTGCTGCAAACTTGAATCTAAACATGACGCTCTCATCTCAATCTACAACAAGCCTCGAAGACATAGCTCAGATCCGTTGTCGAAAACAAGAAGCCCCTGACCAGTGGTTCCAGCTCTATTTGACCAAGGATCCACAGCAAAGCATCTCACTCATCAAACGAGCTTCTGGTCAGTTCCTCTACTTAAATTGAAGAGATGACGCTGATATATGCTAGCAATGGGATACAAAGCACTCGTGCTCACGGTGGATACACCGATTCTAGGAAATCGGATCAACGAGCGTAAGACACCGCTGGTACTGCCAGAGGGGTTGAGCCTCGCGAATTTTCCCGAGAATGCTGATTCCGCGACTCCGCGGCGGCCAACATATGAGCGCTTGCTCCTTGACGCGCGTACCGCTGCCGAGGCGGAAGAGGTCATCAAGACGGCCGGTCCGATTCTCCATAGCCCGTGTTTGACATGGCATGAGTCGATCTCATGGTTGCGAAGTGTTACTGATATGAAGATTATTCTCAAAGGAATCATGACTGAGGAGGACGCAGAGCTAGCTATCAAATGGGGAGCTGATGCACTGATCGTATCCAACCATGGTGGTCGACAGCTTGATGGTATCCCATCAACGATCGAAGTTCTGCCTGCTATCGCTCAAGCTGTTCGTGGGCGAATCCCAGTCGTCTTCGATGGAGGCGTGCGACGAGGCAGTGATGTTTTCAAGGCCGTGGCGCTGGGAGCAGACCTCGTCCTTATCGGCCGCCCAGTCCTATGGGGTCTTGCTTACAACGGCAGCAAGGGAGTGGAGACTGTAGCGAATATCTTGGAGAGAGAATTATACAGAACTATGGTCTTGAGTGGTGTGACCAATATCCGAAACATAAGACAAAGCAGTCTGGCTGTCGCAAAGCGCGACGGATTCGGGGTCGCGCGACTTTGAGTTAGGATTTGGACAGAATCTGATGTCCCAACCAGTAGCGCGAGTAAGCGGTAGGTAGAGACCCTAGATAATCAAGACCAGTTTCCAAGATTGCATGGGTCATATCAAATCAGACATGTTAGAGTACAATAAATAGTTGACATATTTCTGCAGACACTGTCCAATTCCGGTTATGATATCCCTCTACTGCATACTCTCAAGAGTTGAATACTATCTAGGAAGGTATATCATATCCTGATATGATGACTCGAAAGTATGGTTTGATGTGAAGATCCATGAGTATATTGATCCCCCGAGGTTGTGATATACTATCAACGCGAGCAAAATCCGATTTCCTCCAAATTCCACGCGAGCGATACACAATGTGTCTACCTAAGAGCGTCATCGAGCCATCCGCTATCTCTCGTCATTGTTCTGCTGTTGTCTCGTACAGTTTTGCCCTGTCGCACAGATTCAAGCTCTAAAGTGCCGTGCGGCCGTGTGTTTCAAATGGTAAACCACAGGAGATCAGACCAACGACGATCCACAAACTTGCGCTTACATATATGGGAGCAACAGAGAAATCGGTGTATGTTCCAATCAAGCTTGCACACAATCCTCCGAGACGCAGAAGAGTGGCCGCGGTTCCTGTTCCAGTACCACGATGTGGCCCAGGGAAAGACTCTGGGGTAAAGGCGTACATGATAGCATACTCTGGAATGGAAAAGTTATTAGCATGTGATCTCAATCAATATGTGGCGTAGTGTACGAACCAAAGTTGGCGAACAGCCCTGTGATGCACGAGAACGCCAAATTGCCGGCGGGATTAGTCGCGCCAACATAGGCATAGAGAAAGATTCCGGTGACGATTGCAGAGCCACCCATCATCCATCTGCGCCCAGCCTTCGTATTCACTGCAAAAGCAGCTGTTATAGGCCCTACTACACCGACCACGGATGTGATACAGTAGTTACGGTACGTAAGGTACAGAGAGGAGTTCTCGGTGAACTTTTGGGCCAAGTATACAGGCAAGAAATTGAAATAGAGAGGGTATGCAATACCTGTGCAAGTCAGCAACACGAATGATAGTATGAGATGCACCTCTGCATACCGATGGTCAACCAGACGAGCCAGATAATTGTGGTATGACGTGCAAGTAGACGATTTGCAAACAAATTCTTGTAGTTGACTCCTTTGAACTCTTTGAGACTGTCCTTGATGATCTCACGCCTTGTCAATCCTGTAGCCGAGACATCTCCAGAAACATCATGACCTAGAGATCTGTCGACATCTTGTAGCATCTCGAGGGTCAAGGGCTCGGGTTTTCCATTTCGGCGGGCAACATAGTTGACTGACTCGACAGCTTCTGCGTCACGGCCCTTGGACAGAAGAAAGCGCGGCGACTCAGGCATCTTGAAGACAAACATGCGAATCAAAGCGAAAGTCAAGGTCAAAGCGCCGAGTGTGATCATGGTATAGCGCCTATGAGAACATTAGAATGATGCAAAAGTAGGCCATGAAGCTATCGCCTACCATCCCATGTTATCCTTTCGAGAACACGTTTCCGGAGTCGAGTCTGTTGGGCATGTGTAGTTGGCAAGGAACACCCAGGATATTAGGGAGACAATAACCTGACCTAGATTCCACCATGCCGAAAGAGCCGTTAGAAGGTACTGGTGGGAGCCGGGGACAAATTCCAAGAATATCATCGAGTCCACAGGCACATTTCCACCAGCTGCAGTACCAATTATGGCCCACATGACGCAGAAAGCGACGAAGTTACTCATCCCTGCCACGATACACGCAAAAACTCCACCAATGAATAGTGTAGCGTTGAATGCAGGCTTGCGTCCAATAAAGTCGCTTGATGTTCCCCAGAAGAAAGCTCCACAGATCAGACCAGCATAGTATGCGACGGAGCTGTAGCTAACTCTGCCAACACCGGCGAACTCGAGAACAACAGAAGGCTGGATAGATCCAATGCCTTGAGACCAGCTGTGCATGACTATGAGGATGACTGTGGGACAGTGTCACACGGACTGGGAGGTAACTCACAAATTGTCGGTGATCCAACCAAATCCACTCACGACGAACAATTCCCATTGATATCTTTGCAGACGATCAGCTCCAGAATGGTATCAAAGAAGCATACCAATTGACTTACCTTCCCATGCCAATCTCGTTCATGGCATTTCCGACCAATTCAGATTTGATGCGATATGACTCGGATATAGATGAACCATAGAACACTTTCGCTCCCTGATCTTGGCTTATATCGGTCATAACACCAAGTTCACACGTGGGAGGAGTCTCTATGCTCTCTTCATTGAGCTGGTGTTTCTTGGGATCTTGGAATGCCATCGTGCTGAGCCGTGGGATGATAGTAGGTCAATAACAAGCCAACGTTCCAGAGAAAGACTTGTGGTGAACGTCTTATAAGTAGGACAAGTAGGACTTGCGTGCGCCGGCACCTCCTTTGTGATGATATCACTCGTTATCAAATTATCGAGCCAAATAGAATGGAGCTGTACGACTCAGTCAGTCCGTATGTAGAATTCGATCCTGGAAAGGTGGGGGTGGTAACGCTCGGAGTAGTTAAGCTGAGAGGAATATCTGGGCGCCAGGAGATACCCAACAACCTTAGTACTTGGTACGAGATCCCATGACAAAGAATGCTGACCAGACACCACTCTTGCTTTCATACACAGTACATCTAGACTCTTGCTACGGTCCCAAAGTTAAGTGTTGTAGTTACGACTGAGCGCCAAAGGTCTACGGGAAAGAGCCCCACCTGTTCCTGCACCAAGACTACTAAATGGATGCATGATACTTTCTCAATAGTCGTTGATACACAACCCACGATCGCGAGTATCTGCCATTCATAGTCCGATATTGCTAGCCACATGCTCCTTGAAGCGACATCGTTGTAGCAAAGGGCCAGATGTGCTGATTACCACCCACAAATTGTCACCAATCCGAGTGGCAGTTACATCGCCACCCATAGTATCAAGTTATACAAGCGAAGTTCGCGCATGCATATCGTCTTTCACCGTAGAGGATGTCGTGTCCTCATCTACTTGAGAGTTATTCACGTCACCAGCGTGGTGAAGGTTTGGCAAAGTCGTGTGACAAGAAATGTATATCTCGTTAGATACCAATGTACGACTATCTTGGTAAGTGATGATTTCTTCCGCTCCCGTGTTTCACCACACGACGAGTATGACACGAAACCAGAACGCAAATTTGTATTGTCTCCCAGAGCTACTAACGATAACGATGCAACTCGTCTAGGCGGTTATTCCAACCTTCTTGAATGCCTCCGCAGCACCATAACTAGCCTTGTAACTTCCGCCAACGCAGTCCATGACAGTTATGGGAGGATACTTAGGGGCTTGATCATCTTTTTGGCAATTTGGTAAGCAGTCGATGGTGTAATCAGGATTGCCACTGTAGAAGAAAGGCACCGAATAGCGTTCTTTGCCTGACTTGTTGATCACGCGGTGCAGGTTAGAGATGTATTTGTCGTTCGCCCTGATGGTTTTGTTAGTGCTAATGACGCGCTGAGGACTTGACCGTCGGAGCTACTAACCATCGCATGAACATGTTGCCGAGATTCACTACATAAGCCCCTCTTGTTGGCACGACCTGTCTCATTTAGCTATGCGTTCTACACTGATGGACGCCGAGACTTACGTCGAGCCATTCGTCTGTCGTTTTTTCATAGACTTGTAGACCATCCACTTCACCTTGCATGAGAAGGGTAACAGAACCGAAGTCGGTGTGCGCTCCGATTCCCCGGGATAGCTTTTCATCTGAGTCCGCAGGCTGTGGAGGATAGTGCAGATATCTGAGAGTGGCGACCGCATCTGTACAGAAGCCCTTAAAGTAGTCCGCATCGAGATGAAGAGTCTGAGCAATGACAGCAAGAACGTCACGAGCTAAGGCGTGCATCTCGTGGTAGTACTCCATAGATGTCTTCTTGAAGTCGTCAACATTGGGCAAGGATTCAGGCCATTGATTGGGACCGCTATTGAGCTTCTTTTGCACGAAATAGGGATGATCCTTCGAGATTTCCTCTCCGATATAGTAGCCTTCCTTGAGATCTGGCGCAGTTCCCTGTTCGAGAATTTGCGAGCCCATACGCTCGTAACCTCTATTCCACGTGGTATTGTCTGTGTATATGTTAAGCCCTGGTTCCTTGATTACGACGAGAAGCTTACCCTTGTGGACTTTCTCCTTCTCCTCCTGAGGCATAGCGAAAAGGTCCTTCACCAGTTGAAGGACCTTATCTTGAAGCTCAAGGGGAACTCTGTGACCGACGATCTGGAAAAATCCGTTGTGCAAACAACATTTCCTGACCTCATTGATAAGTTTAGCTTTAGCTGCCTCATCGTTTCCATAGAACGCTGCCAGGATGTTAGCTTGGCGAGGGATGCGATTGCAATTGTATTAAAGCAACTACATACGAGAGAAATCGAGAATAGGTGGAGCAGGCATGATGTCAATGTTGGGATGTTACAAACTCGACTAATGTAAATAGAAGGGCAATTGATGTTCGACTATGAGACAGTAGAAGTAGTGTTTCGAGCAAAGGATTTTTTCATATATAGATGTTGCTATCGAGACAAAATAATTACACGGCTGGTTTATATGACGGGTTTCATACGAACAGCCTTGAGGTGGATGCAACCATTTCAACCCGAGCTTCGAAGAAAAATGGGGACTGGACTACGGATTTCTCAGGGAATTTATCAGTACGTGGGGTAGTATGCGGGCATTCATTATTTCCATATCGGCTTATCGACGCTCATTGGATGTCGCTGTCTCATTGTACTTTGTCAGAAGGTGTGATGTCCAGATGCTCGTCGAGGAAGGCAACCTCTACTGTCCTGCTTTGCGTGCGAGTTGTGAGTGCAGGCGATAAGAAGAGTGGGGGATGCACTCACAACATGTCGAAGTAAGCTCCCCAGAACAAGGGAGCCAAATCAGGCTCTTTAGCGCAATCCTGGCTACCTTATGCAGGTATTGAACGTCAACACGTTCGCCGATCGGCCCGAGCCACGTGGAGATTGTTGTTGCTGGGTCTCGAGCTAGATTCGGGGTTCAACACATTGAAGCGAGACTCAGCTAGGAATTGCAGAGAACTTGTGAAGGTCGATGGCAAGCATTCAGCAGATTTGTTGTACGGAGTCTCTGGCTTCGACATGTCGCGATTGGTCGAGGCACGTCTGTCCGAGAAGTAAAAGCCAAAGAAGCGCTTCTCGTGCCGGCTTTTCTTCCCAAATAGATTGGAGGCAACATGGAGTCGAATCGATTTCATCACTCTACACGAGTCACTGGGCATCTGCGTTACCCCATAGAACGAGCAACGTTCTGAAGTTTCCAACGAGGCGACTGGATGAGCCTTCGCGAACACAAGAATCACGACAACTGCAAGGCCTTCTTTCTTGGCCGCTTGCTGTGCAATGAGAATCGACAGCTCAACGACTCTCGTCAAAGCTCTGAATCAACAGTCATCTACCTGAGTGACGTCGGACGATAGCAGAAACGCAACTCTCGCTTATGACTGCTGGTGTACTTGCGAACAACTGAACCAGCTTTTGACGGTCCTTGTGCGCAGAACATCGAAACCCCAAACGCCAACCATTTCCACTACGCAAACATGCACATTGTCTCTTACAGCAGCAGCACGCCGCAATTGACGCGCGAGTGTGCCTTGATGCGCAGCGAGTAATGTAATGACGTACAGAACCCCGAGCTACTGTAGCTCTCGACGACTCGGCAGATCAATCAATACCTTAGTCACCCCACCCTTGGCTTGGAAGATAACGATAAGGACAGGCATACTCTGATTACTCCAACGAACCCCTGCCTACGTAGACACCTAATATGCCTTCGGTATACCAAATGCATAAGGAGCGCAGTCGTCGGACAGTGCATGTTAGCTGACAGCAACCACTGTGAGGATATGGAAGCCCCCCAATCCGATGTTTCAGGGACATACTTGCCTCACTGCAATTGTCACTCCGAAGCGCTGAACGATCGCAAGCGAAGCTCCGCACGGCGAAGCTCGCCAAGCGAGCGGGGAGCTTCGCGCGCGGCCCGGATGGATTCCCCACTTTATTCTTATCAACTCTACCCCTCAGTGGGGTTTTGTGTACTATGTAAACATTTTCTTTCGATTCTGATCAACAAGTTTGATTATCCTACATTGCAGAGTAAGATACTACAAGATACGTGGCTAAGCGATACATAACAAACCAAGGATCTTTGTCAGAGATTGATTTCGGACTTTAGCGACACCATGGGCAAGAAGAGAGTTCTCGTTGGATATGGTAGGTATCTACTCAAAGGTAGCGATGAGATGCACACACTGACTTGGTATAGGTGTGGACATCGATGCAGTAGCAGGCTGGTTAGGCAGCTACGGGGGTGAGGACTCGACAAGCGATATCAGCAGAGGTAAATCATGAATACCAGTCAAATCTTAGTGATCATTCGGAGCTCATGATCGGCTGGCAGGTATCTGGGCTGGCACCATTGGTACTCAACGTGTCCTACGACTGTTCGATAAATACAAAATCAAGGCCACCTGGTTCATTCCCGGCCATACTTTGGAATCTTTTCCCGAAGACTGTGCCGCAGTCAGAGATGCGGGTCACGAGATTGGACTCCATGGTTATAGTCACGAAAACCCTGCGGACATGACTTTTGAACAACAACGCGATGTACTGGACAAGACGTACAAGATGATCACCGAGTTTTGTGGAAAGCCTCCACGTGGGAGTGTGGCCCCGTGAGTAGCTATGATCCGGTACATATCTGCCATTGCCCGAAGCTGACTCCATAAGTTGGTGGGAAACAAGCAAAGAGGGAACAGAGTTGTTATTATCTTACGGAATCGAGTACGACCACTCTATGAGCCACGAAGATTGCCAGATGTATTGGCTTCGAACAGGCGATTCTTGGACCAAGATAGACTACACGAAGAAAGCCGAAGAATGGATGAAGCCTCTGGTGCAGGGTGAAACAACAGGCCTGGTAGAGATCCCTGGCAGGTAATAATTCGCCTACGGCTATTCATAACTTCATGGAAGATGCTGACTGATGGCAGTTGGTACATCGACGATTTGCCTCCAATGATGTTCATCAAGGGCAGTGCAAACAGTCACGGCTGGGTGAACCCAAGAGACGTCGAACAGATCTGGATGGATCATTTTGACTACTACTATCGTGAATTTGACGAGTTCATCTTCCCAATGACGATCCATCCCGGTATGATTTGCTAGAATCCATGGTCCATGTGATCAAATGCTAATGGATACCTTCAGATGTCAGTGGAAGACCTCACGTCGTACTTATGCACGAACGTATCATTGGTAACTGATCCTTCTTCCTTTCCTAATGTTACTATTTCGCTAACAGTCATCGTAGAGCACATCAACAAGCACGAAGGAGTGGAGTGGGTGACATTCGAGCAAATGTCAGATGAATTCAAGAGCAAGAACACACCACCCCCTGGTGCACTTATGCCCGCTACACGAGAAGAAGCACTGAAGAAGGCAAACATAAAATTGACCTGAGTATTTTGCGCTGATTCACAACGACCGAGCGACGTATACCACTCATCGAGCCGCCGACAACTTTGGTGTTCAGTGAACAATTACGTGGGCGGCTGACCACCGCTGTAGCGAAGAAAAGAAGAAGCTGTCACGGAGTTTCAGCCTTTGAAGAGAAAGCCACACGGGCAACCGCAACCGCCAGAGGGAATGATTATACACTATAGTGAATGAGTTATACGTCCAGCCTACAAGGTACGACATGGGCAGAATCTGTATATGATAGTCGGGTACTATAGAGGACACTGCTCATGATATCTACAAAGACCGAGCCCACAAACAAATGACGACGCGAATAGCCGTGCAAGCGATACTCGATAATTTATGCTAGGAGTCAGGTTAGTAAGTCCGATAGCCGCTAGATTCACCAAATTTTGGACTCTTGATCTTACCTCATATGATACTGTTCTGGCGGCGCCACATGTGATACGGTAGATGTTTGACTTCGATAATTGAGTAATCAAAGTTATACGCTCTAAGCAACAGTTCGCGACACACCAATGTTTAATTGTCCCACCGAGAGCACGAAACGATGTGTTAGGTCATATCTAGTAAGCTACATAATCTTCTCTGTCCCACGTCTCTTCTGCTTGTCTGTCCGGGATAGATCAAGTACTAAATTTTGTTTTGTTGGCAGGTGCGGCCTCTTTAGCCGCTCGCTTCACCTCTGCTTCGCCCATCTCATCGAAGATGTCAAAGCCCCAACGGGCTGGAAAATTGAACCTCTTGTGCCTCTCCAACCCGTTCAATTTATCAAAGACATCTGCTGAAAGCTCTTGCACCTTCAAGTTTGATGCGATTCTGTGTGGTGTAACACTCTTGGGAAGGACCACAGTGCCCCTCTGAACACCCCAGCTGCAGAGTAGAACGCCAGAGTCCATTCCAATTTCCTGGCCTAATGATTGAACTAAAGGATCATCAACCGTGCGGGGCTCTCCAGTCTGATTATTGCCGAGAGGCGAGTATGCTTCGAGTAAAATGCCCTTGTCTTGACAATATTGTAACAAGTCAGGCTGCTGTAAATATGGATGCGCCTCCACTTGGTTCACTGCAGGAACAATGTTGACCTTGCTTAACAGGTCTTCTAGACGCCGTATGTTGAAGTTTGAGACACCGATAGCCTTGACCTTTCCAGTGGTGAGCAGCTTTTCCATTGCCTTATAAGTCTCGGCTGGATCAATGTCCTCCAATTTGAAGAGACCGTCTTCGTCGATGGGGAACCATTTGTCACCCGCTGCTAAAGCGACCGGCCAATGCATCAGGTACAAGTCCAGATATGCGAGCCCCAAGTCCTTGAGTGAATCGTCCAAAGCTGCTTCTACATCCTCAGGTCGGTGCTTCGTGTTCCATAGCTTTCCGGTGACAAATATCTCCTCGCGGTTTACGCCGCATGCCTTGATACCACTGCCAACTTCGTTTTCGTTTTGGTATATCGCAGCACAGTCGAGATGGCGATAACCTTGCTTCAATGCCTCTTCTACAGCCTTCTCCACTTCATGAGGTGCAGCTTGCCACGTCCCGAAGCCGACCGCTGGTATCTTAGCCCCAGTGTTGAGTGGGAAACTTTCAGCCAGCATTGCGAGAGATTAAAACAGGTATGAGAACATTGACGACAGACACAAAGCCATTCTCTGTCATACCTACTTATAGACACCATGGACTTGCGTTGCCGCGGAATTGATATGCTGAAGAGTGCGGGGATAACTTTTCCCTTGCGCATGGGGACATGAGGGGTAGTTGCCCTACATCCGCATTGTTGGGCTTCGCCGCCTCGACTTCCGCCACGACTTCCGCCTCAGATTCCGCCTCAGATTCCGCCTCGACATTCGTCACCACCGGGGGTGCTACTGTAGCATCGCGGTCAATCAGTAATAATTTCTCACACCGCCGCAGCCAGACTTGCGAATACCGCCGCGTGGACATCCGCACCCGATGTCCATAACCCACTCGAGGGTACTTGATGCCGCTACTGACCGTGGCAATGTAGGTGACCGAAGCAGCCTCCCAGCTTCTTCACTACGGCGGATTGGTTCACTTGACTTAGACAGCTCAGCGACAGTGGAAACAAGGCACAAGCGACGTAGGGTTCAACGAGCGTGCGATCGATGTAAATCACGGAAGCGACGTTGTGATGGTGATGCACCCTGTTCATCATGTCGCATCCAGCGGGTGCAATGTCGGTTTGACTCCACTCATGGACATCAAAAGGCTGTCGCAGCGAACTTGGTGGATTCTGCGAACACAGAGACAATTTCCAGCATTTCTGCGCATAGTCAACATTCACATAACTCAGCAAATGGCCTTACCGACTGTCGGCAAGCAGTGGATGCCTATAACCTACCGTCTCGTGCTGCATCACCAACCGGCGAAGACATTACTTCCACTGGACAATACCAAGGGCCAACCTCACCATTTGCTGTAAGTTGATCTTGCAAGTTGATCTAAAATTCTCGAGCCATCCGATCACAGGTCGTAGCAATTCCAGAGGCGAATCACTCTTACCAACTTCGAAAGTCGATCTACAAAGCTGCCAACCCTGATGTTAGAATATCGCGTAATTTGACTGATCAATGCTAGTTCCTCCGCCGGGCATGGCGAAGATCTGGTGTCGCAGAGGCGGAGATACACGCACAGCAGGACCCGCACGATAGCTCTTCTGTGTTCGTCTTTGGCGATCGGAAATCTGTGACCACCCTCAGCCTCGATGTATTCGAGTTGCCCGACCGTAGAGTTGCTAAATGTTGGATTGCCCGCTATTTTGATTTCGCGGCTCCGACTTACCGGTTCCTACATCGGCCTACCTTTGACAGGTGGGTGGAGGTTTACTACGAACAACAGACGTCTGGCATTAGCAGGATACGGCCTATACGTCAGGCGTTGATACTCACGGTCTTCGCTATAGCTTGTCTTTCTGATGCTACTGATTATCACGAGTCGGACGGTGGCAGCAACTCGCCACTACAGGCCGGAGAGAGGTACTATCAAGCAGCACAGAATATGATCGTTGGGGAGCAGGGTAGAGCTAGGCTGGAGTCTGTCCAGGCGAGACTTGCTACTTCACTGTACCAGCTCAACACATCGCGACTAAATCAGGCTTGGTTCACGTTGGGTACCACATATCAGCTTGTCGTGGCTCTTGGTATACATCGAAAGCATACCTTCGATGCCGGTCGGGTTGACAACATCTTGAGAGAATGTCAGAAGAGATCTTTCTGGGTCGTGCATACCCTAGACACATACCTCAGTGTCATGCTTGGTCGACCGCCATATGTCAACGACTCATATGTAGACCAGAGGTACCCAGAACAGGTTGATGATAGAGACATTACCCCTACCTCATTCATCACACATGCTATATCCAGGGACTGTGTCTCAGCGGCACCTGTCATGCACGCTAAGCTGACTCGTATAGTCAAAGATGCACTCAAAGAGCAGACGTCCACTCACCATCGAGACCCGCAATACCGATTGGAAGCAGTACGCAAGTTGGATCTTGATTTAGATACATGGGATGAACAGACACCAACATTCTTATCTGGGTCCATTCATCCGTCAAGCCTCATTCCAATCTTCCGGCGGCAGTTGAACGTCCTCCAATTAGCTAAGGCTCACGCAGTTATGATTATTAATAGACCCCTTCTTTTGAGAACAGATGCATCGGCGAGTTCAGTCCAACCGTATGTCGAGAAATGTCTATCGGCGGCAAAATTTGTATTCGACACTGTTATGGATCTTGTAGCGGAGAGCGATCTATATCCTGCCTTGTGGAACACCCAAGTTCGTGGCCGGGCTCTATGTGAACGAATGAGCATATGCTAATGTGGTACTGTCCAGTATGTTACGTTCAATGCTCTATCTATAACCTATGTATGGATCATGCAACGCAAGCACGGTCGGCTTCTGAGCGTGCAGTTCAGTCACGACGAAACTACCCTCTTCAAGCTAGCTGAGACCGTACAAGCACATTTAGCAAATGTGACTCAGTACAATGCGCCCAGTCTTCGCTATGGAATTCTCCTCGAGGAACTACAACGGGAGGTACGATCTGCTTTGTTACTGCCAGACAACCCACAGTCCTCTGATGCACCGACATACGGCGCTCCCGTTGACAACGGAGCTGGGAGATTGATTGAATCTATTCTCCCCGAGAGTGATTATGGGTCTGACTTTCCGGCTCAGCTAGACCTCTGGCTCCAGCTGGATACGTTTTCTTTCTATAATGAACCAAGTTCATAATCCCTCCTATACATAATACTGACAAAATATATCTTACTTATGGTAATGGCAGCTCATGTTCTCCGTATCCAAGGGCAGAAACTTCTCAGTATGGTTGTGCAATTGGCAAAAAATGTAATTTTGTTACCGTCATGTACTTTGTAAAATTAGTTGTGCAATGGAACGGAATCTCCCAAGCTTGGAAAATGACCTGATCAACCATGATTCCCGTAACGCATGATTGTCCATCGCATAGGCTGGTTTTAGGTCTGTTATTCAGCCTTCTATCGAGCACTCGAAGGATGTCACCACAATATATAGATGGTATTAGGCCGAATAGGTCGAATACGAATCTCCGGAAGTTGGTCTCATCTCTTCGTATCCAGAGACAGAGGCGAATCTGCAGCACACGCGTCGTTCAAGTATTCAGGAGAGGTAAATTATAATAGAAATTCCTCAGTTTGATCTTGATAGATCACTACTATCACCCGATGATGATTTGCGAGTCTGCAGCTCTTGTACTATCAATCAACACTATGTATCAACATGAACTCCATCTACCTTCCAAATACTCAACAATCTTTCGGACCAACGTAGCGTCGATGACTCGTGCTTCTTGTAACGTGGTAGAAAATTTTCTAGACAAATCTGTCGCGTATTGGATAGACGACAGTATGTTATCGTTATCATACTTGCTAGAAAAGAACTCCACTAGCTTTATCGAGGGATTTTTCTTCGGGTTAGGGTTTGAGGCACGCAGTCGACGAATCCATTCTCTTCGATCCACTATGTCGAATTTGAGCCCCGCCGACCGAAGCAATGGAAGCAGATCTCGAGTCCAGTGGAACGTCCGAGGGTTAGCAATATTCATGACTCCACTACCAGCGCTTGACAGTGTGATCTCAATGCAAGTTTTAGCAACATCATCGACTGGCAGCCAAGCAGGATTCTCATCCAGGTTCGGCAACGACGCCGTGGACTCGGCGCTTTGAAAAATCAACGGGATCGCCTCTGTCTCGTTCCAGATACCGTTGGCAGTGTCCCCGATGATCTGACCGACACGCAACACTCGAGCCTTCATATTAGTCTGCTTCATAGCGATGTTACAGAGGTTTTCAGCCACGAGTTTGGACTGCGCATAGCCCATCCCCTGCGCATAACTCAATGACGTGGGAAGTGCTTCAGGTACGAAGCCACCAGGTGTGCGTACTGTAGCGCTCACCGATGAACAGAAGTTAAATGATGCCGGTACTGGCCGCCTAACTTCGAGACATAGGTTGATAAGATTGTGCACGCCAGCGATACAGTCCTTCTCGAAGCTCGATATCCCCTTGTTGAAGTTGACAGACCACGCAAAATGGAGCACGTGGGTAGTATTATCGGAGATCGTATCATATTGTTCTGGTGTCAGACCAAGCCGGGTTTCGCTCAAGTCAGATGGCAGGGCAACCATCTTCATCATAGCCGTCGAAGGAAGAGTGTTTAGTAGACGTCGTTCACGAAGTGAATGTTCAAGGCGCTCTCGTGCAGACTGATCACTCGAGGCTCTAACAAGACAATATACTCGACGGACATTTTCATGGCGCGCCAGTATCGCTACTGCATGTGCGCCTAAAGAACCAGTCACTCCTGTTAGAATCTACAGCTATCAGCATGAGGAACGAATGCAATCTGCGTTTCTGTACGCACGATGTAGTGACCATCTGCTGTTCTCTCAACAGGCCGATGTATGCTCAATTGACTATATCTCTCGATCATGTCTGCCATCAGTTCCTCGACAGTCCTTTCTTGTGATCTGGGCGCACCAGACTGAATGCGAAGTAGCTCATCGGCCATGGAGCTCAAGGTGGGAAAGTCGAAGACAAAATTCCTACCGAGATCCTTTGCATTGACTTTGAGGGACCGTACAATAGAACTTCGAGCCTGGATCGCTTGCAAAGAGTCAATCCCCAAACTGAAAAGATCTGTTGTATCCAAGAGCGATTCGTTGCTCCTTAGTGCGATCTTCGAAGAAAATTCGTTCCGCAGAAATTCCAGCAGCTCTTCTCTGGGGAGCACAAGCGATCCGCTCTGCTCCTCTGTGTACATGTCATTGATTTCATCTTCGAAATCGCGATAGAACGCAACTCGGATCACAGTGCCTTTATCGGTTCGGCGATAGTTGGTATCCTGGGGAAGAACTCGGATCATGTCTCTTGAAAGCTGAGCGTATGCGGGCGCCAATTTGTTGCCCTCTTTTACATGAATCATGATTCGATCTATGAGCTCTGGCTCGGCCATGGTTGAGGTGGGCGCCGGAATCACAAAAGCACCTAACTGCGCTTTGTTGGCCCCGAAGACGATTGCCTCGGCGACTTGCTCATCTTGCCGAATGGCACCCTCGTGTGCCAACGGGTTCGCCTTCTCTCCATTTTCTAATACGATCGTGTCGTCTAGACGAGCATAGTATCTCCACGTATCAGGGTTATCGGGATGAGGCTCAAAAAGGTCTTTCGTCGCATATGAGCCATCGTCACGATTGGTGGCGACCTTTGATGGCCAGCCATCTTTGATGCACAACTCGTAGAGATTAGATCCGCGATTCTCCATACGAAGATATGGCTTGAGATACAACGGGACGCGCAGCCAGTCCCATCCATTGTCAGATGGATGATCACGGAAAGAGGTCATCAGCTGGCCTAGCTCGGTCGCTCCATAGTGACCCACTAGATTGACGCCGTTCTCGACAAGCTTATCCCCAATCGGCTTCGGACAGGCACTGCCTCCAAACATGACGATGTCCAACCTGCGCAAGAGCGCAACACCTTCATCAGTCTCACTGAGCAATTTCAGAGCATACGGGACAGCGTAAAGGATACGGATATCGGGATGCTGTTGTAGTGTCGCCACGAGGTGGCTGCTGGTCAGCGGTAGCCGCGCATTATAGATGTAGATCTTCTTCCGAGCCCAAATAGCTCTGAATAAGCAGCACAAGCCATGATTGTGGAACAACGGCAGAGTGATATGGCCAACTCTCTCGAAGCTCACTGAATAAGCATACAATGACGCTTTATGTGTTTGGTATATCGGTTTCGGAAGGCCAGTCGATCCACTAGAGTGTATGATGAATGATATATTCCCAGACTCCCGCGCCGGATCCATGTATGCTGGGCCTAGCTTGGTATGAGTGTTTAGAGCAGCGCATCGATGAATCTCGATTGTCTCCAGGTCTGCCCTGCGCACACGCAGTGACTCGGCAGTCGACTGATGTGAAGTATGGTACAACAAGGTCGTGGCTTTCGTTGCTTCAAGCAGGGACATATGTGCTTCATCGGTGATTCTGGTTGACAGGAGGAGCACAGAATGGCCAAGTCTGGATATGGCCAGGAAACTGATCATATAATCAAGATCAGATGGGCCTAGAACAGCCACGACCTCAACTGGATCGTCTGAACTACATCGCTGAGTGACTGATTGAGAATAATGCACTGCCATACTCTCGACCATTAGGTCAAGTTGCTCAGGTGTATAGTTCGTATATCTCGTTCCATCTTCGGGATATGCCACAATGGGACGGTCGTGTCCTAACTGTTTTGAACGAAGTCTGATGAGCTGATCGACAGTGGAAGGCATCATAGCCTCAACACTTTCGCTGTGAGGATTGACCGCGTCGATGTCTTCAATGAACGATGTATGGGGTTTCGTGCTGATACTGTCACTGTATGGCGTGTTGCCCGCGGGTCGTGCTATTTGTGCGGCCATCTCTTCGTTGCGAGTAGTCGTGTATGTGGATTATACAGAGCATAATCACTGCTTATATATCCTACCGGATGTATCAACTATATTTTTGGCTGACTACGCATATTCCTGCTGTGATACACACAGGTATACTGGCACTGTACTGTGGTCAAGGGAGGATACTGCATACCTTACCCCGCCTATTCAACTCCATGTCCCCTCATTGCACGCGGATACCTGTGCCGCCTCCGGACGCGAATCCGCCTCTCCATCTCTCCGCTTCCGCCTTTACCCGCCATCTCATAAGCCAAATTCATGGGGCTTCCGTAGCACTCCATGCAAGATCATCCGCTCGGATGATGAGTAGGCACGTTGATGTGCACCGATCGTGCCACATTGCGTGATGCAGAGTTCGAGACGAATCCACTGACTGCCCTGAAGCCGTGAGAACCGTCGTACTATCTACTACAGACAGGCTGACCACCCTCATGAGGTGCCTGATAGTGCGGATAATAGGCAAGAAGTGCACGGGGTGTTTGTAAACAAATCCACAACTGAGGTGTATCTCTGGTGCACGCACTACACTGCAGATTCTGTCTTCATATCGAGTGAAGGACCACTGCGAAGTAGCGACAGATATTCCTTCTCGACACGCGAACCCTTAGAGACAGACTTTACATTTTTATGGAAAGCATTGACATAGGCTTCAGGGACAATTTTGTTGATATCAATGCATGATTTCCCTATGGACAGCTTTTAAGTCATCTCTGCATTGAGGCCCTGGACCGATATGTTGATTGCTATTAGACTAACAGCTTTGTAGTCGCTCGCGTATGCATCATTTTCCGTTAGTGTTCTCAACGTAATTGATATCAGTCACAAAACCATTGAGGTGGTCGGTAGGTCATCCTACATCCAAGGGCCCATGAGCCCATACCACATCACACCATCAAGGTGCACTGCAAAAGCGAGGTGACGTAGATGAGATGGGAACGAGACGCCACGCACCACGCCAACGTGATTGGAGGACACGGTGAACCCCACCAAGCTAAAAGCTGAGCCCACCATACTTGGCGCCAAGACGTAGCTTGGCATGGTGGGATCAGCTTTTCAAAATCTTGGCATGGAAGGGTCGCTCAAAGTCATGGTGGGGTTGACTTTCAATTCAGCTTGCTTTTTGTCCTCTTTATTACTTACAAAGTACTTGAAAACTAGTTATGAATTAGTTTGAAATGTCTTCTGTACAAAATAGAGCGGTAGAAGCTACCCCTGCTAACATCGAAAGCGAAGATACCTTATGGCGAAATGAACATATCTTTCAAGAAGTTTGTGGTCCAGAACTAGTTAGTAATAGGTTTGATACTGGTTTGAAACTGGTTTGTAACTAATATCTTACCTAGCCTCAGCCTGAACCAGAGCTTGTAACACTTACGAACGGCACTCGTAATCCTTTATATGCTCGAATTCTTGAACATGTTGTCACCTTACCAGAATATCCAGCGACACATCAGGATGGCTATGCATACCTTATTGACCTTCATAATACAGAGGACAATCATGTCACAAAGGACTTAGATGTAAGTTTCAAACCACTTCCAAACCATTTCCAAACTATTTACAAACCATTTAGATACAACTTTCGCGGAAGAAAACAGTATGGCCAAAGGGGTGCAAGTCGCCATATCTGAATTATGAGTCTTGTACACGAACAAAATACACTTGTACTGGCGCTAAAGTGTGCGAATTCCTTAAGCCATCGTTATCTAATTACTCATTTACATCACTTTCTATTGCAGATTGGGAGTATATACGTCGAGAACGAGGGCTTGCAGACACATCCTGTAATAGCATAGGTGACCCGTGCTTTGGGTCGCTAAGTAGGGGTCTAGATGCCTTAGGCGTCGACCCTTTTGTCCGAACCCCGCTTACAGTACCGCATGCTTGTAGCATGCGGGCCGCATGCGCGGTATTCACTATATGAGAGGGGTGTCCCCTCATTGCCTATTGAAGGCAACGATTAGTCTTGATCTTATAGGACATCTATTCCTATAGGAGGACCATACGTTGCTACACTTAGTTATTCCGTTACAGTAGTGGAGAGGAAAGAAAGGAAAGAGAAAGTGGCTTAGAAAGGATTATATATATAAGAAAGCAGGTGAAAGTGAAGGAAGTGTTATACACTGAGCGTGAAAGTGAAGGTAAAGAAGGTGTTAGCAGATTTATAGTAGTGTTAGCAATCGGTTTGTAAATGGTTTAGAACTGGTTAGAAAGTGGTTTATAGTCTTATTCAGTTGAAAGTGAAGGGAGTGTTACCGAAACGACTGTCTTAGTAAACGTAATATGTTCTTGACAATTACTTCATAAGTGCCTTATAAATAGGTAAGTCGAAAGTGAAGGGAGCTTCATTGAATGGAGGGTCCAAATGAGTGTATATGGCCTCAATAATCACTTGTAAGTAGTCAAAAACAGTTTCAAACTGGTTTGGAAGTAGTTTGAAGGTGTTTTGTGTGAACATCGAAGCATTTTCGAAGGTGTTGGTGGGGTGGGTTCCCGCTATGGTGGGGTCTTGGCAAGGTGTAGCTTGGCATGGTGGGGATAATATCGGCATGGAGGGCTCAGCTTTTAGCTTGGTGGGTTTGACTGTATCCTCACGTGATTGAGATATTGCAGGTGTCTTGGATCTAGTCAAAGCATTTCCACTGGTACAGTAGAAACGCTGCTGACAAGCATGGGGTATCAAACTCACAGACTTTAATTTGTGTCAAGACGTGCTCAAGCAATGCCATAGCAAGCCACTTACTCGTGTCCACAGTGTCTGTGTTCGTGAATACTGGGAATGTCGCGGCGTCGGCTTCGTGCCACGTGCGCAGCAGCCGCCAAGAATACTAGAGCGAACCAATCATGGCTCGACAGTCGTCTGTAGCGTCTATAACTCGCCTGGTATAACGGCCACAATCGTTTCAACCAAATGTTCCGCCAATCAGATATGCCTCGTATTTCGAAGGCTCCTCCGAAGCTGGCAATCGCAATCACATTCGCTTATCTGAAACCGCCCACCGCCTACATTGCCTCCCACTGCCTTACACTGCCGTGCTGCCCTGAGTCATCTCATCTTCTTGCGTGTTTGACCCTGGAGATCTTACCGAGCTAGAACCATGCAGAAGCAACGCATTGATACGCCACACCAGTATACTGTTTGTAGCATTTGGATCAGCACGCCATATTATCAAGACAGTACAAGGCTGATGCGAGCGAACATAGCGTGCCAATATTCTAGGAATCAATGCCCCAATCGCTGACCTCTCGCAGATACGATAGCATTCGTGGACATCAGTTGTAATGGCTTCGGTAGTATCTCCCCCGCTCCTTGCACCGGGAGTAACACTAGTGAATCCAGTAGACATTGTACCGCTAGAACTAAGTACCGGAGAGCATCGAGTATCAATCGGCCGCAGAAACCGGGGCCCCAGGTCGAACGATTATACAAGTAAGCCTTTGCCGGAATTATGCTAGGAAAAGACGCATAGCAACAATGACCCATTGTATCAGCTTTGAGTGGTGTTCTGGTTGCCTCTTATCATTAGGCTGATTGCGAGGACGTCCACAGCCATACCTCTTATTTAAAGTGGTCAGCCAAGCAAAGCTTGTTTTATGGTTATGCGAAATCCAAGACCTAGCGCATCTCGGTGTGAGATTGCGATTTTCTATCTACATGAGATGCTACTTTGAGTGGTTATAAATATAGCTTGACGTACGCCACCCATATTGCATGTGGAACAAAAGTGGCATCAAGTACTACGTCTTGGTAGCAATTTTTATAGCATCACCGTCATTTACTAAGTCTAATTCAACGACGACGACAATACAGAGGAGCTCATTGCCTTATATGGCATCGAAGTAAGTTTGTTCTAAACCCGGCAAGAACATCAGTAGACAATGAATAGTATGGTGATCCTCTTAGACATGGCATCCGTACGCAGTAAGCTAATGTAAACTATACAATTATCTGTTTCGTCCTAAAGCCCAACATCGACATACTAGAGAGCCATCCGGCACCCGAAAACTCAGGATCAGACTCTCTGAAGGTATCTAGCAAAGCACGCGAACTAGGGTCGGCCATCGCTTACTCAAATTCGCCTGATCCGTTGCAGCGAGTGAGAGGGGGAGAAGTCTGCTTCTTGACGCACATACCGATGGATCCGGAGATCCATTCAACGCCGTTATAGCTACCCTTGCCATGGTCGTCTGCCATCCAGGTACCAATTTGCTTGGTACTACCAATGCAGCCTTGGAAAGTGCGTCCATATCGGCGGGTTGTGAGAGGCTGGGTAATCATCACACCACAAGAACCATCCGGGACCGTTCCCTTTGTCAGGATCGAGGTTGTAGTAGTCCAGGTACGGCTAAAGGATACGCCGAAAGAAGCTCCCAGTCTATCCTTGATGAATGTAGGGCTGCCTCCGCCATTGACTTGGACAGAGTTGGCAACGGAGACTACACGTTTTGGCCCAGAATTAACTTATACTCCGAGCTACATGTAGGAAGTGATGTTGTTGGACTTACAGCCTGATGTCACACTAATGTCCATGGCTCCAGTAGCGCAGGCCACGGGGGACATTTGCACATCCCAGTCCACGAACCTCTGAGTCCTGTCGGTGACGATAGAGATAGTGTTCTCACAGCTCTGGCGTTTTTCCAAAGAGCCCTCTGGCGACAAATCGACGGGGGCCGTGAAGTTCATAAACTCCTTGTCGATTTCGGGCTTCTCGAGGAGAAAACCAGCGGCGGAAAGCTTGGAAAGCCATTCCTCCTTGCTAACGGTTCCCACTGTGTTGATGTTCGTCAGTAAAATAAGCTCCATGGAAGGTCTTTGTAGTCACTAACGATCGGAATCAAGTGACATAACTTTGTCAGAGAGCACATCGCTTGGAATGTTCGGAGCGGGGGTCGCGGATGCGGTGATCGAAGCCGCGAGCGAGATTGCGGCAAGAATATAAGCGTGCATTTTGACGAAGTTCCTTGAGGAAATGACGGTAGTTCTGAAGCCTGTGAAGTTCTGAGATGTGTTGCGATGATAGTGAGGCATAGACTGTCACTTTATATATCAGTGGTGGAGTATCTTCGTAGATATGCCAAGATCATACAGCTGATCCACAAAGATGCTCTTTATTTGTTCGCAATTCCTTCGCAATTTGTAGTCGTCGGTCAACTCTTTTGAGAAATCGAAGGCGAAGCAAGTATCGCTATGGAACGTGAGTACTAGCTCCGAGCTTGTATACGAGTATAGCTTATGTCTGCAAAACGGCAACTTCGCAGACCATATCCCTGCCACGATAGAGTTTGACGTGATGGTTCATCAATCGTAAAGGATATCACCAGATAAGACAAACAGGTATAGTCAAGGCCGCCTTTTGAGCAAAAGCTATAAATCCCGTCACAATTCGCTCCCATCCTTCGTCTATCAAACATCAGTTCCACCACACAACAAAAATGAAATTGACTATTGTCTCTCTCGCTGTTGCCCTCTTCTCCTTAGGGTGAGTAATAGCAGTGCGACTCTACGTCGACCCGTCCATTCTCCGTCCACATCAATTGATGCATGACATTTCGTCGACTGATCCATTCGTTGCAGGGTCGCTGCAGATACCCACAAAGTCGCTGTCTGCGTGACAGGCCGACAGTCGGCTCCTATTGGAGGCACTGGCTTCAGCCCCAGTTATAACTGGGCAAAGAGATACGAAGTCCTCCCGGATGCCACAAAATGCGCCTGTGACATGTACCTAGCCCGCAATACCGGAGGCAAATGGTGGGACACGTGTCCTGACTGTGCTTTTGTAAGATACGCCAAACAAAAATGCTATTACTCCAAAAGTGACTGACCAATGTAGGACGGATTTCAATGCTCGTCTCCCGCTGGCCACATCGGAGGCGATGAGGTAAGTTTTTTATCTGCAGTACTTCGATACGAAGCCAATCAACTGACTGTGTTTGAATTTCAGATGAACTATTACTGCAACAAGAAGTGTGGCGCTCAAGGCTCGGAGGCGGATTAGATCTCGTGGCACTCGACTGAGCGGTTGTTCTATGGGATCATCAGCAGCGCTGCTCATGCAGAAATGGTTTCTCAGGTTCAAACTGTACTACACTTGGACCTCGACTCAAACAAGACACTTCTTGATTAATCCAGTCAAGACGCTGTTGTTATGGAGGTTAACTCAGTTTGAAGAACTTACTGAGGTTGCGAGGACGGCATTCTGGAGATCGGCCATGTCGCTGTCGCGATCTCTGTGTAGGAACTCACTGTCACCCGAAGTCGCCTTATATACCCGAGCTATGTATATTAGCAAATGGCTCAGCGTTTGTCAAGTGAAAGTGCTTCTAAGTCTCAATGAGCAATTCCCGCTAGACACTACCCTATACTTGACAAGCAGTATATGAAGTTAGACAGTTATACTGAACAAGTAACTCTACCCTGCCTGATGACTACTTTGTCTAATGTCCGTATAAGGAGTACAGCATCACCCAGAACCACAAGTATACTGACTATGGTACCCAAAACAGAATAGAAGTGTAGCTCGGGGGACTGACTGCTATATACTGCTACCATGCCAACCTCTGGGCTTTATATCCCTGATCGGACCCGAGTAATTCATCCAGACTTCAATTAATGTCATCAATCATTCATCATCGCTATAAATTGAAAAAACTACAATGATGTTGATAATTGCCCAAGTGTGCCAATCCATGACAGAACATATGCCGAGCCAATATCCCCAAAGTATCGTAGGGTCGAGTGGTCATGCATGCAAGCACATCATTTCAAATGCTTCAGCATATGATTCGACTTAGGATTTTTTATGCGAGGCTTTCTTACAGCCAATCCAGCTGAAGGCGAGTATCGTAGAAGAAGAATCCGCGACATGCCTATCTAAAACCTAAGCACCACTCATAGCATGGGTCTGCGGAAAATGTTTCAATATCGCGTTCCAGTGGATCAGTCACCCTCATACAGGAGCATTGCCAGGATGAATGAACCAGCTTAGTCAGAGATTCTATGTCATGGCAACGCTCTAGATACAATAGCTCTATCAGCTTCTCAGCAATGCTTGATAACAAAGCCGAATAACAAATACCGCTCAGGATTCTCATGTATCATCAAGTCCTGCCAGAGGATGTCGAGAGATCATTTCTCCGGCTTTCGGCGTGTCGTTATTCGTGAGCTACATGGCTAACTTGTTTTAGTGTTTTGAAACCCCGTACTGCGTTGCTGCCTACTGAATGATAATTCTTTCTGCTACATATCTAGGTAGCTGGTTTCGAAGTAGTAAGGTCGTGATTTACCGTGTGTGCTTGGATTACATGAGTGGAAGCTCCCAGACGTCTCATGGTCTGGCGCACAAGTGATTTTGTTGCTATCACATCACGACTGGAAAGCATGATTTTCTTAGCTGTATCAAGTGAGTCCTTATAGTGGTATCTACATGAGTAAGAACTTTTTGAAGATGCAAAAGGCAATAGAACGAAGGATTATTTTGAAACCAATGCTCTTTGATTTGAGTCTTGACGGTGGATATGAAGTACAAAGGTATAATACGTGGACAGAAGCCCAGTCTTGAAGAACAAAAGCAACACAAGAAATGGTCTGGGACGTAAACCCTGAGCTATATCGTGGTCCGCGCTTCACAGCAGATCAACCACGGACTCAGGTCCGGTTCGCGCAAGTGATCTACTGGGAAAGCTTGCCAACACCAGCGTTAGAAGTAACGTAGGACTTCACAGAGGAAGCTGCGGTAGCCTTAGCGATCTTAGCGCCCTTGAAGTCGCTAAGGAAGTCGGTATCGGCCTGCTTAAATGCACCAGAGCTGACGAGGGAGTTGGCCTCGCAAGTGCGGCCGAGGTAGGTGGTACATGCAGAGCCGTCATCAGCGGTGAAGAGCTTGCCAACATCGCCGGACTCGATAGGGGCGTCGACGCTCTCGAAGACGTTGCCCTCAGCAAGGACATATCCACC
Organism: Neodothiora populina; assembly: GCF_041146345.1. Classification (NCBI taxonomy): domain Eukaryota; kingdom Fungi; phylum Ascomycota; class Dothideomycetes; order Dothideales; family Dothioraceae; genus Neodothiora; species Neodothiora populina. Next base: position 1,949,724 of record NW_027191417.1, read on the forward strand.
GGTGCCAATCTCGAAAGCGTGGCCAGAGTTGTCGCTCCAGTAGTTGTTAACAGCGTGAAGAAGGGTGTTACCCTGAACCTTAGGTGCGCGACCAGAGGTTGCATCAATGTAGTTGTTCTTAAAGGTAATCTGATCACCAGAGCCATCAAAGTACAGAGCCCAGTACTGGTGCCCGTCGCAAGTGGCAGACCACTTGCTAGAGCCGTCAATGTGAGAGTTAGAGATAGTAACACTGCCGGAAGCCTCGGTACCGAGAACGATATGCTGGCGGCCGATTCTGGCGGTCTAAATTATTATGTCAGTATTTGCAACATTATGTAGTTATAATTTAACTCACAGTGACATGGTCGATCCAGACATTGTTAGTCTTGTCAAGAGTGATAGCGTCGCCACCCCAGACATACTCCTCGTTGATGTCCGAGATCTGGATATTCTGCAGAATGACGTTCTCGGCACCGTTCACGATGCGGAGTCCTTTGCCTTTAATAATACCTGCACTGCCTTGTCCAACGAGGGACTTGTCAGATGCGACAGTGATGCCAAGAGTACCAGCAGCATCGTAAGTGATAGAGCCAACGGTAGGAGCATCAGGCTCATAGTTCTTGCACCAGTCATCCTTATTAATGGCTTGCTGGCAACCAGAGCCAGTGCCCCAGGGTGAGCAGCCACTGGCGGTAGTCTTGCCCTCAGTGCCAGTGAAGTCGAAACTGTTCTTGCTGTCAGTGGGGTATGTAAAAGGTCGCTGATGCTTGTGACTAACGTCTTCGTCAGGACAATGACACGAGGTGAGCTGTCACCAAGGTACGAGACCAGCTCGTCCGTGGTGGAAGGGTACACAGGCGAAGCGCTGCCACCACCTGTGGTGCCCGAACCGAAGCCTTCGGGAGAACCAACAACACCCGTCACAGACGAGGCGGCGGAAGCAAGGCCTGCCATCAAGGCAGTGGCCGAAGCTGCGAGACCCGTGTACTTCATGATGAAAATTGGATAAAGAATGTATAAAGTTGGAAAAGAACGATTATGTTGATGAGGATAATCCGAACCATCTGCGCTCTACCATGCTGATCGTGTCTTATATGTTTACTTTGTAGTGGCCTCCACAGCTCGCTTGCATACTCGGTCTGATCTGAACAAGGATGAGAAAGTCCAAGATTACACCGACATAATCTCGTGGTCAGGAATATTGCAGTAGATTGTTGTTTTGTGGAGAGCGTGACGACGACAGCGACGATCGCTATCCATGACTCTGCGAGTCAGCCTACCTTGTTACAATGCTCGTTTCATGTTTTAGCCTTGAGTTGGGACCACTTCATCCTAACAGCACGCCTGTCTGTGATACCCAAGTTTGCCTATGTACATGTCAAAAGCTGGAAGTATACCTGTATTTCCCCGGTACTCCGGGGTATGAGGCTGAAACAATATCGCAGATGCCTCCAAACACCCGTGAATACGATAAGAATAAGACGAAGGGGGAGCGTGTCGACTACCCAAGACGGATTAAGCACTATATACGAAACTTCCGCCAAGATTGCCAAGACCAGATACCAAGAGACCTGGAGTGGAGACATGTTGTTCTACGGAGTACACTGGCACTTCAAGAAAAGAGTGCGTAGGTGTGTCATGAACAGTACTATAAGTCAAAGGCAGAGACGCCGTTCATACCGAATCACTACCACATAGCGCCTGGTCAATGCAAAGCAGAGCAAGGAGGCCGCGACGATGCGACATCGCCACAAGACTAATCGGCCGAAAGTTGAGGTTGCAGTATTCTCGATTGATCAAAATCTAACGCGACCTAGTCTGTGCAGTGGCAGTTTGAAAATGCTCACAATTGCATTGCCTTGAGCTCCTGCAGCGGAGGTATCATCTTCATCATATCGGCTTGCAACAGCGGCCAGATGATCCCACAGGTGGGCTTGTAGACATCTGCAATCTCAACCACCCTCGATGGAGTCACAATCACATCACAGACCGTGTCAAATTGTTCCGGGTGCATATCTTCATGCAACACCTGACATTCGTGCACTACGGCGACAGCAACAGTGTCTTGGTTGACGACACCTAAGCTATACAACATCGCCCACTCAAGGTCAAAGAATCCATGACCTTTCCCAAGACGTATTCCTTGAGTGTTGATAGCGCCAGTGCCTGTAACCATGAGTGGTATATGCCAGCCACGAGACGCGAGTTCAGGCAGTGACACTGGGTGGCCGAGACGTTCCATGCCGTCCAACATCGCCGCGTAACGATGATCTTGGGGAATCATCTCGCGGGGGTCCAGTATCCAGAAGCCTCGACGGATGCCATAGGTCGTAACCAGGACTGTCTTGCCGTCATCAAGCGCCCGTTCGCGAAGGTCCTCGAGGCAATTATCTGGCGTAATGAAGAGGATGTCACTAAGTCTGTAGCTCGGCAAAGCTACAAGTCGGTCCGTGGCTTTGGCCGAGCCATCGAAGTCCGCGATGAAGTTGCTGAAGTCGAAGTCATGCCGCGAATCTGGCCGTGCGACTTTGCGAAGAGCCTCCCACACACGTTCGCGAACGTCTCCCTTGCCTTTTGCGCTTTCGATGAGGTCGGTCATTTGGACAATCTGAGTTGAGTCCAGGCAGGAGTCGAAGGTGGTCTAGTAAAGTAAACCCACATATGGCAACTAGAGAACAACAGAAAGCTTGTGATCTCGTCGGTGCTTAGCCGTCAGAACCTTGCTCGACATCCGTACATACAGTACCTTATTCTACCTTGAGAAGGAATGATGCCAAGACCGTCATTTGCTGCCGAGGTACAGCTCAATTCGGAGATACTTATCTCCGTCCTCGATCAGCCTTGCGAATTGAACCATGCGGAAGGATTATATTACAAAGAATTTGAGGACCGTACCTCACCCCACCTCAAGGTAGGTCTAGTTTCAACATATCTCATGTTCCTCGGTCATGTACCCTATTGCTTCTACGAGTAAGCCAAATCACTATGGCCTGAGCTACGCAGCTACCGTGGCACAGAGATCGTATATCTTTTGTTGCACTGCCTTGGAAGAGTCCATGTGAGGGTGAAGTTACCTTCCGCGGTTACAAGGATGTCGATAGATTGGTATAATAGCTGTGCCCAATGGACCGTGATCCGAAGTACATGGTATATCAACGGTGGCACCTAATCGAACGATTATTACAATATCATTAGTACGAGCTTGTGATACAAACATACCTCTAGTCACCCTGTCTTATCAGCCTGCTCAACGAGCACGTATCTATAATAGATCGTCCAGACTGCCTATGCTTTCTGATGGGCCTTTTGTATTTCTGATCAGTGCACTCTATCAATCCATATATAGAATAGTGTCTGTAGAGATATGGGCTTAGAAACATGGAGCGAATGGGTTAGAGTGCAGGTTCAGGACAAGTACGTCCTGCGCGCAATAGGTGGATTCCGAGGGATGATCGAGCAAGGTTCTATAAAATTCTATCCCAACAGTGAAGTAATATAATCCATGACGAACATCACATGAGATAGTCAAGCACTATTGCAAACGTGCGGATCAAGGTGGGAGTGATCTGTCACCCATCTAGCAATATCCTGCACAGCTTGTTTCTCCACGTTAGCTGCTTGATTGTGTTCTATCGCCCCAAGAGAACTTTTGCTGGCGATGAAGAGGTGGTTGCACTCCTCATACACTCGAGTGGTAACGTTGAATTTTCCTTTGAGCTCCTTTGAGAATTTGCTACAGTGGTCTTCCAGGCTGACCTGAGAATCTGTCGCACCTTGCATGATCAAGATTGGTTTCTCGAGATGCTTGCAGTCCTCAATTGCATCATACTTGCGCAGATCCAGCCAATAAGCGGGACCAATGTTAAGCGGCAGTTCTGCCGCAGGTGTCGACAAGGTCAGATCAGGACTGTCTATGAACTCTGCCTGACGCGCTAGCTGATCAATGATGGGCTGCGGTGTCTTGCCGGATGGATCATCTTCTGCTGCAAAAGCGCGGAGCTGCTTAAGCAGAGAATGGTGGAGACCAAGGGCTGGAGGTCCCAGAAGTATACACCCTGAGACTTCGGGCTCCGTGGCGGCCACGCGGGATGCTATCAGGCTGCCCAGACTATGACCGAGCACGAAGACTGACTTCGGCTTGACATTTGGATGTACAAGACTTTGACGCACCGCATCAAGGGCGTGGTTCATGTATGCATCGCTGATGGTAAAGTGTTTTTGCAGTAATGCGACTTTCATTCTACGTGCGAACGTGACCTTGTCAAAGCGAAGCGTCGCAACACCAGACCTTGCGAGACCCCAAGCGATATCCTTGAAGGGCTTCGTTGATTCAACTGTCGAGTCACGGTCGCATGGTCCAGATCCCGGAAGCATATTAACACATGGGTGTCTTCCAACAGTATCTGGCAAAGTCAATGTGCCTGGCACCTTGAAGCCTTGTTTTCCAAGTTTAACATCGACTTCTGTGAATGTTGATGGCTGGGTGTAAGCAGGAGGGTGCCAAGATAAGCCTTGATCTAGAGCATGCTGCGGAGAGAGGCGTAAGGAGACGATTTTACCTGCTGGGGTCAGACGCAGTGTCATGTCCAGCTGAGCTCGCTCGAACTTGATAGGGACAACGGCTTTAACGAGGAATTCAGGAGAGATGACAGGGTCACCTATGCTGACGATTGGTCCTGCTGTGAGGCGAATCATCTGGAAGCTACCCTGCAGTACCTTTTCGGGAAGGATAGAGCGCAGTAGTGGAACCATGCTATTGAGAAGACCATTAAAGTCGTCTTCTCTAACCATGTTCATGACATCCGGTACTTTCTTCCGAGCACTTATGATGGCTGTTATGTGGTTACCACTTGCTAAATACCATGTGGACCCATCGTGAACTGATTTGATGCACTGTTCGCCAAAACATTATCTTCGCTGGTAGATACCAACCTTGCACTACTGAAGCACAACCTAATGTCGATATGGGTCCAATCGCATGACTGTTCGTTCCTGTCAGAGAAAGAAGGTAGCTGGGTCAATGCTTGTAAGCCCACCGGATCCCGCCGGACTTAACCAGACAACCAGTACTGGCCAATATGCTATTGATCTTTCGGGTGGAAGCCTTAGCGTAGCTAGGGCACAACGCCTAGCAAGCCACACTTCTCAAAAAGTGTCTAACACTTGTGCGGCGAATGTATTGCTTTCTGTTGTCTACCTGTAATCACTCAAGGCTAAAGAGCGTATCGCACGAGTCTGCTTTTCTTGCTCTCGGCGGTCAGCAGGTTGCCAGACTCACTGAGGCACCGAACTGTGCAGATTCGGCAGGAGTGTTGTAGGATCAGGGCGACCGTTTATGAACGGCGTTTTCTTTATGGACTAGAACCACCATGCGTCATTGAGGGTTCACGACCGCATGAATTGCAACGTTTAGGACTGGCATTGGCTTAGCACCTCGCCCACATCTTTATCCGACTGATTGCCCTCAGAACTTATCCCTACTAAATAATGCTACGATTATTAAATTACGCGATAAGCAAAAGGAAACACAGAAAACATTACGACTTAATAATCAAATTACTCAAGACATACTCGTGCTCGGGCATCTCGTATCTCCCGCGTGTGTGGTGTAGAGTGAGCTAACCCGTAACTTGGAAGGAACTCGTTCGCCCGCACCTTAGCCTATCCGAGGGTGAAGTCAGTATTGCATATGATCCCCCATGGCACCAATACAAACCAATTGCGATGATAAGAGCCATAAGAATTTCCTTCCTTTCCCATCTTCTACTACAGGTGCTCGTGCTATTCCTTTTCAATCTTATTGGGCGGATGTCGATGGTGGTTCAGAGACGAAGACAGCACACACTTGATGGACATAGATCGTTAGGCAGCACGAAGACCTAAGGACGTTTCAGAAGAGATAATTACAATGTGCGATTAGGAAAAAGCGTTCATGACCAGTGTATAAGAGAATGCCTGGCTCCAGACTATGTTTGTTGCAGTTTTGTTGTTAAGCTCGCGCGCAAGAAAGTGGTAGCTGTCGTAATTTTACACGGATGTACTGACATGCTTGATAGGCACAACCTCGCTCATGCGCATTAATGTAAGAGACATAGCTTCACACAGCTGAGTTGACGTGATCATCATCGCTGTACATTGAGAGACTTTGTATCCATCCACGACTTTCATATTTTATGCTGCTCTGCTTTAAACTGTGGTACATGTTGCTTCTTCGACTGCATGTGTGCATTCGTCAAAGGGTGTGGGCGATCATATCTGGTTGCAAAGTTATAGCGAGCGATTGCTGTCGGTCGGTCGTCTTAGTCAATGGTTTATTCCCCTACTTAGTCGCGATTCAGCGAGGCAGGAATAATGATCTCGAGTTGACGGTGACCTACAAGGGGAACACAGACGCACGCTCAAGAGAAATGAGTCTTCTCTCCATTCCCATTTTGACTGCACGACTACGATCTCAGCAGCTTTATGTTCAAAGAGATGGATGTGCAGTAACCAAGAGGGCGCATGAAGATCAGAAGATCCCTGAAGAAGCTCACAACAAAAGGCCCAGGGCTTCGTATAGCTCCCTCCCTGACCGATATATAGTGTCTCAAGAGAATCTGACAGCATAGTACTATTGTGATCAGGACGTAGGAATTGTAGGAAACGTGAAGGTCTCCTGTTCAGTTCATAATACCGCATTACCCTGGAGTATCCTCTGAACTTGCCATTTAGCCTTGAATCTTTGTAATACGTTGCCCCTAATTTAGAAGGACTCCAATCTGGTAGCCTGCTAATTGTGGAACGCTCAGTATGCTCGCAAAAATAACATGAATGTCAGTGACGAGGCAATAGCCATTGATCTGACCCCATAGCAGACCGACAAGTAGGCCCTGGGCATCCAGAACCCAGGATCCAGAATCCCCTGCTCGGCAAAAGTCACTGCCGCCATTGGGCAAGTACACGACGTATTCAGATGTCGTTGTAGCATGACCCAAATTGGTCACATCAAGATCCTTCCAGATATCAAGTGATGGGATTTCCAATTGTACAAGCGTCTGACTGACCAAGCCCTCAGTGATGGCGGTCGTACGGCCGTATTTCCATACTCTCATGCCACCCTGGATCTGCCCAACGTTTATGACAGGGCCCGTTATAGTAGGGACACGCGTAGTGAGACCCTGTAGACCAAATTCAGCAGAGAATAGTAGGATCAAAAAGTGGTATACTTGCAGGTTGATAATTGACTTTATAGACCTTCTTGTTCGCAAGTCTTTCCGCATCATAGACACCGTCACTAACGGCTACAAGAGCCCAGTCGAGTAGGTGAAAGGGTGCTGCAGACGTAACTTGTCTTCCGGATGCGAATTTCAGGGTTCCCAGCTTGAAGCTGTCTTTGGGAGTATCAGGGTTCGTTGTTGCAGTTTCGTCCAAATCCTCCTTACTCGGAACAATGATTGTATTTGTGTTGTAGACTTGAGTTGGATCTGGACCTATTATCGAAGATCAGTAACCAAAGTAAAGGTTACGGTCGACATTCCTGCTTACTCTGTTTCTGAGTAGTCGGTGAGACATTGACGACATGATTGTTGGTCAAGCCATAGATGCGCTGTGTTGAGGTCTTTAGTCATGTCGCGCTGTATCTCCACTCGACGTGTGCACATACGGCGCCGCCCGTAGGGCTTGTCAGAGCAAGATATCCTCCTATAGTTCCTGAACCCTTTGGAACACCCTGGATACCGGTGCTATCACCTAAAGCAAAAGGCTTGAAGGGGACTGACTGCGTTGTAAGTAGCTCAAGCTCAGCTTGAACCACTTCCACAGAAATAGCCTCAGGCGCGGACTTGACCGCATTCTGGAGGTTCTTTACCAGTTTCTCCCAGTCAGGGTGATCAGTCTCTTTTGCTGTAACTCTGATGGTTGGAACTCCCTTGGTATGAGTGAGGGTGAAAGATGTCCACAGTAGATTTCCACTAGACTCGAGAGCGTCTTTGACTTGTTCTTGTATTTGATCATGGTAGAATTCCACGACTTTGTGGTCGATAGGGAGCTCTGCATGCATTCAGTGGTCAGTGATAGCCATATACAATAAGCCATAGACCGAAAAACAAGGTCAGATGTAGAAACACGATTCTCTCCACTGTCCGATGTCCTACTAGAGATACATACGTGGGCCCTCTGCACCTCCGCTCATGGAAGATGCCATGTTATCAAATTTTTGAGCGATGGAATATTCAAAATGCTCCAGGAGCTTTGCAAAATGTGAAAGCAAAAATGTAGAAATGGTGATTTAATCAATACATTAACGGATTGGCGAACTTATAACATGACAGGTCTAGTCAATGGCCTGGCGCGAGTCTGGGAAGGCCGGTGCTCAGGTGGTCATTACCGATATTAAATACCACAAGGTTCGTTGAACTCGTGCACGCAACGGAAGCGCGCTGAGACATCTTTGGTGCAGCGCTGGCTACATCTATGCTGAGCCTTCTATTAAGCCACTCGAAAAATGTATGTAAAACGCCCAATAACGAATCCTAGACCCAGTATCATGCTATACGATCGTGGATCACATTATGAGGGGCTTGGTGTGCATTTCCACACCGGTCATCAAACTCTTGTCATGACCGGCAGCCTATATCGTAAAGGGACGAGAAAGTCTTCTATGATAGATCCTTTTGGCAACAGGTTTCATGCAGGTATTCGGAACATGGCAGCCTTGTGTTTGAAAATTAAGCTCTATACACTATGAAGAGCACATCTAGCCTGCACGGAAATCGAGCTACCGCTTTAGCAATATCGATATACACGATTAAATTAAGGAGTATCCAGACTAAAGCTGATCGAATATGGCCTTGACGCAAAGGCCATTACCAGAGCTGGAACGGCCGATAGAAGAGTACAGTACAAGATGGAGTGCCGTTTCTCTAGTTTAGGATTTTGTGTACTCAGCCTCGATACTGATGTGAAGACAGACTCGTCGTAGGGAAAAGCAATAGCCTGATTGCAAGCGTGATATCTTCTAGAAAGGAATTATATCTGCCTTACCTTTGTTGGGGCCGAACTCTCGTACTACATTGCATCGTAAGGGAACATGTCGAAGCTCAGTAAAGGCATAGACATGCAGTCTGACAGAACTGATATGGAGAACAGTAATTCCTGAATCTCTTGCCCTCTTGATGACCGTGGTGTCTGGACTATTGAGTAGTAGCGTACTCATTGATACAGCATGTCGAACTTTACCTGTTGTTGAAACACCCTCTATACAAATCTGCGTTATGAAGCTGAACAGCGTTGGATACTACTAATAATGTAACCAACACCGGGATACTCGTCGTGTCCCGTAGTGTAGGAATATGGATGCAGCCAGACCTCGTTCATGATCCAGAGCTCCAGATAAGGCTCACCATCAGTAGATTATTGGTTCCAACTTCATGCCGAACTATGACTGCACGTAATTCTATCAAACATGTGCCATATTAGCGATACACAAGACAGTGCAATAGCTGCATAGGTGATTCTGCGGCCAATAGCGCAGATATTCAGACAAGCGTCAGCTAGCTACAAGACCTCACCCTGTGTGGGGATTCGATAGATATGCTTCTGAGACATTCCAGCCCAGCTGAACACACTGCAGGACAATATCAAGCGTAGTCCAGGAAAGTCATAGGACAAAACGTTCGTCAGCCGCAAGGAAACGTGGCGTAACAGATACTTTTGCACGCGAGTGTTTGTCCCGCTTCCCCGCTCCAGCACGGCCCAGGATCAACGTTGTATCCGACTCAGAACCTACGTTGTTTCCAAGATTGGACACAGCCCTTGGCAATGATGTCTATCATGTATAGTCTGGGTCCTAACGATACGCGTCTCTAGTGTGATCGGTCGAGGGTTGAAAGCAGAATTGCGTCTTCTGAAACTTGTCTGACATATGTACTGACATTACGCAGTATATAGCAACTCCCAGCCTATCTTAGTCATTTCAAGATCGCGCCACACCTCTCGGTAGTTCAGGTCTGAAACAGAGCTCATTGCAGTGGGACCAACCTCCTGGAATTCCAACGCTAATCCGTTTGTGAACATGCCAAAGGTGCGCGACAAGCTCATCTCGAATATAGGCATTCAATCTCGAGACCAGGATCACTAGATGCTGCAAAATGGACAGCGAGGATGCAGAGAAATTAAATCAATAGAATTCAGGGTTTGCATTACTGTTTCCCTAGCTCGCTGTCAAACGTCGAGCAAGCTATTCGCTATTTTGAGAACAGGAACTGTCAAGGATACCAAGTCAAAGATAGCAGGTTCATGTCTTTGGCCAAAACCCTCGAAGCTAATGCCCTAAGCAGCGTAGAAGTTGGGGTCCTCATTGGCGCTGGGCTTGTCAGGAGTTGCGTAGCCGTAACGGACGGTTTTGTTCTTCACACCGTTGTCGAAGTTGAATGTGAACGGGGTTTCAAACTTGCTCTCGTCGATCATAGAGTTGGTCTGAACACGACTGGACCAGAACAACATGTACTAACACAAATCAGCGACTCTGAAGCTGAACCTGTCTTGTGTAAAATGACCGATGTACTTACCTCGTTCATGGGAGTCAACTGCTTATCCATGGTTCCAACATGGTTATCAGGATCGACGTAGACCGATGCCCAAGCTCCACCTACAAAGCACTCGACAGCGGCATGAAGTGTCTTGGGAATTTTCTGGGCCAAGAATGAATCCTGATAGGATTGAAGACCACTGGCGTTGATGAAATCGTCTCTGTTAGCGGTCGCTGCATCGGTAAATGTGTTACCCTGGTAGATAGTTTCCTGTCCAAAAGCAACCTCGACATTGTTCGTAGCGCTTCTGACCTTTGTAGAGTCTATAGTCAGCTTACAGGTATGTTTTGTAGCAGTGTGATGAGCTAACCAGCATGCCATGAGTGTACGTGGCGGTGCAAAAAACGCGATAGCGATCCTGCCACTGGAAGTCATTTTGGGTGATCAAGGTCTTCTGACCAGTATTCTTTGGCTTGATCGCGGCATCCTGGAAGACAGTCGTAAAGGTTCCATCCACTATCTCCAGTCAAAAAAAGCTACCCGACTGTCTCCAATTGGAGCTTACCTTTCTTGGCGATACAGAAGTTGTCACTCGATCCTTCGTTGAGGATGAGACTGTCAATAAGAAGGGTGAAGGTGTAGTTGGACATTGTGAGTGACTTGATGGTACGAGACTAGGCTATAGAAAAGATCAGAGACTTGGTAGCTGATATTCTGAAGTTGGAACAGGTTTGTTTGATGGAGTAAACGGAGGGGGTCGCCCTGGGCTTTATAGCTGCTCAATCTATCGATCACTTGGTGTCTCGAGATATTCGAAGCATCATTTCTTGTAGAAGTACCTTCAGCCAGTCAGCCACCCGATAAATAGTACATCCAATAGTCCAAGATGTGCCGTTCTGAGAAGAGATCTGATAAGTCTGTTCGCTCGGTGACAGAGAGATGTGATCATCGAAGTGAACCTTGACTGGACCAGGCCACTGAACGTTTTGATACAGGTGAGGAGAAGAGTCAAGCTTAGGTCAAACTTGCGGTACTCGCTTGCAGTGATAGTCTGGAACTTGATCCAGATGATATGAAAAGCCATTCTAATAATTCAATGCTGGGGATATCAGCTGAGTACTGAGTTCTGTATTAGTAGCCGAGTGGGACTTGTGATGTCCAGACATAGATTAGCAGTATGACACTCGGACTGAGAATCAAAGAGTCTGCAGTCCTATTAGAGCTAGTCTCAAAGCCCTATATCTCAGCGTTGGCAACTTAGCCAATGCCAGTGAACACCGGATGCAATTAGCGAAATCATATCGATACTCCTAGCGCAATTTATCGACTTCAAGAATGGAGTCAAGGAAAGCTACGACAATCGAGATCTGGGAAATCAAGGCTTCCGCCAAGGCCAGCCAACTTCTCAAGAGAGAAAACGGTACGACGACCAACAATTCCAAAGCGCGAGTCTCATTCAGGGATCATGTAGCTTGTTGTAGCCCAGTTACAACTAGTAGCATCGCATACGGCTGAGCATCAATACGCTACAATGACTCTTTCGAGCTTTTCAGGCATGTAGCAACTATCTTGCAGCCACTAGTTAACTCAGCTGGATAACATTTATCATGCATACAACGTTCTCTCAGAATCCAACGCTATTGAGGCCCAGCAATCGTTCAATATATGAATCAGTGATGGCTGGAACGGCATCATTGTCAATATTTACTAGAAGCCAGATGCTCGCTAGAGGCCGAGCCTGATGTATCAAGATCCCTAACTGTCCCAGTCTCCAGCACCCCCGCCTGTATCCTTGATCGATCTCGCTCAGAGCTCACTTTAATTGTCTCGATGTCTACCTATACTTTGCAATTGCAGATAGATGTGAAGATTTTGAAGCTACGGCCATCAGACAACCTGTGTGTTGCACGGAAAGGTAATAGATGCAGCATGAAGTATTGAACACCGAAGCTCAAATGTTCCAGTCAATAATATATATACCACTGTTTTTCTCGGCGCTTCGATCAATCAGACTGGACGGCAGGAAAAGCTGCAAGTCTACAATAGATTCGAATGGGAAGACAAATTCCGGGTATTCTGTGCGAAAGCATATAAACCTCTTCTTCATGTAAGATGTATTAGGTTGCTTTTTGTCTTTGTTCCTAGACTGATTCTTGGAAAGGTCTCCGCGTCCACGAATGGCGTTGGGATTCAGTATGGGGAAGAAGCAAGGTATACTGGGGAAATAATTGAAGCAGCTCAACCAGTCGCTTCCTCAAACTTCCAAGGGGGAGCAGAGGGACAAGCATCTGCAGCTGATTCTTTCATTTTGGGCCGTGTACCTAGCTCGCTGAGGTCCTCTTGCGCGTGCAAAACTGGAGTAAACCGATGGGACCCCATCTACGTGGACTCTGACGTGCATGTCACGATCACTGATGATCAAATAACTCCATCACATGAGGTAACACTGTTCTCTGCCAGCTTTGCTGTGTTAATTTTATTCACACGGATCTAGTTTGTCATCTTCTGGGACGATCAATTAACTCCAAACTCAATGTTTCGCTACAATCCCTCGCCGGAGAAGCGCAATTTTTCTTTTGCCGAAGGAGAACGCAAAAAATCGTTTCGCTTTGGGTATGCGGTGCCCGACGAGCCTAAGTCCAACGAGGAAGCCAACTTTCATGATGATTATACAGAAAACATATACTTCATATAGTCAGTCCCATCTCATTCTCGGACGGATGAGATCGTCTCTCGCATGCTGATCGGATTTCAACAGACAACATCTACATCGGTGTAGGCGTCGACGATCCCAAACACCCTCGCGATGTGGTCCCTATCCAGACCTATGAAGTGGAACCCAATCTCGACAGTCAGCTCTTTCTTAGACTCACTTACTTTGTAGGTACTAGACTTTTCGAGCCAGGAACCACGGTCGATCGCAACAAGATCGGAGCAAGCTTGAAGATTGATTCGAAGGTGCCGATTCTGGAGACTCATCCACCTGGGATGTTAAGGTCACTCAGAATAACCAGGACAAGTTTCAAATTGAGATCAATGGGGTCTTGACCGTCATCACAAAGTTGGAAGTCAAGAATGGCAATGGAGTGAAATTCTCGGCCTTGGACAGTGTCTGAATTTGTCAGAAACGATCAATGAGTGGGGCACAGATGCTCCCAGGGGGGTTTATCCGGGGTGGATGTCAGAATGCAGATGTATTAATCAGTCTTTGAGTTTTGCTTAAGTCTTCCATATCGGACCCTTACATTGTTGTTCTAATTTTCTCGCTCTTATATGCCATGTGGTAATGTCCGGCTCGTGACTCTTACTGAAGATGTGTTTACAGGAAAGAAAACCTGCAAGTGAGCAGACCAGTGTCACTTTTACTTGCTAAGTCTTTGATTATGATTCGGAGACTGACATTAGGATAACACCGGGGAGTTTGGACTTTGCCGCCAATCGCGATCCTTTAATAAGACCTATCTCATCTTCCTAGCAAGATGTTTCCTTAAGCTTAATGAAATCGTATCTAGCAAGATTCAGTAGCAAGATTGATGTTTCAAGATGCGCCACAGCAGCATTGCTGTGATCACTAATCACACACAGGTAACCATATGCGATGTTTGTATTCCGACAAAGAAACTTGTCTCTGAGTGGTGCTTGAGTATTATCAATCGCATGCGCTAAGGGAAACTTCAGGCCAAAACCTACACCTAAGCACCTAAGCATCACGCATACATGTTGAAGATAAGCGTGCCGTTGCTACCGACATATACACCTCTTCAGCTACTACTGATATTGTATGGGCAATACGAGGTACGATAGGTGAGACTTCGTAGCTTTGAGTTACTGCGGATCCAGCGCCTTTACCCCCACTTTGCGACTATGCCAGATATAGTAAGTATGGATGCAGGAGTGATGGTGAGCAACCATAGACTGGTAAGACTCAGACAAGATTTTGCCTCAGATCACCACCAATTTCTGACCTATCTCACTCATGGAGGATAGGATGAGTCTGTGCGGTTCTCAATGAAACGATTTCACGAGCGCATTGCTTATCCATGTAACAACATGGCCTGAGTATCACGACATATACTCCATTTTGAGTCGAGTCTAGTAGTGAGAGTGCTAATCTGTATGGTACTCACCATGCGACATGCGCCAAATAGACAGGTGGAGAAGATCATGGGGGAGAGAGCATGTCTTTCGGCCTGACTATGCTCATTGTGATACTAAGGAAGGGTATGTCACGGGTGTGACTTGCACGAAGCGCAAGCCACACGCCCGGATCCCGAGAAAAGCTCGCAACTTTTGCACGCTAATCGCGCCTTTTGACAAAGTCTCCTCCCCCATTATAGTTAAACCCGATTTCTGATCTTATCTCATTCGTGTCGAAGCGGGCAGATCCAGTCCAGTCACGGAAAGAACCCCCAAAAATCGGGATGATTTGGATACATGAAAAAGGCGGCTTTCTCAGTAGATTTGTTGGAAACCCTTATACTCTTACCGAGGTATTTCGTGACTATAGCAGCGAATGATACCCCGAAGTTGGAAGCTCTCAATAGTGGGCGTATTGAGAAGGGTCTCATAGCGCCTATATTGAGTACACTGTGACTACCGAGGCCATTCTCAATGTTGTCCATTGAGGCTAATCGCTGTTTCTTGATGATAGGCCTATAACACTAAAAGTCGACTTGAGCGGGATAGCAAGGAGTAGAAGAGGTCGAGCATCAATCGCAAGACCACCACGCGATATTCAACCTCGACTTGCCCTACTCTGCTTAGATCGAAAGGACTGAGCAACACTATCAAGCATCTCACTGCACCGCTATATTGGTCTCAGTACGTTGACCAAGATCGATACTAGGGGTAGAATCATGATCAACATTAGCTTCCTGTTCGGCTCTGGAGCGGAAGATTGGAGCATATGAGAACCAGCATGTCATTGAGCAAGGCGCACTGAACATTCCTATCTAGTATATGCAGTGATCCGTCTCGCACAAGATAAGTTTATTGGCTTCAGAAGACTTCCATAACACCCGGAAACCAAGGCGGGATCCTTATACACGTGGCTCACCACGAGCTCTCGCAAGTAGTTAGTTATAACGCACTGAAAGACATATCATCCCTCGAGACAATTGCACTTGTCTTATCTTTTCAACGGCCGCTGAGGCTTGACTTAACCCTAATACATCTTATGAAACGTGATCCGCTACACAGTGGAGATCTCAACGGCTTCAACGTTATCATGAACCTTAACCATAGACTGGTAGGAACCTTTCATCTGTTAGAGCGTACTGTAAGCCAGCGGTATTGCGATATATACAGACATCGATTTATGAGAACTGTAAGGCGGTGCCCGGCAACGTGGGAGCTGCCCCGTTATTCGGCACGTACGAGCCATTTCACTCCCAAGATATACAGCGCATACAATCATTATCTCATCCTGTCGTCTCGAAGTCTTTCACTTAGCTGCAACAAGATGTCTTAGCTAGTGTAGCTGAAATTCCCTTGATGTAGTTTCAGCTGCTCGGAGTCGCCGACAATCAGCAGTTTGTGGCTCTATTTGGATTAACTATGGATGATGCAAGAATGGAGACAGTCCGACGCCTGGAAAACCACTGTTATACCTATTGTCTACTGCTGGAAATTCTTCGTGGGATCGCACTAATCTTGACACTTTAGATCGTGCGATCCCAAAGTGTGTTCATTTCGATGACCTCATAAGCTTGAACTTGAATCTAGACTCGGACACCTTAGCTCCGCGTCAATATCCTACCAACGAGCGGTTGGACTTGATCAAGCAATACGGAAGAGAAATGCGCTTGGTCGTTCTCGACTCTTTCAGTCTGACCACAGACTGACATATAAAGCAGTTGCTCCAACACTGGTGGGCTATTCATCCCATATGCCAACCTTTATTAATGAACTCGAGTCAACACTCTTGCAATCAAATACACGATACCCCATTGACTTTATGTCCTCTTGGCGGTCTTACTCACACAGCTGCAATCTAAGACTGTATTTGCAGAGGCACTTGGTACCCTTGCCTTGAGAATCCAATATACTTGAATCACGCAGTCACTTGTTGAACATACACAACATAAAGATGGCACCCCTCTCTCAACGACTGACCAGAATACGATGCTCTATGGATTCCACGCAGCCAATTTCACCTCTATGGGCTATCACACATTTGTATCGCCGTACGAGCGATACAAGAAGCTCACGGGAGGAGCAGACGCAAGTGCGGCGTTCGGCATCAACGTTTATATACAGCAAGCTGCCTTCCAGAATGCATTTCCCAGCGCTGTAGTCGACTACTGGCCTCCAAATATGCAACTTAGCGGATTTGCAGACACGTTCGCCCACGCCCAGATGAGCTTTTCTACTCGCAACATCGGGTGGGTGGATATCGCAAGGCTAGAGCTGTTCAATCTTCGGCCAGGTGTACCTACCCCCGATTGGCGGATTTTATGACCGAGGGTGACCTTGGAGACCTTATCATCCAAGCTTTGACTTCTTTTGTGGGAAACACCGTCGTTGGTGGGGTGTATCAGCCGCTATCTGGTTTGCTCCGGTATGATCTGCCTTAAGGGCAAGCTAGGATCTTGTTGCTATTTTTAGAGATCTCCACTGTATACCAAATCCCCGCCTACCCTCATGGGAGCTTACCGCCAATCACATCTCTTCCCTTCCTGTCGATCACTTTGCACCTTTTTCCAAGGGTCTTTGTACGAGCGTTTCTGCTCTTATTAATAAACTCCCGTCCTAACAACCTTGCTGTCTCATTGACCCTGCTTATAAGCTAATCGCGGTACCCCTGCTAAATAAAGATGCTCTTCTGTTCCTGAAGCTAAAGAATGGCTTTAGGTATACACACTGTGCAAAAGTCACTTTGAACGAGCGAGATATAAAGAAGCACTATCGTAGTACTTATGCACCCTTCCGGAGGAAAAGCGGTGGACCAACTTAGGTAAGCAAGTGTAAAGCCGAACGACTCGCCGTGGAGAAAGGGCCACACTGGCGCCTATTTACTTGCCAGCGCTTTAGGTATCGGTGGTAAGGGAACTGAAAGCTAGCAACTGGAGGAGATAGGTTGCTGGTGTGATAGCGGTCGCGTTACACCGCGAGGTAGGGCTGGGGTTTTCGAAACACCGTAAACAAAGTGCAATCGAGCCCTAAGATCAGAACAACTGTACTAACCTATCAGCAGAATGGTGACACACTAAAGACTATGAATATGGAGAGGAAAGCTGATGTGTTAAGATAAGAAACGGTAAAAAGAGAGCCATAGATGTTCTTCTCCAATGGGTTTTCCTTTCCTCTGCAGCGATTTGAGTCAAGTCCGATGTGAAATTTCTAGTGCTACGTAGATTGGAGATTCTTCAACACTAGCTATAGTAATCTTCTTAAGCATAGTTTGTTGTAAAATGTTGTTGTGAACTTGCTCATATTTTACATTGAGAACTCTCTTGGCCTTCCTCAGGGCCATGGAGCCTCTTGAGTCGACCACCTTCAATTAGTTCGTATATGTGATCGACAAGAGGTGGACCTAAGAAGAATTGTGCTCCAAGACCAGGCTGCTCGAACCACGGTAATACTGGACCTGTCTCTACCTCGAGGTCCGCCATTACAAGATATATGTGATAATTGCTCGGATATAATCGAGGATCACTGCCGTTGTTCAATTTGTTAGGCGGAAGCGCTCGTTGCGAGTATGGGGAGTTTGCCACTGATACGAAGACTCCTGCGAGATGTTAGTCTTTGAACTAGCGATATAGAGGACTTCCTTACCAGTCTCGCCGCCAAATCTATCTATCGCCGTTCCTTTCCTCAAGATCGCTCGTGCCTTGATCGGCGCGTGTTCCTTGTCCAGGAGATACCCAGATTTCTCGGGCCATATCCAATCATGAGCCGTGTCATTCCACCATTTGTCAAGGTACTTGCCGGGCGTTAACGACCCGAAACGGCTGTAGCGATACAGTAGATCTGACACGGGCTGATCTTTAGGTAAATTTACAGGGCCTAAGCGACTATCACCACAGATATAACCTATACCCTCTACACCCTCATCTCTTGTTCCAGTGCAGTCACAAGGTTCAACTTTGGTAGCGGCTACTAGCCCTAGGTCCAAGGGCATGGCCTAGCGCGTCAGTCTCGGAACAGATAGCTAAGAACTTCCAGCAACATACTTGAGCCAGTAGCGTACATAGGCCGAGTATATAGAAGAAGGCTTTATAGAAGACCATGACTGGCATGATTATAGGCATTCGAAGCACACTAATGCCAATAATACAGCAAGATTCGACTTGGGGGTAGGGATAGGCGAAGTTGAGATAGACCTCTAGATAGAAAGGAGAGCTCTGCTTCGACCTTATAGTTTAGGAAAGCATATGAATATATAAGAAGACATATTCTCGTACTGCAGTCGGTCATATACGGGATAACAACGTTCTCGATAGTATAGCTTTCCTCAATCCTTCTAGCTTGCTATTTGTATATGGTGTTCCTGGACACAGTCTCAATCTGGTCTCTCCAACGGCAATATAGTCAATCTATTGAGGCTTAAAGGACAGTATAGCTCAAGGTAAGCATCCGATACAAACGTGTTCCGTCGCTGCAACTACAGTAGAATATCGAAACTCTATGTTACAGCTATTCCACAGCGGCGTCTAGATAGACCAGGGCTTTAGCTTGATGTGGCAATGCGCGACAGCGCTCATACATCTCGATAAGCGTGGGTATCCCTCGCCTGTTGCTAACGCTTGTTGCTGATAATTCGCGGTCATCTAGCGAAGTAGGGGCTTACTATGTGAGTAGCCAATTTCATCTTATATACATATGAGATCTATAACTTGAGTTGGCTACAAACTATAGAGACGGGCAAAAACTGACCGATTATATACATAGAGAGTGTCTAGAGCTCACGTATCTCACAGGTGAGCTAAGTATCAGATTGAGAAGTTTGCTTGTGAGCTAGTAAGTGCTCACTGTAATCACTGGTAAGATCCATATCGAGTGCACCTGTGTATAGGGATAGACAAAGTCACTGCCAACGCTTCTCAGCTGCCCAGCTGGCCTGACCCTCTGTGCTTGCGACGATATACAACATTAAGTACGAAGGTGCTCGATCCATGCATTATCGCCTTAAGTGCATTGTTTTCGCTCTAACAGTACTGATATCCTACTTCGCTTGCAGGTGATGGTGTCTTACAGGACTTTAAGCCAAACATAGCAGTACTGTGGTCAAGAGTCGGAGCAATCCCTTTCAATACTATTGCTGCAGTAAGCTATAGTATGTCAGAACTTCTCAGCTCTACTCTCCCCACTCGTAGTCGGGCGTCAACACGTCAGGTCAACGTCTCGGTATGGTCCGTCGGCTAGCGCGACCGCCACAAACTATATAGACTACCTCTGCACTATTGAAATACCACATAGCATCTAAAACAGTTAGCTGAGGAACGCCAGGGAACAGTGGTGCGACAAGCAAACATACAGTCAAGATCTCGTCGAACAGAAATCGTTAGTTCAAAGAAGAAAAGCTACTACATCCTAATTACAAGCCTACAATTTACACAATCAGACAACCCCTAGGTAAAATTAGGACGAGCCCTTTCGCTAATTTCGGTGAATCCCAAAGTGTCTTTTTCGCAGGCGCGGGTCGGCGGGGGAGTGTGAGAGGGTCCCCTCATCGTAATTTTGCGTTGACCCTATCTTGATTCTACTTTCTCAGCCGATTTCCTTGAAATTCATGGGTACGAGTGATAAATAGCTTATTTTCAAACCCTTTGCGGCAAATCTCTGTAAAAGTCATATTGCAGATGTTGTATTGTATTCAATATACGTGCGGAATCGAGTACAAGCAAGGAGAGCTGAAGCTACGCCGAAGCTACGCTACAGCTACGCGGTGCTCGATATACTGCGTAAATACTAATCTCGGCTGTCCTTAAATGCTTTATGACCTAAGACTGCGTCGTAGTTATCATGTCGGGGAACTACTGAGGAGCGCTGGCGGAACGAGAAATCTACAAGGGGGGATGCTGACTATCTTCAAGGTGTCTTAGCAGACCCTTGAGGCCCTCCATGTCGGCAGAGTAAGAGATCGGCCGGCCAATAACGAGTTTGTCTACCACTTCTTCAGTCGGGCGGCTTGATCTGACATAAATCAGCTTCATAAAGAGAATGTGATCTTCGGCTTTCCATCAAACCTGCTGAAGTCCATTTCCAACTTTGTCTCATCGCCTCACTCTTGTGCAGTCTCCAAATCTCTTCGTTCTGGTGGCGAAACTTCACATATCAACCTCGCCTGCGAATTCTGCTGCACGTCTTTCATATTTTCACATTCTCTGCCTTCATTTACGACTTGTGCTCCAAATCATGTCAGCAAATTACGTGTCTAGTCAGGTGATCAAATCGATCACTAAGGGAGGGAAAGTTGTTACGGTTGAATCTGTCGACAGAACTGCGGCTTGGGTTCAGCCTTCTGATTTCCCTTCTAAATCTGTTGAGGACAGTTCACTCGAGTTGTCGAGAAAAACATGGGTTCTCTCGGAAGTAGACGCGACCTTGAGTAGTGCCTTGACGTTCTCTTGAACCTGCACCAACATCCTTTCGGGTAAACCGTTGTCTGCAGCGCTCGCGGTCAAGACGGACGTGAATCCAGGAATATGACGTGGCAAGCACCAATTTGGCTGTTGGAGGTCGCTTCTCGATTCAATATTCGAGTCACATATACGACTTCTCGGCGCACATTCTGGCATTTCTTTTATGATGGGGTTTTCTCTTCAAGAAACATTGTCTACGAACCTATGTTCCATCTGTTGAATGAGCCAAGCGCTGCTCGTCAAGACGAACTCACCGGAAGGTGGCGCGATCATAAGCTGGCCGAGTTGAGTTTTGTTGGCATTGTGGTAATACATCTTGAAATTAGCTATGGCTCAGAGAATAATGCCAAAATTAGGCCGCTCTGTTCACAGGTTGTCTTACTTCAACAGGCTCGTGGCCAACTATATTACCTAGCGGGTCGGTTGACCCATGGTCTGTGAAATGTAGCTGGTATTGCGGAATAATATTTGGGCTTGCATCTATCCTCACAGCCGCAGATCAAACAATCCGCCTTCATCGCCTTTCTTCCCACCGCGATGCTGCTGAGTGTATCCGGTGAGTATTGAAAAGTCAGATTCCTGACTGTCAAGGTCGTCAAGTACGAAGAAAAATGCAGATCTACATATGGCAATTATGCGTTATATTACTACTATTGAGCGCTCTGTGTATGGTCATTGGCATTTTCATACTTGTATGGAGTGCAACTTGGCATGCTCATGCAACGGCTCATTGGTGGGACCATAATGCTAAGGGCCGCGATTGATCTCTTAATCAATTCCTCTCGAGGCAAAGTTGACGTTAACACAGGTAGCAGTCATATTCACTATCGTGACATCGCTCACAGCTTTCACCTTCTTGACCGCACAAGTTTCTTTATACTTGCGGATGACTGACCAGATAAAGGACCCTATTTAGCGTTGAAAATATGTAGGATATGCCTTCTAATTGATACACTTCAGATCTAGACAACATCCTCAGAAAATGTCTGCCTAGTCAGCTGAATTCAGTCGATGTCCAGTCAGAACAGAACGAAATGGTCTAGGGTCGCTTAGACAACCTTCTCAGTTGACCCCAAAGTTTATTAGCAACGTGAAACATAGGGGAACAAGACATTGAGGCGATCAGGTTTACAGATAGCGTAGCTGTCTTTATATAATTCTATCATACAATAATCTTGTTACTCGATGTATACCTTCTGTTTATTCCGATAATCTCACATCCAGCACCCTATACATGGTTTTGCGGATCAAGGTTAAACTGCATTTGTTAATGAATTAGGGTTCAAGGCTGCTCTTTAATCCAATACGCTCACAAAAGACCTTTTCTTATTAGAGTCTTAAATAAAGTCTTGGATGGCTCCAAACTCTGGAGACGCCAATGTAATTCGAAATCCCGAGTCTATGTCTCTGATGTTGGAACTCAACTGCGAGCATTACAAGCAGGCTTACTTAAGGTAGTCTGGCTCCCATCCCTAGTATGAGTTCGCACACGCCCTACTCGACGATCAGAAGCCGCGGGGCGTGTGATGTTCCCCCATTTGTCGGGGCCCCTCAAGCCTATGATGTCGCTCCCGGATGGAGCTTACTTAAATGCCGATCGGGATTATCCGCATATAGTATCTTCGTTAACACTGTTACAAGGAGAAGTCATATAGAGTAATCAGATAGTTTGCATACAGATTTGATCCAAACCCTCAACAAAGCTCTAAGCTTAGAGACACTCTATCTAGTACGGAGTGTCGTAAGGCCATATTGCTCGCCAGTCATCCTCTGTCATGTCTGTATCTGGCTCCTTAGTCGACTCCATAATAGTGTCATAAGCCAATCTATGAATCTCTTGCGTGGCTTCCCAGCGCTCGGCCGGCACCCAGCCGTCATCGTCAGCTGCCAACTTGGAGCTTCATTCCTGGCGAAGCCTTTGGAAGTCCATGAACTCAGCCCACCGGTCTTCATGGACCTTCAGCTTTTCACCCGTAGGAAGAGTGTAATGGCAAGATCCCGGCAATCCTAGAGATTTCCATCGATTGGTCAAGTCAATGAGATCGGATGTGAGAAGAGCTGTCCCGTCTCTCCAAGTACGATGGCACGTCCTGAACAGCTCGAATATTTCGCTATCAATTTGCATGAGTGGTCCAATATGTGGCACGTTGTACAAACATGCTTCAAGTGTAGCGGTCCATATTTGCGGGGTCGTCATCTCTCGACCTTTCTCTGTCTCTTCAATGTAGGCCAAGTAGTCTGCGGGGAGGGCGAAGTTCAAGATGGGTAACGAACACAAAAATGCAGGCTCGATACTGGCAGATTGCCAGTCTATGATCGAGGTGATTTGTGTTGGATCATCGGGAATGACAAAAATGTTGGACATGTGAAGGTCAGGATGCACGAGGATTGGAGTAGCGTTATCACGTATGCGGGCATCATCCAGCATATTATGTAATACTCTTTGTGTTGCATGTAAAAGCTCTCGATGTTCTGACACCGACCCTTGACATCTTCGCCTAGCGCGGCGATCACATCCCTCGGTTGGCGGTAGCCTTGATACTCCAGCGTTGATAAGGCCATCAACGAAAGAAGAAAGATCATTCCCTATGTGCTGTAAGCGCGAACCCAGTCATCATCTGTATAAGAAACCGAACCCCTCAGCGAGCGGTCAACATTAGAAAGAGCCACCACTTACATGGTCCACGGTCCGCAGCTACGTGCTCATAATACCTGTTCTCGCCGGCGGTACAATCCCAGTAGGTCTTGTTGCAGATAGGCCCAATGCAGAACTCTTCATCAATTGGGACTAGGCTTTCAGAGTCCATCGCCGATGAACTTCGTAGGTAGAGGCTCCCATAAGCGGGGAAAGCTAACCGCGCCATGTCCGCTAACTTCTCGGTAATCTTGACGATGCAATCAATCTGCACAGTGCTGTCTAATTCGAACCAGATTCTACGCAGTTCGACACCAGCTGCAAAGTCCATAAGAATGTACTCGCATCCGATAGGATTGTTGGCATCATCACTCCAAGCGAGGATTTTTGGACCTGGTATATTTGCCTTGCGTCGCACTGTAGATCATTCAGTATCGCTTCAACATGTGGTACGCTATGAACATACTGTACTCAAGGGTAGCCACTTCTGAACTTGTTGTCAGGCGCTTCGGCCCAGCCACCGAAGTTGGGAGTTTAGCGACCACCTTTCCCCCATTGTCAAGGGTAAACAAGAATACTCGAGCATTGCTACCTTCCTTCTTCTCAATGCTGGTAATGCCCTCGGCACCTGGACAGTTTGTAATGACCAAGGCACAGAGCTCACTGTAGTTGAAATAGATATATCGAGCATTTCGCTCCAATATGTCGTCAATCAGCCATCGGCCACGGGTGTAATTGTAGAGCTCGGGAACTGGACGTATATCAGAAAGACACGTACGCAAGAATGTGACTTGGGTATATTTACCATGATATTGCGTTCCATCCATCTGCGAAAGCACTTGATCTTGGCTATGATTTATGAATCTACGTGTGACAAGCAAGCATCGTCGCGACAAGAACTGGATCACAGATCGAGGATGACCCTTGTGTCTTATGAGTGGAGTATGATTAGAGCAAGCGACTCGACGTAGATGCATGTTATTACTACACCCCAGTCATACGATGGATACGCTTAGCAAGTTTGATGATGATATTGCCTCGGAAAAATTGAGGGGCGACAACAATCTATACGCAAGTCAATCGAATGGTTGACATTGTTGTTCGGAAAGCAGGTACGAGGGCTGGGCTTATTTTCGGCGCTTACAAGCTGACCTTAAACAAGGATCACGTGATATTCGAGTGCAGGGTCCATCAGCGTACTCTAGACACAGCATCTCACCATGGCAGAATAACATCGATTGAGGGGTGAACGCATAAGATGCATCTTGCTCTGATATTCAGCGCTCTGACTTGTTGTCTGAACGTTCATAGCTTTGATCTGAAACACTGCCCATCTTCCTGTATGTACATGTCGCACGGTAAATGCTCGTAGCCAATACAACAGTCGTAGATCACTTACTATCACACTTTGCGACATGTCAAGCGCGCGCCTGATAGCCAGTCACTAGTAATGATGCTCCGACATTGTTCTATTGGTTCAATCAAGTCATAAAGAGAAACGTTACGAACCATGCGAACGGCGGTCGACTCCTAATTGAACGCAGCTTCGCGCGCGCTCTATATGCCCTAACAATAGAATTGTAGGCCCTATCTTTAGGTGCAGCATTGAACTTACGATGATAACTTTGGACAAATGGTACCTGATGGTATCTCATCACTGCTCAGGATCCGCCTACATGACTGTATAAGTAGAGCCTGTACGCACCGCCTTATTCACCGCATTCAAGCTCACATCCTTCTGTCGGCTCATCGAGTTTCAAACATCAAAAAAATAAAAATTAGAACAGGTCTTATCACCCCTCTATCCTAATGTCTTATCTCAAGCTAACAATGTCCTAGCATGTCACGTAAAGGTGTCGACAAGGGTATTGGCTTGATCAGCAGCATCAAGAATCTCCCATCCAAATTCAGCCCCTCCGCCCCTGAAGGAAGTCGCATTGCTCCACCGAGGTCTCAAGATCATCTCTGTGACCTTCAGATCGATGCTGGCAGATACAATCCTTCTACTAAGAACTTTAATGTGGTTCTGCAAGTCAATTCACAGCCTCAGAGTCCTGGCCTTAAAGAATGGATTCAAAAGCATTCAACGCATGCCAAGCTGGCTACAGCGGAGTACGACACCACAGCTGCCGATCAGGTGAAGGAGGCACAGCGCGTTGTGGAGGAGTTGAGGAAGAAGGCCAAGGAGAATCTGTGATCTGTTGTGCTCATGACATATGATATATGATACATATAGCGGACGGACTGTTAGTTCTGGAGCGTTGGTCAAGGAAAAGATGACATTGGCACTAGTGTAGATATACATGCTAGAAAGTTAAGTCTGCATAAGCGCTACCGCCTGTCCACCCAGTACTCTAACCTCACTAGTATAGCACAACCAAATTTCATCCCTAGTTCCTTCGTTGCCATTACAGACAAGTACTATTATCTGGAGGCAACCTCGAGAATTTTTTACAGATAGACCTGTGACGAAGCTGCGTCAGTGCACTAAATCTTGCGGTGTTCCCTTGAAAACCCGCATTCCCAAAGACTTTAGGGCAAACCCACGGCTTTCCTCTATAGTATCAGCGGCCACGAGGGCTAGGAATTCAACTTCACTACATGAATACCTGCAAAACCGGAGCGTTTTAAGCACGTACTTCAAGCCGTGTATGATCTCAACATTTAGGTGGCTGTGTATGATCGATGCATAATAGAAGCGACATGTTGCGAGGAAGCAGACATGAATCGTAGACACATAGCATTGTCTCAGTATGCTTCGAACCCTGACAGCCAAGGACTCAGCAAATGCTAATTTATGCTCTAAGAACAGCGTGACAAACGGTATCTGATGGATCCCCACCCCTAATAGAGGTCGGGCAACTGAAGACCTACATAACAGAGCGACTTGAGTGTCAGATACAGCTAATTCGAGCACGATGTCTCAGCTTCCATATTTATAGACTCCTTTCAGGATTTGTAAGACAGGCGAGGTCAAGACATCAGTGCTGTTATCATCATGTCACGACGATATAGTAAAGTCGCTGAAATCTTCTACAGCTGCCTGAGAACACCGAGATGTGTTACACTAGGCCTGTCCCCGCTGCTTGAGGCATGTACTGATCAGGATGATATAGTGGTACCTTGAAACACAATTGATAGAATCCAATCTAAACGCTCAGGTCGCCTTTGCGGGGTCCTAGGAAAAAGCATTAATCCTCCTTACAGTGTACATAAAACAGCTTCATCTACGATACAACTGCAAAACATATCCGTGTCACCATGTCAAAACCGATATCAACTTGTCCACTAGGCCAGACAAAGGATGTAAGTAGAT
Organism: Neodothiora populina; assembly: GCF_041146345.1. Taxonomy (NCBI): domain Eukaryota; kingdom Fungi; phylum Ascomycota; class Dothideomycetes; order Dothideales; family Dothioraceae; genus Neodothiora; species Neodothiora populina. The sequence goes on from NW_027191417.1 coordinate 1,976,751, forward strand.
GCTACAAGTCTAAGTGAGTGATGCTGGGATGTGGCTAGGGCATTACAGATGTGGCTCGTGGGTTGAACTGGAAAAGTCGGCTAGAAACACATCTGCATTGTACATATCGATTGACATACTTATGTGCGTGGTATCTAATGGCTAAGCTTGTTTGTTAGACCATTAGCAAGCTGCAGCGTCTAATTCTAAGATTCATTCGAGCTGGTACTCATGACAGCCAGCGTCTAGGCTATCTAGAACATTAGCAATGCATGTTCTGTACGCCTGCTCCGAGACAAGCTGAAGTATCAACGGTTACTCTTAGAGATGTGCAGGCCGCGTATGCAAGATGGTGCTTCCGAAGCCTGCTAGATCGAAAATTATCAGCATTACTGCCCCACATTTGCGTAGCCCTTTCTTGTGTAGCCAATCATTGCAAAGAAAGGCTTGCGTCTGAGGGAGATGTCAGTTAGAGGCTGAATATGCAAGCCACAGCTCCTTGGTAACAGGGAACTATATGGCCTCGACTGAAACCATAGTGCGGTAATATTGGCCCTCATACCTATGTATATTAGCTTTCGGTCCAGATCTCTTGAAATAATTCCTAATGAAGGTCTAATCGTTAGTACTGGCCTGATACTGGTTAGGAACGCGCAGGTAAGATAGCAGGTGTGCTCATAGCTAGGAACAGAAGATATAACTGCTATGCAAGAATTTCAATAGCGCGAGTGTTCAGCTCCTGTCCCCATACAGAGGATCCCCAGTATAGTCGTTCACTCCCTTAACGCTTCCTTATATAGGACTAGTAGGGCAATAGTATGTCACTTAAAATTATCAGGATGTCGGAAGTATCTTCTAAAAAGTACATCCACTAGAAGCTTGTGACTCGCAGCAAGCTTTCAAGTATACTCACTTTTATAGTCTGACTCAACAATCTCCCAGCCTATACTGTTACTATAGTAACAGGAGGCTCAACTTTGAAACCTGGATATAGTGTCGAGCTAGAGTTCACAAATCAGCTTCTCGAAAATAAGGTCTCAGCAGATACAGCTGTTGCTGATAAATTGATCATCAGCCTGCAGAATTTGGAGTGGAATAGCTGAGTTAGGTCTCTCCCAATAAGTACCTGAACTGGTCTAGAGTATATTAGAGGCGCGATTTGCAGAGACTATTTGCTATCTTAAGCTGACTCACAATGTTCCAGTACTGCCTGATATGTTCCAGCTCTGCTCAGCTATAGCAGATGGAGTGAGCGTTTGCAACCTGTTTTGAGACATTCAATCAGTCAAGCGATCTCGCTAGCGAGCAACAAAGCTGAATGCTCGTATCTCATTTACATGTCTCAAATTAGGATTTACTCTTAAGTACTGATAGTAAATTGCCAAGTAGCGTGAATTGTCTCTTGCGTCAGCACAGAAAGGATTCTGGCGATCCTATCAGGTTGTGTGCCTTCCTAGGGAGGCTCTAAGGACAGCTCATTTCTGTGTAAACCTGTACATAGCTTGTATTTGAATTCAACTGGAACGACATCTGCAGAATATGTTATTTCTATCTTAGTCCAGGAAGCTTGCTAGTCCTTAGGTTGCTTATACAACTTCGGACCTAAAAAGCTGTACAGGAATCAGAACGTCTGACCAGATCATTGACTTCGAAGTTCAACTCCTTTGACTGGATCTCTTACAGGCAGAATACTTCTCAGCACAAGCACAGGGACTGTGCTGCAAATGTTGATGTAAATATAGAGCTACAGCCATTTGCTGAATTAGCTTTGTGGTTGGAGTAATCTGGTACTCTAGTAGTCTGCAACAATGATACAGCGTTCAGCTGTCCACAGATCAAAACGTGCGTACTATCGAGGGAGAAGCTCTTAGCTAGCTACATCGAGTTATAGGTCCTTGATCTAAGCATGATCTCAGCTAGCTACTGTACAGGATGTTCAGGGAACACAGTGTGAGCCTACGTTCGCTCTAACACTATGAATTTGATCCTCCTATCTAGCTAGTGAATGTATTCGATCCAGCTGAAATTTGATTTAGCTAAGACAGGATTGAAAGTTAAGTCGATAAACCTTGTGCTCAGACAGGATACGTCTTTATATGCAAAAAAGAACAAGCGACAAGCGCTTCTACTTCACTAAACTAGCCACAAATTTAATTCTAACATCACACGTAGAGTCAGCTGCCACTTGCCTACTAGGACAAGTGAATGATCGGCCACACTTGCTATGAGCTGAATACACAGACGTATAAATATGCGTGAACATTCCACGAATATTCAAACACTACCTTCACCCTCAACTTCCTCTGCAAAGATCAAAGACAAGCGACTCCTCAAAACAATCGCAATGTGCGGTCCTACTACAGCTCTTGTATCACATCCAGACCTTCCTACTAAGGAAGGTAATATCCAATCATTCGATCTTAACAAATACCATAAGACTGCCAAAGATCATAGCACTACAAAGGAGAAGGAAGATTTCCTGGAACAACTCATATCTACTAAAGGCGGTCGTGCGTGGGTCGCGGATAAGATGGCTGCATCTCTAGTTCCAGCTGTCTTCGCGTATAAGAATTCCATCACGAAGATCAAAGCAACAGCTGCGTGCGCGCTAGCTTGGATGACAGTCACAGTCGAGGCGAGCGGCCAGGCGGGAGTTAAGACTGCGCATACCCAGCTTGGCGGCTTGTTCACCTTAGGAGGAGGGGTCTACTGGGGCACGCTGTGGTTTGACGACGCTAACGACATCGACAATGCAGAATCCGTCTGGGTTGTAGGGACTGGGGTCTCTCTTACAGTGACCTTCTTTCGACCAAACGGACATATTGTTGGTATCTATCAAGGAGGCGGAGTAAGCACATGCGGAGGGACTGGTGGAGGAAAGTGGACAATCGGCGGATAGAGCTCAGCGCCTTAATAGTTGCTGCATCTAATGCTGCGTCAGGTTCAGTTTGAAACCTATTACACTACACTCATTCTTCTACCCAGTATTGATTAGTCTATCAAGCTATTCACGGTCTTATCGTCCGTATGAGCTGTCCAATGTCGTTCCCTCGTTTTCTTGTCTGTTGCTTAGCCTCACGGATAATAAAAGAAGAACCTTAACGCCCCTTGTTCCTTAATCGCCACCCTCCTGTTACTGTAGAGGGATAGCTGCCATCCTAGTTATCTGTTAAAGAAACCGGACCGTCGCTTTCACCATTTTCAAATTCAGTCTCTACTACTCGAGCGGGCTATCTACTAGCTAATCTATGTGCATTTCTCGTTTCTTACTATACCCTCCTAGTAGAAAGGACAAGTCACTTTATCTGTTCCCTCCTATCTGCTTAAGTTCTGCTTATATACTTGTTTAGCGCTAGCACCGGAGAAGCACGTAAGCTATTATCTTATCTTCCTGCCTGCATTTGCATTTACTACTTTCCTCGACTCCGATCTTTGCTAAATAGGATCGGAGATGAGTATAGTTCGTTCTTGCTTGTACAAGAATACCCGCTTGCTCGGAGTTTAGCGCTCCGTAAAGCTTAAGCGTGTGCTTGCTTAAGAGAGCTGCATTTAGCCTTTATGTGTATTAACCTTATTTGTTCGTTCTTAGTGTCTGGGCTTTTAAACGCCTTTGTTCTACAAGGTCCTTAATGAGGAGTGTTTAGACTACCCCGCTCTCCTTAATTCGGATGTTGGAGTTTCTAAATGGTTTTGTGCCTGTCTCTGTAGTAGTCTAAGCAGCTTAGTGAGCACATTCGTTTCCTGCATTTCCTGTATGTGCTGGTACTTAAATAAAGGTCACGTTAAGTCTACTCTGTTCGGCGTCTCGAAGCGTTTAGAGGGTGCCTTAAAGTGCTTCCCTGCCTCGCTTAATACCGTTGCCCTTTACTATAGCTTAAAGTGCCTCTTAGCTGTCTGTGGTAATTACATGCTTACGGTTCGGACCGTGCAAGGTTAGGATATGATCTAACGCTATCTTTATCGCTTATAGCTCCGCAGATAGGACCGAGCATGTCTTAGCCCATCCGATAGTCGCCTTGTTTACAACTTGTATTATGGACGAACCGACCTTTCTTACTACTGCACACCCGCTTACCTCATTCTGCACGGAAGCGTCGTTATACACAATTATAGGCCCGTAGTTCTGTGCTGTACGTAGCTGTCTCCTTACTTTATTTATATCTGCAACGCACTAAGTGGACCGGTCTTGCTATAAAGGTGCTATTCACGGCTGTAGTGGTATTCGTGTCGGGCCGTTCTTTAAAGTATATCTCGCCTTATGCTGCCGCTAAGTCCCGTGTAGTAGGGACTACCACGTTTCTCCTTTAAATTTAAGGGTATTGGGGTTAGGGTTAGGGTTAGGGTTAGGGTTAGGGTTGGGGTTAGGGTTAGGGTTGGGGTTAGGGTTAGGGTTGGGGTTAGGGTTAGGGTTAGGGTTAGGG